>NC_067403.1:204600670-205239420 GCF_016432865.1 Antechinus flavipes
CCAAAGATTTGGGCTATAGATAGGCCAGGGGTTTGGGGCTTTGGCCCATTTTCCTGGCTTTTGGCCATGGGAATACAGATGTGTTAGCTCATCAAGAAGGGCTGCAAGGTGTAATTAAATGACATACATGGGAGATTAGCCATTTCTCCCAAGTACTGTCCTTGAGTTTCAGGAGAGGCTAGTTCCTGAAACATAGATAAGCAGCCAACGCATACATGATACATTCCTTGAGAAGTCAATTAAAAGACAAAGTGAACTTTCCTTGAGAAGTCAACTAAAGGACAGAGTGAACTTTCCCTGAGAAGTCAATTAAAGGACAAAGTGAACTTTCCCTGAGAAGTCAATTAAAGGACAAAGTGAACTTTCCCTGAGAAGTCAACTAAAGGACAGAGTGAACTTACTCAGGTATAGGGAATATTCCTTCACAAGCTGAATAGGGAAGTTTAAAAATTGACAGCTCTTAAGTGTCACTTGGGCAGCTATGAGCCCAAATGTAATCTAGTGCTGAAGGCTGTAGAACTGTTTTAATAAACTCCAAACTCTAGTCTTGTCCTGCCTATTTTCTTGATTATTGTTATTGTCTGGTGATCTGTCTTTTGGTCAAGAGGATCGATCCATCTAGTTCCTCCATATTCCATAGTTACCATTAGGTTGTGACTTTATGTTTACACTTCTATTGCCTCCATCTCCCTTTGACAAGGCCTTCCTCTTTATCACACAATGCTCCAAGCCAACTCACTATGGAGATCAGCCAATTTCCTTGCATATAATAGGCACTTGATGGATTTAGAGACCCCCCCCATGCATAGATAGCCATTTAATATATAGTAAATTTATAGGCTTCATGCATGGGCAATAGGACAGACCCAATAATACCCTAAAAGAGAAAAGGATGTGGATGTTAATTCTGTTTCTTAAGCATATTTATTTATGTGTCTTTTAGTGTATATCCTTTGAAGAATTCATATATAGAGGATGCATGATTCTACTTTGCTTACTGATTTTTAAAATAGTATTTTATTTTTCCAAATACATGCAAAGATAGTTTTCAGCATTCATCTTTGATATGTTCCAAATTTTTCTCTGTCTTCCCACCTTCCTTAGATAGTATTTTGCTTACCATTTTTTTATAATAATAATTTTTTGTTTTCAAAATATATGCATAGGTTTCAATATTTACCCTTGTGAAACCTTGTGTTCCAAATTTTTCTCCCTCCCTTTCCCCTACCCTCTCCCCTAGAAAGCAAATAATCCAATATAGGCTAAACATGTGCAATTCTTCTAAACATATCTCAACATTTATCATGCTGCACAAGGAAAGTCAGATCAAAAAGGAAAAAAAAAAAAGAAAGAAAGAAAAAAGCAAGCAAACAACAACAAAAACACTTTGTTGTGATTCCCCACTCAGTCCCCACAATCCTCTCTGGGTGCAGATGGCTCCCTCCATCACAAATCTGTTGGAATTGGCCTGAATCACCTAATTGTTGAAAAGAGCCATGTCCATCAGAATTGATCCTCACATAATCCGGTTGTTGCTATGTACAATGTTCTCTTGGTCCTACTCACTTCACTTTTGCTTACCATTTTAAAAATTGATTTTATTAATATCTTTTGTTTTTACATTACCTAAATATCTTCCTGTATACTTTTATTCCTAACAACAAAGAATTGTTTTTCACAAAAAGTGAATAAGAAGAGAAAAAAAATTCAATAATATCTATCAAACATTGAAAAATTTATTTGTAATATTTCATATCTGGGGTCTCATCCCTCTACAAATAAGCATAAAAAGTTTCTTTGAGGACAAGTTTGTTCTTTATAATTTTTGCCACATTCAGTTTTCTAAAAATTCTTTCCATTTATATTGTTGCAATTGAATATTGTACTTATTATTTTTTTAAACCGTATTTGATTTGGTAGAGTAAAACACATCCTTAAAAGTTTTTTTTCAATTAGATGCCTCCTCTTATTAAAATTACTCAGTATTCCTTGGAATATAAAACAACAGAAATAGTCCTGTTCAATGACCTTCTGATCATAAACAGCATATGAGGCATAAAACAGGGAGATATATGTTCACCAAAAGTAAATGTCACTTGTGGTGAAGGTGATACAGCACAGAGGGATTTCCTATGAAATGAGATATTTTGTTTACAGATAACATTATTCAGGTTGTATTTAATCTTGCAATTTAAACAGAGTTTTCTGAAGTCTTCTCCAAACAAAAAAGACATAAGTGGTTGAAAGGTGCCTGTATGACATTCTTTAGATGGACAACTTCTTGGATGAATACATTAGAGTTTGTATCTGGATAGTCAGTGTAAATGAAAAATGAATTTCTGAGTTGTATCTAGAGTTGGACAAGAGGAAAGAACATTTCAGATTGCTTTTGAGAAATTAAAATGCATCTTTAATCATCTCAACCTTTGCCTAAAAACAAAGACCCATCTTTTAAATTCTAATATTGCTCTTTGTCTCTGAAGAATTGAAAAGAAAAAAAAAAGAATTGAAAAGAAATATAAAGCTGTGGTCAGTGGAAAGGCTCTTGGTTGCTCCAGTATTATAACCATTGAGGAACTTTCAACAACAGGAATAAAAAGCAAAGAAATGTATGATAGTAAAGAAGGATGGATAGAATACATGATAAAGGAAAGGATGACAGAGGAATAGTGAGAGTATTCAGTTTGTATCTTTGCCTTGTCAGGAGAAAGTGAGGAAGGCCTTTGGCATGTTTAGTGGACTCCTGTTGTAAACTTATGGTATAGTAATGGCAGCCATCATGATTGGTTGAGGGCTGTATCTTTGGAGGCAGGAGCCTAGATATGAAGTCATAGATCAGTGGGTTTTATGGATCTTCAGTTATCTGTCATTCACTTGGCATGATTCTTTCTATTTTTTTCCTTCCTTTTTTCTTTTTCTTTTTCTTTTTTTGGGACTGGTGATCTGTCTTTTGGTCCAGAGGATCCATCTAGTTCCTCCATATTCCATAGTTACCATTAGGTTGTGACTTTATGTTTACACATCTATTGCCTCCATCTCCCTTTGACAAGGCCTTCCTCTTTATCACACAGTGCTCCGAGCCAACTCACTATGGAGATCAGCCAATTTCCTTGGCTATATCCTTTGGATATAGTACGACTTTTGACTTTATCATCTTCTGAGTGTGTGTTTTGATTTTCCTTGTCACCATAATAACTTTCTATGGTCAGAATCTTTTTTTGTTGTTTGCTCATTTTCCTAGCCTATTACTCAGGTTTTAATTCTTTGTTAAAGTAGGGCTCTGTTTCCAGGGTGGGGGACGCACTGTCCCTAGCTTCAGGGGTTCTGTGCAGCTGTTCTCAGAGATCCTCCTAGGGGACCACAGATCCTCTCTTCTGCCCTGGAGCCGTGAGAAGGATGCCTGCCTCACTGTCTGAAGTTGGGACAGGGCTGGTGTCAGTGGTCCTGCCCTGGAATTGCCTGCTGGGCTCCCACCTTCTTCTACAGACCTTCTCTGCTGACATTCCAAGTCCTCCCTGGTGTCTCTGGACTGAGAGGTCTGGGAGCCACCAGGCCTGCTGCTGATTCAGAGATCCTGCTTTGCTGACCCTGGAGCTAGGCTGGGGCTGGTCTGGCTCAACCTACACTAGAACTGCATACTGAACTCCCACCTTTTCTGATGAGTTTCTGAGTTACTTTTGGCTGGAAAATGTTTTATTCTCGTTTGGGGTGTTTTGATGCCTAAAATTTGTTTAGACTCATTATTTAAAGAAATTTGGAGCAGTTTGAGGGAGAGGTTAGGTAAGTTCCTCTCTTTACTCCACTGTCTTGGCTCTGCCTTCTTATTTCCATTTTGTTGATAAATAATCTGAGGTGGAGTGATCTAAGCATCACATAGAAATGAGATACAATTATCTTTTGTTTTCTATAATCTTATTTAGTTCAGTGTTCTAAACTGCCTTTTTGGGAGACTATTTAGATGCTCTTAGAATTTAAAGTTTTTCTCTGAATTAGGATTGAGGAATTGTAGGATTTTTGCTTTTCTGATTTTAAGACTAGATTGGATGTAGGATCACATGATATAGAGAGAAAGGATCATCTCGGAATGAGGTCATTAAGGGCTATAGAGGGAAAGGCATTTGCCAGGGAAGCTCACTTTTCCCTGAAAAAAGGAAAGGGAGGAGGTGATGTGGCCATGATTTACATTTTTAGTCCTTAGAAACTTTGGATTAAGCAGTACTTGAGTTTCTACCAGATATTCATATTAGGTTATTCTCTTGACAACTGTGAGATGGGTGACTTTTCCTGTGAATTTCTTTTAGATTGTGCTTCCTTGAGTCTCTTCTTCAGCCTGAGTCTTTAAAATTGGATTGGCTGCTTTTAGCAATGACCCATGATGCTCCAGAAAGAACAAACACTGTAGATGATAAAGGACGTCCTAGGTAAGAGACATTTTTTGTCACCAGGGTAGGTGAACTTCAGCTTTTGACAGCTTCCTATCATAAATGAGGTATGACACTTGTCAACCTCTTATTTTGTCCCAGGGAGAGGTTCGGCTTCTGTCTGTCTCCCCTCTGATAGTGGACTCCATGGAGCTCTTTACTTGGTATACTTGGGTTTTATTTGCTCCTTCCTCAAGGGAGGCCTATTTAGAACCAAATGTACTCTCACTGATTAATATTTAGTTTAGGTTTTTACATTTTCTTTTAATTCTATGTAGAAACTTTCAACTGGAAGAAATCATAGGGGTCATATTGTCCAGCATTTCCTAATTCAGTCCATTTTGTGGGTGGATAAAAATTCTAAATTTTGTACTATAGCCTGCTCTCTTCTCTGGATCCTTGGTATAGCCTCTCAATGGACTTAGAGAGGGTAGAAGGGGAGAATAAAGATACTGGAGAGCTCTTTAATAGCCTAAAGAATATTTTCAAGTCAGCATTAACCAGGATGTATACAACTGTTTGCATTTTGAGTACTGCTAAGAACTTTCATTGTTTTTCACCAAAATAAAAAATGAAGCTTTTGAAATCTTAATGTCAACAGATTCATTGGTATTTTTTAAAATAGCTTTTTATTTGCAAAACAGATACATGGGTAATTTTTCAACATTGACCCTTGCAAAACCTTCTGTCCCAAATTTTCCCCTCCTTCCTCCCACCCACTCCCTTAGATGGCATGTAGTCCAATACATGTTAAATATGTTAAAATATATGTTAAATCCTCATTGGTATTTTTTACTTTTAATAGGTCCCATTCACACTTATTCACCTGGGGTTACAGTCATCTGATTCTGCTTCTGATTAAACTTCCAGCTAGTTTTATAATCAAAGAAAAGATGATTGAGCTTTGTAAATATCATGGGTAAGTGAACATTGCATTAGAGTCTGAGTTCAAGCATAGTTGTCATTACAGCTAGTGATCTTGTAATGGAATAGATACATAAATGGGAAATCATACAGGGAAAATCAGAATTTCACCAGATTCATTTTAGAAGGTGATCCAACTGTTCCTGAGACTTGAAAGACAGTATTTTATTACACAAAGAACAAGAAGTACTTCAGTGATCATTCCACCTCCAGTGCTGAATCAGTGCTATGGCTACAATCAAACCATCTAAACTCTCTTAGGGTCAGCATTCTTACCTATTCCACAGAGGGCTTTTTCTTTGCCAAGAAAATCCCAAATGGGGACAGTTATGTCCCCAAATCATAAGTCAGTCATGACTGAAAAACAACTGAGTATACCACAGTTTATTCTATATCTGGGGTTTCCCCAAAATCTTTAATCACTTTTCAGGGATGTATGGAGAGACTTAATATTCAGGAACATGTTTGACGCTGGTTTCTGAACTGCTGCAAGATCAGCAAAGGCAAGAGAAGTCTAAATCTGCCTCTTTATAGCCCTGGTCATTGTGCCTGGTTCTGTCCTCAGGAACCAAGTGTGAGCCTTCTAATTCTTCTGCAGGGCAAACTTTTAGCAAAGTTAGGGAAACAGTTATATCTCTTCCTAACCCTTTTCTTCTTTAGGAGAAACAAATATATTTCCTTCAGCCAGTTCCCACAGTGTTGGTTATACTTCCCTGGATATTATTCAGCTTGCCATTGTGCTTTGACAATGGGGACCAGAACTGAGTAGAATACTCTGGTCTTACCAGGCTAGTGTTCAATAGGATTGTTAAACCTTCATAGTACTAAACTGAACTGTATAGTCCCAAATCACTTTTTAGGTATCATATTACATTACTGACTCATTCCACTAAAAGTATGGGTTTATTTCAGATGAACAGTTACTATCAGTTATTTCTTAAGAGACACATTGGTTTTTTAACCTAAGTGTAAAAATTCACATTTATTGCTAAGAAATTTCATCTTAGAGTCAGTTCCATTTTTTAGCCTGTCAAGATCTTTTGGATCCTGTTTCTATCTAGTACTTGGTATTCTTCCCTGCTTGATGTCATCTTTAGATATGGTAAATATCCTACCTGTACCTTCCAGTCATTGATAAAAATATTAGGCAGCACAAAGCTAAAGATAGATATCTATAGAACTTCAGTAGATACCTCTTTCCAAATTGATATCTAATCATTAGTAATTAATCTTTGGATTTGGTCATTCAACTATTATCTAGGTTATAGGTATTAAAACATGTAGCTCACAAAACTTCTGAATACTGCTTAAACCAGATTAAAACATAATTAGGAAATATTTAATAAAATAAATAAAAATGCAATAAAACATAAATAATATTAATTTTTTTGGGCATAAGTGGGATTATGTGACTTACCCAGAGACACACAGCTCGTAAGTCTTGTCTGGGGCCAGATTTGAACTCAGATTCTCCTGACACCAGGACCTGTGCTCTATCCATTGTACCACCTAGCTGTCCCTGATAATGTTACATTTTAAAACTAAGTCAGTATACAATCTGCAGAGATCCTTATGTATGAATCAGTGGCCCCCATTTCTATTTGAGTTTAACATTATCAGTTTAGGCTTCTTCTTATCTTGTCTAGAATCATGAGAGATTTTTTTTAAAGACCTTCACTAAAATCTACATAGTGCAAGTTTTAAAATACTATATTAGTGAATATTATTAGTATTTTTCTCTTCCTTCCTCAAATTACTTTGTATTTTATTTATAGACCATAAGAACTTTGATTAGAAGAGTCCATTTTGTTGTGTTATAGGTGGTGTGGCTTGGGCAGTAATAAATATTAATTAAATGTCTGTTGAATTAAAATAATTTGTCATAAGGTACTATGTAAGCTCAGAAAAGAAAGCAAATCTGAAATATATTTCAAAGGAAGAACTAACAAGCCTTGGTCAATATAGCAATTGAAGGAGAGATACTAGCTCAGGATTTATCTATAGGGGGAGCTGGTCCTTGGGCTTAGTGTTGAAATAGGTCTTAGAACCATTTATATTATACTCTTTTGCGAGACACGCTTTGTATGAAAAATAGGCAAAATGTCTAGGGAATCAGTGTTTGGCTTTAATCATTCAATCAATAAACATTTATTAAGTTCCTACCACATGCCAGATACTTTGTTAAGCACTTCAAATGTAAATGGCTTTTAAAAAAAACTGTCTAGGTAAAATCATTATTGTTATTTCTTTCTTAAATCATCTCTATTTTTAGCTTTTGGCCTGGCTATCTTACCCTCTGTTTTGAACTGGATAGAAGAAAAGAAGCCTTCACTAATATGGTATATATGAATGATATGAGAATTGTGGGGGCGGAAAATGGTAAGTTATCTTTAGTTTGCCAGTGTTTGTATCATATCTCTGGAGAGGTCATATTAGTTCTTCAAAGGAAGAGGAATATTGCTAGGGATGCAACAGAGAGGCAGATATTCTGAGAAATATTTATTACTCTGGCATTATTAATTTATCCTATGAGTTCATGGGAATTTTTTAAAAAAGTGTATTTATATTAGATTCTGATTCCTTATATTAGAGACATACTAACAAAAAAGAGATTGAGAGAATTCTAAAATCCTGGAGTAAAGCAGTGTCCAGACTCCCTAAGTCCAGCTCTTCAGGTGATTCACAAAGCCAGTAGGTAGGTTATCGGACCGAAAAAAGTCCTAATTGAGTTAGTTTTGGATTGTCCATCTTCTGTCTCTCGTTGTCATGTTTAGAGAAAGACTGATCATGTTTTGTTTGGATCCTGACAATACTTATTTCAACATGAGATGAAAAGTTTTAAAGCTAATTTGTTGCATTTGTTTCATGCATTTAAACTGTTCATTCACCAAGTACTTGAGCTGCTGCTTTATGAAAGGCATTTGGGTTGGCACAGTCATGACCAGAGTTGGTTGGTGGTGTTTAGGTTGGATCCCTGAGACTGTGGATGAATGGAAGCTTCTGTTGAATCTTGCATCCAGCGTTGGCAGTGACTCAGCCTCTCAGGAGACACCAGACAGAAGTCTCAGCAACGACACTTCCTCCGAGCCTTCCCTCATCACTGTAGAGAATGTGGCTCTCCTGTTAGCCAAAGTCATGGGCCCAGATCGGGCCTGTGTGTTGCTGCAGGAATGTGGCTTGATGCTGGGATTGTCTGAGAGATTTACCAGAACTTGTAACATCCTGAGGATTGCTGAGAAAAGGCAGAGGTAAAAGCTGTCATGCTCTAGTGATGAGATTGGAAAAAAGATTTTTCATTGATTTTCTGCTTCTGATGATGCTCTTTGCTAATAACATTTGATTCATATATGACTCTGACATGCTGTTATGGATTTGGTTGGGTGTACAAAGCTCTGTCTTGCCTTGGCAGCTTTTTTGGATAGCTCTCTCTCTAAATGACTTAAGTTTTGTTTAAAGGGTCCTGAGAGATGTGGATGATTCCATGATCTTATCACTATGAGAGATTTCAGAGCCTCCTTGTCCCTTCATCCTGTGTAATTTTTTTCTTCCTCTTTCTGTAAATTCTCCATTGGGAATTTACTCTCTTAGCTAGAAGCTTATCTTTTAAAACTACAGAATATCAATACAATACTCTGGTGTTGTGTACTTCTCCTACAAGGCCTTTTCTTTATGCCATTTTTTTTTATGGCTAAATCAGCATTATTAACATTCTGCAGCCTACCTGTGCTCAGTAACCATGGTCACTAATTTTGATGTTTCTTTTCTTTGGAATTGCAGAGCCTTGATCCAAAGCATGCTTGAAAAGTGTGACCGTTTTCTGTGGTCCCAGCAGGCCTAGTGGGGGAAGATCAGAGAGGACAATCATGAAGTTTTTGTGGAAAAAAAAAACCCAACCCAAGTGCCTTTGGAATCCTTGGGTACACCATGTCTCCTGGGATGAAAGGTGAAGATGATGTGATGGGCTTCACATTTGCTGTGGAAATCAGTGTTAAATTTGATTTCTGAAGGCTGCCATTGTGCTCAGATAGAAATTTGCACTAACTTACTAAGAACAGAGTCTACATTGCTATGAGTCTGAGAGCTGCTTACCCAGCTGCCTCTTCAGTCACATGAAGGGAAAGTTCTTCTGAACAGAGTGAGGGCAAAGACTTTCTGTTTTTAAAGAAGGCAACTGTTGTATGAAATAGTTCAGCTATAACAATTAGTAGAACAAATTTAGCAAGACACAAATTGTGTATTTAAATTAAATGACTGAATTTTAAAATCATTAAATAGTTCACTATGTATTCTCCATTATTTATTTGACATAATATATACTCAGATGTTTCCTGCTGTTTATCCAAAATGCTTTGTTACTGCACTTGCCTAAATTGAATGGTTCAAAACAATTATGCCCTTTAATAAAAACTAACTGGTACTATTACAGAGAATCCTTGTATTATTTAAATTGCATAAAGATTCATTGTCATTAGCAAATCTCTTGTGCCATATCTATTATACTGAATCTAAATTTTGTTTTTTGACAACTTTGTAACCTTTTATTTTTTAAAAATTAATTTTAAGCTTTTTATTTTTAAAATATATGCAGTTTCTTTTTTATGTTAAACATGGTAAAATATATGTAAATCCAATATAGGCATACATATTTATACAATTATTTTGCTGCACAAGAAAAATCAGATCCAAAAGGGAAAAAATGAGAAAGAAAATAAAATTCAAGCAAACAATAAAAAAAGTAAAAATACTATATTGTGATTCATACTCAGTCTCCATACCCCTCTCTCTGGGTTGGGGAACTGGCCTGAATCATCTCATTGTTGAGAAGAGCCATGTCCATCAGAATTGGTCATCGTTTAATCTTGTTGCTGTGTACAGTGATCTCCTGATTCTGCTCATTTCACTTAATATCAGTTTATGGAAATCTCTCCAGGCCTGTCTGAAATCATCCTGGTGATCTTTTCTTATAGAACAGTAATATTCCATAATATTCATATATCTTAATTAATTCAGCCATTTTCCAGCTGATGGGCATCCACTCAGGTCCCAGTTTCTTGCCACTGCAAAAAGGGCTGCCACAAACATTTTTGCACGTGTGCAAAAATGTTTTCCTCCTTTAAGATCTCTCTGGGATACAAACCCAGTAATAATACTGCTGGATCAAAGGATATGCACATTTTGATAGCCCTTTGGACATTGTTCCAAATTGCTCTCCAGACACAGTTCTACCAACAATGTATCAGTGTCCCAGTTTTTCAACATCCCCTTCAACATTCGTCATTATCTTTTCCTGTCATTTTAGCCAATCTGAGAGGTGTGTGGTGGTGTCTCAGAGTTGTCTTAATTTGCATTTCTGAGTCTAAATTTAAAAAACCAAAACTCCTGTTTTTTTTTTTTTTTTTTTTTGGCTGAAGCAATTGGGGTTAAATGATTTGCCTAGGATCACGACAACTAGGAAATGTTAAGTGTCTGAGGTCAGATTTGAACTCAGGTCCTCCTGACTTCAAGACTTGTGCTATATTCACTGTACCACATAGCTGCCCCCAAAAGCTGCTGTTTTCTAAAATAATTTCAGGATTTGTAAATGAAGAGGGAAACTTGAGATTCTTAGTCACATGAGGCAGTGAAAAGATCCTGTTTCCTGGTTAAAATGCAAAAAGGAAGCTGATAGCTGAATGGATTAGAAATCAGAATCTAGTAACACACTTGAAACAGAAAGACATATGCAGAGTTAAAATAAAAGACTGGAACAGAATTTGTTGTACTTTAGCTGAAATAAAGGAAAGGTAGCAATCATGATCTTATCTAAAGTAAAAGCAAAAATACAAGTAATTAAAAGAGTGAAATTAGTACTACATTTTGCTAAAAAGTTATTATAGACAATGAAATGATATCAAAATCAGCAAATTTCTCTAATAAAGGTCTTATTTCTCAAATACATAGGGAATGGAGTTGAGTTTATAAAAACAAGACATTCTCCAACTGATAAATGGTCAAAGGATATGAAAAGGCAGTTTTTAGAAGGAGAAAGGAAAGATTTCTATAATTATATAAAATGCTCTAAATTATTTATTAGAGAAAGGCAAATTAAAACAACTATGAGGTACCACCTCACACCCATCAGGAAACATGCTAGTATGAAAATAAGCTCCAAATCATTTTTAATCAGAGAAATGCAAATTAAGACAACTCTGAGATACCACTACACACCTGTCAGATTGGCTAGAGTGACAGGGAAAGATAATGTGGAATGTTGGAGGGGATGTGGGAAAACAGGGACACTGATGCATTGTTGGTGGAATTGTGAACACATCCAGCCACTCTGGAGAGCAATTTGGAACTATGCTCAAAAAGTTATCAAACTGTGCATACCCTTTGATCCAGCAGTGTTTCTACTGGGCTTATACCCCAAAGAGATACTAAAGAAGGGAAAGGGACCTATATGTGTCAAAATGTTTGTGGCAGCCCTGTTTGTAGTGGCTAGAAGCTGGAAAATGAATGGATGCCCATCAGTTGGAGAATGTCTGAGTAAATTGTGGTATATGAATGTTATGGAATATTATTGTTCTGTAAGGAATGACCAGCAGGATGAATACAGAGAGGACTGGCAAGACTTACATGAACTGATGCTAAGTGAAATGAGCAGAACCAGGAGATCATTATATACCTCAACAACAATACTGATGGAAGTGGATCTTTTTGATAAAGAGTGCTAATTCAGTTTCAATTGATCAAAGATGGACAGAAGCAGCTACACCCAAAGAAAGAACACTGGGAAATGAATATAAACTGCTTGCATTTTTGTTTTTCTTCCCGGGTTATTTATACTTTCTGAATTCAATTCTCCCTGTGCAACAGAAAACTGTTTGGTTCTGCAAACATATATTGTATCTAGGATATACTGCAACATATCTAACATATATAGGACTGCTTGCCATCTGGGGGAGGGGGTGGAGGGAGGGAGGGGAAAAATCGGAACAGAAGTGAATGCAAGGATTAATGCTGTAAAAAATTACCCTGGCATGGGTTCTGTCAATAAAAAGTTATTTTAAAAAAATGAAAAAAAAAAAAGAAAACATGCTAGAAGAGAAGGAAAATAGATATACTAATGAATTGATGGAGTAGGACCTTTTTGGAAGGATGCCAAAAGAATTGTAAAACGTCATACTCTTTGATCCAGCAATTTCACCACTAGGATTGGACTCTAAAGAGGTCAAATAAAAAGGAAAAGGACCTGTGTATATCTATATGTATACCAGCTCTTTTTGTGGTAAAAAAAGAATTGGAAATTGAGGGGATGCTCATCATTTGAAGATTGATTGATTAAGTTGGGGCATATAATTGTGATAGTAGTACTGTACTGTGGGAAATGATGAGGCAGGTTGTTTCAGAAAAACATGACAAGACTTATGCAAAATGAATTAAGAAGATTCAGCAAATCATTATACAGTAACAGCAATGTTATAATGATGATCAATTACTTTGATGGCTACTTTGATCAATACAGTGATCCAAGAAATTCAAAGGACTCATGATGAAAAAATGATATCTGCCTTGAGAGAATTGATGAACTCTGAGTTCAAATTGAAGTACCATTTTTTTGCTTTTATTTTTTCTCAATATGGCTACTATGGAAATATGTTTTTACACACTGGAAAAGAAGACATCTATAGTGTTCCACAATCACAGTTCCATCATCTCTTAACATCTTGATGAATTAATCCCCCTCCTCTGATCCTGCACACTACTTAATGACCTAATAGAAAGTCTCTAACAATATAGTTGCTTATACAACAACATGATAAAGTAGAGGGTTTCATCCTCTTTCTCTTTTTTGTTTTTATGGAGAACATTAATTCTAACTATTTCTTTCTTTCCTTTTTTAAAAATAGTATTTTATTTTTCCAAATTCATGCAGAGATAGTTTTCAGCATTCACCTTTGCAAAACCTTACGTTCAAATTTTTCTCCTTCTCATCCCTTCTCCTCCTCCAACACAGCAAGCAAACCAATATATTCATCTATTCTTTTTTTCTATGTAAATAGCCTTTTATTTTCTTTTTTTTTTTTTTTTTTTTTTTTTTTTTAATTTTTTTATTTAATAATTACATTATATTTACACTCATTTCTGTTCCGATTTTTTTTTCCCCTCCCTCCCTCCACCCCCTCCCCTAGATGGCAAGCAGTCCTTTATATGTTGGATATGTTGCAGTATATCCTAGATACAATATATGTTTGCAGAACCGAACAGTTCTCTTGTTGCATAGGGAGAATTGGATTCAGAAGGTATAAATAATCCGGGAAGAGAAACAAAAATGCAGATAGTTCACATTCGTTTCCCAGTGTTTTTTCTTTGGGTGTAGCTGCTTTTGTCCGTCATTTATCAATGAAACTCAGGTCTCTTTGTCAAAGAAATCCACTTCCATCAAAATATGTCCTCATACAATATCGTTGTCGAAGTGTATAATGATCTCCTGGTTCTGCTCATTTCACTTAGCATCAGTTCATGTAGGTCTCTCCAAGCCTCTCTGTATTCATCCTGCTGGTCATTTCTTACAGAACAATAATATTCCATAACATTCATATACCACAATTTACCCAGCCATTCTCCAATTGATGGGCATCCATTCATTTTCCAGTTTCTAGCCACTACAAACAGGGCTGCTACAAACATTTTGGCACATACAGGTCCCTTTCCCTTCTTTAGTATTTCTTTGGGATATAAGCCCAATAGAAACACTGCTGGATCAAAGGATATGCACATTTTGATAATTTTTTGGGCATAATTCCAGATTGCTCTCCAGAATGGTTGGATTCGTTCACAACTCCACCAACAATGCATTAGTGTCCCAGTTTTCCCGCATCCCCTCCAACATTCATCATTATTTTTTTCCTGTCATCTTAGCCAATCTGACAGGTGTGTAGTGGTATCTCAGAGTTGTCTTAATTTGCATTTCTCTGATCAATAATGATTTGGAACACTCTTTCATATGAGTGGTAATAGTTTCAATCTCATCCTCTGAAAATTGTCTGTTCATATCCTTTGACCATTTATCAATTGGAGAATTAGCCTTTTATTTTCAAAATAGTTGCAAAGATAGGTTTCAGCATTCACTTTGTAACACCTTATGTTCCAGATTTTTCTCCATCCTTTCCCTCCACCCCTTCCCTTAGGCAGCAAGTAATCCAATATGTTAAATATGTGCAATTCTCATTTCTACATTTAACCTGCTGCATAAGAAAAATCAGATTAAAAAGGAATAAAATGAAAGAAAAAAAAGCAACAACAAAAAAGGTGAAAACACTATGTTGTGATCCACATTCAGTTCCCATAATACTCTCTCTGGATGCAATTCCATCCCAAGTCTATTGGAATTAGCCTGAATCACTTCATTTTTGAAAAGAGCCATATTCATCAGAGTTGATCATTGCATAAATTTATTGTTGCTGTTTATATTGTTCTCTTGGTTCTACTCATTTCCCTTAGCATCAGTTCATGTAAGTCTTTCCAGGCCTCTGAAATCATCCTGCTGGTCATTTCTTATAGAACAATAATATTCCATAACATTTATATACCATAACTTATTTAGCCATTCCCCAACTGATGGGCATCCACTCAGTTTCCAGTTTCTTGCCACTACAAAAAGGACTGCCAAACATTTTTGCCCATGTGGGTTCTTTTCCTTCTTTAACTCATCTACTCTTGTGACATCTATTTATTGTTCTTAGGTAAGAGAAACCTGCAATTTTGTCTAAAAGGACTTATTTTTTTCCTACTTTATTTTTTATTGCAATAGATTTATATTTGATAATCATTGCTTTATGAATTATCTTGAGAGAAAAAATCAGAGCAAAAGGTAAAAACTATGGGAGAGATAAAAAACAAAAAAGAAGTGAACTGATGTACTGATTTACATTCATTCTCCTTAGTTCTTTTTCTGGATGCAGATGGTATTTTTTGATCAAAGACTATTGGGATTGCTTTGGATCCTGAGAAGAACCAAGAATAAAAGAACTTCTTTAACAATTATAAAATTATAGATGGTGGAGTAAAGGCAGGAATTCACTCAACTGCTTCCCCAAACCGCTCCAAATTCTTTTAAATAATGATTAAACAATTTCTAGAACATCAGAACACCCAGAAAGAGGGAGTAGAACATTTTTTAACCAAAGGCCACTTAGATGGTCAGTAGTTCTGGGGTGAGAGTCCAATGTGCAGTCCCAGTGTAGAGTGCCAATGCAGCCCTAGTCCCATGCCACCATAGCAGGACAATCACATAAAGGTTTATTTCTCAAATGTAGAGGGAATTGAGTCATATTTATAGAAAATAAGAGCCATGCCTCAATTGATAAATGATCAAAAGACCTATAGGGCTATAAATTCAGGCATATCCTTTGACTTAACAATACCATTATTAGGCATGAATACTAAAAGAGATTTAAAAAAAAAGGAAAAGGACCTATATATACAAAAATATGCATAGCAGCTTTCAGGGCAAAAATTGGGGAATGCCCATAAATTGAGGAACGACTGAATAAATTGTGGTACGTGATTGTCAAAATAAATAAAAATAAAATAATTGCAGATGATAAAAAATACCTTGGAGTTTATCTGCCAAGACAAATTTACATGAACATAATTATAAAATACTTTTCACTCAAATGCAGATCCTAATAATTGGAAAAATATTAGCTCATGTAGGCTGAAAGAATATAATAAATAATATTTATATTTATAAAATAATAAATAAATGACAATTCTACCTAAAATACGTAAAATTATTTGATCATCTCACCTTACCCCCTGCCCTTGGAAATAAAATCTTGCCAGATGTATAGAAAATATTCTCTCAGAAACCTTACTTTTTTCTTTTTTAAAATAAATTTTTATGGACACTTTTTGCTATTTTCCATTATCAAAGTTTTCTCCCTAACCTTTACAAGAAAATATTTTTCCTCTATCCTTTACGAGAAATCATACCATACAACAAATATTTATTACAGAGGAAAAAAATGAAAAGATGAAAAAACGAGCAGAATTTATCAGTTCCTTATAAACATCTGGAAAACATACAATGTACCATACTCATGGATGTCCCCCCATTGTAAAGGAGTAAGATTGGTTTGTCTTGTCATCTCTCTTCTTTAAAGTATCTGTACTCTTTGCCATTTTATAGTATTCATTTTGTAGAGATACATTCTGTGTTTATTTTTTCCCATTTGTGTTTTCTTACCAAAAAAATTGGATCAATATTCCTAGATAGAAAAATGCTCCCAAAGAAGCTGAAGATAGAAGGAGTGTACCCTTATGATCAAAAAGCATCTTATAATCTTTTTTCAAGTGGTACCAAAACAAAAAAAGCTAAGAAAAAAAAAGATGGTCAGAAGACTAAAGATCAACATATCAGTGTCATATTATTGTGTTCATCACTGTTTTTATTAGTCTATTTTAGTTCTGTCTGTTTCATACCTGTTTCAGATTGTTATGTACAAGAAGTTTGTGGGTAATTAATCATTAATAAAGCTACCATAATATTAATAAAATCAGCTTATTTGGCCATTTCTCTTAGACCAAAGACCCCAAGTGGAACCTACTCAATGAATATATGCCAACTGGATGAGAGAATGTTACAGAAATCAACTCTGATTGGTTAACAATGAGAGAATGAATATATAATGTAAAGTGGACTTATTTTAATGAGAGTCTGGAGTACATGACTTTGATCACTCAGTTTTGGTCAAAGAGAATTATCTATATCCATATCATTTTCTGATAAAAGGGAGAATTCATATTTTCCCAGACCTTACTGAGTAAAACACAATGGATTGGGATCCATCAATTTATCTAACTTTTATCTTTTGAACAGATCTGAGTTCTCCCTCTCAGTATTAGCTGTATTTGAAGTATAGTATTGTACTTCAAAGGCTGTCTGAGTAACTTATAGGAGCTGATTTGTGAATGAGGAAATAGAAAAGGGGAAAAAGCTTGATCCTAATTTAGTTATTAAATACAAAAAAAATAATTTCAAGACCTTCAGGTTTTTCATCTGTAAGAAAGAGGTACATGATATCTGTCCTGTTTACTGCAGAATATAATGAGACTTAAATGAGATAATGTAGGTAAAACCTTTTGACAATTATAAATCCTTATATAAATATTAGGTATTACTATTATTATTGTTGATCATTCAAGGCAATCTGATCATGGTATGAAAAATTAGGAATTTTAGATGTGTTTTTCCACTTTGTTATAAATTGTGTACTTTACAAATGTAATATAATCATAGAATTTGAAGGGCTCTTTGAGATTACATAGTCCAGTTTACTTTATATACAAGGAAATCGAAACTTGGAGAAGTTGTGTCAAACTGTAAGTAGCTGAAATGAGGTTCAAACCCATGTTTTCTGATTTCAGATTTCAGTTCTTTTTTCATTCTGGCATGATATCGTGTACTTTAATAAAGGAGGCATGCCCAATTCATGTATGTATTACATTATAGTAATGTAGTGAATATAATAATAAATATAGAATAATTATATTTTATTTAACATTAGAAATAATATGTTTATCTATAGATATATTCAAAATTATTTGTATATTAGAATTTATGCATGATATAAATACAAATATGGTTCTATGTATATTTATGTATATATGAATGTATAACATGTACATTTATATTTACATATAAATTACATATTAAATTATGTATTTATTATATATTATAAATAATATACCATCACCTATTATAAACTTATATTATTACATATTATAAATATCGCATATTCTAAATAATACATCTACATATAGATCTCTATATATGTGTATGCATGGATATCTATATATGTATGTATAGATTGACAAGATATTTAAATACAAGCTAACTAGGGAGGGAAAGGGCTAGAAGTTTGGAGATTAGGAAACTCCCCACCAAATGATTGTCTCAACTCATTTCTCTTGAGCTTTCCTCTTGAAGTATTTTTTTAAAAAAACAAATTGAAGTAATTCCTTTTTTAACCCTCACGGGGTCATAATTCGTCTTTCTTTCATCTAATTAGAAGTCTTCTTTCTTTAAATGTGTGCAGAATAATAGAAGCTACTCTGAAATCCACAGTAACAGAGTATTTTGTATTTAAAACTAAGAAAGAGAGAAGAAAGTCATAGGAGAGGAATTTAAGTTTCTTGGTTCAAAATGGGGAATAAATTTTAAAAGAATATATGCAGGAATAGCACATACCCAGATTAACAAAACAAGCCAAAGACTTGCAAAAATCATTTGATGGGAATTCCAGAAGAGACAAAGCATTGTTCATAACTTTTGAACTGCGTGCTACTATTACTTTCTGGTCCATCAAACCTCAAGTTTCTGATCCTCATTTTGTGCATTTCTGGAAGCTGAATCCACAGTTACACATTCACTTTTGACGGAAATCTCTTCCTTTTCTGTATTTTCACATTATTTGAAGTTGTCTATATATGGAGCATACCTAGTAACCCTCTCTAATGCTGGACCCATCTTTCTTTACTCCCTCATTTATTGAAAGCCTTGAAGATCAACTTCCTTCTGACATTTTTAGATCCATATTCTGGCAACTGCTTCTGCTTTATTAAACTAAATTTGTTACTGGTATGTTCTCTTCTTTCTGTTTTTTTTTTAAATTATTAAATTATTTTAAAATTATTTAATAGAGCACATTTTCCTAACAATATAATAAAAAAGATGATTGCTGCATGGAGCTATTATGTATAACTTGCTATTCCTTTTAAATGCATTATAGTTATAATGTAAATTTTTCTATTTTTTTCTCCATCCTGGAGATGATTACCATGAGATGCAAATGTATATATGTATATGTGTGTGTGTGTGTGTGTGTGTGTGTGTGTGTGTGTGTAAATTTGTTCTATGCATACTTCTATTTATCAGTTCTTTCTCTGGGATAGCATCTTCCTTCATATATCCTTTTTTAGTTAATCTGGGTATTTATAAAAGTCAAAACAACTTTTCACTCAAAGTTGTTCTTAAAATGATATTGTTGGTATCATATCCAATGTTCTCTGGGATCTGCTTATTTCTTCATTATTTCATGCAAGCCTATCCATGTTTTTCTAATATCATCGAGTTCATCATTTCTTATAGCACAATAATATTCCATTACTGTCATATCCCACACCTTGTTCATCTATTCCCCCATTTGATTGCCCAATTGATGAGTATCCCCTCAATTCTGAGTTCTTTGCTTCCAAAAGAGAGCTGCTATAAATATTTTAGAACACATAGGTTCTTTTTCTTTTACTTTAATTACCTTTGGAAATAGATCAAGTAGTGAAATTAAAGGGGTCAGGTGTATAGGTAATTTAACAATTCTTTGAGCATATTTCCAGATTGTTCTCCATAATGGTTGGATCAGTTTACAATTCCTCCAACAATGAATTAATGTCCCATTTTCCTACATTCCCTCTAATATTTGTCACTTTTCTTTTCAATTATCCAATCTGATATGTATAAAATAATATGTCAAGGTTGTTTTAATTTTTATTTCTGCAATAATGATTTGGAGAATTTTTTTATATCAGGATTGTAAATTGTTTTAATTTCTGAAACTAAAAACTGCTGATTCATATTCTTTGACCATTTATCAATTGAGGAATGACTCATTTTCTTAAATATTTTATAAAGTTCTTTATATATTTGAGATATGAGTCCTTTATCTTAGAAATACTCTATAAACCTCCCTCCCCCAATTTTCTACTTTCCTACTTATGTTAACTACATTTGCTTTATTTGAACAAAACTTTTAAAATTTAATGCAGGAGAAATTATTCATTTTATGTGTCACTCTGCTCCCTATCTCTTGTTTATTTATAAGTTGTCTATTCATAAGTCTTATAAGTAATATATTCCATATTCTTCAAATTTTCTTATAATATCTCTCTTTAGGTCATATATCCATTTTGACTTTATCTTGTTAAATGTTATAAGATACTTCAATTTCTACCATACTGCTTTCCAGTTTTTCCAGTAATTTTCACCAGAAAAATGAATTCTTTCCCCCAATTTTTATCTTTACATTTGTTAAATGCAAGGTTATTATATTTATTTACTGCTGTAATTGTATACTTGTTCTGTTCTACTTCTATTTCCTTGCCAGTACCAGATATTTTTGAGAATTATTGCTATTTAATGTAATTTCAGATTCAAACTTCCTTCCTTTGTATTTTCCACTAGTTCCTTTGATATTTTTGTACTTCCAAATGAATTTTATTATTATTTTTTGTAATTCAGTAAAATATTTTTGGTAATTTAATTGAGATGGCATTCAATATATAAATTAGTTTAGGTAAAATTGTTATTTTTATTATATTGGTCTGGCCTAACCACGAACAATTAATATTTCTCTATTTATTTAAATCTGATTTTATTTGTATAAAATTAAAAAATATTTGTTTATATAATTCCTGAATTTGTTTTCGCAAGTGTACTCTCAGGTATTTATAGTGGCTAGTTATTTTAAATGTGTTATCTCTTACTCTCTTCTTGCAGGGTTTTGTTTGTGATGGGTTTGTTATTTAACTCTTCTTCTGACACTTGAATTTCATTGATAATGAATACTGTGACTTCATATTTAGAAAGTTGACAGCTTCTCTCTTTTTTTTCATTAGCAGCCTCTTCCATTTATTAATACCAGGCTTCAAAACAGAATTAGTATTTTTGATGTACAAAGTCCTTACATTTTGCTAGTTTTCTTTAGTAAAAACACTAGGAAATTAACAACCAGCTTGATATTATATACTAGTTTTTTGTCTATCATTTTCATGTAGCTAACCATAAGTGCCAGACATAGCAGTTTCATGGTTTACAAAAATTTTCTGCATTTGCTCTGGGTTCCATGAAGGATCTCTCTTACAAGAGATATACATAGGAGATTTTGCTACTCACAACTACTTATAGGTCATAAGCTTCAAAGAGATTGTTTTAATCTTATTAGAAAAATATCTTTCAATTAACACACAGTTGAATTTTTAAAATTAATTTTTAATTAAAGGCTTTTTTTTGGTGCCAAATTTTGGATATATTTTGGTATGGGATTTGGATTTCTCTGATTGCTTGCCCCAGAGTAGATAACTTGAAAACTTCATTATCTGAGAGCATCTAGGGTCCTGTTGCCAGCATCTATTGCAAAGGTCTAGGTCACAGGGCTCAGGGAACAAGTATAAATATAATTTATATAAGGCATTGGATGCAAACAGCATAAAATGATTTATAGGGTTTTCTGGCTAATATAATTTATTATATTGATTTCCCCTCTCCCCCATAATGTTAAACTGACCTTGTATTTTACTTATAAACTTTATTTAGTTTAAATGGATGATTTTGGATAGATTCTTATGTTCTTTTTACTCGTTTTTTACTCATTTACTCATTTTGAATCAAGACAGAGTAATAATATTGGTGTATAATTTATGTTTTCTGTCTGGCATGTCAGGAAAGGATATCCTTGGATCTCAGTTTTGGATTCTCATGTTTTCTTTTATTGGTGTTTATTATTAAAAACTGACCTACTTCTGTTTTCTTGACCTTGTACTTTTCTTGAAATAGTATTATTAAGGTTTGTGGTAACTACAGACTGAACCAACATATATGCATGTTCAGAATCGAAAGAATGCTGGAGTTTTAACTATGAGTTTCATGTCTTACAGGATGAACTCTAAATATTTGCTTATTTACCTTTAGCAAGCAGGAATCCAGACCAATCAGGATCCTCTGAAAGAACCTTTTAGGAATGAACAAATGTTGAGCAAACTTAACAAAATTTAGTTTGTTCTCAGAGGCAATGAGGAGATTTTAAAGTGGAAAGTTCTCCTTCTTCACCTTAAAGTATTTGAGAAAGAAAGAAATAAATAAAAGAAAATCCAAACAAATACCCTGAATTAAGTTTAAAATATTAAGTAAGACACAGTAAGAGTCCCTTGTCTCCTTATCCTATCTTTGAATATTCCCTTCCAAATCTAAACTTTGGATCATCCTCTCAGTCTTCTGCCTTTTCTGCTGCAAAGATGGTACTGAAAAAGGGTGGAAAAATCATATAACCATTCTGATTGAATTAAGTACAAATTTGTTACATAACCTTGATCATCCTCAGTGCTGCTATTAGGTGATCTTTTTATATCTTTCTAATTAATTTATCATGTAACTCACCACAGTAGCCCTTCCAAATCTTTTCATCTCTTCTCAAACCTCCCATGGATTCCCTTCCCCATACATTGTTAGCTGAGGATTTCTTGTTTCATATTTTCCTAATAAAAATTTCAGCTATTCATGGAGAGCTTCCTTTTCTCCCATCCTAATCTCATATTATTCAGATGCCATTATTTCTCTTCCATCTCTGTCTTTAAGGAAGAGGTAACCCTTTTCTTACCAAGGCAAACCCCTCTTCCTATATAAATTAGAATACTGCATTCCTTCTCCATCAGCTTGGCCTCTCTATCATTTTCTCCCTTATCTTCAATCTCTCTCTTTCTGCTGACAACTTTCCTGTTGCCTTATCAACATGTTCCTCTTTGCTAAAAAAAAAAAAAACCTCACTTGATCTATCTGTACCCCCTAACTATTGTCCTATATCTTTATTCCTTTTTGTGGTTAAACTTCTTAAGAAGGTTGTTTATTAGAAGAATCTCCAATTCTCCTTTTTTGTTAACTCTCTACAATCTGACTTCCAGCTTCATCATTTAATTGGAAATGCCTCTTTTCAAAGTTACCAGCAATCTCAACTCCCAAAATCAAATCTTTTTTTTCCCCAAGTCTTCATCCTTTTTGATCTCTGTGCCTCTGAAATTGCCAGTCACCCTCTTCTCCTTGAAACTCCTCTCTAGTTTTCAGAACACTACTCTCAATTCTCCATCTACCAAATTGATTTCTCCATCCCAATCCCTTTTGCTCAATATTAATCCAGGTCAAATCATCTAACCATAGATATCTCGCATGACTATGTTTGGGACCTTCTTCTCTCTATAAAGGTCCAATCTAATAAATTTAAGCTAAGTTTTATAGTTGGATTTAATACACACAACTATGCAAGTGCAAAATTAAGGAGTCATTTACTTTTAAAAGTTTGGGGTTTGGCTTATCAGTATAAGCCAACAGAGTGAGAGATCCATGAAAAAAGATCATATGCTCTTAGGCTGCATTAAGAGAAGCAGAGAGTACTTTGCAAAATCCTACTCTAATTTCATCAGGCACAGAGAACAGCCTGGCTCCCCATGAAAATGCCTGCAGACTGTAACTTTTAACAAGTTCTACCATGCAATAAAGGATTCAAGTGCAGCTCTGAAGACAGATAAGGGAAACTTTTCAAAAGCTAATTTAGCTTAGTAAAGAGAGATTCATCATCAATAGGCCAATGACTTTATGATGTGTTCTTTGGTCATGTTACCCCATAAAACAGAAAAATTTAAAGTAACTGTCCATCATTTTCTGCAGCTCCTTTGCAGTGATTGCTGGTGGTAGAATGGTAGAAAAGAAGCAGGGAATGCTAAGGATCCCACAATTTTGAAATTGCTTACACTAACTTCCCTGTGGATATTCATTTAGTATGAAACCCTTGCCAGCAACCAATAAAGGGCCCTACTACTGGAGGATCTAGATCATGTCAACCTTGATATTTCTTCACCACCAACAACAAAACCAGAAGAAAGAAGGAAGTTGCAACCAAAATGAAGGAAGGCTTTTAGGTACTTTCTGGGAGAAAGAGAAAATATGAATCATTGTGTCAAAGACTTGTTCTTATTTATCTTCTTATAGGAAAAGACTACTCTGAAAATAATTTTATCTTATGCCCCAACATCAATTGTAATGGATTAAGAAGTAAAGAAATTCAATGAAAACTTTAAAAAATCCCAAAACAAGACCTTATACTTTGAAATTAACAACATTACAAACGTTGGAAAATTTGACTGTTGAGAAATGTATTGGAAAATCTGGATGAAGAAGTGAGAATGAGAGAAGCAAAGACTTGATAATTACATAGAAATTTTTTTGCCATTACATCATGACTGCTTTCTTTGAAAAAAAATAGGCACTACATATTGTGAGCATTGAAAAATGTCACAAAAATGAAATTGCTTATATTTTAACAGACAAGAAAAAACTCACTGTTGATGTAGGAATCACTATATTATCAACTGATTTTGTATAGTTTAATGACCAGTTTTTAGAGCAAAGATCAATCTTGGTCAAAGCTGGAAGAAAGAATAATAAGGAGAGATAAGACAGGCAATTAAAGCAACTCAATTCTGAACTATTTACACAACTAGTCATGAAAAATCACAGCAAAAAATTACATCAATGTCATTTATAATGACTGACCCTACAATAAGATTGCAAGTTTCAAAAAGGGTTTACATCCACAAATACTGTCAGCTAGAGTCAGCACTGAACCAGTGTTTGGAATAGGAATATTTTTGTAAAGTCTTACAGAGACAGTTGAGGCTTATTGTGAATAATACCATCTCATAAAACAGAGAGAACTAATAGTAGATAAAGTCAATTTGAAGAAAGTTGGCAAAAGATTCAGCTAAGCAAGTTGATCTTAATGATAGTTAAGGATGAAAACTGAGGAACAAGCAACAAAAGCAAAATAGAAGTGATATGTAAAGATTTTTATGATAAATCATGTTTAATACCAAGTCTAGGAGAGCTGTTACAATTGAAATCTAACCCCATTATTCTGGATGGTTCCTTGTAAATAGGTAGAAAAGACAAATGTTCTTGTTTAGATGACGTTATGCTGATTCCATCATTATGCTTGATTCCATCAAGCCGTGTAATATTGCATACACTATTATGCAATAATTTGCAATCTCTTACCTCATGGAAGAGAGATGTAATCATTGAAAGCAGCTTAACTTCACTCACATAATCAGAAAGTTTGAAGGGGGAATAAGAAGAACCATCAAAGAATCATGTGAAAAGAAGGCGGACTGCTTGTGTCAAGTATGAGGGATGATATCAGGACAGACTGAATTCTTCAGTGCCATCTTTGCAAACTCAGAAGTGAGGAAAGCCTCTAGCACACTGGATGGATCTTCTGAGTTGAACTTAGGAAAGGTATGTAGAAGATTCTCAGAGGGTCAGCAGAAATGAATGAGTTGCAACATGCATTGTGGGAAGAAATATCAAAATTGAAAAAAATCCATTTGAGATTTTGAGTGTCTTGTATTGAGAATGTCATGGTCCAGAAGGATATATATATTCTAGGAATTGTAAAGGGCTGAAAGTCTGAATAGGTGCACTGGAATCAGACAACTGAATACTACAGATTGGACAATACTCTATTAGCATATGCTTGGAAAATGGCCCTTCTCACTATTCTGTGCTGGCTCCATATTTTGGTGTATACAGATAATTGTAGGAAGGATTAGGGGGTAGAATAAGATAAGCCAGAGTTACTTTGGAGGAGAACGAGGGGAAGGGAGGTCGGTAGGTGGAGAGCTTGTGGCAGTTTCGTCCATCTCCTTTACTTCTTCCCCTAAAGACCAAGGACTTTTGCTGATCCTGACTCTGGCTGATCCTGAGGTCAACAGGGAGCTAATCCAAGACTTCACAAGGAACTATTGAGAAATTCTAAAAATTCCTAATTCTAGAAATTATTTAGGAGGAAAGAAGGGAAAAAGAAGAAAAATCTCCTAAGAAACATTAAAAGCAATCTGGCACAAAATTAGATTTAGATGGATATATCACACCATATAAGCTCCAAATATATATTACCAAGATACAGAAAGATCACATAATGAACAAATTAAAAGACTAGAGATGAGAGTATATTTCATGCCAATTGATAGGAGATGAGTTCTTTAGCTAATAGAGAAATTCACACTCTCTTGATTTCAGAATATTGAAAAACTATGATCCAACTAATATTGATGCAGTCAAAATTAGTAAAGAAGCAGTTAACTAGGTAGAAAATCTTTGCAGTAAATTTTTCTGATAAAGGCTTTACTCTACCAGGACATGTTCCTGGATACAATTGAAACCGTTGGCCTTCTCTCCCACCCCCCCCCCAATTTATTTTATTTGAAGAAACAGAATAAGCAAAAAGAAAAATAGAAAAGCAATACAAAACAAAATGAAATTTAAAAAAAGAGAACATTTTCTATCATGTGCCCAGCAGAACATCAGGGAAGATTAAAAATATATGACAACAAATACCAATTTAAGAAAGTATATATACTAGTAGAAGAAATTATATTCATGAGTGTCTAATTTTCTTTACTTCCTTGTAAATTGTTCTTTTGTTCTCTGCTGTGCACCTTATTTACTTTTCCCCCCTTTCAGTCCCACCTCCCAAACAGGCTATAGTTAAGAAAAGATATGTTTATGTACACATCTGTAGATATATACATACACACACACACACACACACACACACACAGATACACACATCTTTCCTATCCTTGCTGACTCTTTAATTAAATTCTGCTCCATAACTTGGCTTACTATTACTTAATCTCTCCCCACCCAGGTATTCCTTCCTTGTCTTCTTCTCTCACCCTTTGCTTCCCCATCCATCTATCCCTTCCCTCTTATTTCTTTATAGATTTTGGAGGGCACTATTCCCTTCATGATATATATGTAGGGTTTCCTATTGAACCAATTCCCAATGTGAGTAGGTTTTCAGAACTACGAGCCCTCCTCCCTCCTCTGATGCTTGTTTCTATTCTTCCTTTTAATTTTATTTGTATAACATAATTACTGTTTTTACCTTTATCTGCCAATCTTTCTTTTGAGCTTAATTGTTGATGTAAATCTTAAACAGAAAGTATACATTCCCCATGTAAAACAAACATAAGCAATTTGTCAATGTTTAAACAGTTTGTCCATGTTGAATTCCTTAAAATTGCTCTTTCATATTGGCTCTTAAATGATAAATTTTCTGTTAAGTTTGGGTTTGATTGAAAGTCCTGAAAATCTGCAAGTTTGCTGAATGTCCATTATTTCCTCATTGAAAATTATGGATAATTTTGCTGGATATAATTTTGGCTGCAGGCCTAGTTCTTTTGTTTGTTTGTAGATATAATTCTAAGACTTATGGTCTTTTATTGTAGCTGCTGATAGGTCTTGCCCAATTTTTAGTTGTAGCTCCAGTGTATTTGAATTGGTTTTTCCCTGTTTCTTGCAAAATTTTCTCCTTGATCTGAGGGTTTCAAAATTTGGCAATGACATTCCTATGTGTTTTCCACAAAGGATCTTTTTGAGGTAGTGATGGTGGATTTTTTTCTATTTCTTCTTTTCCCTCATGTTCTATCACTCCAGGATAATTTTCTTGGATTATTTTCTGAATTATCTAAGTTCTCTTTTTGGTCACAACTTTCAGACAGTCCAGTTATTCTTATGTTTTCTCTTTTTGATCTGTTCTCCAGATCTGTTGTTTTTCTTATGAGATATTTCACATTCTATTCTATTTTCTCATTCTTTATAATGTTTTGTTATTTCTTGGTCTCTCATAGCCTCACAGTCTTCTCCTTTCCTGATTCTAATTTTCAAAGCGTTATTTTCATCTTTGAGACTCTGTACCTCCTTTTCTAATTGGTTAACTTTTTTTCTATAATTTTCTTGTTTTTTCTTGGATGGTTCTAATTTTTTTCTTTAGTTTTTCTTCAATGTTTCTTAGATTTTTGAATTTTTTTGAGTTCTTTTATAAATTTTCTCTGTGCTGGGAGCCATTTCATATTACTCTTTGGGGTAGAAGCTTTTTATTTATTTATTTTTTTACACACTAAAATGTTCTATTCTGAAGATGAATCCTGGTTTTCCCTGTTTCCATAATATGTTTCAATAATGGGATTCTTTCTTCTTTTCTGGTCCATTATTTTATAAGAGGTATTAGTGAAAGCATCTAATCATGAGGCAGGGAGAATGATGCCTCAAGCTTCCCTTTAGCTTGCCACTCTGACCATTAACCCCAAACCAAGAGCTCCATCATTCTATAAGTGCCCACAGCCACCAGCATCCTTGCCTCGCTGTTTCCTGTACTCACCTGCTGCCAGTTTCTTCTTGCCCAGGTCAGGTCTCAGCAAGACAGCTGGACCTGGCGTTCCCAATCATCAGGATTCACTCAGTTTTCCTGGACTCAAACCCCAACTCCACAGTCTGGGAGGTGAAAGTCTCTGGGGTTCCTGCTGAGGGTCCAGTCCATCCATCTCACTGGAGGAGTCCCCACTTGGTGCTTTTAGGATCAAGCCTGGAGGTGTTTGCATTTCAGACAAGGAACTCTGGCTCTGAGTTGTACGAAGAGGACCCCAGTTCTGCCTCAAGTCTTATTTTTTCACTAATCTATGTTCATCCTGAGGTGTAAATTTGTTCTGTTTCTGGGAGAAATTGGGAAGAGCTTGAAATTTGCCAACCTACTCTGCTATCTTCCCAGAATCCTCCATCCTTGGCATTTTTAAGCTATGGTCTTTAACAGACCCCAGTTTGACTGAAGCAAACACCTAATCGGTGTGATTAAGGCAAGATAAAAAATGAGGCAGAGCATGACCTTTTCTACATAGTCAAAAAAAAAAATCAGCCTCTGCAGGGGAAGACCCTTAAGGTTTCTGTCCAAAATGGAAAGAATTGCTGTTTACATTCACTCTGAGCCAATCGGAGCTCAAACTAATGATCAAATGGGTCTTAGCCTGGGATCTATTGTTAGTCAATCTATGAAAGTCAGAGTGAGTTGGATTTACAACCTCAAAGTATCAGCAACCAAAATTTACATTCCATTGGACAGAGCATCCACAGGTAAGGGTGTGATATTCTAAATGGACAGAAGGAAGAGAGGGGAAAGAAGGAAAGTAGCTGTGTTGCCCAACTGACCAGTTCTAGTTTTGTCCCCAATGGGGCAGTTTCTATTCCTATTCACAGAAGTTATTGTTTATCCTTCATTCTCAAAGAGGACCATGACATCAGGGAGGTGATGCCATGACATGCAAGTGACTTGGATTCAAACAAGGGAGGACTGTGCAAGGGCACCTGCCTCAGTTTCTCCTCCAGAGCCATCTGGGTCCAGTGGCAAGATATACATCAAATTGACTGGAAGTTGGGTATATCCTCAGTCAAACTGTTAAAGACCTTAACTTAAAAAGGCCAAGTTCTCCCTCTGCTGTGGGAGAATGAAGGAAAAGATAGATTCAGAGATACATGGAAAAACTTATATGAATTGATACTCACTAATGATAGCAGAAATAGGAAGACAACTTATAAAATGGCTGCAACATTGCAAAGAAAATAATTAATTAATTAAAAATAATAAACTATTTTAATTAATTAATTAAAAACTTCGATCAATATAATGACCATTCATAATTCCATAAGATAGTTGATAAAATATGCTTTTTACTGATTGATATTGTACTAGTGATACAGAATGTAATATATAATCTTAATACAATGGCCAATGTGTGGATATACTTGGATGATAAAACTATATAAATCTGGTTCAAAGGAGGATTAAAAAAAAGCAAAGAGAATTGGGAAGAAAGTAACTATTGGTAATAATGAAAGGAAAGGAAAGAAAAGAAAATGGGAATTGGAAAGGAAAGAAAAGGGAAAGGGAAGCAGAAAGACAAGAAAGAAAAGGAAAGGAAAGAAGAATGAAAAGAAGGAAAACAAGAGAATTAAAAAGGAAGGTAAAGAAAGGAAAGGGAATAAAAAGGAAGGGAAACAAAAGGAAGGGAAGTCAAGGGAAGTGAAGAGCATCAGTGAAGGAATTTTAAAAGTAATCATTGATAATCATTACAGTTTTGGAACTACCATTGAATTTACTGGACACTTTTTAAAATCTGATACAATAATTCCATGTATGTAATCTTATACCTCTTATTATTTCTATATGAAAGTATTGGTGTTTATTACTTAAGTTCAGAAATACAAAAAATTTTTTTAAAAAGGAAATCTTCCATCTTTCCATCATTTACAAAATGGATACAGTAATTGTACCAACAAAACACCAAATCCTGCTCATATATTTGTTGAACCAAAAGATAGAGGATGCTTTCAAAGATCTTGCAAGGGGCATTGTATTGATCCAAGTTCTTAGGTCTCACCAAATTATATTTCTTTGTAATGTTGCAGGCATTTTATAAATTGTTTTCTTATTTCTGTTAGCTTTAGTGGGCATCAGTTTACATAAATCCTTCCATGTATCTCTGAACCTATTCCCATTTCCCTTTATCATTCTTACAGCTCAATAACATTTCATTACCTGTCTATATAATAATTTGCTTAGTAGTTGTTGCCTAGTTAATAAGCAACAATTTGGTTTACAAATCTTTTGTACAAGAGAGAGTTCTGACATGGATGCTTTTGTAGATATGGTTCCTTTCCATCTTTTTTTTTTTTTTTAATTTCTTACTTTGTGTTATCTGCTTATTAGTGGCATTGCAGGTCAAATAGTACCCAGTTTAGTGACTTTTTGGATATGGTTCGAAGCTACTTTCTAAAATGATGATACCAATTTATTAGCTCCATCAACAGTTGCTGTGTTCTCTCTGTTGTGGGAAGAGCTCCAAAATCAACCGGAGCCTGGCTGGAGTGGAAGATTGAGGAGACAGGACTCAGGAGAAGGGTGAATACAGGAGAGCTTTATTGATCAACTCCAAGCACTTATATACCATAGGATTACATAAAGAGAGTATTTACCACACATGCGTTAACTTTCAGGAATTTCTTTGTTCTAGAAAAGCAACATGTGGTGATCCGTACACCTTAAATCTCAGATAGTCCCAGACAAGATCTTGTTATATTTATGGTTCCAAGGACATCCTGTAACTGCAGTTGTCCAGACATCCTGGTGCCAACTTTCAAGGTTATCATGTCATTATATATGTCTATACTGACCTCAGGACATAGGTAGAGGTTATTTTATACTATTCAAAGGCACTTTCACTTTTCCACGGCATTTTGGTGCTTATAAATCCAGGAGATAGCAAAGGATATGATGTCCCCTAACTTCTCAGAAAATTGCAGCCTGCGGGGGGGAGGGGGATGGGGAGCCAGCCCAGACATAATGCAGGGTTTCTAGCAGGCCAAAAGGATTTTAAAACTTCTATCTGCAGTCCCCCCACTATCCAAAGCCCTCAACAATCAGTGGACTAGTAGGGCTTTCTTTTCTCTATCTCCAACAGTTGTTTTCCTATTTTTGGCAACTTTTGCCAGTTTGATGATCAAGTACAAAATAAGAATTGTTTTAATTTACATTTTTGCTATCATCAGTTACCAGGAATATTTTTATATGATATTTTTACCTTGCCTTTTTTTTTTAAAGAATTTCTTATTCATGTCTATTAAGGAAGTCCCTTGTTTCTGTGTGCTTGAGACAATTCTATATAGAAGTTGTTTAATGAACTTTTTTTTCCAAGAAACTTATTGCAAAGGTTTTCCACTCAGTTAATTGCTTTTACATAATTTAATTGCAATGATATTGTTTATGCCATACTTTTTCAATTTTCTGTAATCAAAATAGTTTTATATCTTTTCCTGTGATTTTTCTCTATTAGTTAAAGAATTTATCCCCTATCAATTTATATGAACTGTACTTCCTTCTCTGTTGTTTTAGTTTATTCATTATGTGACCTTTTTGTATTTTGATAACTTAGACATTTGGAATTTATGTTGTGTGAGATGTTCATCTCAATCTAAATTTGGTCAGATAGCTTTTCATATTTCCAAGCAATTTTTTTTCTTTCTCTCTTCCTCCTTCATTCTCTTCCTTCCCCCCTTCTTTCTTTCATGAGTTTTTGTTGTCATATTTTTTTTCCTGAGGCACTTGGGATTAAGTGACTTGCCCAGGGTCACACACTAGGAGGTATCAAGTGTCTGAAGCTAGATTTGAACTCAGGTCCTCCTGACTTCAGGGCTGGTACTCTATCCGCTGTGCCACTTAGCTGTTCGATGTCATGTTTTTAACATCATTTTAGTTATTGTCCCTTCCCATTACTATGAAAAAAAATCACATTTTTTTAAAAATGGGAGAAACCCCACCTCCAGCATAACTGACCTATATTCCCATATTTAGGAATTTTGAAATCCCCTTATCTGACCACAATCTGTTTATGAACAGCCAAGCCCTGTTCTTGTGTCTCTCCCACTATTATTTTTGTGCTTATATTTATTTTCAAACTCTACTTACTCATTTCTTATTTGCTCCTATTTTCCTCATTCTGAATAAATTCTCATTGTATCCTTTTAATTTGTCTAACACTTGCCTTCTTCTCTTCCAGGGATGAAGTTATTTAACAAGTAAAACTTTAATAACTATGACGATCATCACTTCTAAGATCATCAGGTGGAACATTGAAGAAACTGACACTCTAAACACATTTAACCTAGAAACATCAAGAATCCCCAATTTTAAGCTAAATTTTCCTTCTCGCTCCCTCTTTCATGTGAGCTTTTTCTGGAGTATTGCTTCTTTTTCCTATTTTCCTGTTAGAGATGTACAAAGTTGTAGCTACTAACACTTTAGTAATTTAATAAAAATCAGAGCTGAACGTAACCTTTCCTGAATGTCTTTGCACCAAATAACATATGCTTTTATGAATTTATCTGGCTTCTGAGGGATCCTAGATTGGACATCTGAGTGACCATATTCTTGGCCTCTAGAGAGCCTGGATCCATTTTTCTAAGGCAGGCATTGTCTATGAGGGCACTCTGTGTCTAGTTTCTCATTGATTCTAGATGCCTCTCCCCCACTCCACCCAAGAGAATTAGTTCCAAAGTATACCATCAGAGGTCTTGTGGTAGCTTGTGGAAGCTTGAAATAAAGTCAACTAAAAAAGAAAATAGTACATGAACTGGATTTTTCAGTTAAGATTCCATCCGCCTTCATGCTACAAATCAAAAATCACTCTATCTGCCTTCATTTCCTTCCATTTCAAAAACCTGTTATTCTACTCCCCAAAAACAAAATGTTATGGTTCTTTAAAAAAATTGTATTACTCCATTTCTTTCAGAGAAGATCCAAGATAGCAATATCCACCCTTAGTTGAGCAAAAGATTCTTTCCTGTTTCATGACTCAAGGGGCCCACCAATAAATTTAAATAATTTTTCTTTTCACTAGAGGGCGTGGAATATGATATAGAGGCAAAGGAATTACAACTAAGAATCACCTAAACAGTGAAACTGAGCATTATCCTTCAAAAGAAAAAAATGTATATTCAAAAAATGTATATTTTAAACATTCCTGATGAAAGACCAGAGTTGAACAGAAAATTTAATTTTCAAACATGACTGAAGAGAATCATTAAAAAAAAACCCAAAAAGAGAAAACATAAGGAATTCAAGAATCTATTAACATTTCTATATTATAAGATGATATTTGCGACTTTTGAGAACTTTATAACTCTTAGGGCAGTTAAAAGGAGTAAACATAGATACAGGGTGGAGATATAAGCTGATTTTGATGAAATGATATCCAAAAAACCGTAATTAAATTAGTGATGAGAAAAAGGAGAAAAGAAGAGGTAGAATGGGGTAAATTATCTCACATAAAAATGAAAAAATACCTATTAAGATGGAAGAAAAATGGAGGTGTGTAATGGGAGGTGCTTGAATCTAATTTTCATCAGTTTATTGGCTCAAAAAGGAAATACTATATACACTCAAATAAGTCTACTTATGGGGAAGTAGGAGAAAAGGGGAATAAAAGGGAGAGGGAACTGATAGGAGGAATGGTCACTAGGGAAGGTGATGGTCTGAAGTAACTTATGAAAAGCAACTTCTCTCACATTTGTTAGAGGGGACAGAGTGAAAGGAAAGAGAGGAAAAATAGAATGGAGGAAATGTAGTCAGATATCACAACTGTGAATGTGAATGGGTTAAACTCACCCATAAAATGGAAAAGATAGCAGAGTGGATTTAAAACTAGTATGTTGTTTACAAGAAACAAATTTGAAGCAGAGGCACACATAGAGTAAAGATAAGGGGCTGGAGCAAAATATCTTATGCATATAATGAAGTAAAAAAGGCAAGGGTAGCAATCATGATCTCAGATGAAAACAAAAGCACAAATACATCTAATTAAAAGACCTAAGGGAGGAAACTACATCTTGCTGAAAAGTACCAAATAGTAAAATACTCACATTTTAAAAGAAGATATTATATGACTTATAGGAAGAAGTAGATATAATAGACCTCTGGAGAAAATTGAATGGGGATAGAAAGGAACATATCTTTTTTGGAGCAGGACATGAAAAAGATATATTCCTTTCTATTCCTATTCCCACTCAAAAACTGACCATGTGTTTAGGCATAAACTCTTTTTTTTTTTTAAAATAACTTTTTATTGACAGAACCCATGCCAGGGTAATTTTTTTACAACATTATCCCTTGCACTCATTTTTGTTCTGATTTTTCCCCTCCTTCCTTCCACCCCCTCCCCCAGATGGCAAGAAGTCCTATACATGTTAAATAGGTTACAGTATATCCTAGATACAATATATGTGTGTAGAACCAAACAGTTCTCTTGTTGTATAGGGAGAATTGGATTCAGAAGGTATAAATAATCCAGGAAGAAAAATAGAAATGCAAGCAGTTTATATTCATTTCCCAGTGTACTTTCTTTGGATGTAGCTGCTGCTTCTGTCCATCCTTGATCAATTGAAACTGAATTAGATATCTTTATCGAAGAGATCCACTTCCAGCAGAATACATCCTCATACAGTATCGTTGTTGAGGTATATAATGATCTCCTGGTTCTGCTCATTTCACTTAGCATCAGTTCATATAAGTCTTGCCAAGCCTCTCTGTATTCATCCTGCTGGTCATTTCTTACAGAACAATAATATTCCATAACATTCATATACCACAATTTACTCAACCATTCTCCAATTGATGGGCATCCATTCATTTTCCAGCTTCTAGCCACTACAAACAGGGCAGACATAAATTCTTCAAAATCAAATGCAGAAAATCAGAAATATTTAATACATTCTTTTCAGATCATAATACAATAAATAGTATATGCAATTAAGAGCCATGGAAAGACAGATAAAAATTGGCAACTAAATAATCTAATTCTAACGAATGGATCAAAGAATTAATCATAGAAACATTCAATAATTTCATTAAAGAGAATGACAGAAATGAGACAACATAGTAAATTTATGGGATGCAGGCAAAACAAGATCTAGGGGAAATTTTATATTGCCAAACAAACTCACTCATAAAATGGAAGTGGACAGCAGAGGGGATTAAAAACTAAGATGTTGTTTACAAAAAACAAAGTTGAAGCAGAGAGTAAAGGTAAGGGGCTGGTCCAAAATCTCTTATGCTTCAGCTGAAGTAAAAAAAAGCAGGGGAAGCAATCCATGATCTCAGACAAAAACAAAAATAGAAATAGTTCTAATTAAAAAAATATAAGGGAGGAAATCACATTTTGCTAAAAAGGTACCATCAATGCAGATCAATGAATTGGACAAAAAACTAAAAAAAAAAAAAAAAATCTTTAAAAAGAATAAATTAAAAATACTAATAAATCACCAAATTGGAAATCAGGAAAATCAAAGGAGAGGTTAATAAAATTGAGAGTAAGAAAACCATTGAACTAATAGATAAAACTAGGAGCTGTTTTTATGATGCCCTCCCTCCCCACAATCTAACAAAATAGATAAAGCTTTATTATATGATTTCAAAAAGAAATGGAAAAAACAAATTATTAGTGTCATAAATGAAAAGGGAAAAATCATCTTAATGAAAAGGAAATTAAAACAATTATTAGGAGCTATTTTGTCCAATTATATATCAGTAAGTCTGACAAACTGACTAATATGAATGAACATTAACAAAAATATAAATTTTTCAAATTAACAGAAGAAAGAGAATATCTTAATGCTACTATCTTAGAAAAAGGAATTAAACAAGCTATCACTGAGTTCCATAAGACAAAAATCCCCAGAGCCATATGAATTCACAAATGAATTCTACAAAGCATATAACGAGCAATTAATTCCAATACCATATAAAGTATTTGGAAAACTGAGCAATGAAGAAGTCCTACAAAATTCCCTTTGTGACATAACTATGGTGCTGATACCTAATTCTGGAAGAGAAGAAGCAAAGAAAGAAAATTGTAGAGCAATTTCTCTAGTGAATATTCAAGCAAAATTAAAAAAAAATATTAACAATGAGGCTAGGGCAATATTATGACTAAGTACCATTTATACCATGAATGAAAATTGATTCAATATTAGGAAAAATGTCAGCATAATTTACCATATCAATAACAAAACCAACAGATATCATGATTACATCAATAGATGCAGAAAAAAGCTTTTAGCAAAATCCTGAATTAAAAAATCTAGAGAGCATTAGGATAAATGAAACTTTCCTTAAAATGATAAATAGTATATGTGGTCTTTTAGAAAGAAATCTAGCCCCTGCATGCTAAAATATTGAGGAAAGAAGGAAGCAAGAAAAAAAGGAAGGAAGGAAGATGTGTTTTCCAGTTCTCAGTGAAGCAAGGTAGTTCCTACTCACTCACAGAGGTTGTTGCTTTTCCTTAATTCTTTTCTTTAGAGGGCTTCATTTTCATTTATTCTTTTTTATTAAAACTTTTTATTTTCAAAACATATGCATGGATAATTATTCAACATTAACCCTTGCAAAGCCTTGTGTTCCAATTTTTTCACCCCATCCCCCGTCCCCTCCCCTAGATGGCAAGTAGTCCAATATATGTTAAACATGGTAGAAATATATGTTAAATTCAATATATGCATACATATTTATACAGTTATATTGCTGCACAAGAAAAATCAAATCAAACCAGAAAAAATGAGAAAGAAAATAAAATGTAAGCAAATAATCACAAAAAGAAGAGATTGACTTTTAAACACCTACAAGCAAAAATTCATAGAAAACTCAGCTTGAATTCAAACTGAAATCGAATGATTGGAAGAGATAAGGCAAGAGTTCAAAAAAAGAGTTAAAATTTTTTTTTAATAAATGGAATGAGCTCTTGATGAAAAAATTGGAAAAGAAATGAATAAAAAGAAAGAAAAGAATTGTAAAGAACATTAATCCAGGTTAAAAAAAAAAAAAACATTGTCCAAACAAGAAACTCCCTAAAATTAAAATGCCCCAAGAAGTCAATGACTCCATAAAATTGTAAAAAATATTAAAGCAAAAATAAAATAAAAAAAATAAAAAATCTAAAGTATCAAAGTAGAAACAATTGACCTAGCAAACAGATTGAGTAGGAAAAAATTGAATGATAATTGGCCTATCTGAGCCTAGATATTCAGAAATCTTAGAAGAAAACTGTCTAGATCTCTTAGCATCAGACAGCAAAGTGTAAATAGAAAGAATCCATTGGTTGCCTCCTGAAAGAAACTCTAAAATGAAAATTACCAGGACATATATCCTAAAATTGAAAACTTCTAGGTCAAAGAAAAAATACTAGAAACAGGCAGAAAGAAAGTTCAAGGACCAAGGACTTCTCCTGAAGTCAATCCTAGGTGAGGCTCCTAGCTTATATATGCTCTCTAAAGGTGTGAACTCTAATATGTGAACTAATTTGTGAACTCTCTTAAAGGTGTGAACTCTAAAGGTGTGAACTAAGTACATAAGCATTGTCTCTATCAATTCCAGTGACTTAGTGTAATGGGCTGAAGCTCTTGAGTCTTGCACTGAGGTCCCAAGCCTATGAGGCTAAATAGCAATTGGACAATATTAATATATGCTTGGAGAAAGAATGGCCCCGCCCACTCTCTGTGCAAGTTTGATGTGTTGTATAGGAGATGATGGTAGAGACGATTTGATGGGTGGAGTGAGAGAGGCAGAGGCACTGCTGGCCAGATTGCTGTCGCGATTGCTCTCACTTCTTATCGCCATTCCCCTTCACCTCCGCAAAGAGTAAAGATCAAGGATTTTCCCTTATTCTGACTCCGGCTGATTCTAATATACTCTGGGTGCTAAACACGGTCATCGCACCTTAGCACCTTGTTTCAAGTTCTGGCCCCAACACTTTTGTTCTTCCAGATGAATTTTGTTATTATTTTTGCTAGCTGTATAAAACAACATTTTGGCAGTTTGATTGGTGTGGCACTGAACAAGTAGACCAATTTAGGCAGAGTGGTCATTTCTATCATATCATTAGCTCAGCCTAGCCATGAACAATTGATATTTTTCCAATTTTTCAGATTTGACTTTATTTATGTGAGAAGTGCTTATAATTGTGCTCACATAGTTCTTCAGTTTGTCTTGGCAGGTAGGCCCCCAAGCATTTTATTTTGTCTACCATAATTTTAAATGGAATTTCTCTTTCTATCTTTTGCTGATGGGCTTTGTCAGTAATATGTAGAAATGCTGATGCTTTTGTGAAATTATTTTATATCCTGAAACTTTGCTAAAGCTGTGATTTGTTTCTAATAGGCTTTTGGATGATTTCCTAGGATTCTCTGTAGATATTATATCATTATATGATTTTATATATGATATGATATTCATCATACCATCTGCAGAGTGTAATTTTATTTCCTCATTGCCTGTTCTAATTCCTTACTTTCTTTTTTTTTTTCTTATTGCTAAAGCCAGCATTTCTTTTTTTTTTTTTTTTTTTTTTTATGGAAAGATGTCATTTTATTTTATTTTATTTTTTATAATAAATTTTATTTTATTTAATAATAACTTCGCATTGACAGAATCCATGCCAGGATAATTTCTACACGACATTATCCTTGCAATCACTTATGTTTCGTTTTTTCCCCTCCCTCCCTTCTCCCCCCCCAGGATGGCAAGCAGTCCTATATATGCTAAACATGTTGCAGTATATCCTAGATACAATACATATTTGCAGAACCAAACAGTTCTCTTGTTGCACAGGAGAATTGGATTCAGAAGGTAAAAATAACTCGGGAAGAAAATCAAAAATGCAAATAGTTCACATTCATTTCCCAGTATTCCTTCTTTGGGTGTAGCTGTTTCTGTCCATCATTTCTCCAATGAAACTCAGTTAAGTCTCTTTGTCAGAGAAATCCACTTCCATCAGAATACATCCTCATACAATATCGTTGTCGAAGTGTATAATGATCTCCTGGTTCTGCTCATCTCACTTAGCATCAGTCCATGTAGATCTCTCCAAGCCTCTCTGTATTCATCCTGCTGGTCATTCCTTACAGAGCAATAATATTCCATAACATTCATATACCACAATTTACCCAGCCATTCTCCAATTGATGGGCATCCATTCATTTTCCAGTTTCTAGCCACTACAAACAGGGCTGCTACAAACATTTTGGCACATACAGGTCCCCTTCCCTTTTTTAGTATCTCTTTGGGTATAAGCCCAATAGAAACACTGCTGGATCAAAGGGTATGCACAGTTTGATAACTTTTTGGGCATAATTCCAGATCGCTCTCCAGAATGGCTGGATTCGTTCACAACTCCACCAACAATGCATCAATGTCCCCGTTTTCCCGCATCCCCTCCAACATTCATCATTGTTTTTTCCTGTCATCTTAGCCAATCTGACAGGAGTGTAGTGATATCTCAGAGTTGTCTTAATTTGCATTTCTCTGATCAATAGTGATTTGGAACACTCTTTCATGTGAGTGGTAATAGTTTCAATTTCTTCATCTGAAAATTGTCTGTTCATATCCTTTGACCATTTATCAATTGGAGAATGATAAAGCCAGCATTTCTAATGTTGAACAGTAGTGGTAATAATGGGCATCCTTGTTTCACCGCTGATTTTATTAGAAATGCATCCATCTTTTCTTCATTGCAAATGATGTTTGCTGCAGGTTTTAGATAGATACTGTGTATTATTCTAATGAAAGCTTTCTTTATTCCTATGTTCTCTAGTGTTTTTAATAGGAATGGGTGCTGTATTTTGTCAAAAGCTTTTTTGGTATCTATTGAGATTAAGGAAGAATTTTTAAGGGAATCTCCAGCTTTCCCCAGCATGATTGGCTTAGAGACTCAGCTATAAAAATATGGATGGAAATATTGATAGGATACTTGAGGCATAATATTTTCTCAATATCTAGGCTCCATAATTCTAAGGAACATGCTGGAGGAAAAAAATCTGTATTCCCACTGAGAAAACGCTTACATCCTCTATTTCTGCTCTTTCTCTTCTGACTAATGGGATTTTTACACTGAGTTCCTTAAACTTTGTTAGAAAATAGGAACATAAAAATTTAATTCAATCATCTTTGCTTGTAACTTTCCCTTGATTTAACTATGGGCTAGGCCTTTATTATTTCCAGATCTTAATTTCCAGGCCATGTAAAGCAAGAATATTCTGTGTTACTTTCCACATAAAGGGTGTAAATCTCAAATGGGAGAGTACCTGTAAGATGCTTTATAATCCTCTAAAAATGTTGATTATTTTTATAATTCACAAGTAAAGTGGATTCAGATTGGAAAAGGACTAGCAATGTGAGTGAGCTTGGACAAGTCATTTGATGTCATTTCATCTGTATAACTAGGTGGAAAAAGACATGGCAATTCACTCTAGTGTCATTGCCAGGAAAACACCAAAATGGGGTCATGAAGACTTGACTTAAAGGAGTAATAAGAATAATTTGCATTCAGACTTCAAGAAGTTAGAAATAATGTGCTATAAAGACTGCAATGTAACTTCAACCTTCAAAATGTGTGGTTTTCTGGTTCATTGTGCTTAATGGACCCCATAGGGCTCTTTGCTTTGTTCCAATTCAATGCAAGTGGGAGAAAGCTTGCCAAGATCAAAACCTCCCAAGAATGTTTACAGTCTGAGAGAATGATAGCTTTTCTGTTCCTTGGCACTTATTTCAATAATCATCCCTAAAGGATCATTCAAGAGGGAACCCCCTGACTTTCTTGAGCATTATTAGCTTTAAGATTCAATTTTTATTTGTTCCAGTGGTGAAAGGTGTGTATAAAATCAGCCTCTCCATTACTACCCTGCAGCATTCACCTTGTAGCCTCCTCACTCACCTGAGAAGGAGAAGGCATCCCAGGTGATCTTGTGTTTCTCTGAGGCCTTTCTTCTCTCCCTTTTTACTATAAAGCCTTTGTCAAGTGTGGTTGACAATGTTGCTGTGGGCAGTGGCTCTTCTGTTTTCTTTTGTGATCTCAGGGCTAATAGGTATTAGGGTCTAAATAAAACCTGAATTAACAGGATGTAATCTCCTTGAGAGCAATGGATACTTTAAAAATTATCTAGGACTGAACTCATTGAAAGATATATAATAAGCAGATAAATAATGTTTCAAAAAAATGATTTGGTTAATTGAATTATATGCCCAACTGAGCTGTGTTAGTCAGTAATAAAACTGGAAGCAAAACCTAGAAAAGATATAAATGATGTTCATACTAATGGAACTCTATTTGTTTTTCTCAAATTGCTATTGGAATGTTGTTAAAATTCATGGTTTCTGATTATTTATAAAAACAACTTTTGATCTGTTAAATAGTGGCTCAGTTTTTAATGAAATCAAATGTAAGGATCAAAAGAGAACTATTTTTTTAAATTTAATTTTATTTTATAATAACTTTTTATTGACAGAACCCATGCCAGGGTAATTTTTTTACAACATTATTCCTTGCACTCGCTTCTGTTCCGATTTTTTCCCTACCTCCCTTCACCCCCTCCTCTAGATGGCAAGCAGTCCTATACATGTTAAATAGGTTATAGTATATCCTAGATACAATATATGTTGCGAACAGTTCTCTTGTTGCACAGGAAGAACTGGATTCAGAAGGTAAAAATAACCCGGGAAGAAAAACAAAAATGCAAATAGTTCACATTCATTTCCCAGTGTTCTATCTTTGGATGTAGCTGCTTCTGTCCATCATTTATCAATTGAAACAGAGTTAGGTCTCTTTGTCAAAGAAATCCACTTCCATCAGAATACATCCTCATACAGTATTAGTTGTTGAAGTGTATAATGATCTCCTGGTTCTGCTCATTTCACTTAGCATCAGTTCATGTAAGTCTCTCCAGGCCTCTCTGTATTCATCCTGCTGGTCATTCCTTACAGAACAATAATATTCCATAACATTCATATACCATAATTTACCCAGCCATTCTCCAATTGATGGGCATCTATTCAATTTCCAGTTTCTGGCCACTACAAACAGGGCTGCCACAAACATTTTGGCACATACAGGTCCCTTTCCCTTCTTTAGTATCTCTTTGGGATATAAGCCCAGTAGAAACACTGCTGGATCAAAGGGTGTGCACAGTTTGATAACTTTTTGGGCATAATTCCAGATTGCTCTCCAGAATGGTTGAATTTGTTCACAACTCCACCAACAATACATCAGTGTCCCATTTTTCCCTCATCCCCTCCAACATTCATCATTATTTTTTCTGTCATGTTAGCCAATCTGACAGGTGTGTAGTGATATCTCAGAGTTGTCTTAATTTGCATTTCTCTGATCAATAGTGATTTGGAACACTCTTTCATTTGAGTGGTAATAGTTTCAATTTTATCCTCTGAAAATTGTCTGTTCATATCCTTTGACCATTTATCAATTGGAGAATGGCTTGATTTCTTATAAATTTGAGTCAATTCTCTATATATTTTGGAAATGAGGCCTTTATCAGAACCTTTAACTGTGAAGATGTTTTCCCAGTTTGTTGCTTCCCTTCTAATCTTGTTTGCATTAGTTTTGTTTGTACAAAGGCTTTTTAATTTGATATAGTCAAAATTTTCTATTTTGTGATCAGTAATGGTCTCTAGTTCATCTTTGGTCACAAATTTCTTTCTCCTCCACAAGTCAGAGATAAACTATCCTATGTTCCTCTAATTTATTTATAATCTCATTAAAATAGAACTATTAAAGCAATAAACCATAAGGTATTTATGAATGTTGGTCTGGATTCTTGAACATCTTTCTTGCATCCCAGTCTGACTTTCACAATGAAGCTCGTTGTAGGCCTTTTGGTCTTCTCCTTTATCTTGTTTATAATCAATGCAGAAGAAAATATTTTAACTGATACACTAAAAGTACATTGGTAAAGGTAAGACCAATTTAACTGAGGAATGTTTGGTATATATGGATATTCCTTCTGCTTGGGGAGAAAAATCACCTTTGATAGTGCTGCTCTGCAAAAATTTGTGAATGATTAGAGGAAGAAGATTGAAATGCACCTCTAAAGAAGAAGAATTCAGAATTGAGTATGTGTTTTTGTGTTCCTTGTAATCTTTTTTTTTTTTTTTTTTTTTTTTTAGCTTAGGTCCTTTTTGACAGACTTGGAGCCATATTAATGAGGGCTAAAGTATCAACATAAATTATGTTAAGAAAATCCAGTATTTATCAGTGGACAGGGAAGGAATCTTTATTTTATTAGGTTTATTTTGACAAGCCAATTTCCCTGGGGATAAGTGGTTTGGGAAATTCATGACATGTATAAGAAAAAATCTTGAGCCCTAAGAAGCAGTTTCATTCCCCAAAAGATTCAGGTCTGTTTTATTTGAGCCCTGTTGGTGACTTAGATTCTTCTGTAATTGCTCTTTTATTTCTAGGTCTTTTAGGAGCATGCAAGGCATACTGCAAAAAGAAGGCAGAAAAAGACAAACAGAAAGAAGTCTTCAGTTATGAATATGGAGAAAATGAATAAGGTAATACAAAGTATGAATTGAGCAATGTTCCTGTTTTTTAGTCCTTCTTTGAAACAAATGTGTTTAATTTCATCAGCTAAACATTTCAAAACATTGGCCATGTTGAGATTGTTTATTGCATGCTGCTGCTCTAATCCTAAACTAGTTAATCAAGAGGCAAAAAGCAGACTTCATCAACTGTCTTATGGAGTTGTGGATGGTCATTATATTAATCCAAGCTTTTTTTTCTCCCCAAATTAGTTTTCTTTGCAATGTTGCAGCCATTTTACAAGTTGTCTTCCTGGTTCTTCTAACTTCAGTGAGTATCAGTTCATATAAGTCTTTCCCTGTGTGTTTGAATCTATCCATCCAGTAATCCAGTAATATTTCATTACTTTTATACATTTTAATTCATTCACCTGTTGCCCAGTTAACAAGCATCCACATAATTTAAAAATCTTTTCTACAAGAAAAAATTCTGCTATGGATGACTTTTTTATCTTTATTTTAAATTTTAATTTCATTTATATTAATATTTATTTATTTTATTATAATATATATGTACATATATTTAAGTTATAACTTTGTGATATCTGTCTAGTAGTTGTTTTGCTGGGTCAAACTGTATCCACAGTTAAGTGACTTTTTGGGAGTAGTTCTAAGCTGCTTTCCGGAGTAATAATAAATTCATAGCTACATCAACAATGCACTAGTATGGCTTTCTTCTCACTTATCTTCCCAGCAATTACTGTTGTCCTTTTGTTCCATATTTTTCAGTCTGATGAAGATGAGATGAAATCTCAGAAGCATTTTAATGTACATTTTCTTTTTCATCATTGATTTGGAACATTTTTACATATGATAGTTTTAGCTTACCTTTCTTCTGTTGAGACTTTTCTCTTCATATCCTTTGACAACATATTTATTAAAAAGTATCTTGTTTCTATGTGGTTAAATCAATTCTAGATATAGATTGTATACTAGACTATTATTAGAGAAATTTACTGCAAAGATTTCCATCCCATTAACTGCTTCTCTACTAATTTTAATTGCATTGATCTTGGTTGTCACATAATTTTTCAGTTTTTTAAATGAAAATTATTTTCCTATGAACTTCACCATTACCTGAAGAATTTGTCCTCTATCAATTCATATAAAATGTATTCCCCTGCTCTGAAATTTTTTTTAAATCTTTGTAACATATATTTGGAGTTTATATGATGTTATATATTCATCTATATTTAATTCTGTCAGACTGCTTTTCATGTTTATAAGCATATTTTTCTTCTTCTCTCTTTGCCTGCTTCCTTCCTTCCTTCCTTCCTTCCTTCCTTCCTTCCTTCCTTCCTTCCTTCCTTCCTTCCTTCCTTCCTTCCTTCCTTCCTTCCTTCCTTTTTCCATTCGTTTTTAAATTGATGCCATATTTTCCTAACACCGTTGTAGTTGTCTTACTAAGCCTTTCCTCCCCTCCTAAGTGCCATCCTGTGTTAAGTCCGGACTAGCTCCCTAGAGGCCTCAAGATTAACCAGAGTCAGGATAAGTAAAGGTCCTTGGTCTTTAGGGGGAGAAGTGAAGGAGACAGAGGCTTGCCAATGTTGTATCTTGGATTCTCGAGTCCAAAGTCACCAACTTCTCTGGTCCTTGTCCTGCCCCAAGGGCAGGGCCTGTCTCAGCCCCCCCTTTAATCCTTGCCTACGATTATCTTAACATCTAACATTCAGTGAGCACCAAACAGTGAGAAGAGCATTTATCCAAAACATATGCTAATAGAGTCATTGTCTCACACTGAATAAGTAATTAGCTTTAAGTGCTCTGTTGTCTGATTTAAGTACACCTTTTCATAGTTTCAGCCCTTTACAATCCTGTAGATCAAATGGCATCTTTTTAGAGAAGAAAAAAACAATACAACTGATGGATGCATCAAAAATGTTTAAAATTATGGGCAATGTGTAACACCTGTAGACTTCTCACTTCCATATTGGTTGGGTTAGTTGTCTTCTCCCATAGTTCTTTATTCAAGTCCTGTTTGATTTATATATATATATATGGTTTGCTTTCTATTTTTGGTTTGTGATTATTCTTTCCACTTGCCTTGTGTTTTTGTTGTATTTATTTTCTTTTTGTCTCCTTGTACATCACTTTTCATTAGTTCTTCCAGATCTTTCCACTCTTTTTTGTGGCTCTCTCTTACCCTACTCTCTGATACCTTAGCTCATATTTTATAGAGAAAATTGAGACCCTTAACCATGAATTTACTGTTTTCTCAGCTTCCTTATCATCTATTGTTCTGCCCTCTTGCCATGCTTTTTTCCTTAACCACTATCTCACATAATAAAGTAGCCTTATTCTTTAGCAAAGCTTAGCCATCTACTTATTCACCTGATCTCATTTCATCTGATCTCCTTGAATAGATTATCTAACGCTTCCCCCACTTTTTCCCTTATTTTCAATCTGTGCTTGCTCATTTTCTACTGCCTACAAAATGCTCATAATGCTCTCATCTTGAATAAATTATTACCTTATTCTTTTGATTTCTCTAATATATGTCTTTCTCTCTTCCAGTGATGGTGTGAATGGGATAAACTCTCCTATAAAATGGAAGAAGCTAGCAGAGTGAATTAAAAGCCAGACTCCAAAATATGTTGTTTACAATAAACACATTTGAAGTAGAAGGATACAAAATCATTAGCATTAGAACTGGCCTGAATTATCTCATTGTTGAAAAGAGCCACATCCATCAGAATTGATCATCTTATAACATTGTTGTTGCTGTGTACATTTAAAGTTTCAGGGTATAAAATAAAACCACACAAACCATCAGCAAATCCCAAAAGCAAGAAATAGAAAGAAAAATTTCATTTAAAATAAGTGTGGACAATATAAAATGTTTGGGAGTCTATCTGCCTAGGCAAATCCAGGAACTGTATGAATACAATTACAAAAGACTTTTTACACATATAACATCAAATCTAAATAATTAGAAATATAAATTATTTATAGATAGGCTGAACTAATGTAATACAAATGACAATGCTATCTAAATTAATCTACATATTAGATGTCATATTAAGCAACCTGCCAAAAATTATTTTATTAAACTAAACAAATAATGAAATTCATCTGAAAGTACAAAAGATCAAGAATATCAAGGATGTTGGTGAATAAATGCATCAAGTAATGCATTTCAGTATTTGAGTAAATGCTCAATGAGTAAATTGCAATGAATAATGAGTAATGAGCAAAATGCAAATGGAGGTGGCCTAGCCAGACTAGACCTAAAACTGTGTTGTAGAGCAACAGGTATCAAAACTTGTTGGGAATCTAGCTCCAATGAATATTGAGAGTATGGTTATGAATTTAATATTTTCATGGGCCAGGCAGGAAATTTGTCAAGGCAGTTCTGTTAAATGATCTGAGAGGCAGGGTTTATATACTCTCAAAACTAATATTGCAATAATACTAAACAATTTTCAGTAATACTATTTATCTAACAAAGTCATAAATTTTATAGTTTGTGATGCCTTGTTCCAATTACATGCATTGTCCACCAAGATACCTTAAATTTGTCTCAATTGTGTCTTTCATCACTGTCAGGGAAAATGGTGAGCCAGTCCCTTGAACTGTGAGTAGCCCTTACAGACCCTACAGGTCTGAAGTAACACCTAGACTGGATTCTTTCTGTACATAGACTTATCCAGTATTGGCCCTCTACATCTCCCATTTTCTTATTCATAAGTTGGAAGTTTTGAAGTTCAGTTCCAATAGGTGAGAATGAATGAATAACATATTGGAAAGCACAAAGGACTAAACCAATGAGTATAAAAATGACACATGTAAGAGGAACAAGATGCAAAATCCTAGAAGTCAGATTATTTACAGGATCTATCTTTTTTTTTTTTTTTTTTTTTTTTTTTTAGCCACTCAAATATTTGGTTTGCTATGCTATCCAAAACATGGCAGAAAGTTGTTGGAATCCTTACTAACTGCTAAGTAATTAGAGTTGATCTAATCTTACAAGAAGTTGTTTTGGCCAGAACCTGAAACAAGGTACTAAGTAGAACTAATCAAGACAAGGCTTGTGTTCCCACCTCTACTCCATTACCTCCCTGTAAAGAGATGGAAGACATTTTTTATTATCAATCTTATAGCAACAGATTGTTGCCCATTTTGATTAAAATTCTGTTGCCTTTTAAAGTTGTTAAACTTTACATTATTGTGACCATATATAAATTGTTCTCCTGGCTCTGGTCATTTTACTTTGCTTCAATTCATATGAATTTTCACAAAATTTTATCTGACATGTCATATTCATCATTTTTATGGTATATAATTCAATTACACTTACAACTCATATTGGCATTCTCCCACCCCATCTTTACTCATTGGACTCCACAAGTATGCTAGCTTCACAAAGTACACTTTCTAACTTCAAGAGAGTTCACACCTCCCTTAAAGTCATTGGGCCAGAGAGCACTATGGGAGAAAACCCATAATCCCATTCTCTCAGAAGAGGCAGATAAAAAGCCAGCGATGAAGGATCTATGGCAGAATACACCTTTTTTCCTCTTGGCTGGCTGATCGCGCTAGACTCGAGAGAAACGACTCTGCTGCAGAGAACACTTTTGACGGACTTCAGTGGAGCTACGCCAGAAGCCCTCTCTCCGCGGCAAGTGTGGCTGGGCTCCCCAGAAGGAGATAAGAGAGATCTTCCATCTCTGTTGGAGGCAGAAGAAAACAGAGGCAGAGGCTGAAGGACAGAACCTTTGGATTTGGAGACATCCGAAGGGCTCTAAGCCTCTAAACCGGCTGTGCCCTGAGAAGAACAAACTCCAACATTTGAACTCTAACAATACTGGTGTTGATTTCAGAAGAAATTTCAAAAAGAACTGGAAACAAAGTGAATAGCCAACAAATGGGGTGGGAGAATGCCAATATGAGTTGTAAGTGTAATTGAATTATATACCATAAAAATGATGAATATGACATGTCAGATAAAATTTTGTGAAAATTCATATGAATTGAAGCAAAGTAAAATGACCAGAGCCAGGAGAACAATTTATATATGGTCACAATAATGTAAAGTTTAACAACTTTAAAAGGCAACAGAATTTTAATCAAAATGGGCAACAATCTGTTGCTATAAGATTGATAATAAAAAATGTCTTCCATCTCTTTACAGGGAGGTAATGGAGTAGAGGTGGGAACACAAGCCTTGTCTTGATTAGTTCTACTTAGTACCTTGTTTCAGGTTCTGGCCAAAACAACTTCTTGTAAGATTAGATCAACTCTAATTACTTAGCAGTTAGTAAGGATTCCAACAGAAAGTAGTGTCCCTGGACTATTCCTGGGACACTACTTTCTGCCATGTTTTCTGCTAAAGCAGCTCACTGAGTTATATCCCAAGTAAGGTTGAAATTATGTATACCTTTATTTATTCTGTTCCTTATTTGACTACATCTCACATTGGTGGTATCATTATCCCATTCATATAGAGCATTCATAAGTAAATCTATAACTACAAGCTACTTGTAATCAAGTTTCCAAATTATTTACATGATCCCCTAATCACAATAATGATTATTCCAATTAAGTTTATTTCTTGTTTTAACTCATTATCTATATTAATTTGTTCTTTAATAACTTGTGATACATTTTTAACTCACTGATCTGTGAAATGGGTAGTCATTGCTAGAGCTGCTAGAACTTCAGCAATGAATAATCCAACAAATCTTTTTCTTCTTCTATTTTTATCTAGTTTTCTTTTGATGGTATCTTAAACCTGTTCACATGCTGACCTATACCAATTGTGATTGATCTTAGTAGGCACCATCATATAAGATGCGTGTTCAATAATAAGAACATGGGCAATGATTTAGAAGACAATGGGATAAAACTTAAGTGTAACATTTTACAATATACTCTCCTGGCAGAGTCATGATTTGGATTCCAGTGCCATTTCTTAAAATGGTATCTGTAGTTAGAAACATCTGTATATATTTTAAACATGCCTGTACAGTGTATTTTTGAGGAGCCTGAAACATCGTGGAATCCCATATCTGAGATGTGAATATTTGTCCTGCCCTAAGTTCCAAATACACTGTAACAGGGGATCCATCGAGACACTAGGTAATTTGGGGTCCGTTCACCAACCAGTTCCAGTTCCCCTCAAACCAATGAGGCCCCAAATCCTTTGGGGGCAGGGATGATGATCTCATCTTCTGAAACTATTTCCTGCTGAGTCATTTATAGGGTCCCATTTCTTTTCTTTTTGGAGAGGATAGTATTGATTGATTGCTGATTGAAGCATGCAGTGGTTGATTTAGCTTCTTGAAGCTGGTCAATACAGCTGTAGCTGACCAAAATCTAGAATAAAAAACAAACCTACCAAACAGAGATTAGGATAATCTGAGATAGAAAAGCAAGCACACAAGCACACACTCTACACAAGATGTTGAGAGGCCAATATAAATTGGCCAGCAACTTTTCATGTAAAAAATGTATTTGTATCATAAGACATACAATACAAAAAAAAGTTAAAAGGTATTTCAGCCTTAGTTTCAATAAACAATAAAATAACAGTTAGATCTCACAGATAATTAAGTTACCTGCTTTTATATTATTTTGGAAACCTTTAAGGGATTTATTTCACAATACATAAACATCTAATAATAGATAGATGACTAGTCCAAATACTAATTCACCTAGTTATTTAGAATATAATGACTACATATTTTCAAACTGAAAACAGTAAGATATTACATAATTGAATTGTGCTCATGGATTCTATTGACCATTTGCTCTGATTATAGAAATTTATTATAAGAAGGGATATAATTATAACACCATCAAAACTGATCCTTCAGGTCTCAGCCTGGGAGCATGCACATGACAGGATAAAAGTTTGGTAACCATATATAGCTCCAATCTATAGCCAGCTTCAGGAAGAATCAGGTGGATTCTTATTTAGGGAGATGCAACTAGGAAACTAGTCAGAAGAATCCCAATTTGAGTGGATTTTTAAAATATTATTTTCCTACTCTTTTGTAAAGTATTTTTAGTATGTGCTATCCTCTCCCCCTCTTTTTATTAAAATATCCTGATGGGGAACAGCATAGCAAAGAATACATATTTCCTCTAAAAAATCAGAATCTACTACTCCAGGCACAACCATAAGCTCTAGAACTGATTGTGAACTATGTCATAAAATGTGATCTAGCATACCAGAAGGAAGATAACCCGAGACTCCAATGGGGAGAAAACATATTCCCATATTGTCAGTAATTCATTGTGACACTAAGGAGAACAAATCAGGAGCTGCCCTTCCCTGGGTAGCATGTATTAAATCTTGTAAGTAGGTACTTTTTTTTTTGCAGGTACCACTTGAGGGGGAATAAGGCAAAGTGCAGTGTTCATTGTTTGACCTGTCTGGAAGCTGGCCCCCGGAAGAGTTTCCCGATATAAGATTATCTTCCTTATCATTCTGAGAGTGACATTGTAAGGCCCAATATCTGCCCTTCCTGCATTTTGGACATAAAACCAAAACTTTATTAGTATTTTCAAAGGCAAGTTGTCTCAATAAAATTTGAGCTGCCTTCCCATAGCTATTAGAAAGCTGAATTGCCACCGTAAGCAAGTGACAAAGTCAACAAAGGTCTCATTGGATCCTTGCATGATTTTTGTATAGGATGTCCCTCTGTCCCTGTCACCTGGTTGATTTTTTCCCTCTTCTGATTCAATATGGGTAATATATTGATATCAGCTGGACAAGAATCAGTTTATCAGTAGTGATAAACTACTTTCACCTCTTTTTAAACTTCTTTTTCTTTAATCTTTGAGCTTACCAAGAGGTCACTCCCCTCTGCTGGGGCTTTCAGGTTGCAGTCTGTTTGAGTGCTAACTGTTGGAGTCCAGCGCCAGAGAATATTGAGAATTAAAAATGAATTTAATATTTTCATGAGCCAGGCAGAAATTATCAAGTTTCAATCAAATTTATTGGTCTGAGAGGTAGGGTTTATATACCTCTAATGCAATATTATATTGCAGTGGTTTTCAAACTTTTGTTTTCAGTATCTTTATCCTATTAAAAGTTATTGAGGATCTCTCCAAAGAGTTTTTGTTTATCTGGATTGTATTTATAGACATTTACCATATTGGAAATAAAAGCTATTTTTGAATTTGTAGACCCTCTAATAGGATTTCAGAGATCCCCAGGATTCTCTAGACCATACTTTGAGAACCACTGCTATATTGCAATAATACTAACTTTTTTCAGGCAACTTAGTGTACATTCCAAAGTAACAGGTATACATCATTTCCAACATTCCAGTTTGACATTAGCATTAAACAGTAACTAGCAGTGGCAACCTACTTATCTAATAGAGTCATAATTAGAGCAATTAATAGTAACAAACTCTTATCTAACAAAGTCATAAATTGTTGCAATTAACAGTAACAAATTACTTATTTAATAAATTCATAAATTGAAACAATAAACTATCTAACAAAGTCTAACAAAGTCATATAGTTTATGATACCTTATTCCAATTACATGCATTGTCCCTCAAGATATCTTAAATTTAAATGGGTAACTATGTAGAGCAAAGATCAACATTAGTCAAATGCAGAAGAAAGTATAATGAGAAAAGATATGAGAGGTAATTGATAGAAATCAATCTTAACCTATTTATATAAATAATTATCTTTAGAAATGGGAAAACTATAACAAAAATTACATCAACACCAATTATAATGTATTGACACCTTTGAGTGACACTACAATAAAACTAAAAGTTACAAACACCTGATTATTCTGTAAATATCTATTTTACACAGTATTCATAGAACAATAAACATCTATGGTGAAGGGTATAAGTTTATACTTTTTGAGAATTTGTTGAAGAAGATGGGGATAGTAATCTTGGGGAAGAGAAGTCTTCTATGGTACATGTGATGTCCGGCTTAAGAACTGCAAGAAAGAATAGATTTGTTTTTCTTGACTTGCCACAATATATTTCTAGATGTTTTCCTTGACTGCCAATCTAGGAAGTGATTTACCATCAGCTTAGATCTATATTCTTTCTTCTAATCCTGTCTCCTATAGCTAAAATGATCATCCTTTCTTCTCAGAGTCTCAAAAAGTGTCTGGAAACTGGTGTTGATGAGATTAGTGGCAGTCTGAGAGTTGTTAAAATCCCCTTATGGTTGGCATAGGTTTTTCATGAAAGAATTCATGAAACCCCAATTATTAATTGGCAAAAATTAAAGTTTATTGTTGGACACGAAGCCAGTTTTGCTAAGAGACTGATTTCTATAGTGGCAAAGTCCTATTAGGGAAATGGAATCTGGCACTGAGAAGAGAATGCTTTCTTAATGGGCAAGGTCCTAGCAGGCCTTTAGACCTTCTGCAAGGTAAATGGAGGGTGACACTGAGAAGAGAGTATTTTCTCAGTGGGCAGGGTCCTAGCAGCTGAGCAAACTACTTTGGGCCTTCTGCAAGGAGTGAGTTTAAGGAAACCTGTTATATGGGTAGCTCTTGGTGGAGGGGACAGCCTGAGCTGATCAGATAAGGATTTCTCAATGGAATAAGAATTTAGAATTTCAAAAAGATTAATGGAAATTGATTTGTCCTTGAATAGTGTTGCTTCTCTCATTCTGGGAGGATGGACCCTCACTCTAGACTCCTTGGAGCCTGGGAGATTCTGATCTCTCAGATCAAAAAGGGGCCACAATTTAATTTTAAAGGGAACAATTTCCCTCCCCCTTCAGTGTGAGGGGCTATACCTATACTATAAATCAAGCCCTTATGTCATGTATAATTTAGCCAGAGGTCCTCAAACTTTTTAAATAGGAGGCCAGTTCACTGTCCCTCAGACTGTTGGAGGGCCGGACTATAGTAAAAACAAAAACTTTGTTTTGTGGGCCTTTAAATAAAGAAACTTCATAGCCCTGGGTGAGGGGGATAAATGTCCTCAGCTGCTGTATCTGGGTCGTGGGCCGTAGTTTGAGGACCCTTGATTTAGCCCATTCAACTTTTTTATTTGATGTATTTTTAATATATTTGGTCCCATAATATTTGCCAAAAATTTTAGTAGGTTCTGTGGGTTACAAAAGAAGTATAAGTACTAGTCCACATTTTCAGAGAAATTATAATCTTGTTAGGATAAGAGATCAAGCTTTATAAAACAATGAGTGGTTGTGATGAACATTCACAGCTGGACCATCTTACCTGGCTATGAGAGAGTGAACTGTGGTGAGGAGAATGAGGTTTGTTGCTCTCAGGCTAATATCTATAGACATGGCACGACTGTTCAGATCCTGTCTTAGATGTACTCTGACTATTAATTCTATTATAATCTAGGGGCTAAGCCAAAATCATGAAAAATATGGATGGAAATACAGATAGGATACTTTAGGTAAAACATTCTCTCAATATATTGTCATTTGGGCTTTATACAATTCTAAGGAACATGCTAAAGAAAAAATTTGGGCTGACATTAAGAAACTGCTATAAACTTCTTGGATTTCTATCCTTTCCCAACTGTAATAGGATTTTTAACCAGAATTCCTTAAACAAGTTAGTAGAAAGCAGGAACATAAAAATTTAACTCAATAATCTCTGCTTGTAGTTTTTCCTTGGTTTAATTCTGGGCCAAGCCTTTTAATTTTTCCAGGCTGTGTAAAACAACAATACTTTGTGTTACTTTCTAAATAAAGGTGTAAAACTCAAGTGAGACAGTACTTATAAGATGTTTTATAAACTTCTAAAAATGTTGGTTATTTTTATAATTCACAAGTAAACTGGTTTCAGGCAGTTAGTTGGGAAAGAACTAGCTGTGTGAGTTTGGACAAGTCACTTGATGCCATTTGCCTCATTTCCTTATCTGTAAATCTAGATGGAGAAAGACATGGCAAATCATTCTAGCATCTTAGCCAGGAAAACCCCAAAATGGGATCATGAAGATCTGACTGAAAGGAGTAGATAAGAATAATCTAGATTCAGACCCCAAGAGGTTAGAAATAATGTGCTATAAAGACTGCAATCTAACTTCAACCTTCAGAAAATATGATTTTCTGGTTCATTGTACTTAATGGACCCCATAGGACTCTTTGCTTTGTTCCAAGACAGTGACAGTGGGCTAAAGCTTGCCAAGATCAAAACCTCCCAAGAACCCGTGATTGAGTGTTTTACAGTCTGAGAGAATGACAGCTTCTCTGTTCTTTGGCACTTATTTCAATAATCATCCCCAAAGGAACATTCAAGGGGGATTCCCCTGATTTTCCTGAGCATAATTGGCTTTGAGACTCAATCTTTATTTGTTCCAGTGGTGAAAGGTGTGTATAAAATCAGCCTCTCCTCCATTGCCCTTCAGCATTCACCTTGCATGCTCCTCACTGATCTGAGAAAAGAGAAGACGTCCCAGGTGAGCTTGTGTTTCTCTTAGATCTTCCTTATCCTTCTTTTTGCTACAAAGCCTTTGTCAAGTGTGGCTGACAATTTTCCTATGGGCAACGTCTCCTTTTTCTGTTTTCTTTTGTGATCTCAGGCTAATAGGTATCAAATTCTAAATAAAAGCTGAATTAATAGAAAGTAAATCTCCTGGAGGACCTCAAATACTTAAAAAAAGATATCTCTAGGGCTTACCACATTGTAAGGTATATGAAAGGCAGATGAATAATGTTTTTAAAAATGATTTTGTTAATTAAATTATATGCCTGGCTGATAAATTGTAATCTAAATACAGAAAAGATTAATGGTATCAATGCCATATTAGAAGCAAAACCTAGAAAAGATCAATGGTTATCAATGCTATCCATGCTAAAGGATTCCCACTGGCTTTTTCCAAATGGATATTGGAATCTTAATAAAATTCATGCTTTCTGATGGTTCAAAAACAATTTTTATATATTGATCCAATTTTTAATGAAATCATATGTATATATAAAATCAGAAATATTACAGCAACAAATCCACAAGGCATTTATCAATGTTAATCTGGATTCCAGAACATCTCTTGCATCCCAGTCTGGCCTCCACAATGAAGTTTGTTATAAGCCTTTTCCTCTTCTCCTTTATCCTGTGTGTGCACAGTCAAGGAAAGGAAAACAAGATGCCAAATAATATTAGTATAGGTAAGATCATATTAACTGGAAAGTATTTTGTATATCTGATTATTGGGGAGATTGGGGAGAAAATCACTTTTGATAGTCCTGCTCTGAATAAACCTGTAAATGATAAGAGGAAGACTTTTATCTAAAAAGTGATTTTCTTCTAAGGAAGAAGGGTCTGCAGTAGTGAGTGTAACTCTCTCTCTCTCTCTTTCTGTGTGTGTGTGTGTGTGTGTGTGTATGTATGTGTGTGTGTGTGTGTGTTGTGTAATCGTGGCACTTCAATTCTAGCCCAATATTTTATGAGTCAGAATGTAAAATAAGAAACTCTTCTTTAGACAGCTGTTTTTATCTTAGGTCCTTTCTGATAGAAGTGGAATTGTAATAATAAAGGGCTAAATGTAAACATGAATTAAGTTTAGAGAGAAAATCCAGGATTTATCAATTGGACAAAAGGAATCCCTGTTTTATAAGGTATATCTTAAGATTATCAACAAGTCATTTTTTTTTCCTGAGGACAAGTGGTTTGGGGCAATTCTTCCACTATAGTGTTCTTCTTCTTTAATATAATATAATTATTTGATTGTAATAATTATATAATTGATATAATTATTTGGCCCCACGTTGGGCACCAAAGTGTGGTGTTCTTCTTCTTTAATATAATATAATGGTTCTCTCTGGGAGCAGGTTTGTTGGGGAGGTTTTCTGGAGGCAGCCTTAGTTTCAGCTCAGAGTAATAATCACTCCAAATACAGCCAGGTGTAAAAGTTCAGATCTTTTATTGCTTCCTCCAAAATAGCCCGATTAGTTTTCTTGGAGGCCTATTTCTCTGCTTGGTTCCAAGAGCTCCCTCTGAATGTCTCCAAATCCAAAGGTTTGTCCTTCAGCCTCAAGCCAGCACAAAGGTAGAAAATGGAATGAATTAATTTCTTAAGTGATGCAAAGACTGGTTGGAGGATTTTTATTTTACATTTTTTTTGGTATTTCTGACCTTGACAGAATATAAGATATAGCAACATTTTTACTTTTAGAAAGAATAAGAGGCACAGGATTACTTATGAATTATTATATCACATCTTTTAAAAATCCTTTGCTGATAATTTCTTGACTTCTGTTCTTTTTCTTTTCCTTCATTTTTCTTCCTTTTTTTAATCTACCTTCTCTTAAGTCCCTTCCCTTTCCTTCCCTTCTCTTCCCTTCCCTTCCCTTCCTTTCCTTCCCTTCCCTTCCCTTCCCTTCTCTTCCCTTTTTCCTTTCCTTTTTTTCTTTTTACTTTTCTCTTTTCCTTTCTTTACAGAGTCAGAAGAAAATAGTTTGGATTCTGAGTCATCCATATTTATACCTTATGACATATCACACATAGGTAAGCCAACCAACATGGGCCCAAAGCTTGGTCACAAACTTAATACCAATTATGAATTAGGGGATGATCTTTTCAGGAGAGTGGATCTAGGCTATCTGGAGAGTATTAGACAAAAGCTCATGTATAAGCTGACTGTATTCAGAGCAGTTACACTTTGCTCTCTCTAATTCCCCAAATGTGCAATGCAGGGTCATCTTGCCACCTCTCTTTGTTCAGTTTAACGAAGATATCAGCAGGATTTGGTTTCTTGTTGGTCTTTCATTGTATCCATTTCTTAAGTGATGCGAAGATTGGATGGAGGATTTTTCTTTCACATTTTTTTTTTGGTATGTCTGAACTTGACGGAAGATAATAAATAGCAACATTTTTTCTTTCAGAAAGAATAAGAGGCACAGAATTACCTATGAAATATTACATCAAATGTTTTAAAAATCCTTTGCTTATGCTCTTCCCTTTCCTTGACTCCCATTCTTTTTATTTCCCTTCATTTTTCTTCCTTTTTTAATCTACTTTCTCTTGTATTCCTTGACTCTCCTTTCTTTCCCTTTCCCTTTTCGTTCATTTCCTTTTCCTTTCCCTTCCCTTTTCATTCATTTCCTTTTTCTTCCCCTTCCCTCCTCTTCCCTCCCTTCCCTTCCCTCCCTTCTTCTCCTTTCCTTCCCTCCTCTCTCTCCCCTCCCCTCCCTTTCCTTCCCTTCCCTTCCCCTCTCCTCCCTTCCCCTCTCCTCTTCTCTCTTCTCCTCTCCTCTCTTCTCCTCTCCTCTCCTTTCTTTTTTTCTTCTTTTTTTCTCTTTTTCTTTTTTTTTTACAGAGTCAGATGAAAGTAGTTTGGATTCTGAGTCATCCATGTTTACATCCAAGGAAAAGTCACAGATTGGTAAGCCAACCAACATTGGCCCAATGTGATGAACTTAATACCACTTATGAAGGAGGGGAGAGTGGATCTGGGCTATCTGGAGAGTATTAGACAAAAGCCCATGTATAAGCTGAGTGTATTCAGAGCAGTTACACTTTGTTCACTGTAATTCCCTGAATGTCCATTGCAGGGTCTTGGGCAATGCCCTCTCTTTTTCAGTTTAACAAAGACATCAGCAGGACTTGGTGTCTTGTTGGTATTTCATTGTATCCATTTCTTAAGTGATGCAAAGACTGGTTGGAGGATTTTTATTTTACATTTTTTTGGTATTTCTGACCTTGACAGAAGATAAGATATAGCAACATTTTTACTTTCAGAAAGAATGAGGTGTAGGATTACTTATGAAATATTATATCAAATGTTTTAAAAACCCTTTGCTGATATTCTTTCCTTTTTTGACTTCTGTTTTTTTCCTTTCCCTTCATTTTTCTTCCTTTTTTTATCTACCTTCTTTTCTGTTACTTGACTTCCCTTCTCTTCCCTTTTCTCTTCCCTTTTCCCTTCCCTTCCCTTCCCTTTCTCCTCCCCTTTTTTTCTTTTTCTTTTTCTCTTTTCCTTTCTTTACAGATTCAGAAGAAAGTACTTTGGACATATTTATACCCTATGAAAAGTCACACACAGGTAAGCCAACCAACATTGGCCCAAAGCTTGGTCACAAACCTAATACCAATTATGAATTAGGGGATGATCTTTTCAGGAAAGTGGATCTAGGTTATCTGGAGAGTATTAGACAAAAGCCCATGTGTAAGGTGACTATTCAGAGCAGTTACACTTTGTTCTCTTTAATTCCCAAAATTTCCATTGCAGGGTCTTGGGCAATGATCTCTCTTTTTCAGATTAACAAAAACATCAGCCAGACTTGGTGTCTTGCTACTATATTCATTGTATCCATTTCTTACATGATGGAGAGCCTGGATGGAGGATTTCCCTTTGAAATTTTTTTTTTGTGTGTTTCTGAATTTGACAGATTGTAAGAAACACCAACATTTTTTATTTTCAAAAAGAATAAGAGGCACAGGATTATATATGTAATATCACATCAAAATAGTATTCAATAAATTCAATGTTTGTTCCAAAGTTGTGATTATAATTGATTAGTTTTTTAAAATCCTTCATTGATGTCCTTTCCTTTCTTTTCCCTTCCTTCCCCTTTCTTCTCCTTCTCTCTCCTCCTGTCCCTTCCATCCTTTCTTTTATGCAGCAGATTACAGTGGAAGTAATTCGAAGTCAGCCAATGCTAAGCCATCCAAAGAACTGGAATTGTTGGTAAGCCATGCAATGTTGAGCCACGTTTATTTGATGACCTTAATATTGAGTATGATCTGGGGGGTATTCCTGTCATAGGAGTGGATCTGGACTCTCTAGAGAGCATCAGATAAAAAAAGTCCATGTATAATCTCATTGTATTCAGTGCAGTATACTTTATCTCTTTCCCCCACCAAATGTCATTGCAAGGTGCTGGGTAGTGCCCTCTTTCTTTCTGTTTAACCAAAAATCAACAGAACTTGGTGCTTTGCTGGTAATTTCATTGTATCTATTTCCTCAATGATGAAAAGGCTGGATAGAGAACGTTTCTTTTAAATGTTTTGTATTTTTGAACTTGAGAGTAACAAAACCCAAGACTTTTATAAGAAAGAATAAGAGGAATAGGATGGTAAATGAAATATAACAACAGTAAATTTAAAAGTATTTAATAAATTCAATAAATTTAATGTTAGTTCTAAAGCTGCAGTGATTATCAATGATCAGTTCTAAAAAATACTTTCCTAATGTTTTCCCCTTCTCTTGAATTTCCATTCCTTTTCTTTCCCTTCATTTCTCTTCCTTTCCCTTCATTTGCCTTCCTTTCCATTCCTTGACTTCCCTTGCTTTCCTTTCCTTTTCCCATTAGCTTTTCTTTTCCTTTCTCTTTGACCTGTGAACTTAGTACTTCCATCAAGGAGTGGGTTGTCCTTTCATAACTCTTCATTCAAGTCTAGTATGATTTTTATAATTTTCCTTGGCTTACTTTTGATTTTGATTGTGTAGCTATTGTATTTGCATTTTAGTTGTTATGTATATTCTCTATTTGCCTCTGTTTACATCACTCTTCATTAGTTCATAATGATGTTTTCATACTTCTCTGTATTCATTAAATAGACCATTTCTTACTGCACAGTAATATTCCATTACATTCATATACACAGTTTGTTTAGCCCAACTGATAGGTATTTTGTGATAGGTCACTTTGTTTCTAATTCCTGTCAATCACAACAAGTGCTACTAACCTTCTCACACCAAAGTTTCTGAAATCTACTTTCTTCTGATGATTCATCCTCCCTGGCCACTCTTTCTAGTACTCGCTGTATCTTCTCTCATTCTTTTCAGCTCACTTTTTGAGACAGAAGATTTAGAATACTTCTTACTCCTCATTACCAATTCCAATCCTCTTGTTTCTTTTTTGTAAGAAAGTAACCTTTCTTCCTTTGAGGTTCATGCTATTCATATCTTTTACCCATTCAAAATCCTAATAGCTGTTGTCTACAGACCCCTAAGTCTCTTTCCTTTCTTTCTCAAGATTGAGAATTTGGCTGACAATTATTTTTTTCATCCCCAGTTCCTTCCCTTCTCCTAGGGGAATTCTAAATACATATCGATTCTCCAGATGATCATTCCCTTGATCTTGTCATCGTTCACAAATGTACTACCTTCAAATTAAAGAATTCTGAAACCCTCTTATCTGACCATGATCTGTTATCTTTTCACCTTCCCCTCTGCCTTCCCTTACATCCTTCCTCTTCTTCTTCATCATTACCTCAAATCCCTTGAGCCCTCAGTTCTTTCTCAAGCTATCTTCCTTGCAGTAGCCACTCTCTCATCTTTATCCCATTCTGACTCCTTGGTGATCCAATTCAATTCTACATTGTTCTCCTCTCTTGAATCTTTAGTACTCTCATTATATTGTGGAATATGTCCCACGCAGCTTCATCCTTGTATCATTCCCATCACTTGCTGCTTTTCCTAGCAAACACATGCTGCTGAACAAAGGTAGAGAAAATCATGCAATCATTCTGAGTGGATCCATCACTAATTTATATGACATAACCTCAATTGAGCCCTCACTGCTGCTACTCCATCCTACTTGACCTTTTTTATCAACTTTATAGCTAAATTTCCACATTGTCACTTCGAAAGTTTTCTAACCATTCTCAAGCCTCCCAAAGGATGCCTTTCCACCTATTCTCTTGCATTTGGGCTCATATTATACAGAGATAATTGAGACTATTCACTATGAATGCACACTACTCTATTTTTTCTTATTTTTTATTACTCTGATGCCTTTTATCACATTTTCTCCTTCATACTTGTCTCATGTGATGAAGTAGCCTTACTTATTAGGAATGCCCACCTGTCTCCTTGAACAGACTGTTCTTCTTTTTTTCCATTTTTGACTTATTTTCTATCTTTACTCATTCATTTTTTACTCCTATAAAAATGCTCATGTCTCTCCTATCCTATCCTGAATAAACTTTCTTTTTATTCTTTTGATTTCTCTAATATTTAGTCTTCCTATCCCTCCAGATAACATTAGCCTTGAAGATAAAGAATCCCAGAAAATCTGAAAAAACAAGTAATCAACACCACAGTCACCTTAAGCCTTACAACGTGTGGAATGTCAAATTCTAAGCTGACTCTTCCTTTTTTTTTTTTTAATAGCTTTTTATTTACAAATTATATGCATGGGTAATTTTACAGCATTGACAGTTGCCAAACCTTTTGTTCCAATTTTCCCCCTTCTTCCCTCCACCCTCTCCTCTAGATGGCAGGATGACCAGTAGATGTTAAATATATTAAAGTATAAATTAAATACAAAATAAGTATACATGACCAAACCGTTACTTTGCTGTACAAAAAGAATTGGACTCTGAAATATTGTACAATTAGCCTGTGAAGGAAATCCAAAATGCCAGCAGGCAAAAATATAGGGATTGGGAATTCAATGTAATGGTTCTTAGTCATCTCCCAGAGTTCTTTCGCTGGGTGTAGCTGGTTCAGTTCATTATTGCTCCATTGGAACTGATTTGGTTCATCTCATTGCTGAAGATGGCCAGGTCCATCAGAATTGATCATCATATATCTTGTTGTTGAAGTGTATAATGATCTCCTGGCCCTGCTCATTTCACTTAGCATCAGTTCATGTAAGTCTCGCCAGTCCTTTCTGAAATCATCCTGCTAGTCATTTCTTACCAAACAATAATATTCTATAATATTCATATAACACAATTTATTCAGCCATTCTCCAATTGATGGACATCTACTCAGTTTCCAGTCTCTGGCCACTACAAATAGGGCTGCCACAAACATTCGTGCACGTACAGATCCCTTTCCCTTCTTTAGTATCTCTTTAGGGTATAAGCCCAGTAGAAACACTGCTGGATCAAAGAGTATGCACAGTTTGATAACTTTTTGGGCATAGTTCCAAATTGCTCTCCAGAATGACTGGATGTGTTCACAATTCCACCAACAATGTATTAATGTCCCTGTTTTCCCACATCCCCTCCAACATTTTGCATTATCTTTCCCTGTTATTCTAGCCAGTCTGACAGGTGTGTAGTGGTATCTCAGAGTCTGACTCTTTCTTTTTGCTCTCTTCCATGTGGGCTTTTTTCTGTAGTATCTTTTTTTCTTCCTATCTCCTGTTGCAGGTATACAATAGTGTAGCTGTTTACATCTTAGTTATTTAATAAATATCAGTACTGAAAATAAACTTTCCTGAATGTATAGATCATACATGTACAGTCATTTTCAACACATTTCCATAGTAGTTTTGTTGTTAAAAAAATCAGAATAAATGGGGAAAAGCACATTGTTCTCTCTTCCATGAGAGCTTTTTCTGTAGTATCCCCTCTTCTTCCCATCTCCCTGTTGTATGTATGCAAAATTGTAGCTGTTAGCATCTTGTTTCATTTAATAAACATCAATACTGAATACAAACTTTTGTGAATCTATATCTATGTTGAAGTCAAATATTCTGTGTCATTATGAACTTGTATATAACTCCTGAAGGACCCCTGATTGGACATCTGGGTGACTACTTTTTTGACCTCTTAGAGATGCTGAATCCATTTAAAAAAAATCACTCCGTCCCTATCTTTGAATGACCCTTTGCCAAATTTATTTCTTAGTGATACCAGGTACCTCTGTACCACTGACTTAATAGGATTAGGTAATAATTCATAGGAAATAGGTAAAGTGTATCATCACAGATCTTTTGGAAACTCGAAATATCTAAAAAGGAAAATAGGATCCAAACTGGATTTTTCCTATTAAGATTCCATTCCCATTCCACCCGCATTCATGTTTCTTTACAAAATTACAGAATTTTGCCCTGAGAATTGCCCTGAGAATAGGCAAACAGCCTATTCTTCTCTGAGACTGAGAAGCTGTAGTTTTCCTTTCTTAACATTGATATATCTTCATTCCTTTTTTACAATATATTTTCCTCAAAAGTTATAATGAAAGAAGGGAAATAGAGTGAGTCAAACTAGAATTGAGGGCCTAATAACTGAAACCCTAGCCTCTATGGTCCTTAGAGAGATGTGAGGTAATAAATCAAATATGTCATATATATGTGTGTGTGTGTGTGTGTGTGTGTGTGTGTGTGTGTGTGTGTGTGTGTGTAAACCAAGTTGATTTTTGATTTGCATGGAAGGGGAAGGTATGGATATGGTAATAGCAGCAAGCTTGTCTTTGGCCCTAGCTGTAGTGTCATCAGAGGCATTAGGAGGAATCACCTTTCAATTTGTTCAGGGAAGAAAAAATGGTCTCCAGGCCTAGTCCTCATTCTTGCCCCCATTTGCTTTTGAACTGGGATCAGCGAACAAAATTCATTGGCAGCTGTACCTCATTTGGGGGAGAATGAATTTGGGAACTCAGTCATAGGAAGAAAGGGCTGATGAAGGAATTCTGTGTCCTCTCAGGGAGCTACATTTGTACTCAAAGCATTAAAATCACCCAAAGTTTGGATTTTCCTTTTTCTTAGCCATTAACTGACTAGCAATTCTGGTCCTGAGAGACTGGCATCCATTCACATCTTGAGAAGTCAGAAAGGAGCTCTTGTTAAGGACCCCAGAATCCTAATTAGATTCATAAAAGTGAGTGCCAAGTCTGCAACTATGCTATCTAGCTGAAGTATATGACCTCTTGAGGGGAGCTTCTGAAAAGCAAATGAAACTTTAGGAATTGTTCTCTCTTCCATGAGAGCTTTTTCTGTAGTATCCCCTCTTCTTCCCATCTCCCTGTTGTATGTATGCAAAATTGTAGCTGTTAGCATCTTGTTTCATTTAATAAACATCAATACTGAATACAAACTTTTGTGAATCTATATCTATGTTGAAGTCAAATATTCTGTGTCATTATGAACTTGGAGATCATATCTTTAAAAAGCTGAGATAGGATTATCTCTCAGTCATCTCTGAACTAAAAAATTTAAACCTAGATCATTTAAATCTAGATTGAAGAATGAAAACACACACACACACACACACACACACACACACACACACACACACACACGTCTAAAATAGCAAAAACAGCCTGCCAAATGTGACTCCCTCAGAAAAACTTTGCAGCAAGGGATAAAGGGGACCACCCCACTGAGCCAGGGATTACAAAAAACAAGAGATTGAATTCTGTTGTAGTTGATTTAACTACAACTAATTCAGCTGGGGAATCACGGTCCCAATATGACTTTTAATTATTAGAAATCGAAACATTTAAGGCTAGTGGTAGCAGAGAAGAACCTGGAGTAGGCTGATGGATCCAACCATTAAAATTCAATCCTCTCTCAGCATCAACTCAATCTTCCCTCCTCCCTAATTCTTTCTCAGCTTTCTCACTTTATTTTCTCTTATTTCTTTACCCCCACCTGCCTCTTTGCTTTAGCTTTCAGTTTTCTATTTTGCCTTAACACTTTCCTTTCTGGTTCCTCTGCTTTCCTTAGTTCCTTCTCCCTTAATTAATTATCTCTATTTACCAGCTTCTGTGAAATGCTCTGGTTATATTTGTCTTCATATTCAGGAGCCTCTTGGGAAACTGCAGCTAAAAGAATCCCAAGCAAACAGCCCTGAGATTCCAAATCTGCCTTTACTGTCTGAAGTGCTTTTACTTTGTCTTTTTCCCTCTCCTCCTCCAGACCCTGTGCCTTCTTCCTATCCCACTGTCTCCAGTGGCCACTGTTTAGTTTTCTAGATTTGCTGGCATTTTGAATGTGACACTTTTACAAATCATCTTTTAGAATATTAAATAGCTCAACTGGAATTCCATTATTTCTACTAGCATTATTGTTAGCAATGTTTCGTAAGGGCCACTTGACTGCATTCTCCAGGATGTCTTTCTCTAGATCAGTAATCACATCAATTATCAATCACTTTTAGATTTCTTGTGTAATTCTTCTGTCTAATCTTGCCATCTATTCTTAATCTCTTCTGTTTCTATTATATTCCTACATTTTTGTCTTCTATTATGCCCATTTTTTTTTTGGTAAGAAGCATTACCTCGATATCTCTAATTTTCTTGAAGAGATCTGTTGTTTCCTTGTTTTATTATTTCATTCTATTTCTTTCCATTACTCTTTTAAGAAACCTCATCTCTCCTGCTATTTCCTAGAATTCTGCATTTGGTTGGATATATCTCTTCCTTTCCATTTTGTCCTTTCCTCAGCTATTTGTAAGCCTCATCAGACAACCATTTTCTTTTCTTGCTCTTTTTATTTTCCTTTGCCACATATTTTGTTGCTGCCTTTTATTCAATATTGTGAGCCTCTATTTAGAGTTTAACCTTTCTATTTCCCAGTTGATTATATCTAGCAAACCTGGGTTCATAGATTCTACTTTCCATGTTCTGATGCAGTTTTGATTTTTATAGGATTGAACTTTCCTTTCAGCACCAGACATATTTGTTACTGAGATTCCTTTTGGTTTTGCACCACTAATTACATTCTTTCTGGAACTATTTATAATTGTTCTCTGTTTTTCTTCAACAGTAGTCATTATTTAAACTATATTGTGGTTATTTCATATGATGTTCTCTTGGTTTTGTTCATTTAACTTTTCGTTATTTTGTACACGTCTTTTTGTATTTTGCTAAATCACTGAGTTCATTATTTCTTATATCACAGTAGTATTTCATCACAATTATATACCTAACTTGTTCAAGCATTCCTAAATTGAGGGTCATACTTGCAATTTTAAGTTCTTTGCCACTAGCAAGAGAGTTGCTATAGACAGTTTAGAATAGATAGGTTCTTTCCCTTTTTACTTAATTATCTTTTGTCTGGACCTACCCATGGGAGGACTTTGGTAGCAGCATGCATCCTGATCATGGGTGAGGAGTAATGAGGAAGAACTCACAAGGATGGTCAAACTGGAGGCCATTTATTCAAAAAATCCTCAGTCTTATATACCCTATGCTTATGTAATACACTTAAATAACTATCAGGTACTGCACCTGTGGGACCACACAAACAATTTGCTATTGTGTATAGATGTTTCCTTGCCACATTAGCATAACTGCTTCAAGTATAACACAGGTTGTCATGCCCCCTGACTTCTCAGGAAGGCCAAGACAATATTGGGGGCTGTGGAGAGCCAAGCCAGATACTGTCAGCATGATTCCTTACTGGACTAAAAGGTCTTATACCTCATCCAGGGTTCCCCCCTATCTGTGGCCCTCTACATCTTTCCCTTTCTTTTTGTTTTAATTGAACCAGATATATATATATTTATCAATCAGTAGTTAAATCCATAAAATGGCAGATAAGTTTCAGCATGGGAAGAATCACACAGGCAAGTAGTAATATAACAAGCAATATAAATAACAAGATATTATAAGAGACTTCCATGAGTCCTAGAAGAAAGGTATAGAAAATAACTATTTCCTTTGAGCCACCTCACCTAGGTAGTGTACATTTGTGGTTACCTGCTGTGAATTATTGATATACATACAAGAAAAGGGATTCACAACCACACATACACTGCCTTTAGCAGCCAAGAGATAGTTCAAAGCCAATCTATTGTCCATCACTTTATACGCCAGGAAATCCAATGATTGCTGCAGGGTTTGAAGTCCTGCATCACTCTCATTAGCAATTTTATAATCATGGTAGTATTTGTTAGTCAATTGCCATACACATAGAGCTAACAGCCAAGCTCTTTCAATAGCAGACATAGGGAACCACCCAATGTTTCCTGGGTCTTCTCTTTTTCTGTCTCTCTCCAATGGACAAGGCAGATATGGCATTCGGCACCCATTGGATTCCTTCTTCCTCTAGAGACACAAGCAAACCCTCTGCCCTAAATGGTTAACCTAACTGGTGCCTTCCATTCACCACTCTCTGAATCTTTCCACATCACCTGGCCATTATCTAAAGATACCAGAGCTGCTCACAATGGACACTGCCCTTCCAGCTGGTTATGAAACCTGTCTGCCGGAGCCAGTGCTTCCTCATAAAAAACCAAAAAATTAACAGTATAAAGGGCTAAGTTTAGAAGTTCTCTAGGGTTACCCATGGCTTCCTCTCTTTTGTTTTTGGAGGAGCGTCTTGATATCTCAGTCCTCCTCTCTACTATTGCCTATCCTTGAGAACTGAAGGGTATGCCAGTGTGGTGTAAAATCTGATACTGTGTTGAAGTGTGTGAAATGTTTAGAAGTATATTCAAGTCCATTATCTGTTTTTATTGCTTGTGGCATACCCATAATTGCAAATTATTCCATGATCACCCGGGATATCTCTTTTGCTGCTGGTATTACAAAAGTAAATCCTGAAAAGGTGTCTACTACAACATGGATAAAAGACAGATGGCCATAAGATTTATAATGGGTCACATCCATCTGCCAAATTTCATTGGGCCTCAAACCATAAGGATTCTTTCCTGGAGGGAATATAGGAGCATGGAAAGGAAAGCAAGCTGTGTAGGCTTTTACTATGCTCCTAGCTTCCTCTTTTGTTATCCCAACCGCAGATGTAAAAGCTCATGCAGCCTGATGACATTTAGAATGAGATTCTTGGGCAACCTGAAATAGAGGAGTAGGCCCATAGAGTGTACAAGCCTTTTTTTAGATTTTTGATAACTTCCAGATTAAAAGGAGCGTGTCTTCTGATTTGATCTGGAGGCCCATTGTGGTCTGATTCTTCAATTACAGGGTTTGCTTTCATTCTCAATCCAAACATATCCTGTCCCTCTTCCTTTGCCTCAAGCAGTGCCTCCTGTAATGGGACATAGGAGAAGGACAAGAGGGCTGTGCTGGTGGTGCCGATGGTGCCCCCATCCCTCCCATTCTTTCGTTTCCTGCCCACAAAGGCAGATTTGAGGGAGGAAGATGAAAAAGTAGTAGGTCAGGAAGGCTGGGGGAAGATACATCAGGGGTAGAGGGGGAAGTGGAGGTGGGCTGAGAAAAGGGGAAGTGCCATGCACCTCAAACCTCCCAGCATCATCATTGTCTTTGTTTAATGTGCCATATCCTTTAGAGTTGTCATCACCTTCTTTTTGTTTATTTTCCTCATCCTCCTTTGTTTGGAACCTACACTAAAAGCCCTCTTTTTTATTTTTATTTTATAATAACTTTTTATTGACAGAATCCATGCCAGGGTAATTTTTTTACAACATTATTCCTTGTACTCGCTTCTGTTCCGATTTTTCCCCTCCCTCCCTCCACCCCCTCTCCTAGATGGCAAGCAGTCCTATACATGTTAAATATGTTGCAGTATATGCTAGATACAATATATGTTTGCAGAACCGAACAGTTCTCTTGTTGCACAGGGAAAATTGGATTCAGAAGGTAAAAATAGCCCGGGAAGAAAAACACAAAAAATGCAAATAGTTACATTCATTTCCCAGTGTTCTTTCTTTGGCTGTAGCTGCTTCTATCCATCATTTATCAATTGAAACTGAGTTAGGTCTCTTTGTCAAAGAAATCCACTTCCATCAGAATACATCCTCATACAATATCGTTGTTGAAGTGTATAATGATCTTCTGGTTCTGCTTATTTCACTTAGCATCAGTTCATGTAAGTCTCTCCAAGACTTTCTGTATTCATCCTGCTGGTCATTTCTTACAGAACAATAATATTCCATAACATTCATATACCACAATTTACTCGACCATTCTCCAATTGATGGGTATCCATTCAATTTCCAGTTGCTAGCCACTACAAACAGGGCTGCCACAAACATTTTGGCACATACAGGTCCCTTTCCAGTCTTTAGTATTTCTTTGGGATATAAGCCCAGAAGTAACACTGCTGGATCAAAGGGTATGCACAGTTTGATAACTTTTTGGGCATAATTCCAAATTGCTCTCCAGAATGGTTGGATTTGTTCACAACTCTACCAACAATGCATCAGTATCCCAGTTTTCCCACATCCCCTCCATCATTCATCGTTATTTTTTCCTGTCATCTTAGCCAATCTGACAGGTGTGTAGTGGTATCTCAGAGTTGTCTTAATTTGCATTTCTCTGATCAATAGTGATTTGGAACACTTTCATATGAGTGGTAATAGTTTCAATTTCATCATCTGAAAATTGTCTGTTTGTATCCTTTGACCATTTATCAATTGGAGAATGGCTTGATTTCTTATAAATTTGAGTCAGTTCTCTATGTATTTTGGAAATGAGGCCTTTATCAGAACCTTTAACTGTGAAGATGTTTTCCTAGTTTGTTGCTTCCTTTCTAATCTTGTTTGCATTAGCTTTGTTTGTACAAAGGCTTTTTAATTTGATATAATCAAAATTTTCTATTTTGTGATCGGTAATGGTCTCTAGTTCATTTTTGGTCACAAATTTCTTTCTCCTCCACAAGTCTGAGAGATAAACTATCCTATGTTCCTCTAATTTATTTATAATCTCGTTCTTTATGCCTAGATCATGGACCCATTTTGATCTTATCTTGGTATATGGTGTTAAGTGTGGGTCCATGCCTAATTTCTGCCATACTAATTTCCAGTTATCCCAGCAGTTTTTATCAAATAATGAATTCTTATCCCAAAAGTTAGGATCTTTGCATTTGTCAAACACTAGATTGCTATAGTTGACTATTCTGTCTTGTGAATCTAACCTTTTCCACTGATTAACTAATCTATTTCTTAGCCAATACCAAATGGTTTTGGTGACTGCTGCTTTATAATATAATTTTAGATCAGGTACAGCTAGGCCACCTTCATTTGATTTTTTTTTTCATTAATTCCCTTGAGATTCTCAACTTTTTATTGTTCCATATGAATTTTGTCGTTATTTTTTCTAGATCATTAAAATATTTTCTTGGAAGTCTGATTGGTATAGCAGTAAATAAATAGATTAGTTTAGGGAGTATTGTCATCTTTATTATATACGCTCGGCCTATCCAAGAGCACTTAATATTTTTCCAATTATTTAAGTCTGACTTTATTTGTGTGGAAACTTTTTTGTAATTTTGTTCATATAATTCCTGACTTTCCTTTGGTAGATAGATTCCCAAATATTTTATGCTATCAACAGTTATTTTGAATGGAATTTCTCTTTGTATCTCTTGCTGTTGGATTTTGTTGGTGATGTATAAAAATGTTGAGGATTTATGGGGATTTATTTTGTATTCTGCTACTTTGCTAAATTTATGAATTATTTCTAATAGCTTTTTAGTAGAATCTCTGGGGTTCTCTAGGTATACCATCATATCATCTGCAAAGAGTGATAGTTTGGTTTCCTCATTGCCTACTCTAATTCCTTTAATCTCTTTCTCGGCTCTTATTGCAGAAGCTAGGGTTTCTAATACAATATTGAATAATAATGGTGATAGTGGGCAACCTTGCTTCACTCCAGATCTTACTGGGAAAGATTCCAGTTTTTCCCCATTGCATATGATGCTTACTGATGGTTTTAAATATATGCTCCTGACTATTTTAAGGAAAAGTCCATTTATTCCTTTGCTCTCAAGTGTTTTTATTAGGAATGGCTGTTGGATTTTATCAAATGCTTTTTCTGCATCTATTGAGATGATCATATGGTTTTGTTTGTTTGGTTATTGATATATATGTGGGATCTTTCAAAGCTAATTTTATTACATTATACACAGGGAAGGTGTGTTTAGCGATTGAGCCAGAACCCATAATATGGTAGTATTCAGTTATTCCCACTATGTTACACTTCTCTGGCTCCAACATCTCCTTAGAGAGCCATGAAGACATGCACTCCACAGTATCTAAGAACTCAGTGATCTGTTTCTCTTTTATTAACTTAACCAAGCATTTTTCACACTTCCCTTGAGAGGGAGGCTATTTTGTTAGCACGTGCCTCATTTCCGCTGGCAGATGAAAGTAACTAGATTAGCCCTCGTCAAATCTTCCCGCTGCCAGTTTAAACTTACCCTGTTCCTGGGTACCAGGAATTCTTCACCCAAACTCACACTGTTTACATCAGCCGAGCTACTGTATGCCTTGCTCTCAAGAGCCTCATATTGGGTGCCAATTGTCCAGACCTACTCTCAGGAGGATTTTGGTACCAGACCAAATCCTGATCATGGGTGAGGAGTTATGAGGCAGAACTCATGAGGCTAGTGAAGCAGGAGTCTGTTTATTCAAAAAGTCCCCATCCTTATATATCCTATGCATATGTAATATACTTCCGTAGTAACTATAGCACACTGTGCATGCACTGCTCATGCAGGACAACAAAAACTACTTGCTATTGTGTTCAGATGTTTCCTTGCCACATTAGCATAACTCTGCTTCAAGTACAACACAGGTTGTCATACCCTCTGACTTCTCAGGAAGCTCCAAATGCTTTTAGGGGGGAATGGGGAATCAAACCAGACACTGTTAGTTCCTTACTGGACTAAAAGGTCTTATACTTCACCTAGTGTTCCCCACTATCTGTGGTCCTCTACAATCTTTGAAAAGAGACCAAGTAGTGGTATTGCCGAGTCAAATGGTATAGGAAATTAAATAGGCATAATTCCTAATTCCTCTCCAAAATAGTTTGATGAGTTCATAATTCTCCACATCTTTTCTATCTATCATTTTTCTCTTCTATCATTTTAGTCTCTTTGGTCAATGTAAAATAATATCAAAGTTGTTTTAATTTGCATTTCTCTAATCAATAATGATTTAGAGAATTTTTTATTTAACTATAAATTGTTTCAATTTTTTCATTGGACAACTGTTTATAACTGCCTATCGATAGCCTTTGACTATTTATCAGTTGGAGAATGATTCATTTTCTTATAGATTTGACAAGGTTCCTTAGCTGTTTAGATATGAGACCTTTATTTGATAAATTGTCTATAAATCTTCCCTCCCAATTTTCTGCTTTCCTTCTGATTTTTATTACATTTGTTTTATTTATATAAAACTATTTAATTTCATGTGATTGAAGTTATCCTTTTTACAGCTAACTTTGTTTTATATTCATAAAGTAATTTATGAATAAAATTTTTACCTATCCACAAGTCTGATAAGTTCCATGTTCTTCTAATTTTCTTGTAAAATTTCTTTTTATATCTAGGTTATATATCCATTTTGATCTTATTTTGGTAAATGGTGTAAGATATTGATGTCTGCCCAGTTTTTGCCATAATGCTTTTTAGTTTTCCCAAGAAATGTTTTTTTTTAACCAAGTAATGAATTCTTATTCCAAAACCTTAAGTCTTTACAGTTGTCTAATATAAGGTTATTATGTTTATTTGATGCTCTGAATTGTATGTCTTCTCTATTTCATTGATCTACCTTTCTATTTCTTGGCCAGTACTAGATTGTTTTGATAATTCTCTCCTTATAATATAGTGTGTGGTCTAGTACTTTTAAACTCCCTTCCTTTATATTGTTCCTTATTTCCTTTAATATTCTTGATTTTTTAATAAATGACTTATTTGAATTGTAAGTCTTGTAGTGTAAGCTCACACCAAATGGGATGGATTTTTTTTTATTTGCATAATTCTAATTTGCTTTTCACAATGGTTGCACAGGTTCACAGATTCACCAATAATGTTCTAAAATCCCTATACTCTTGGAATTCCTCTAACATTGACTATTTCCATCTTTTATTATCTTTGCCAAAATTTACAGTGAAACATCAGTGCTTTTTTTATTTATGTTTGTCTTACAGTGATTTGGACTTTTCTGTATTATTGTTACTAGTTTTCAGTTCTTCTTTGTATAATTGTTTCTACGTCCTTTGATTATCTTTTGGGGAGAGTTTTGGTCTTATATATTTTACTTGTCTATATATCTTGGATACTCTTACCTGAGAAATTTGATACAATGATTTTTTTCAACTGACTACTTTCCCTTTTATCCTAGATGTATTCATTGTCTGTGCTAAAATCTTTCAGTTTCATGGCTCAAAGTTATCCATTTTGTCTTTTGTTAATGCCTCTATATATTATTTAGTTAAGAATACATATCTCACCCATAATTGTTCAAGATAGATGATCTTTTAATCTTCTAATTTTTATAACATCATTTTTCATATTAAAATTATACTAACATTTTGAACTTATTGTGAAATAGTATGCAAGATATTAATCTAAGCCTGATTTCTTCCAAAATGCTTTCTAGTTTCCCTAGAAGTTTTTAATCAAATAGAGATTTCTTTCCTATATTATTCAGGTTACTGAGTCATCTTGTTTCTGCTTCACTTTTGTCTAATCTGATTGATCTACTATATATTTAATGAATACTAATGAAAAATAATACACATACATGTATAGGCATATCATTGTATGTATATGTATATATACACACATATATAAATATACCATTGCTACATCATATTTTGAGGATTGAAAATATTATTTCCCTTCAACCCACTTCTCCCTTCAGTTCCAGGGGCTTGTCTTTGAGTGACCTTATAGCTAGAGGACCAATCCAAAAGTGACTCATTCTGTGCTTTAGTTTAAGTTAAAGGAAGATAAAATCTGGAATGCAGATCCAGTCCTCTTGATGTAGATTCCTAGTATCCAATCCCTTTGATGTTAGCCCCCAGTGTCCATTCTTTTTGGTTTCTATCTACTAGAATTCAGTCTTTAGTGTTTAATTTTTCTGATGTCTGACCCTGGTATTCACATATCTTGTAGGCAAATTCCATTATAGAGGTTCATTGATGGTTATTGTCCAGCACTTCGTCTCCAGTGTCCCTTCGATTTAGGATCCATTCCAGTTGATTGGTACTTTTAATATTCATCCTGTGTTCATTTCCTTGGTGTCTGTATCAGATCTATGAATCAATTGATTAATACTTATTAAGCACCTATTATAAGTCAGAAACTATGCTAGGCACTAAGGATATGAAGGTAAAAGGTTAAAAGATAAAAAAAAAATTCCTTGCCTTCAAAATGCTTACATTCTAAAGGAGACAATATACATATCTCTACGTACACATAAAATACATGCCAAATAAATCCAAGGTAACCTTGGAAGGGAAAGCACTATTTGCTGGGAGTTCCAGGAAAATTCTCAAGCAGAAGATGGAGCTAAACTAAATCTTTAAGGGACCCAGGAATTCTGAGAGTTAAAACAGAAGATGAAGTCAATTCTCAGTATAGGAAACATCTAGAGCAGAGGAGTAGAAATTGAAGGCAAAGGGATGTTGATGAGAAAGAGCAATTAAGTCAATTTGACTGTATTGTAGAATATGTGGAGTAATGTACAATAAACTAGTGAGTGCAAGTTGAGGAAGGATATAAAGGACTTTTAAAGCAAAATCAGTGAATTTATATTTGATGGTGCAGTTAAAAGTGAGCCACTTAAATTTATTGAGGAGAATGACATGGTGAGATTTGTGCCAAAAAAGGTCACTTATATGGCAGCATGGAAGAGGGATTAAAGAGGGGAGAGAATTGAGATAAAGTGATCAATGAGGAGGTCTTGTTATATTCGAGGCAAGAAGTGATGAAGGACTGAATTAGGGTGGCAGCCATGTGAGTGGAGAAAAAGGGAATATATGTGAGAGATGTTATGTGGATAACATAACATTTAGCAACTGAAATAAGAGACTGGAAGGACTGAGATTGAAGCCATGGTTGTAATTTTGAGTGATTAGAAGGATGATCTGGATAGAAATAGAAAAGTTTTGAAAAGATTTTATTTAGGAGGCAAGATAATGATTTTTGTTTTGAACATATCAGTGTGAGTTTTGCTTACAAACAATCCAATTTCAAATGTCCAATTAAACAACTGATAATGGACAATTATAGCTCAACGATAGAAATTAGAACTGTAGTTTTAAATCTGAGAATCACCTGTATGGAGAAAACAATTAAACAGTTGATGAAAGTATAAAGAGAAAAGAGCTGAGGGCTTAGGACAGAGACTTGAGAAATACCCCACATGCTAGAAGAATGGCATTGATGATTATCTAGCAAAGGAAACGGAAGAATCTGCTATTTGGAAGGAGAACCAAGAGTATGAAATGTCTTAAAATCACAGAGAGAAGGGAGGTGATCAATAGTATCAAATCTTATGGAGAAATGAAGAAGGATGAAAATTGAAAATGGTTGTTAGATTTTGCAATTAAGAAACCACTGAGATCAGTGAAAGAGATGGGCTGTCAAGACGCCAAAGCACTTGATCATGGTAGCATCATATTCAATAAAACCAAGAACTTTTAACTATTAAGATAAGGCCTGTTTAACATAAACTGGTGAGAAACTGGAAAGGTCTACCAGAAATTAAATTCAGATATTATTATATTTCATATCACACATTAATAACAAATTCCAAATGGATATATGACTTTATAATATGGGAGAGGCCATATTATAAAAAATTAGAGGTACAGGAAAAATACTTTTCATAACTATGAATATGGGATGTATAAACCTGACAATTCTGATTACATAAAATTGAAGCTTTCATTTAAAGCTAACAATGCAGGAAATGGTTAATTGAAATGAAATCTTTGCATCAAATATCTCAGAAGGCCTGATATCCAATATATAGAGGGGATTGATATAAATATATGAGAATGAGTCATTTTTCAATAGCTAAATGACAAAAGAACATGAACGGACTGTTTTCAAAAGAAGAATGGCACTTTTTTTTTCCTTTTCTATTGAAGATTTTTATTTTCAAAATATATGCAAGGATACTTTTTCACCATTGACCCCTGCAAAATCTTGTGTTCCAAATTTCTGCCTTTTTCCCTTGTGTCCTCTCACAGATGGCAAATAATCCAATATATGTTAAACATGATAAAATATATGTAAATCCAATATAAACATATGTATTTATATAATTATCTTGCTGCATAAGAAGAATCAGATCAAAAAAGAAAAAAAATGAGAAAGAAAATAAAATTGAAGCAAATAACAACAAAAGAAGTAAAAATACTATGTTGTGATCTACACTCAGTTCCCACAGTCCTCTCTTTGGGTGAAGATGGTTCTCATTATTATAAGATTATTGGAACTGGCCTGAATCATCTTGTTGTTGAGAAGAACCACATCCATCAGAATTGATCATTGTATATTATTGTTGAAGTATATAATGATCTCCTGGTTCTGCTCATTTCACTCAGCATCAGTTCATGTAAATCTTTCTAGACTTCTCTGAAATCATCCTGCTGATCATTTCTTATAAAACAATAATATTCCATAATACTCCATAACATTCATAACTTATTCAGCCAAGAATGGCAAATTTTCAAGAACCATATGAATACATGTTCCAAATTACTGATAAAAGAAGTTCAAATTAAAACAGTACTGAGATTATATCTCACACCTATCAAATTGCCCAAAATACCACAATATAGAGAAAATGTCAATAGCTGGAAGAGTTGTGAGATTTAGGAACACTGCTGCACTATTAGTGAAGTTATAAATTGATCAAGCCACTATGGAGAACAATCTGGAACTATGTCCTCAAAGTTACCCAATTGTGACTACACTTTAACTCAGCATTAGATATCACAATTAATCCTATAGATTTAGGCTATAGGATAGAACAAAATGAATTCCCATTCAATGGGAAGAGTTGAACAAATGATGCTATGTGAATGTAATGGAATATTATTACACCATAAGAAATTTAAAAAGAGTTGAATTTACAAAAAAATGGGGAGAATCGAGTGGATTGTTGCTGAATAAAATAAACACAAATAGTTCATCATCAATTAATAATGTATGGGATACAAAAGACCCCTACCCAAAATAACTACTCAGAATTCACTCAAAGTAAATAGAAAAGGTTTTTTTATTATAGCAACTCATGAGTGGTGGGGCAGCCCGGCCGTGAGAGACAAAGGAACTTATAGCAGGAGGGCCCAAGGATTAGTATAGACATACCGTTTTTATAGAATCTGTTACAAGAGATTACACCACAAATCAGAAAACATTAAGAAGCGTGGGGCCTCCTAATGGGATATTGCTGTCAAAAAAAATGATGGGAATGGAATGTTTCAGTTTCCCCTGAAATTACCTGCTTTTTAGAAAACCTTAAATCAGCAGATAACTAAACTGAGAGTGTTTAAACTAATAAGTTAAACAATGTCAGACATTGATAAATGCCACCAGTTTAGGTTAAGTAAATGTGTCTATAAGTGGCCTAGGTTTAAGTAAATAGAGGCTCACACACATAGGTCATAGGGAGATACATAAGTAATAAAATAAAGAAAAAGCATTCACACATCCCTGTAAGTTCTTCATTTCATCTTCCCATTCCATACAATAACATGTAAGAGGCTGCCTCAACTAGACTGAAACAAAGCATTCCACACTATGAGATTCATGAGCCTCTAATAGTTTAACTACACGTGAAGAGGTCAGGAAGGATAGCAAATTTGCCTCTAAATTCATCATGAACTTGCTGGTGAGAAATAACAGACAGAGCTGGAGAAAGAAATGAATTATGAATTTACTAGATTTAAGATATATAAATGGATGAATTATGCCTGGAAGGTATAGGGTTCTTGGTGGTTTTCTGGAGGTCTTGGAGCAGCCTTCCTTTCAGTAATCACTACAAGAATAGCCAGGTGTTAAAGTCCAAAAGTCTTTATTGTTTTCTTGGCTTGGTTTTCAGCTGCCTTTCTCGTGGTCTGTTGCCTTAGTGTTTCTGGAGAGAGTGTAAATAACTGGCCCAGTCAGGATTCATCTTGTACAATCCCTGTGGCTCTTGTCCCAGGACTCTTAGGGAGCCAGAAATCCTGGCTCCATTGGAGCCACATGGATGTCTATCCATCTGCCTCTACCTTTCCCACATTTTGGGAGAGGAAGGGCATGCAGAACAAGAAATAAGCCATCTTTTCTCCTCCTCTCCAAGCCCTGTCCTACTATAAAGCTGCGCAGTTAGAGAGGGTCTTTATGTGTTGGCCTCCTGTGTCTCAGACTCAGGCTGGGTCTCCTTTGCTACGACTGCCGTGTTCTCATATACCTCAGGAAACTTGATGGGGATTTCATCAATCAGAGGAGTGATTGCAGGTGTGAACACAGAGCTACTTTCCACAATAAAAGTCATCCCAGTTCCAAGAATGGCGAGGTAACCCATCAGCCAGACAAAGGGGAAGGGGAAATCTGTATTGATGGTCTTCTTAATCACTGCAGCAACTTGTCCTTGAGCACAGAGTTCAGGATCTTGACCATCAAACAAGTGCACAAGACCAGCAAGGAGAGGGCCAGAAGAATGAATCCAATGGTTATATCAGAAAGATTGACATCCACAAATGCATGTTTGCACTTTGCAATGTTCTGTTTATATGTTGTGTTCATGAGGGTCCAGATCATGTTCCCATTGGTCCAGCAGAAGCTGGGAGAGGTATGATTTTCTGGTGAGGGAACAGTAATGTTGCTTAAAGTCTTGTTTTTAAATATTATATACCAAGTCTTTTATCAGGTTCTTGTTTTTTGCTGCCTCATTTCCTGTAGCAATGTCATTTGTGACTCCTTGATCCCGCTGGATAATGACTTTTGTGATGACTTCTAGGAGTTCAGGGACATTTCCCCCACTCTTGATATTAAAGGTTTTCATGATGGCATTGGTGAGGTGGTAGAGGTAGCCTGTGATCACCTCTGCCCACTGACAACCAGTTAAAGAAATCATGGACAGTACCTCCTACAAAAGCCCTTCAAAATCCCTCCCTGCATGAGGGCCACGAGAGTATTGGTGATTGAAGTCTCAATATTGGCTCCCATGACAATGGGAATTGCTGCCTTTACTGTCAGTGATGAAGAAGACGCCATGCTGACAGTGTGCACGTGCAGTATGCTGAGAACATCCAAGAACATCCAAAGAAATAGAGAAATACTAGAATGAGGATCGCTTTTCCAAGCCCTCTGAAGACAGCAATTATTTTCCCTTTTGTGTCTCTCTCTAACCACTTGGTCTTAGGATCCTTCAATTTAGGAATGTCCCATGGGTCTTGCTGTACCACTGGCTCTTCAACCAGTGCAAGAATAGAGTAAATTGGCAGAAGTTCTATCTTGTTTCCAAGAGAATGAGCATGACTGCTGGAGCTTCCAGTATCTTTTTCAGATACAGTGGGTTGTTGGATGGTAGCCTCTTCAATGAACTTATTAGGATTGGAGTGGGAGGTATCCAATTCAGGCCAAGGAGCCATGGTTTGTGCACCTGCCATCCTAGGCTGAGAACCTCAGAGCAATGACCCTGACAAAGTTTTTTTTAATGCTCTTTGAAGCTCTGCATTAGAGAAATTCTCAAACATTTATTCTCAATATAATAATTATTCTCAGTAATAAAATTATTTGGGATTTGTCCAAAGAGTTTTTATTTATGTGGGTTATATTTACAGTTATTTACTATATTAGAACTGAAAACTAGTTTTGAAATTGTAGACCCACTGAAAGGGTTTTAGAAACCCTAGAGATTACTGTATTAAAGGATTGGGACTTGAGACAAGGCTAAAGCTTCAAGGACTAGAGGAGAAAGAATAAGAAAGAAGTGTCTATTTTTCTTTCTCTCTACATCTCCTTTGTAGCCTGAAGATTGCTGTGAATTTTTATTTTTATTTTTTAAAACTTTTTTATTTTTTAAATTTTATTAAAGCTTTTTATTTACAAAACATATGCATGTGTAATTTTTCAACACTGACCCTTGCAAACACTTCTGTTCCAATTTTCCCCTCCTTCCCCCCTAGATGGCAGGTAGTCCAATACATGTTAAATATGTTAAACTATATATTAAATCCAATACATATTAAATATGTTAAACTATATGTTAAATCCAATATTTATACAGTTACCTTGCTGCACAAGAAAAATCAGATCAAGAAGGAAAAAACTAAAAAAGAAAACAAAATGCAAACAAACAACAACAGAAAGAATGAAAATGCTATGTTGTGTTCCACACTGTTCCCACATACCTCTCTCTGGGTGTAGATGGTTCTCTTCATCACTGCGCAAGTGGAACTGGTTTGAATCATCTGACTGTAGAAGGGAGCCATGTCTATCAGAATTGATCATTGGATAGTTTTGTTGTAGTCATGTACAATTGGTTCTGCTCATTTCACTCAGCATCAGTTCATGTAAATCTCTCTAGACCTCTCTGAAATCATCCTGCTGATTGTTTTTTTACAGAACAATAATATTCCATAACATTCATATACCATAATTTGCTCAGCCATTTTCCAATTGATGGGCATCCACTCAGTTTCCAGTTTCTTGCCACTACAAAGAGGGCTGCCATAAACATTTTTGCACATATGAGTCCCTTTCCCTCCTTTCGGATCTCTTTGGGATATAAACCCAATAGAAACACTGCTGGGTCAAATGTTGTGCACAATTTGATAACTTTTTGAGCATAGTTCCAAATTGCTCTCCAGGCTGGTTGGATCCATTCACAGTTCCACCAATAATACATCAGTGTCTTCAGTTTTCCCACATCCCCTCCAACATTCATCATTATCTTTTCCTGTCATCTTAGACAATCTGAGAGGTGTGTAGTGGTACCTTGGGATTGTCTTAATTTGTATTTCTCTGATCAGTAGTGATTTAGAGCACCTTTTCATATTCCTAGAAATAGTTTCAAGTTCTTCATCTGAAAATTGTCTGTATCCTTTGACCATTTATCAATTGGAGAATGACTTGAATTCTTATAAATTTGAGTCAATTTTCTATATATTTTAGAAATGAGGCTTTTATAAGAACCTTTGAATATAAAAATACTTTCCCAATTTATTGCTTCCCTTCTAATCTTGTCTGCATTAGTTTTGTTTGAACAAAAACTTTTTAACTTAATATAATCAAAATTATCTATTTTGTGATCAGTAATGATCTCTACTTCTTCTTTGGTCATAAATTCTTTCCTCCTCCATAGATCTGAGAAGTAAATTATCCTACATTCTTCTAATTTGTATATAATATTATTCTTTATGTCTAGATCATGAACCCATTTCGACCTTATCTTGGTATACAGTGTTAGGTGTGGGTCAATGCCTAGTTTCTGCCATACTAATTTCTAATTTTCCCAGAAGTTTTTGTCAAATAGTGAATTTTTATCCCAAAAGCTGAGATCTTTGGGTTTGTCAAACACTAGCTTACTATAATTATTGACTCTTTTGTCCTGTGAACTTAACCTATTCTACTGATTGACTATTCTATTTCTTAGATTGCTATAAATTTAAGAGTAAGTTAATAGATAGTTTTGCTCTTTGCCAAAAACATAAATAGAAATAGGCAGACTGTATTATATTTTTAATTGTATGGAGAACATTTGTATTCAAGCAATATTTTCAATTAACGTGTCCAAATATGTTTTTATTAAGAATGCTTAAAACTTATTTTTTCATGACCTTTTGAAAATATTACTAAGTAATGATTTAATAGAATTTCTATATGAGTGGGACAGGCACATTTCAGGTATAAATATTCAGCATCAAAAAAGGGAAAATAACCAGAACTGATTTAATTTTTTTGCCGCATCATTCCAATGCTTTTAGAGCAGTATTATAAAGACTGATGATTATTTTTATATCTTATCATTGTTCCTGACTTCACTCTTTGTCTTATATCTATAACCCTAAGATGTCAGCTACATATATAATATTCATTATCTTTAACGTAAGTTATTAAGTAAAATGATATTTGAAAGATTTGAGGAAAACTCACTGACCAAGACATACAGTAAATATATGAATTTAAGCGAGTCTTTAAAGCAGTATTGAACCCTTTTGTCCTTTGCCTGAAAAGAATTAGAGCAACATTTGTCACTTTTGACCATCTCCTTGCTCCTTGATATGCTTTCCTTTTTTTTTCTCATAGTTAGGAAGGTGTTCCTCTGGGCCTAAATCTTCCTCTGCAACTTCTGTTGTTCCTAGTCCTGTCCCTTTGGGCCAGCCAGAACAAGTTAAATTTTTCTGCATTGTACAGCTTCAAATATTAGATGAGAATCATTGTGATTTCTCTAAATCTTTTATTATCCAGGCTAAATAGCTAGAGTTCCTTCACCTGAGCTTTATATACCATATCAAGGAACTTTCATCATGTTGCTTTTCTTCTTTGGAATTTTCTCCAACTTAATATTCTTTTCAAAATGTAATCAGAACTAAACAACAGTTCAGTCCTGGTGTGACTAGGGCAGAATATAATAGGACGACTGTTTTCTTTGTTTTCGTGCTATTCTCTTAATACATTACATTGTATTGCATTGGCTTTTCTCATTGTCTTGTCATGCTTTTGATTCATATTGAGCTTGAAGTCTTTACAAAACCCCAATTTTTTTCATAGGAAATGATATCTAGTTATACACCCATCACATTGCACTTGGCAGGTACTTTTTGATTTTAAGTGCAAGACTTAATAATATTAGTCTTATTAAATGTCATTAGATTTATTCCAGTATCTCAAACTAAGATCTTCTTGGATTCCACTTTTGGCATCTAGTGTTATTCTTTTCAATTCTGTGTCATTTCCAAGTTCTATAAATGTGATAACAGTGTTTTTAAGAAATTGCTAAAAATATTTAGTAGGACAGAACCACAGACAGATCCATGGAGCATTCTCCTTGACACCTTCCAACATGACTGTTAGCTTTTAATGACCCTCCTTTTTGTCCAATCATTCAGTCCACCCAGCTGCACTATTAACTTATCTACTTTTCTCTTTCTGGTTTAAAAAGATAGCATGAAAGATTTTTTTCAAATTCTTTGCTAAAATCTAAGTATATTAATCATGTAAATACACATAGACAGAAATAAATATATAAATATCAATCTGAAATAAATAAGAAAAAATGAGACAAAAATGTGGTATAAAGTAGACATGATAAAATTATTTTATAAATTATTTAAAGTAATAGAAAATAAAAAATGGATTATAGAAATAATATTGAGAACAAATATAATAATTTCATCCATTAATTACTGAGAAAGAATTTGTATCAGCAAATATTTGACTCACTCTCAAAACAGAGAGAGATGATTGCCAAAGGCAATATCAGACTAGAATAAATACTCATTTGTAAAATTTCATGAAAGATGATGGATCCTTGTGAGTCATATCATGTCATTAAACCAAAGCAGTGAAGAGTAAAAAAAAACATTTTAAAGAAAGCTGGGAAGATATCCAACTAAGCAAAGCCATTTTGAGAACATTCAAAGATGAGAAAAGAAGGACTATGTGTAGGAAAAAATGTGAAAATATTTGCAAAAATAATTTAAGCAATTTTTTTATTAAAATGGTAAGATTAGTCCATTTGGATTTTAGCATCACAGGGCTAGATGAAAGCATTGAGGAATCAAAAATGGCTGTAAAGAGGACAAAGAAAAACAACTGGATTGGATTAAGTATCCAGTTAGTAAAGGAGGAAGAGAAAGACAGAGGGAAAGAGGGAGCGAGAGAAAGAGAGAAGTTGTTCCTGTGGATAATAAAAGTTGTAAGAGCTTTGATAGACTAATAATACAAAGCATCTGATGGAAGAGAAAGTACCAAAGGTATAGGGAAAAAACCCTGAGACCTCATTAATGCTAATAAAAAGGAATTGAGAGAACATCAATTACAAGTGTCACATATTTCTACTTTATCAGCATTACAAAATTGGTACATATCGCATATATGAATCAAGGGTATCCTTATTGAATATATTAGTAAATGATAAGCAGTTTCCCTCAAACTTTATTTTAAAATGGACAATAATTTTACCTTGCAAAATAAAGGAATCATAGATTGGAAATGATTTCTTTGCAAAAGTTTTAGAGCTTAGTTTCAGTATTCTGGAAGCTTAGTATGAGCCACCAGAGTGAAATGTCAACCAAGAGAGCTCATGTACTCTTAGGCAACATTAATTTCAGACCAATGTCCTGTATACAGTCTTAATCCAACACTTCATCTGACTCAGAGATCTGTCCAGAGTCTCAAAGCCTGTGGACCCTAACCTCTTGTAAATCCTACTATGCAATAAAAATTTCAAGTATGTCTCTGACAATAGATTAAGACAGTTTTCTGAAGACCAGTCTAGCTTTAATTTGCTTGTAGCTACTCTGAGAATAAGATCAGCTATGGTTGAAGAGGAAGAAAAATGATATTAAAATCTCAGTAAAATCCTTCAAATGAAGACATCATATATATTCTTATATGATTATTAATATCATTACAAAAGTTAGACTAGTTGACAATAAGAAATATATTGGTAAAACTGGATCAAGAAGCACAAATGAGAACAAAGACATACATAGAAACCTCCTGTCTTTAAGTCATGAATACTTTCTTTGAAAAAAAAGAAAAGGCAATGCTTCATTGAATAATGTTACAAATATGAAATCTATTATATTTTTATGAACAAGAAGTTAGCACTGATGTGGAGTCATTCTTACATCTACTGTCTATATACAGTTAAAATACTAGCATTTTAGAATAAATGTCAGTATTATTCAAAGATAGAAGAAAAAATAATAAAAGATATGATAAGAAATGGAAATAACTCAGTCCTGAATTATTTATATGAGTAATTGATCATAAAATGGGAAAAGTCACAGAAAAAATTACATTAACATTGGTTATGAAGATTGCTCATAGAAATTTGTTGTTGGCCTAAAGTGAGACTAAAAGTTTCAAAAACAGGTATAAGTCAACAAATACTGAGAGCTATTTCAGTAGTAATCCTTTTGTAAATTTTTTCAGTGAAAATTGATACTCATTATGAGTAATGTCAAATAAAGTTGAGCGATTCAATGATGTGTAAAACTAATTTAAGGAACACTGGCAAGAGATTTAACTAAATAAATTTATCTCAGTGGCATTTAAGGATAAAAATTGAGGGAGAACATCAAACAAAAGAAAAATGGTGATGGACTATGAAATTTTTATAACAAACTGTGGTTATCATCGAGGACAAAGGAGCCACCTCTATTGAAATCTTTCGTTATTGTTCTGGATGATTCTCTGTGCATGGTTAAGAATGCCAAATGTTCTTGTTTGCAGATGACATGGTTCTAGTTACATCAAGTCATATATTGCCTAGCTTCATGGAAGAAGTGAAAACAGTTTAATTTTTTTTATTATAGCTTTTTATTTACAAAAGATAGGCATGGGTAATTTTTCAGCATTGACCCTTGCAGAACTTTCTGTTCCAATTTTTCCCCTCTTTCCCCTCACTCCCTCCCCTAAATGGCAGAAGACCAATACATGTTAAATATATGTTAAATGCAATATATGTGTATATATATACACACATACAGTTATCTTGCTGCGCAAAAAAAAAAAAATCGGATTTAGAAATAAAGTAAAAATAACTATGTTGTGGTCCATACACATTTCCCAGAATTTTTTCGCTGGGTGTAGCTGGTTTTCTTCATTACTGAACATTTGGAACTGATTTGCTTCATCTCATTGTTGAAGATTTGATCATCCTTCCTTCAGAATTGATCATCATATAGTATTGTTGTTGAAGCATATAATGATCTCCTGGTCCTGCTCATTTCACTCAGCATCAGTTCATGTAAGTCTCTCCAGGCCTCTCTGTATTCATCCTGCTGGTCATTTCTTACAGAACAATAATATTCCATAACATTCATATACTACAATTTACTCAGCCATTCTCCAATTGGTGGGATTCATTCTGTTTCCAGTCACTACAAACAGGGCTGCCACAAACATTTTTGCACATATGGGTTCCTTTCCCTTCCTTAAGATTTCTTTGGGATATAAGCCCAGTAGTAACACTGCTGGATCAAAGGAAAATAGTTTAATTTTGCCAATACATGATGAACTCTGAAACAGGTGCAATAGGCAATATTAATGGATCATGATAAGAAAAAGAAGGTAGATCACTCATGTGTCAGGAACAAGGGATGACATTTGGATAGTCTGAGTTCTTCATTGATGTCTTTAGAAAGTTGGGAGAATGTGAATAAAGTCTCTAGCACATTGGAAGGATCCTGTGAGATGGAATTGGAAGGGTGTCTAGATTCCCACAGGATGTATTACATATGCATTGTGGGAAAGAATATAAGAATTGAAGAGACTCATTAGAGACTTTGAATGTCCCATATTAGGGAGGCCATGGTCCCAAATCACTCTGATCAAATAATTCAATTCTGGGTGTCTCATTTAGAATGGACACTGGCAAATTACATTGTTCATAGATCCGTGACACTTATTGGTAAAAATAATGAGTTTATATCTAGTGAGAACTTATTGTAGAAAATGGAGATGTTTATTTTTGAGTAGAGAAGCTTTCTGGGGAAAGGATTTGGTTGCCATATTCAGGAACTAAGGGTTCTAATCTGGAAGAAGGAATAAATATTTTTTCTTGGGCTTTCTATAAGAGAGTCCCAGATGATTCCCTTGACTATCAAGCCTAAAAGGCTTTCTAGTAGATCAGATATAATCCTCTCTCATCATGATCTCTATAATAGTAATCATCAACCCTAAGTATTGTCTCATTAGTACCTAGAAGCTTTTGTGAGGTACTTTACCTACATTTTAAAACATCGTCTTTTTATGTAAGTATAAAGGAGGATAGGTGGTTTGTGACATCCCTTATAATTATGATATTTTTTGTATCTCTATGTATTTCATTCTTGAATACATACCCAAGACTGTGAGATAATGATATAATAATTGGATAAGACATGCCTTCATAGACCTTACAATCTTAGTGAGATAAGAAGTGAGCCTTTATCAACAATGAACAGTTATTATAAACTTACTGCTGGACCATCTTATCAGACTATGGGAGACTGAGGATGCTGATGAGAGTGCTCAGACCGAGGCTGCAGGATTTAGAACCACTGCTCAGATTCCATCTCAGTGGTATTCTGTCTGCTGGTTCTGCTACAGGCCAGGGGCTAAGCCGAAACAATGGAAGATATGGATGGAAACATAAATAGGATGCATGAGCTCCAGCATTAACACAACATATTGTAAATTGGACTCATACAACACTGAGAAACATGAAAAAAGGAAGACTGCAGATGACTATGGATGAGATGATATAAATTTTTTAGATCCCCACTAATTATTTATTTTCTTTCTTCTACACACTTTGACATGACTCACACAGTAGTGGTTCTTCAAGTCATGTACACCAGCAGTGAAAGGATTTAAACACAAAAAAGCTGAAATGTGGGTTTCTTACCTTAACTATATTGGGAAGGAGTTCTTGAGACTTATCAGACACATATAGCCAGCCATATTGCTTTATCGTATATTTATTTATCAGGATGATGTCTATAATCTAGGCATCAGGCAAGGCATTTCTGGGGAGATGGTATATTAGATGAGTTTTTTATTTTCAGCTGCAGAGCCTTCATTATATTATAGTCACTGAACAGAAAATCAGGGGGGCTTGAAGGGAGTAGAAGGGAGAAATGTATCCCTTTCTTATATCAGGATATTGGCTTCTAGAAAACTAGAGCTCAGCCAAAGGCAAAGAGGACTTTCTAGCTTCTTTGGAAAAGATAGTCTCTGTTTTGTTGTTGTTTCGGGAAATTCTTTGTGAACCAGGTCCCTGATTTTGTTGAGAATTCATCCTGCTTGATCTGAGTGATTACATCTTTGTTCTTGTCAGCTTTAATCTCTAGTAGCTCCTCTTGTTTCTCCTGAAATCAAGTACCCAAGTCCTGGATCTTCCTGCCAAAAAGAAGGATAAACTATATGGTGAAATACAGAGTATTTCCACAGTAAGGGTGATGAGAACTAGTAGCTGGTTTAGGGTATTTAATTTAGGTCTTGAAGGATGTGTTTTTTACATAGATAGGAGGAAATATTACATACAGGAGGAATGGCAAGAGCCATGGCTAGTCAAGAATGACAAATGGGAAATAAAACAAACTTTTACTTAAAAACCCGTTTACTTGTAACTTTCTCTTGGTTTGACCATGGGCTAGTCTATTCTCTCCAGATCTTAGTTTCTTCTCCTGTAAAGTGGAAATAATTAATGTTACTTTCTTTATGAGGTTGTTGTGATGCTCAAAAGAGATAATATGTATAAGGCGCCTTACAAACCTATAAAATATTAGTTTTTTTAATAATTCACAGAGAAATTGGGTTCAAATCACAAGAGAAAATAATGCATCCTAGAATCTACAATGTTTCTACATTTATAGGACATGATTATCTTATTCAATATGCTAAACTCCCACCATACCTTCTTTATTTACTCACTATTTCTCTCTCCATAGTGACCCTTCCAAAACTTTTTATTTCTTCTTAAATGTCCCATTTATCTCCCCTCTTCTCTCAGCTGAGAATCTTGCCTCATATTATATAGAAAAAAATGAAGGCTTTCTTTTCCTTTCTTCTTCATCTCCTAGCTGCCAATCTGTTCTTCACCTCTGTCTCACATGATGACATGGCCTTAATCCATACCCAGGCCCACCCGACTACTTGTTCAAGTGATCAATCCCATTCCATCCTGTCTCAAAGAGATTGTTTCCTTCTGTCAACCCATTCTTTCATTTATTTTTCAATCACTAATGGCTCATTTCCTCCTTCTTACAAATAAGCTGATGTCTCCCCATTTTGAAAAACCTTCACCTGGTCCTTCCATTTCTGCTAACTATTGTCCTATATCTCTTCTGTCCTTTGCAGCTGAACTTCTTGAAAAGACTACAGTAAGTATGTCCGCTTTCTCGCCTCTCATTCTTCTTAATTCCTTAATAATCTGGTTTCTGACCTTATCATTCCACTGTAACTCCTCTCTCCAATGTTACTGCGAATCCTTTAGCTGCCAAATCCAATGATCTTTTCTCAATCCTCATTCTCCTTTGTCTCTTTGCAGCTTTTAACACTGTTGATCAGTCTCTCCTCCTTAATATTGTCTTCCCTCTATGTTTTTGGGACATGTCTCTCTCTCCTGACTTTCCTATCTATCCCCTCCTCTTCTTTGTTGAATCCTCCTTTATATCACTCCTCTAAATGTAGATATCCCACAGGGGTTAGTTTTGGGGCTTCTTCTCTTCTCCCACTATACTACTTCACTTGGTGATCTCATCAGCTCTCATGAATTTAATTACTATCTTTAATTTGATGATTCTCAAATCTGTCTTTCTTGACTCAGTTCCTCTGTTGACTTCCAATTTGGCACCTCCAACTTTCTTTTAGACATCTCAAATTGGAGGGATTCAGCATGTCCACAACAGACCTTAATATATTTCTTCCTAAACCCTCCCTTCTAAATTCCCTAGTAGTATTGCAGAAACACCATCCTCTTGGTCCCTCAAGCATTCAACCTGGATTTCTTACCATCCCTCATACCCTTTATCCAAGCTGTTGTCAAGGACCATCAAATTTACCTCTGCACCATCTCTTAGTTACAAACCCTTCTTTTGACTTACACTATCTCTCCTCTGGACCATTCTCTCATCACTTCATGACTGAACCACAGCAATAACCAATCTGATAGATCTGCCTGTCTTAAAGTTCATTCCACTCAGATCCAATCTTTATTTAGTCATTAAGTGATTATCCTAAAATACAGATATAATCATTGCTCTCTGTCTCATCCCTAAATAAACTTCAGTGACATCTTTTTATCTCCAGGATTAAATACAAAATACTTTGTCAATCAAAGCTCTCCACAACCCAGTTCCCTTCTACCTGTCCAGTCTTCTTTTCCCCAAAACCTCCCCAAAACATACTTTTAGATCCAGTGACACTGAACTCCTGGCTTTTCCATGAACAAGACATTCTATCTCTCAGCTCCAAGCATTCTCTCTGCCTGTCCCTCATGCCTGAAAGGCTTTAATTTAATTTTTTAATTAAAGCTTTTTATTGTTAAAAACATGTGCGTGGACAATTCTTCAATATTATCCCTTGCACTTTGGGTTCCAATCCTCCCTTCCCCCATGCTCTCCCCTAGATGACAAGTAGTACATATATGTTAAACATGGTAGAAATATATATTAAATCCAATATATGTATACATATTTATACAATTATAGTAAGGCTTTAATTTTAACTACTGACATTCCTGGCTTCCTTAAATCTCAACTAAAATTCCACTTCCTACAAGAAGCCTTTCCCAACCCTCTTAATCCCACTGTTTTAACTCTTTTAATTATTTTCTCTTTATCCTGTATATAACTTGTTTTGTAAATTTTTATTTTCATGTTGTCTCCTCCCACTAGATTATATGCTCAATGAGGGCAAGAACTCTCTTTTGCCGTTTTAAATGTTTCCAATGGTTAGTAGAGTTCCTGACATATAATACCAACTTAATAAATATTTACTAATTTGAAAAATGAACTTAACCTGACTCCACAGGTTCTTTCCTTTGTTCCAAGACAATGAAAGTGGAAAAAAACCATGCCAATAGAAAAGTTCGCCAAGAAACTAGAGTTGAATGTTTTATGGTCTATATCTGTTCCTTAACACTTATTTCAATAATCATCCAGGAAGAAATTTTAAGAGCAAATTTCACAATTTACTCCAAATCATGGCTGGCTTACAGATTCAATCTCTATTTGTTCTAATGGGAAAATTACCAAGCAGTTCTCAGAGTTTGTCCTGAGAGACAAGAGAAAGGAGAAGGTACCCCAGGTGAGCTTGTGGTTCTCTGAGGCCTTTCTTTGCCTCCTTTTTGCTGCATATTCTCTATCATAGCCAATTGATTAAGTTCTTGTAGACAAGGTCTCTTGCCTTTTGTTTTCTTTGGATTAACATGTATTAGATTATCAAGAAGATCTGCACTAGTAAAATTTAATCAGGGAATGCTTTTGACTTGGTTTTTCCATGTGCAGGTCATAGCATGACATATATATATATATATATATATATATATATATATATATACACACATATATATATATATATATATAAACATACAGTAGAATTTATTTAGTTAACGGTAAAATTTATTTAACCAAAAGACTCACTTATCGCTGGGAGCTAAAAGTAAAAACATTTCGTGGTCTCTATTTTATCATGCTAAGGGAACCCTGTTGGAGTTTTTTTCCACAAGTTGATGGAGAATGGATAGAGTTTCTGATTCTTTGTAAAGCACTTTTTGAGCTTTCAAATATTACATAGTTAAGGCGATAATTAAATAATATAAATTAAAATAATAATAAATAAATATAATGAATATGATTAAGTCAAAAGTAAATATCATAATCATATTTAAACAGCAAAACCAAAAGCATTTATGAGTGTTTATCTGGCTTTCTGAGTCTGTCTTTCCAGCATTTATATTTGACTTTTACAATGAAGCTCATCACAGTCTTCCCTCTTTTCCTTCGTTCTTTGTGTCAACAATGAGTTGTTAGAGGAAGCTGCATTAAAGGCGTTAGAAAAAAGTAAATCCGTGATGACTGAGAAGGTTTGGTGTCCTCCCTCTACTTGGAGAGCACATCACCCTTGACAGTGCTGCTTTGTATAAACATATGCATAATGAAAAAAGGAAGACTTTTATTTAGATGGGAATACTTCTATAAAGGAGAAGAGGTCAAAGTATGTGTGTGTGTGTGTGTGTGTGTGTGTGTGTGTGTGTGTGTGTGTGTGTATAATCCCAATTTGGTATTAGGTCACTCAAAACATGAAACAGGAAAGTGTTGTCTCAAGGCAGATGTTATCCCGGGTCCTTTTTGACAGAAATGGTACAATATTAATGAAAAACCAAGATGGCAACATAATTTATATTTTGAAAATTACAGTTGCATGAGGGGAAGGAATCACTATTTTATAAAGGTCATTTTCACATGCCATTTCTCCTGGCAGCCGATGGTTTGGGAGAAGCTTTCCTGTCATCTATTACAAACATTTTGCTCAGTTCCTGGCACATTGTAGGTACTAAATAAATTATTATTTCCTTCATTTCTTCTACCCATTCAATTGGAAAGATTTCAAACCTGATAATGATGTTTTATTCTCCAAAAGCCAAAGTCTGTATTAATAGAGCCTTGATTATGACTCAGGATCCTTCTCTCATTGCCTTTTCCTTTCCAGGTAAAGAGAAAGGGATGGAGAACTACTAGAAGCAATTTTAGCAAAAAGAAACTAAATACACCCCTGTGCTGATGGGATAAAACCTCTTTTACATTGGAAAAGAAAAGAATCAGGTACAATTTTAAGTGAAGTTTTCCTTGATAAATTCTTAAAAAATTTTAAGTAGTCCAATAATTTTATAATTACCTTTTTGGAATTTATTTTCCATACCACTTGCTTTTCCAATGAGATACCTTACTCTCTCTGAATATTCTGTGATTTGGCTACACTAACTTCCTTGCTGTTCCTCACAAAGAACATTTCATTTCCCAATTCCACACATTTTATTCTTTAAAAATGTTTATAAATTTTTATTGATATAGTTTACCTTTTATTTCATTTAAATCTCTTCCAGTATCCCACTTCTTCTTCCTCTCAGAGACCCATCTCATATAACAGGTAAGATTTTTTAAAGAAAAAAGTAAAGCAAGAGAAGATTAAATAGAAAAACTGAGCAATATATCACAAAGTTTGAAAATATGTGAAATATTTTACAGCTATGTATCTTTCCTCCCAGAGAAGTGAAGTGAAAATGTCTTCTCATATCTCTTAGCTTTGGGATTGCTTCTTTTCAATTTTGCAAGATTCACTTTTGATTTCTCTATGATTATTCTCTCTGTTACATTGTTGTAGTCATTGTGCATGTTTTTTGCTTGTTTTCTTTGGTTCTGTTTTGTAGCAGATCAGGTAAATCTTTTCCATTTTTTTCTTGATATTTGTCACTTATTATAGCACAGGAATATTCTATCATTGATCATGCCACAATTTGTTTAGCCATTTGCCAACCAATGGGCAACCACTTTGTTTCCATTCTTTGCTGCCATAAAAAGTGTAGTTCCAAATATGTTGGAGGATTTCTTCTTATTAATGCCTTCCTTGAATGGTAAGCTTGTTAATGAATTCTCTGGGTCAGAGTGTGGAAAATTTAGTTAACTTTTTTCTGCATTGCTTCCCACAATGATTTTACTGATTCATAACTATACCAATAATGTCCTGGTACCCCTAATCTCTCAGAACTTCTCCAACATTGACTATTATTATCATTTGTCACTGGTAACTTTCAAAGTAAAGCCTCAGCTTTGATTTGTTTTTCTCTTGTTAGTGATTTGGAACATTCTTTTATATGGTCATTACTCATTTATAATTCTTTTTTTTTTTTGGATGACTTCATATGTTTTGACTACTTATATTTCAAAGAAAGATCTTGGTTTTATATGTGTGTCAATTATTTTTGCATATTTTGGATATCCTTACCTGAGAAATTTGGTACAAATATTTTTTGGATATTCTTACCTGAGAAATTTGGTACAAATATTTTTTCTCACTGGATTTCTATCCTTTTTATCATTGGAGCAGAAGCTTTTCAGTTTTGTGGCTCAAAGTTATCTATTTTGTCTTTGTTATTACCTTTAAATCTTCTTTGGTTAATGATACGGTTTTCACCCATAGATATGGGAAATCTTTGATCTGTTTCTCTTCTAATTATTTTATAATATGATATGATATTTGATATTAAAGTCATGTATCCATTTTGAATGTATTGCACCATGGGGTGTAAAGTATCGATTTCTTCCTGACTGCTTTCCAGTTTTCAGGATAGTTTTTGTAAAATAAGGAGTTCTTTTCTAAGTAACTTATCATTTCCAATTAATTGAAGAGTGAGTTATCAAGGTTCCTCATTTTTGATTCCCCTTTTTCTTATCAACTTAATTTTGGTTTATCAATTATCTTTATTTTTCAATAAATACTAATAATTTTGATGAATATTGCTTTATAACATTGTTTGAGGTCTGAAAGAATTATTCTACTTTATCTTTAACTCTTTTCATTATTCCCTTTGCTATACCAGATCTTTTGTTTCTTCAAACAAAATTTCTGATTACTTTATTAATTTCTGTGAGTATGCTTTTGACAATTTGATTGATATTATGGTATTAAAATTATAATTTAACTGTGATAGTATTGTCATGTTTATTATATTGGCACTGCTCAGTCATGCACATCATTTAAAAGTTATTTTAGTTGTTTTTAATTTTTTTAGAGTGGCACTCTGTAATTGAATCTATACAAGTATTTTGTGTGCTTTGGGAGGTTGTACAATTATTTTATAGATTGTGTATTTTACTTGGAATAGGGGTTCCCTTTTTATTATTGCTTTTTGGATTTTGTTAGAATTATATAGAAATGTAGTTGATTTTTGAGGGTTCATTATATAGCCTGCCATTTCAGTGAAGCTATTAATTCATTATATTTGCTGATTCCCTAGAAATTTGTAAGTAAATCATTTTGCCCATAGTACAGATGATCATTTCCTTTTTATTTTATACTTATGCTTTGAATTCCTTTTTTTGTCACATTGCTACTGCTGTCATTTCTGGAACCATATTAAATAATAGCTTGTTCTTAGCACTCTTGCTTTATTCTTATATTTACTGGGAAAGCTAATGAATTCTCATTGTGTATGCCATTTGCTTGTGTTTTTAGAAAAAAACTTGAATGATATTTTCAAAAGGTTCTTCTATGCCTATACTTTGTGCAATTAAAAAAAATTTTTGTTATTTTGTTCTGATACCTATAAAATAATTTTGACATTTTTTTAAACTCTTAGTTCCACATTCTCTCCCTTCTTCCCCACATTTTTTGCCCTTTTAAAGAAGGCACATGTAAAGTTATGCATAAAAGTCATATTGTAAAAGAAAACACAGATCTCCCCCTCCTGAAAAAAATCCTTAAGAAAAATAAAGAAAAAAAGTATGCTTCAATCTATATTCAGATACAATCAGTTCTTTCTTTGGGTGTGGATAGCCTTTTTTTTTTTTTAATCATAAGTCATCAGAATAGTCATGAATGATTGTATTGCTAATAATAGCAATCATTCACCGCTGATCATCTCAACATTGCTGTTACTTTGTACACAGTACATTTCACTTTGCTTGAGTTCATGGAGGACTTTCCAGGTTTTTCAGAGAGCATTCTGCTCATCATTTCCTATAAAACAATAATATTCCATTATAAATTGCCATAATTTATTTAACTATTTCCCCAATTGATGGGCATCCCCTCAATTTCCAATTCTTTGCTCTGGTGATATTTTTAAAAAATGAGTCAACAGCAAAGATGTATGTAGAATATGAATTAGATATGTTCAGGTATATTAAGTAAGCATTTGGTGATACTACATTCTGAAGATTTGGTGATCTACATTCATTACCTAAGAATGAATATCTGATCCATTAAGATAGAGGGCAAGACCTAATGAGAATGCTCCTGGAAGCTTCTCTAGCATATCTGGTTCATGCTCTATAGCATACCAAGTTCAAGAAAATAAATTGGTTGCCAAGAAAGCTTATGCAATCTTTCTCTGCATTAATAGAGGCATACTGTCCTCCACAGAATCCTACTCTGATCTTCATCAAGGCCTGGAGGTGATCATTATGCTAGAGGTATGTCATTTCTGAAAAGTTGTGCTGTTATTGAAAAGATCTTCCAAAAGAACAGATCTTTCTTCTGAAGAACTATCTAGTTGAATTAAAAGAGGCTACAGGCCAAGAAAAAGATCTGGGAAATTGATTTTATTTTGCTCTCAAAGGTAGCAAGAAAGATTATTTTGTGAGATACATGGTAATATCCTATTTGGCACTCATGATAAGTATTTGACAAAAGATCACCATGAAAGCAATTACAGTTTATAAGCCAACTTTGGTTGCAGCTGATCAAGAGTTAAAGAAATTTACATAAAATGCAAGAAAATGCTCCCTATTTGATTGATGTGTATCCTGCTAATTAGTGACTTCAGTCTAAAGGTGAGACTAGGAAAGAATAGTGAGAAATAAGTTAAAAAGTGTTGAATTTTAGGAATCAAGGAATTAAAGAGGCCAAACAGTTAACAGAATCCACTGAAAGCTTTGGACAATTACATTATACATACATTGAGAGAAGAATTGCTAAGCTCTTAGATATGGTGAGAACTAAAAATAAAATATATCATTTTCAATAGACTAGAAAAGACTTATTATCCATGTGGGAGTTATTCTTGAATTACTTTTTGTGTTTAGTCAGACCACTAACTTACAGAATAAAAGTGAAATTTAACAAGTTTAGTGAAAAGAATCACAGTGAGAAAAAGCTATGTAACCAGCAGTTGAAATAACACAACCCTTAGTTATTTGAATAAGTAACTGATAATGAAAATGGGAGTTGGAAAGTAGAAATCACAGAGTTTCATTCATTTTATATAGTTCAACTGATGCAAATCAATTGTCATATCACTTGCCTAACTAAAACAGATTTCAGTCAGAGACAAAATTGGTTTAGAATAAAAACTTATTTATAAAATTTTTTCAAAGAAGGATGGTGAATGATTATGAGCAACAGCACTTCATAAAACCAAAACAATGGAGAATAAAACCTAGCTAGAGAAAACCAAGCAAATATCCAACTAAGCAAAATCATCCTGATGGTATATTTGTAAGAGAATAAAGACGATCTACAAATTGTTTGTTATAATAAACTTTTTTTACATTAAAATATCTCATTATCTCATAATCAGGCTTTAATATCACAATCCTGGATGTGCTTATAAGGAAGTTAAATATATCATGAAAGGGAAGAAAGACATGAAAAATGCTGAGTAGAAACAATTGTATATAGAAGAGATGGGTGCTAGTGGTGACACACTTATAAAGGTATTGAAAGATCATTTCACAAGATATCTGAAATAGGCTTGTGCAATCCGATGTAGAATGGGATCTGATCACTGTGTTTTTGGATTTTCCGGACTCCAATTTCTGATTTGGCTCTAGACCATATAGTTGCAACCTTGTGGAGTTCTAGGAGACAGTTGCTAGTCTTGTCTTGAATAGGTCATAGCAATAGCAATGAGCGAATGAGCAATAAGCAAAGTGTTATTCTGGTCCCCAGTCTTGCTTTACTATCAGAACAATGTTATCTCTACTTCTGAGCCTGGTCCACCCTTGTTCCAGAGCTCTTTCTCTGGTCACTTGTCTTCAGGCTGAATTTGTGACTTTGGGCCAGAAAAGTAACTCACTGTCATTTTCTCCATAGATTTCCTGATCCTTCCTTGGTCTAGTGTTCTGATATCATTGCTAGGTTAGTTGTGTCTGGTGGGAGTAGGATGTTACATGGGCCATAGTGCTTCCTCCAATTCAGAGGTCCTCAAACTACAGCCTGCGGGCCAGATGTGGCAGCTGAGGACATTTATCCCCCTCACCCAGGGCTATGAAGTTTCTTTATTTAAAGGCCCACAAAACAAAGGTTTTGTTTTTACTATAGTCCGGCCTCCAACAGTCTGAGGGCCAGTGAACTGGCCCCCTATTTAAAAAGTTTGAGGACCCCCTGACTGGTAACTGCGGAGAAAGCATTCTTTAGGGAGTATCTCTCCATTTGCCTCAAACCATGATTGGATTATGGCCTCTGGTAAAGGACTTGTCCAAGTCCAGTGTCTCCCTTCATGGAACAGCATCCCTCACAGGTGAGTTTCCCTAGAGATCAGAGAAAAGAGAAGCCATCCCAGGTGAGGTTATGTTCCTCTCCTTTCTTCTCTAGAAAACTTTTACATACAAGTAACAACATTCTACTCATCAGGGATTGTCTTAGGTTTCTTTGCAGGACTTCAGATCTAACGCACAACAAGATACCTTTGATGGGCCAGTGGAATGCGAACTCTTTGAATTTAGGGATTCTGTGTGTCCTTTTTCTCAAATCTATCCCACAGTTCAATTCTAGCAAGATCTGGCTTCTTATCTTTCGCACCAAGGGCTTGCTCAGTGTGCTAATATGTGGACACACCTTCTGATACTTTCATATATAGATGAATAATAATTTAAATAAAAATAATAAAAAAAACCAATTGTCAAATCAGAAGATTATTAAAAATAATCAAATAAAATGAGCAAAACCAGGAGATCATTATATACCTCAACAGCGATACTGTTTGATGGAAGTGGATTTCTTTGACAAAGAGACAATTTTGTTTCAATTGTCCGTTTCAATTGATCAAAGATGGACAGAAGCAGCTACACCCAAAGAAAGAACACTGGGAAATGAATGTAAACTGTTTGCATTTTTGTTCTTCTTCCCGGGCTATTCCTTCTGAATCCAATTCTCCCTGTGCAACAAGAGAACTGTTCGGTTCTGCACACATATATTGTATCTAGGATATACTGTAACCTATTTAACATGTAAAGGACTGCTTGCCATCTGGGGGAAGGGATGGAGGGAGGGAGGGGAAAAATCGGAATAGAAATGAATGCAAGGGATAATGTAAAAAATTACCCAGGCATGGGTTCTGTCAATAAAAAGTTATAATAAAAAAAATCAAACAAGTTAAAGTCTGAAAGGGTTCCGTCTTTCCACCTCTGTCATCCCCCTGCCCTTATAACTCACAGTTTTAGGAGGAGATCGGGATGAGGTCCCTCCCCACCTTGCGACGCCCCAGGCTACCACCGGTAAGGCAGAAGCAGCCGCGCAATTAACTCGGAAAGCCTCGAAGCCCTCCCCCGACCACGCAGGCCCACACGCGGTTCCCCAGCTCCGCGGGCTGCGTTGGGAGTGTTCACGCTTGTGGAGGTTTGTCAGAAAACAAAACGCAAGAAGTGAGACCCCGGATCCCTCCGGGGCGGCTTCGGCGGAGTCCGGCGCCGGGAAGCGGGCTGTGGAGCTGGGAAAGGCGGAGGAGAGAAAGCGAGGGAGACAAATGGCGGGAAGGTTTTTCAAGAAATCGGGCTGGGAGATTTTTCAGAGCCGCTGGAGAAAGGAGGCCCCGTGGAGTCTAAGTCCCCAGGTTCGAGTCCCGGGCCAGCGTTCTGTCCTCGTACCGTTGTCCAGCTACCCCGGGGCCTTACTCCTGACGTTCAGACCTCTAGGGGTCTGGCCTTCGTCCTTGTCCACTCTCCTTGGTGTCTAGAGCGCGTGTTCAGTCCGTTTGGTGGCTGGCTACTCCCTAGCCTTCAGTCCCTCGAGATGCCTTGGGCTCCGGCCACGACTCCTGCTCCTGAGCAGCTGGCGTGTGGGCACCAGGCGGCGCTGTCGCGGGAGGCCTCGGCTCCCGCGCCTCACGGGCCCCTCTTTCTTCAGCCAGCCCTACTCTGTAGCTGGTGTATAGCCAGCAGGGGGCGCTGCCGGGGGAGACCTGGTGGCCAGCGGCGGCGCGAGGCCCTCTCCCGCGTCTGCTCCTCCTTCTCCAACTGGGCTCTTGCTGCTGCTCGCCATGGACCGAAACCCCTCGCCTCCATGGAGAGGGTCGGAGGCGGAGGACGAGGCCGAGGCCGCGGGAGGAGACGCCATCGGGGCCACGATTTACAGCAAACATTGGCTCTTCGGCGTTCTCGGCAGCCTCATCCAGGTGCGGCCACCGCCCGCCGTCCCCTCCCCCGCAGAGTCCCCTGGCTCAGACCCTGACCGCCCCTCCCCCCAAGCTTCTTCCGTGCTCCCCACCCGTGATAACCCCCGGAAGTACCCTTCCCCTTCCACGCCCTCTTTTCTCTTCACCGCTCCTGCCCGTCTCTAAGTCCAGCGCCCAAAGCTGGACCCCTGCCCGCCATCCACACCTCCCCCGCCCTGTCTCAGCCTCCAGACCCACAACCTCAGTGTGAAACCCCACCTTCCCATCAGTTCCAGGACCACCCCTCTCCCCACTAAGATCTATCCTCTCTCCTCCCTGATCCATCTGTTAACCCCCCACCTTCCATCCTCCCCGCTCCCCCCCCCCCCCCCCCCCCATCTATACCACATCATCTCTGGGGTAAAGCTATGCTCAAAGGGCTATCAGACTGTGCATACCCTTTGATCCAGCAGTGTCTCTATTGGGCCTGTAATCCAAAGAGATCATAAAGAAAGGGGGAAAACCACATGTGCAAAAATGTTTGTGGCGGCCCTTTTTTTTTAATCTTTATTTTTTTATTTTCATTTTTTTATTTACAAGTTATATGCATGGGTAATTTTACAGCATTGACAATTGCCAACCTTTTGCTGAAGTTTTTACCCTCTTTCCCCCTATTCCTTCCCTCCCCCCTCTCCCCCATGGCAGGTTGCCCAATGCATGTTAAGTATGTTAAAGTATAAATTAAATACAATTTATGTATACATGTCCAAACAGTTATTTTGCTGTACAAAAAGAATCGGACTTTGAAATAGTGTATAATTAGCATTAAAAATTCAGGTGGACAAAAATAGAGGGATTGGGAATTCTATGTAGTGGTTCATTGTCATCTCCCAGAGTTCTTTTGCTGGGTGTAGCTGGTTCGGTTCATTACTGCTTTATTGGAACTGATTTGGTTCATCTGTATAAAATTGATCATCATGTAGTATTGTTAATGATCTCCTGGTTCTGCTCATTTCACTTAGCATCAGTTCATGTAAGTCTCTCCAAGCCTCTCTGTATTCATCCTGCTGGTCATTCCTTACAGAACAATAATATTCCATAACATTCATATACCACAATTTACCCAGCCATTCTCCAATTGATGGGCATCCATTCAATTTCCAGCTTCTAGCCACTACAAACAGGGCTGCCACAAACATTTTGGCACATACAGGTCCCTTTCCCTTCCTTAGTATCTCTTTGGGATATAAGCCCAGTAGAAACACTGCTGGATCAAAGGGTATGCACAGTTTGATAACTTTTGGGGCATAATTCCAGATTGTTCTCCAGAATGGCTGGATGTATTGTGGCAGTCCTTTCTGTAGTGGCCAGAAACTGGAAACTGAGTGGATGCCCATCAATTGGAGAATGGCTGAATAAAGTTATAGTGTATGAATGTTATGGAACATTATTGTTCAGTAAGAAATGATCAGCAGGTGATTTCAGAGAGACTTGGAGACTTAACAGGAACTGTTGCTGAGTGAAATGAGTAGAACCAGGAGAACACTGTACACAATAACAGCAAGATTGTGTGATGATCAGCCATGATGGACTTGACTCTTTTCAGCAATACAGTGTTTTAAGATAATTCCAGTAGATTTGGGATGGCAAAAATGGCATCTTCATCAAGAGAGAGCACTATGGGGGCTGAATGTGGATCAAAGCATAGTATTTTCACTTTTGTTTGTTTGCTTTTTCTTTCTCAAAATTTTTTCCCTGTTGGTTTGATTTTTTTCTTGCACAACATGACGAATATGGGAATAGATTTAAAAGTATTGTACATGTATAATCTATATCAGGTTGTTTGCTGTCTTGGGGAGGGAGAAAGAAAAAATATGGAACATAAAATTTTTTTTAATTTTTATTTTCAAAACATGCATGGATAATATTTCAACATTGACCTTTGCAAAATCTCATGTTCCAAATTTTCTCCCCCCATCCCCTCTCCTACCATGTTTTCCCCATAATAAGACACTGTCTTATTAATTTTTTGGACAGAAAAACACCAGAGGGCTTATTTTCAGGGGAGGGCTTATTTTAATGAACATTGACAGCAATTTTAATAAATAGGTAAATGTGAACAAAAAAAAAGTACCTTTATTCAATAATGATCATGTCATCTTCAACATCATCATCGTAAGTGTCCATACCCTGAATTCCATCCTGGATGTCTTGCGCCTCTATTTCCTTCAGAAGAAATGGACCCAATTTGTCATGTCCAGCAATATAGCTCTCTTTAAATGAACATATCTTGTCCAGGTAACCTGCTCGTAGTGCCTTGGCGACACAGCTGTCAGTAATTTTATCCCAAGTCACGACTTCTTGCAGACAGGGCTTCACAAAGTTTCCACGCTGATTTCTTTCCATTCTATTTTCAATGTAGTCATTGACTTCCATGTGCAAATGGTCCTTGAATGGCTTGTTTATTGCAATATCAAGGGTGTGGAGATAGGTGTGCAGGAATCATTACTTGATCTGTTCTTCTCTCTGCAAGGAAGTTCTTCATTTCTTTAGCACGGTGAGTGCTGGCTGAGTTCTTCTTTTATCCTCCATTATGCCCCCTGAGTTCTTCTTTTATCCTCCATCATGCCCCCTCACTCCCGCTTACATACCGGGTTTTTATGTTGTCCTGCCTCAGCTCTCCTCTGCAGCACTGCTCTCAATGGCACCAGCAAGCAAATCATTGGGGAAGAACAGGATGATGCGCTCACTGCTATAGCTCTGATTGGATGCAGCTCGAAGCACGCAGCATGCGTTTCATGGAGGGGAGGGAGGGACGGTGCATACAGAGGGTATGTAGCGTGTAGCACAGAGGATCACCTTCACTACAGCAGCAATCTCAATAGGGCTTATTTTCAGGGGAGGACTTATTTTAGAGGAATCTTACACAGTAAGGGGAGGGCTTATTTTCGGGATAGGTCTTATTATCGGGGAAACATGGTAGATAGCAAGTGTATATATGTTAATATATGTTAAACATATGCAATTTTTCTTTGCATATTTCTACAATTATCATGCCACACAAGAAAAATCAAATAAAAAAGAAAAAAATGAGAAAGAAAATAAAGTTCAAGTAAAGAACAACAAAATGTTATGTTGTGATCTACATTCAATTCCCACAGTCCTCTCTTTGGGTGTAGATGGCTGTCTTCATCACAAGACTATTGGAACTGGCCTCAGTCATCTCAGAGTTGGAAAGAGCCACATCCTTAAGAATTGATCTTTGTATAATCTTCTTGTTACCTTGTACAATGATCTCCTTGTTCTGCTCATTTCACTTAGCATTTGTTCATGTAAGTCATGTAAATCTCCGAAATCATCCTGCTGATCATTTCTTACAGAACAATAATATTCCATAACATTCTTATGGAACTTAGTCATTCTTCAATTGATGGGCTGTTAGAGTTTCTTGCCACTAGAAAGAGGGCTGCCATGAACATTTTTGCACATGTGGGTCTCTTTCCCTCTCTTATGATCTCTGGGATATAAGCCCAATAGAAACACTGCTGGGTCAAAGAGTGTGCATATTAGCCCTTCAGGCATAGTGGAACATAAAATCTTAAAAAAAATGAATGCTGAAAAGAATCTTTACATGTATTTGGAAAAATAAAATACAATTGAGAAAAAATGTTAGAAAATATTAAATGGGGAGTGTTATTTACTTATCCCTTTTCTTTCTTTACCTTTTTGAAGCTTATTAACCCTGAGAAAGACACATCTATGGCAAATAATGTGGAGGAACAACTGACAGAACTGGATGAAGAAATGGAGAATGAAATTTGCAAGGTGTGGGATATGTCAATGGATAAGGTATGCCTAGAGGGTCCTGTTAGGAAGGAAGCTTTTCCCCCAAACTGCTAATGAATAGCTGTGCTCATGTGTTGTTTCTCAGCAATGAGACCAGCTTGTTAAATTATTCCTGCTGCTACTGTAAGTAGTGCTGGGGAGTGGCTACTTCAGCTCATATAATTTTCTTTCTGGAAGTGAAGGAAGTTCTCTGTTGCTGTAAATGAGTATTGGCTAGATGTAACTTGGCATCTCTTAAAGGTCCTAAGAGGCCAAAAATTTGCTGAGAACTAATCCATTTGCAGACAGTGATACTCATATAGGTATACACCAGGACTGATTTAGTTTATTTTTTTCTCATGTTTTTTATACTTAGGCATTAGAGGTTTAGGAGTTGAGGCAGTCATGGTGCTAGAAGGGCTAGAAGAGAGAGAAAGAAGAAGGAAACATCTGTTTTTCTGTCTTTATCATCTTTGAAATATGAAAATTGCCATGAATTCATGAGCAAGTTAAAAGATAGTTTGGTTCTCTGCCAAATGTAGAAGTAGAAATGAGAAGACTACAGTATTTTTAAATGCACGAAGAACATTTGTATTCTGGTGATATTTTTAATTAATAGGTGAGAATATGCTTTTTGTTGAGTATTTATAAAACTTATTTCCAAAGCCTTGTGAAAATCTGGTTTTAGTGATACTTTAATGTAGTTTTCTTTGGATAGCACAAATACAGTAAAGATAGAAACATTTTATATCAAATTGGAAAATAAATCACCAGTATGATGGATTTTGTTTTATAGCATAGTTTCATTGTCTTGGAGACAATATTAGAAAGATTCTGCAATACTATTTTTATATCTTTTCACTATTTCTGACTTCACACTTTGTCTTTTATGTATAACTTCTAAAATATAAGCTACATATTTAAAAAATAAGTTGTTAAAAGTGAGGTCTTTAAAGGTCTAAAGAATGATCTTGATTCATTAAATATTTTTCCTTTTTAGGATGTAGCTTTATTTCTCTATGAATTTAATGCCCCAGACATATTCATGGGAGTTTTGGCCAGGACTAAGTGTCCTCGACTAATGGTAAGTGCATAAATATAAGCTAGCCTTTAATGTAGTAATTGATCCCTTTTGTACTTTGCCTGGAAATAATTATAAGAGGTAAGTCACCTATCTACAATATTTGGCACTTCTGACCATCCCATTCCCATTGATGTTCTCTATTTCTTTCTCATTGCTAGGAAGGTTTTCCTCTGACCTAACTCTTCCCTTTCAACTTCTATTCCTCTTAGTTCTGTCCCTTCAGGCCAACCAGAACAAGTCTAATTATTCTGCATTATACAACTTCACATATTTGATGAGAATCATTACTCTCCAGACTCTCCTTCACCTGAGCTTCATATGGCATGATATCTAGGCATTTTCACATTCACTTTTTTATAATATTCTCCAACTTATGAATATTCTTTTAAAATTGTAATAATCAGAATTAAACACAACAGTCCAGTTATAGTCTGACCAGGGCAGAATACAATGGAATAACTATTTCTTTCATTCTGGGCACTGTGCTTCTCATAATGCAACCTAAGATTGCATTGACTTTTTGACTGCCATGTCACACTGTTGGTTTATATTGAGTTTGAAATCTGCTGCAAAACTTCTTTTTCACAGAAGTGCCTTATACTTGACTTGTATACTTTATATTTAAATCCCTCCTCTTGTACTTGTGCAGTTAATTTTTCATTGCAAATGAAATGACTTAAAAATATTAAGACTTAATATTTTCCCTGTTAAGGGATATTCTATTTTTCCTACGTCTAAGCTTTTGATTGAATAAGGCACATGATGAGACCAAGATAAATAATCAATCTGGTCTCATTAGAGGGGATTCATTCTCTTTCAGTTCTGCCTGGTAGGAATCTATGTGTATAATATATAAGATCACTTAAAGAGTAGCAGCAATATGGTTGAATATGAATATAGCAGCAATGAAGTTGAAAAGAGTAGTGCTGAATAATTATAATACCTCTTTTGAACTATAAAAAAGTCATTTTTTTCATACGGTGATTTTATAAAATTGTTTTGCAGTGTTTACCCAATTTTTAAACATTTATTTTTGTGCTTCATTACTTATGCTTGGTTTGGCAGGAGATTTGCGTGGGAATTTTGGGCAATATGGCCTGTTTCCAGGAATTATGTGTGTCTATCAGTAATGATAAAAATATTGGGTAAGTTTTATTTCATAATAATTATTAGGTTTTCATTAACTTTGTTTTTATGTGCTTTGTATTTAGTAAAACCCATCACTTTTGGGTAGCTCAGTAGTTAGGCAGTTTCTTTGTATTTTGAGCCAAAATCAGCTTCTCTTGCAGTGCTATTTGAAGCCAAGCAAAACAAGCCTACTAAACACCCCTACATGTGTCACAGGCTTTAGACTCCTAGTCCAGCAAGTTTGTATCCTAGGATGGATTCTTCTTGGTCTTTTATGTATTTAGTTTGAAGATTTCAAGTTCTTTCATTCTTTTTAGAGTTTCATGATAATTATCCTTTTCTCTCAATTCTCAGAATAAAAAAAATAGATTTATAATTTCAAAAACAGACCTTTCACTGAGTAGTTTATTTTTGCTAATCAGAAAATGTCAAACATTTGGTCATCGAGCATTTGTTAAACAGTATGCCATATATTCTTCTAAGTGTTGGGAATACCCAAAATGGCTTCTGCTCTTGAGGAGCTTATAGTCAAATGAGAGAAACAACACACAAACTAGTTTGTACAAAGCAGGTATATACAAATTGGAGATAATAAACAGAAGAAAGGCACTTAGTATTAAGGGGGATTGGGAAATTAATTTAAATGAAACATTTTACTCAAATGATGTTTTAGTGAAAAGAAAATACATACAGGAATGTGTGAATTGATTTCTCTTATCTTATAGACGTACTTTGTTGCACTGCTTGTATGATTTGGATCCACCTACTCTGCTGGAAATAAGCAGGTGCGCCATTTTCTTTGTATTTAGCCAGATATTTTATCTACAAAGACAATGTAGAGGATATTTTTCGTGAGAAAACTTGCATTTACCTTATTTTAATTCAGCATTATGCTCATGTATCTCATATAGGTTACTGCTAACATGCCTTTCCCAGCCACAAGTTGCCAATATTTGGATTGAAAGGATACGGGAAAATCCAGCTGTCTATGAAAGCATTTGTTTCATCATGTCAAGCTCAACAAATGGTAGGTAACCAAGCTTTTTGAAGAATCAAATTTTAGGGTATCTTTAATGGTTAAAATAAAGCTCAGAGAAAAATGTACCTTGATCACAAGAAGTAGTTTAAAAAAATCATTTAGCTCAAGGTAGAGGTAGCTATTAAATGGATGATTTCATTAGTATAGAAGGCTTTAGAGTTTCCTGATTCTGAGATTAGCTCCTTAGCCCTCTTGTTCCATGTTGCTTGTAAAGTTTCTTTAAGATGAATTATTCTGTTTGTGCTCAGGACAGTGATAAAGCCCTCTCTTAAGAAAGAAAGAATCACAAGAGAGGAAAAGTCCCTCAGAACATTGATGCCAGTGTAGGAGTTTGATTTTTTGTCTGGTGATTTTCTTTAAGGATTTTCATTAACTTTGTTACTTTCAAAATTTTCTCTTTGGTTTCTTGGATATTTTCTTCTTTGCAGTTGACTTGCTGGTGAAAGTAGGTGAGGTGGTTGATAAGCTCTTTGACTTAGATGAGAAGCTAATGGTGGAGTGGATTGGAAATAGTGCTGCTCAAGTCCCAGATCAGTCCTCTGGGGATTCTGAAGAGCAAACCTCATTGAAGATTGTCCCCTGCGTACTGGAAGCTGCCAAACAAATCCGGTAGGATTGCACTGAGCAGTTGTGTAACCCTGGACTTCCCTGGGAACCTCCTTTACCTGCAGGGGTTAGGAGGCCTTTGACTAGTGTGTGGTCAAACAGCAACTCAGGGGCCCAGAGGACAAATTCTGTAGGCTCTTACGTCCTCTTTGGTGGTCTGGGCTCTGGACCTCTCCCTCCCCTTCCCCCCCACTCCACAGGGCAGAGAATGGGGCAGTGCCACAGTGCCCTGCCCCTACCACTGCCCAATTCTCTATTGTGGAGGCTCTAGGTCTTTATTCCCTTGGGATGAGGCCTCGGCTGATTGTTCTACTGTCTTCTAAGTCCTCTAAGATTCAAAACTAGGACTTAACTTCCTCTTTGACTCTTTCTTCATCCTCCCCTCCTCCATTAGTTATTGTATTGATTCTGCTTGTACAGTAGAGTTAACTTCCATCTCTTCTTCTTATTTGAATACCACCATAATTCTAGATCTTCCTCTCTTCTCAGCTGAACCATTATGATAACCTTATTTATCTTCCTCTGATTCATCCATCACATAGCAGCCAAAGTACTTTTGCTTATTTATGTTTAGAACTAATTGTCAGGTCACTCTCCTATCAACAAACTCTGTCATTCTTTAATACCCATTGAACAAAGTACAAATTTCTTAACTCCTTTTGAGTTGATTAACTCTATTTCCCTTTACTTATTCTAACTATAGGGACTATTAGCTGTTCCCAATGCCATCCTGCCCCTCTTTATTAGTATAGGCCAATCTCTGTGTCTAGAACATATTCCCTCCTCCTCTCTTCCTTTTGAAATTGTTGTTTTCCATCAAGGCTCATTTGACATACAACCTCTAAAATGAGATCTAATCAGCTAAAAGTAATAATAATTAATGTCTAATACTTTGTGTTATATCTTCCTTGAAGGTAAACTTTTTGAGGGCAGGGACTGAGTCATTTTTCAAATTTGTGTTTCTAGCACCTAGCATGCTTTGCATGTAAAAGTTACTTCATAAAGGTTTGTTGAGTTGTCTCCTCTGTTAGTCTCTCTAAAGGGTTCTTTTTCCTTGTTGGATGGAGATCTAAAAGGAGACAGTTGGTCTGAATCTAGACATTGGGTCACAGGCATTGCTGATGCTGAAGGTGTTTCCTTTTTAGTTTTCACCATTGAAGAGAGGAAGCAGTACTCAGAACAACCAATAAAGAAACAAACACTATTGCTGCTGCCATGATGACATACTCTAGAAAACAGTCTTTTAGGGGGTGATGGGATGAAATCCTATTGGTTTGAGTAAAGTAAAACACCCAAAGTCTCTTTGTGGAGTTTCTTGTTGAAAGGTTTGGATCTGGGGTTGTTTTCTAGGTTTACCTTTCTTTGGGCCTGAAAGTCATGGAGTTTGTGTTTTTGTTGTTTGCATGCAGTTTTGATAACCCAGAAGGACTGGAGGTTTATATGCACATCTTACAACTACTTACTACTGTGGATGGTGGAATTCAGGTAATTGGTAAGTATTTTACAGAGAAGTATGAGAATGATGATAACTCATATTAGTCATTTCATTATTTTCCCTTTTTGAATCAGTGCTTTCTTTAATTAAGTTCAGCCTCCTGATACTGGAAGAAATATTTGGAATTTTCTTTGTGATGTGGCCTGCCATGACTTTTGTCAGCCTGATGATCCACCGATCATACTTCAGGAACAGAAAACAGTATTGGCCTCCATCTTCTCAGTATTATCTGCTGTGTATGTGTCACAGGCTGAACAGGAATTTATAAAGATGGAAAATGGCAAGTATTGTTTTTTACCAGTTGTACGAATTGATGACTCTTTTCTTTCTTTATTTTTAATAGCTTTTTATTTTTCCAAATGTATGCAAAGATAGTTCCCAACATTCACCTTTGCAAAACCTTTCCAAAATATGTCCAATTCTTCTAGACTTATTTCCATATTTGTCATGCTGTGCAAGAAAAATTAAATCAAAAGGGGGAAAAGTCATGAGAGAGAAAAAAAAGCGAACAAACTATGACAACCAAAAAATGGTGAAAATACTATACTTTGATCTACATTCAGCCTCCATAGTACACTCTAGATGCAGATGGCTCTTTCCATCACAAGTCTATTGGAACTGGCCTGAATCACTTCATTGTTGAAAACAGCCAAGTCTGTCATAGTTGATCGTCACATAATCTTGTTGCTATGTACAATGTTCTTTTGGTTCTACTCACTTTATTTAGTATCAGTTCATGTATCTTTCCAGGCTTTTCTGAAATCAACCTGCTCATCATTTTCTATAGGACAATAATATTCTATTACATGATGACCCTCTTTTTAACGCTAGTAATATTAAAAATAGTTGTACACATTCCATGTGTGACCAACAAAACTTACCAAGCTAGTAATAACTTTAGTAGAAATGATAGAGACAAGATTGCAACTCTGATAACCGAAATTTGCACAAAGGATAGGCAGAATTCAATTTTAGCAAATACTATTTTAATTTCTTATGCTGTATGATGAATTAGCAAGTAGTCTGCATTAATAGTGTTTTTACTGATCTTTTAATCAAATATTTTATTATAAAGAATATCCTCGATAGTGGTCATCCTGCCAATGTAGAAGTCCATTTCCATAATGAATACCATATCATTCCTCTACCCCGACACAGTTCATTCACTAAACTCCAGTGACACCTCTAGGATCATATATACGTTCAAAAATCTTTAAATTCTGGCTCTCTTCTACCTTTCCAGTCTTTTTATACCTCATTCCTTGTATTTCTGTGATAGTTTTTGTTGTTATTCTCTCAAGACTGTCTATCTCTTAATTCCATTCATTTTTCCCGACTGTCCGCCATCCACAGAATGCTCTCTCTCTCCTACCTTTCCAGTCTTTTTATGCCTCATTCCTTGTATTTCTGTGATAGTTTTTGTTGTTATTCTCTCAAGACTGTCTATCTCTTAATTCCATTCATTTTTCCCGACTGTCCCCCATTCACAGAATGCTCTCTCCTTCTTCTGCTTCCTGCCTCCTCTGACTTTTTTCAAATTCCAGCTAAAGTCCTTTCTACAAGAAACTTCTGATCTTCCTGAATGAATCCCTCTGAGATAATTTCCATTTTATTCTTTTCCTTGTCTGTACATAGTTGTATGCATGTTGTATGTGTCTCCTATTGGACTATGAGTTACTTAGGAGTAAGGATTTCTTTTTTGCCTTTTTTTGCATATACCTGGAAGCATAGTAGGTACTTCATAAATGCTTATTGACTGATAATCCTGGGCAATAGGAATTGTTATCCCCATTTTACAGATGAGGAAACTAAGGCTGAGAGAGATTAAATGGTTTTCTTGAATAGCAACTGTCCATTGAAGGATTGAATTCAGATTGAGTGTGATTAAATTTATGGATAAGGAAAATTCCATTGGGACCTGTGTTTAGGATGAGAGAGGGGCCTAAGACTTGAGGCAAAGAGACTAAGCAGGAGGCTATTGGCAGTCATGTAGATGGATGCAATTGGGATCTGAACTATAGTGGCTACTGAGAGGGTGTCATACTGGAGATATTGTGGGAGGAAAAATAGTAAGTTTGAACAACTGATTGGTTATCTGGGTTGAAGGTAAGTAAAATGTTGAGCATAATGTTAAGACTTTGGACCTAAAACACTGGAAGAATGATCATACCTCTGACAGAAATAGGGATGTTTGGAAGTGGGGAGGGCATAGAGGAAATCTTGATAGTGTTTAAAGCTGCACAGAGGTAAGGTATAATGAAGATTGAGAAAAGTCCATTGGACTTAGTCAGTAAGAAATTATTGGACAGTTTCTTTTAAGTATTAAGAGTCAGCAGCAAAATTGCAAGGAATTGAGTGGAAGAGGAGGATGTAGGAGTAATACATATAAGTAATCATCTGTAAGAAGTTAACAGTGAAAAGAACTTGAAGAGAAGGTAGAATCAGGATATTTTTTTAAGGGTGAAAGAGACTGGGAATGCTTGGAGGAGTTGGGGAAGGAGTCAGTGGATTAAGAGAAATAGAGGACAATAGAAAGAGGGGGCAGCCATTAAGGGGACAGGCTGTTGGAGTGGCTGCGATCAAGAGCACAAGTAGAGAAGACTTAGGTCTTCCCCAGACCAGAGGGGTTTAGCTGTTTTTCAGAGACTGAAGAAGAAGAGAGGAAAAGGGAGCGTTCTCAGTGAATAATGGCATTTTTTTGAAGGTAGAGTTGGAGTCTGAGAGGAAGAGAGAGAAATTTTTGAATAGCTGCACTGGAGAGTTGGATAAAGAGTAAATAGGAGAAGCACAAAAGGATTGTCCTACAGCAAAGAGGGCTCAGTAAAGATTAAATAATAACCTGTTAATGTATCCACTTGACAGTCTGACAATTATGTATAATTCAGTTGATATTCAGCAGCACGTGAGGGCACGGAGAAGGAAGATGATGTTATCTGAGGATGAAGCTTTGACAAGTTGTGCCAGGCAATAAGACAAGGAGGGCAAAGAATCCAAGAGACTAGGACAGAGTCTAATTGAACTGGTCAACCTTAAGGTCAAGGAAGGAAAGCCAGAGCCAAGGGACCAAACACTGATGGGGAGAGGTGTGTGGGTTAGAAGGAGAAAGACCGAGGGAGTAATCGAATATGTAAGAATCTTGTGACTTGACAGAACTTGACAGTTCTAGATCTTAGAAGATAGAATAGTTATGGGTAATGCTAAAATCAGTCGTATGACCAATCAGTCAGTTATCTAGTATTTATTAACTCGGCTAAGCTTTGGGAAAAGAGACAGAAGATGATCCCTTTCCTTAAAGGATTCACATTCTATTAGGGGAGACAATATACAAACATTTATGTACAGATACTTCGGGCATTCGGATGCCTGAAGTAGAGGGCAGAAGATGAATGACCAATGAAGAATAGTGCTGGAGAAATAATGAAAAAGACATCATCAGAGGGATATATGACTGGAGGAAGGTGGGCCAGTCCTGCTATGAAAGTGAAATGTCCATGAGCAGGTCATGTGCTCAGTAGGGAGCCACAAAATTTCAAGGAATTTGGAGGAAAGGGCTTCTGCAGACCCTTGTAGGGAATTTATAGAAAGAGGTGGGGTAGAGGCACAGGGGATGGGTTGCATTCATTACTTTAGAAGGAATGTCTAACATCAGGGAGATCCTACATATCTGTTAGCATTAAAAATGTTAGGTGCCTATTAGCAATAATCGCTCAAATTAATGCAGAGATATTGGACAGTATAGGATAAGATCAGGCTGGGATATTGCCTTTAGATTTTTTTCATATTTTGAATGTAAAGTCTTCATTCTTCTTTTGTCATGCTTAATCTCTTGATTTAGAATTGACAATTGGCATTTATAGAACACAATAGTTATATTTGAGTTGATTATATTTCTTAAAAATCTATATATTTCTGACTTTGTATTTCTTCATTTATTGGTTATACAATAGATCTGCCTCTAATCGGCACCTTGATTCGAGTCTTGCAGAACATGGAGCACTGTCAGAAAAGATCAATGACTTTAGCAGATTCCAATACTGAAGAAACTGAAAAGTCTGCTATAACTGAGGAGGACTTCCACTTGAAAGTCTTGAAGGATGTTTCATGTGAATTACTTTCTAATATTTTTCAGGACTTGACAAAGGTACTAAAAGATCCTTTTTATGTTGACCCTTCAGGTAAGGAAGGGCCAGGCATGGTTCCTGGGAGGATTGCTATCCTAAGCTTTTGTAGAGGGTGGGAAGGAGAAGTGAGGGGGAAGATGTTCAGAACACGGTGTGACTGTCCAGGTGATGGCTCCAAAGAATGAGTTGGTGCTTAATGCATGGATTTTAGAGGCTGGGCAGCAGGATAGGGAACTCAACTCTGCTGCAGGAGAATCTTTGTTTGAAAATATGAACTTAGATTCCATTGAGAAACAATGGTGTCGAAAAGCTAGAGGGCCACCATGAGCCCTTGAAAGGCTTGGACTTCAGCCCTGCACCTGACACCTGTTAGTCACACGATCATAGGCATCAATCCCTTGTTTTCTGCCCCAGACCCCTCTCTGATATGGCTTTCATGTATAGAACCAATCTTCACACTTGTGATTTCCTTGTATCTGTGAAATCATGGATCATCTACCCCTCCTCCAAAACTTTTCCACTGTAGTTTATTTACTGTAGAATCTTAGTGATTGAATTTCCTACCCATCTCCTCAGAGATGCAAATTTTAGTGAATTTGGGGGCTCTCTACCTATCAAACCCATTCTCAATTGGAACAACTAAAGCATTGTTAGACAGTCATCTACGTTGTGCTCAAATCTTGTCTTCTGGTAATTTCCAACTTTTGGTCTTTGTTCTGCCCCTCAAAACTACTTGGACTAAATCAATTCCCTTTTCCACATGATAGCTCTTCAAAAATTTGAGGGCATCTACTCTTCCTGATCTGTTTTCTCTTTTTCAGAAACATTCATTTTAGAGTTGTCATCAAATATGATTTTCAAACTCTTATGATCCTATTCACCTTTTTTTGGACATGCTTTCCTCTAACTGATTAATGATTTGTTTTTCTAAAACCTAGGGTAATAAAGGTAATAAGTACTTTCTTCTCAGCACCCCAATGAAGTAGGCTTTGCCTGTTTTCCTTCTATTTTATAAGTGATAAACGTTGAAACTCCAAGAAGATGTGCCCATGAGCACATAGCTAATTGCCAGAACTCTCCTCTAAAGTCCAGCCCTCTTTCTCTCACATCTCACTGTTAATCTCAGGGAAATATAGCTGCATGGAGCTTCCTTTGATGAAGCCTAAGAGGATGGAATCATTTCCTTGTAGAGTTATTGCTAATTTTACTTTATTAATCCATTTTCCTCATTTGTCAGAATCAAGTTTACCTGCTCAATTTCCCTCCATGTTTCCTTTACCTTCTGTGAGCTGAAATTGTCAGCAAAGCAGTTTATTAATTTGTGGAATGTTTTGCTTTTTGTAGAATGAGAATTCTAGTTCATGGCTGAGTGACTGAAGTCTTTCTTTACAGTATCGTTCTTGTGTGTCAATTTTGTGTTTTTTTATTAAGAAAGCATGATTTATAAACCTCTGAACAGCATCTGTAGCATATTTTTTTTTTACAAGATTGCTTCTGTTTTTCCTTTTATCTTCACCAAATGTTCCCCACCTTATCAATATTCCTCAGTTTATTAAATTTCCTATGCATTTAAGCTTTTTTGGTATATGTCCCTCATTTTATTCTTAAATCCCTTCCTACTGTCTATGTGACCTTATTAATTTCCATATTCTAACATTTCATGTTCATTTTTATTACCTAACACTATGCTTCTGAGTCAGAGTAGTTTTCTGATCTTTTGTTAATTTTCCTTAAAAGTAACTGAGCCTCTCCTCCAGTATTTTCCCATTTTCTGTGCCATTTATGTTGTCCTCCATAATGTCTATTTTTTAGTTTTAGCTGGATATCTTTCTTCCTTTTCCTCAGTTTTAACTTTAAAGCTTGATTAGAACACCAAGTTTCCTGCTAATTCTTTTTTTACCAGCCATTGTGAAGTTCATATTGTTCATTATGAGGAGCCCATCCTTCTGATGTTGCAAATAGTAGCCCAGAAAAACCTCCTGTTTTTCTATCCCATCTAGATGCTGGATGATCGTTGCACTTTCCTTATTCTCCCATCTCTTCTGAAGCTATAACTTTCAGGGAGAGAAAAAGCCAAAACCCTCATCTGTGCCTCCAGATCATTCGGTTTTTTACCAGAGACATCAGGGTACATTAAATACCCATAAGACACATGGAAGGTTTTGGCAGTATCATCAGTGCCAGTCCGGGCATCAGAGAAACACTTGAGGGAAGAGAAAAGGAAAACCACAGAAAGGATGGCTAGATCAGGCTCTGTGATAGCTTCCTCTGCTGCTTTGTGGCTTTTTATATATATATATATATACTTTTTTCCCAGGAAATTACCCTCCAGGCTCTTAAGGAGGATCATCTAAACAAACAGAAATGTTCCTGTGCATTCAAGAACCTTCTTCCCCTGTACTGCTCTGTGGTGAGTGTGAGGAGCCTCACATAGAGTGCAATGTTGCAGTGACATGTGGATTTAGTAGGACTTCGTGTTGATGTTTAAGTGATTATTTGTGTCTGAGTCTTGGTGACCCTGGTTAGGATTTGCTTGGCAAAAATGCTGGAGTGGTTCACCATTTCCTTCTCCAGCTGACTCTTCCTGACTCCCAAGTCTGGCCCTCTAACCACTGGATGACCCAGCTACTTGTAGATTTTAGTGTGGGGGTTAGTGGGGGAGGGGGGGTCAGAGATGCCTGTTCCCTTTCTGCAGTTAGAGTTTAAATTCCTTTATTACAAAAACGCTCATCAAAAACTTACTGAGAGCAGAGAATAATGTTAGAGACTGGGGGAAAATAAAAAATTTAGAAAAGACACAGTTCTTGCCTTCGAAAAATGTATTATTTAATGAGGAGCAATGCTTAAAGATGGGTAGGTATGATATACACTGTTTTGTGAAAAATATATTAGAAAGTTGGTTTCAAAACAAAATATCACATGAACTCTCTGGGAGTGGGGTGAGGGTGGGAAAGGAGGCTCATTACCAACCAGGGGATCAGGGGGAGATTTCTTGAAGTGAGCAGTGCTTGGATTGGAGGTACATAGAACTTTACAAAGTAAGGGAAAAAAGGCATTTCAGATACAAGGCCCAAGTTGAGCAGAGGCTAGAGACCCAGAAAAATATCTTGTGTTTGGGGAATGAGGAGTTATCCTGTTTGGGGGGAGCATAGCTCTGTGGAAGAGAGCTTTATGAGATAAGGCCCTGAATTACCAAATAGAGCATTGCGGACTGGATTGGGAATGCATTAAGAAGCTGCAGCTAAGACTTTAAGGCAGAGACTGCTGGAATCAGAACTGGGCCTAAGAAAGAGTGCTCTGATAGCAATATGGTGGCAAGATTGGAAGTGGGAGAGAGGACAGGGAAACTCCTCAGATGAATAGAGCTAGTGGTGATGGGATCTGGTGTAGAGAAAGAGTGGGAGGACTAATCAGCAGAGAGCAGAGTAGAGGGATGTCTGTAAGCCTTGGGAGAGGATAGATTAGAGGCTTTCAGCTCCCATGCCAGCCCAGAAGACCCAGAAGACATGAAGGCCCTCCTTCACCCTCAACCACATGCCAAGTCTTGAGACATTTAGTCTCTATTGATTTACACTTATTTTCCAAATTGATATTGTAACTGTTTAAACTCTCCTGATCTTCATCCCCTGCTCATTGTATATATAGTAGACAATATAAAAAGACAAGCAGGATTCTTACACTGTGGCATCCAGTAGGATTTTCCTTAACAATTATCTCATGAGTGGGACAATCAAAGGTCATTTAAACATGGAAGGTAGTGTTAATCCCAAAATCTGATTTTAGATATTGGGAGTGGAGGCAAATTAGAAAATATTAGTCATGGCACTAAATGGAAGGGCAAAGTCCATTTACCTTGTGTTTGGAAAGAGGAACTAGAAGTTATTGATATTAAGATGATAATATTGATATTAATGGAGTATGCAATTGCCCCTTGTGTGATATGTAAATTCACGGGAAGGGCAAATCTGTGTAATGTTGTGTTTTCTTTGATTGTAGGTAAAAGACTTCCTTAAGGTCCTTCATGAAGCTGACAAGGCTCTTGTGGATGATCTGGAGAAGGACTTTCCAAGTTTGAAGGCATAGCACTGAAACTAGAACAGAACAGCCTTTACTGAAGGAAAAGACTGTTTCTTCCTTGGCTAAAGAATGTGATATATCCCAGCCTTCAGTAAACCTTGCCAACCTGATGGAGTGTCTGAAGAACAACAGAGGACTCGTAAACCCCCATGGACTGGGACCGCCCTATTCCCTGCCCCTTTGTGTGTTCTAGTCAGGAGTATAAATCTCTCATTGAGTGTGTTGGTTTGTCAGCTTCTGTTGAAGCCCCTCATGCTAGTATTTAGGGTGTCAACAGGGAAAGCTTGCCCTGAACTTGAGGTTTGTGTCAGAATTTCACATGCAAGTAGGTATTAGACCTTAGACATTTAAAGAGGAATTTGTTTATGGTCATTATGCCAATCATCTTAAAATCTTAAAATACTTGAGAAGAGTAGCTAAAACCTCTTAGAGTTTGATGTTGGACAGTTTGTAAAAAAGGACCAGTATATTTAGTAGTATTGGATGGTATGGAAATCCTCCTTTGCAATTGAATTCCACTGCAAGTACATACAATAATTGCTTTCAGTTCACTGAATTTTGAGTGATAGCTCTCCCCTGATTGAGTGATAATGTAACTCATGACTTCTTTTGCTTGTCAGATTTTGGTGATGGTCCCAATGTTATTTGCCACTGTGACCAGTTACACTGGTCTGGGATGTCAGAATTCTTCCCTTTTTGGCTTTTATTGTTTCCACAAACAAATGAAGGACCACCAGACATGTTTGGTTTTTGTTCATTATAGATTCCAAAGTCACACTCAACAGACTCTGGTAATATTTTCCCTATTCATATCACGATATTTTGGCCCACAAATTCTAATTTAGATCACATTTTGCCTTTCTTGGCAGAGCTTTCCCATCCCGAAATTTACAAAGTGTTGGAATCTTCACAAACTATGTGCAAATATAAATAAAATTTTATACATGCTTTTGCATCCTTTCTGGATTTCTCTACTTTTCTCAAGGCCATTTTTGTAGTAATTTACCCATGCTAGCAAAAGAAGCCAAAGCTGGTAGATTTCTTTTGTATTTTTGTTCAGAGTTTTGGTACTGACCTTAGTATAAACAGAGAAAGTAACTAAAATAACCCCCCATGATCAGAGAAAATAAGTTGTGCCTCCCAGTAAAATACAAGTGCAGATTGTACATTTCAGGTTGGTGCTGGAAGTTTTCCTGTTAGACATTAATCTTTTTACCTGTGAACTATTAAAACATTCTTTGGAAGGGTAATGCTTATCAGATCTTAACATAAATAGATTTCATATTCTATCACGAGAACAAGTTTTGAGTAGGAGTGAACAATTTTTAATATAAATACTATGAGCCCCTGGGGGAGAGGATGCTTCTAATGGTTTGATCCCAAAGATATATGGGAGCAATGGAATTCTTTGCTTTGGAGGTTCACTCACTGCTTTGTATACCATGTTTTTCAGTGTTCAGAGTTGCTCTATATAGATTATGTTATTTTTGATATAGTTGAAAACTTTTCCATAAAGCTATCAATTAAAATAAAAAAGAATTATTTCTATTTTGTTTTTCTTAATGCTTTTTTTTGCATTTAGTGTTTTTTTCCAATTACATGTAAAGACGCAACATTCATTTTTATGAGTTTTAAGTTCCAAATTGTTCTTCCTTTCCTTCTCTTCCTCCTTACTCAAGAAAGCAAGCAATCTGATATAGGTTATACATGTATAATCATATTAAATATATTTCCATATTAGTCATGACATGAAAGAAAAATCAGAACAAAAGAGAAAAACCACAAGAAAGAAGAAAAAAAAAGTGAAAATAGTATGCTTCGATCTGCATTCAAGCACCATAGTTCTTTCTCTAGATCTGAATTGCATTTTCCATCACAAGTCTTTTGGAATTGTTTTGGATCACTGTATTGCTGAAAAAAGCTAATTATTACACAGTCTAGCTATTATTGTGTACAATGTTCTCCTGGTTCTGCTTACTTCACTCAGCATCAATTCATCAGTCTGCCTGCTGATCATTTCTTATAGCACAATAGTATTCCATTACATTCGAATACTACAACTTGTTCATCTATTCCCCAACTGATGGTAATTTTCTATATTTCCAATTTTTTACTACCATGAAAAGAGCTGTATAAATATTTTTATCCATGTGAGTCTTTCCCCTTTTTTTTTAATGATCTTTTGGGGATACACACCTGGTAGTAGTAATATTGGATCAAAGGGTATACATTGCTCTCCAGATAGGTTGGATCAGTTAACTACCAGCTGTGCATTAGTATCCATTTTCTTAATTCTAAATGAGAAAAAAGTCCCTAGAACATTTGCAAAGGAGAGGGATCCTGGAGTAAGTGAAGGGGTAATATAGAAAGAATGTGGTCTTCCATTTAAGATTCCTTGTGGAATTTTCAGGTAGTTTTGACTCCAACTGTTTCCTGAAATTTGTGTGTCACTTATGTTTTGACCGTGCCCTTAAGAAATTTATTTTCAAATGGTAAAACAACATATAAAAGGAAGCTAAAAAGGTGTATATGTTGGGGAGAGGTAAAGCACAGAAAAGGAATGAAATAAAGGGTATCTAAGCTTGGGCATGATGAAATCATCTAGGAAATCAGAAATATAACCAGGAGAAACTTAGCATGATGGAGGGACATTCCAAGATAAGAAGGCTTTAGCAAGTAAGGGATGTTCCAGGGTGAGAAGGCAACTGAGTCATGGTGATAAAGTCTTTAGTCGAATTTTTAAAAAGTTTACCACCACAAAAATTCAAGTTCTATATGGCTCTTCTCAACAGTGAGATGATTCAGGCCAGTTCCAATGATCTTGTGATGAAGAGAGCCATCTGCACACTGAGAGAGGACTGAGGGAACTGAGTGTGGATCATAACATACCACTTTCACCTCTTTTGTTGTTTGCTTGGATTTTATTTTATTTTCTTTCTCATTTTTTTCCTTTTTGATCAGATTTTTCTTGTGCAGCACGATAATTCTGTGAATACGAATGCCTATATTTGATTTACATATATATATATATATATATATATATATATATATATATATATATATATTTTTTTTTTTTTTTTTTAACCATGTTTAACACATTGGATTACTTGCATGGAGGGAAAGGGGGAAAAATTGGAACACAAGGTTTTGCCAAGGTCAGTGTTGAAAAATTATCCTTGCATATTTTTTTTTTTTTGGTATGTTAACTTTAAAAAAAAAATTTATTATAGCTTTTTATTGACAGAACATATGCATGGGTAATTTTTCAACATTGTCCCTTGCAAGTACTTTTGCTCCAACTTTTCCTTCCCTCTACCCACTCCCCTAGATGGCAGGCAGTCTCACACATGTTACATATGTTAAAATATATCTTAAATACAATATATGTGTATGTATTTGTACAGTTCTCTTGTTTGCATATGTTTTGAAAATAAAAAGCTTCAATAAAAAAAATTCAAGTCTTAGAGTTTGAAGCAAATCTGACCATCAGCTTGACCTCTGATGAGCTCTGGCTGCATGTTCATTTGGGATTACTGCTTTGTAACAGATAAAATCTACGAATTTTTCATGGCCTAAGGAGGAGAGGAAGGTTCCATCCTTGGAATTAATTGTTCTTTCGCCTTCAATTAGTTAAAAGAACTGAAATTTGATTTGCTGAAGATCATTCTTCCACAAAAGTAAATGGTCTTCAAAACTTTATGAGTTAAAAAAAAATCATCCCTCCAGTAACCAATTTTCCAAACTTGATAAAGCTAGTCCTTGAACAATGGGCCACCTTTAGATTCCTATGTAGAGCCTTTGCCTCTTGGAAAGGATTGTCAGAACTAAAGTACAGATAATATAGTCCTGGGTCACCTCTAGCCATGGTGAGGAAGGCTTTAGTATAAATGTGACATCTGAATGAAAATGTCTGTGATTTAAGAAGACGTAGATAAGTTAGTGAAAAGTGAAGCAAGTAGAACCAGGAAAATAACTTATAGAATGAGAATGAAAATGAAAAGAACAGTAAGCCAATTGAAATTAAGTCTGGCAAAAATATGATGATATTCTAAAAGAAAGGATACAAGGCATTCTTACCTCCCTTAGTTGCTTTGTGGAAGTGGGCGATTATGGGTGTACTGGACTTTTTTCTTTTTTTTTTTTTTTGACATAAATTATTTGTTGTAAGGTATTGCTTTCTTGGAGACCTAAATGAAAGGTACATACTGGAAAGTATAAGAGATATTAAAAACAAAGGCAGTAATACAAATTTGCTTTAAAGATGTCTTTCCAGAAATCTTCATTTTATTTATTGTTCTATTTTATTTTTGGCAAAGGAATTGGAATTAAGTGATCTCCTGAGGGTCATATTATAAGTGTTAAGTGTCTAAATTTGAACTCAGGTTCTTCTAACCCTAAGGCTATTAAATTTATGCAGTTATTAAGTTCAGACAGTTATTCACTGAAGTAAAGTTAAGAATCTCCATTTGCTTGCCTGTCTTGCCTCTTACAATCTAGGAATAGTATGTAATCTAATGCAACAAGCATTGACTAAATCTGTAACATGGAAGTCTTGGAATAATAATCTGAGTCTCCTCTCTGTGCTTATGGTCACATTCATCCTTGCATGCTTGCAGAAAGTACTGTGGGAGATGGCAATTTGACACCCCAAAGATTTTATGAACTTGGTAGTGACAGACTTTAGTAGTTTTCCAACTGACAATAATAGCACATATTGGAAGATATGCCTTAATTAAATTTGGACCTTTTCCCTTTCACTAATAGACTAAAGTCATGTGTGTATAATAACCCTCAAATTCAGAGCACCTGAGAGAAGGTTTTGTCAACAACTAGACTGCCAATGTCTGAAAAGGCAAGGAAAAATCTGTGGAGTAGCAGGAGAGTTGGAATTCAAAACTCCTTTTTGAAAAATCTGCACTTAGCTACAGCAGAAATTTTTGAAAATCTAAATTGGGGGCCATTCAGGCTTGAGAAATCCATCAATGGAGTAAAAAATCTATTAGCATAAATCCATTTAAACCTACAATAGCTCTGACACCTCAGACATTAAGGAATTTCTGCCTTCCCTTTCAATCTATCTGAGAGAGATTTAAAGAAAACAGGCCTCCAAGACAGTAGGAAGTAGCAATATAATTTAGAGCTTATATTTAAAGCCAGAAGGGAGGCAAGTGAGACTGAAGACTTTCAGTCAAGGTCACCCAGGTGGTAAGCAGCAAAAATGGCATTTGAAGCTGGATCTTTTAGCCTCCAAGTACAATATTCTATCCAGTAAGCCACATATCCTCACATATGTGTAACATCTGACAAGTCAAGACCTCAGTTTCCCCAATTACAAAATAAGAGGGTTTTGTCTTCAGAAAAGTCTTTAAATCTATGATTCTACGACCTGGGTTCAAGTGCTCCAATGAAATTCTTGGGTTAAGTTACAGACATGATGCCCATTGGTATCTGTGGAGGAAATTTTCACATGGGAATTACATTCATACTGACAAAATCATAAATCCAGTCCTTCTCCTTGGTCTCCTCCCTATCCCCCAAATGTACAAGACAATGTGCTAGGTACCACGAATACAAAGAGAGAATCCAAAACAGTTCCTGCTCTTGACAGTTCTTTCAGGTTTCAATATGGATAGAATGAACTTGAAATCTTATTATGCAATTTGAATGAGAAAACCAGAAATTTTGACTTTTAATTTTGATTTTTAACATAGCCTTCAGATAGATATAAAAATCACAAAATAAACTTCATGAATCTGGTGCAGCTAAGTGAAGAATTTTTTTAAAACGTGTTTTGACTTATCCCTCTTGCTACCCCCATGGAATTCTTGCCCTTTCACACTTTGACTGTTTAATTGTTGACAAAATCTTCCTTGGGGTGCCCTGATTTTGAGTTCTATTCCACATGCATAACTTTAGCACCTTTGTGAAGGGGAAAGGCCTAAAGGTAATCGTCGGGCACAGCTCGCAATGTGTGTAATTATTGTCGATTGCCACACATGCCAAAAGCCATCCAGAGACTGTCTCTTTGTCAGGTTCAGAAAGTCTCTGGGATGTAAGATTGCTCTTACCCAAGACATTTTCTAGTTTTTTTTTTTTTTTTCCCAGAATGAAAGAATGAATGTTAGAATTAGTAGGATGAAGTATTAGGATGCTAATGCTATTGATGGCATCATTTATTTTAACTAATACTCTTTATCCCTTCAAAAGATGGCATAAGAAAGTGGAAAGAGAATTAGATCAAGAATCAGAAGAGCAGGGTTTAAAATCCTTATTCTACCACTAAATAGTTAAATATATAACTATTTCCTTACATTAGGCCTCAGTTTTGCTAGCTAGCAAAATAAAGAAGTTGGATTAGATTGTCTCCCTAAAACTCCTTTCAATTCCAAATTAATCAACTTGGGATAGAATGTAAGTTTAGTCTCTTTCTTCAGTTCCTTCCTTCCTCTCTTTTTTCCTTTCCTCCCTCTGCATGTTCTTTCCCTCCTTCCTTCCTTTTTTCCTTCCTTCCCTCCTTCCCTCCTTCCTTCCCTCTTTCCTTCCCTCCTTCCTTCCTTCCTTCCTTCCTCTTTTTCCTCCTTCTCTCCTTCCTTCCCTCCCTCTCTCCCTCCCTCCTTCCTTCCTTCCCTCCTTCCTTCCCTCCTTTGTTCCTTCCTTCCTTCCTTCTTCCTTCTTTCCTTCCTTCCTTCCCTCCCTCCCTCCCTCCCTTCCTTCCCTCCTTCCTTCCTTCCTTCCTTCTTCCTTTTGTTTACTTCCTGGTCTCTCTTCCTAGCCAGTAATTCTAAGAAATGTTATTGAAAAGAGCTGTAAAAATAATACAGAGGGAATCTTATCACTTGAATCAATCTACTTTCATTGTTTTTGATGGAGTCAGCTCAAATTCAGGAACCACCATTGATATTGATAGCATTGTATTTTACAATAAATGGTGATTTTTGTTTATCATTGTCTAAACAGAAGGAGGCAGCAAGCCTTCATCAAGTGCCTACTATGTGCCAGGCACTGTGCTAAGTGCTTTACAAATATCTCGTTAAATAGAATCAAACTACAGTATTTGCAGAGCATGTAGATGATATTGAAAGCAATACAAATATTTGCTACAGCAGATTACTCATGCATAATCAGCTTTGTAAAAATTAACAACTCTTTTAATTTAGTTGACTTAGTAAGAAGTTTTTTGCCCTTTGTGTTTTTACCACGTGGAACACCAGAAATTGCTGGCCAAAAAAGAGCAGGTGATGTTGTGTAATGTTTTAACACTGTAGTTTGATGCTTTTTGCTAGTATTGAAAACCTTATGACTTCATGTGTGTTACTGTTAGGTTCAAAGCACCAATGTGATTTTCTTCCCTTTTATAGGCATTTAAGAAGCAAGAAGCAGATGTGTGTGTGTGTGTGTGTGTGTGTGTGTGTGTGTGTGTATTATTAATCTCTGATTACTTTTTCTCCTTCCTACTTATGTAAAAAAGGTGCCAGGGTGATACATGTACTTTCTTTCTTTCCTTCCTCCCTGTGGGATGGAGTAAAGATTCTAGATTATACTTGAGAAACTAGGATGAATTGGATGTGGTAAACCTTCTGGCTGAGTCCTCATATATGACCTGGTCTGTAGTGAGTAACATATGTTTCACATCCCTCCCTTCTTCCTTTACTTCCTCCTTCTCATTGTTACTCAGCACCTCGTAATGCTCAGTAAGAACAAAGACACATGTCCCTGTGACTGAGACTAAAACAAAGAATAATTTTATCACTGAAAGTCATGGGAGATGGGCTTTTTAAGGGACCTCCTATCTCAGGAGGCTTTAAATGCAAACGTAATGCCTTCTCCACCCCTCTTTTAAACCAATTTGGATCTCCAACTGGAGAAAGGGGATCTTTTTCCATCCTCTGCATCAACAGCTACTTGCACATAGTATATATAATATATGTTTGCCTAAGTGAGCCTGGGACTGGAACTCAAATTCTTGGCTACCTATTCTGCTTTGTTTTTTTTCCTTCTTGAAAAACAAAAGGTTTCTAGCCTTAGAACCCGTGAATCTATTATGGAGCTGATATTTACTTCATATATTGAATACATTTTCCAGAAGGAATACTATTGTCTTTGAGGAGAATAGCATAGAGCATGTCTAAGCTTTGTTTTAGATATTTTCCTCAGAATTTGACTCTGAGGTGAGAGTATAATGAGAGAGAGAATTTTGTAGAAACCAAATCTCCTCCCTTTGATCCAGACTAACCCCAGGAAGAATCTAGCTTCTCTGAAAATAGATGATCCTATCAACAGGGATCTCCTGTTCTAATTAATATAATCCTGAGAGCTGCCAGACTCTTCCCTTTCTCTGGCTCATGATGGTCCCACCCCAGAATTTCAAAATCTCTAAAACAAAGTATGGCTCTTGTCTAATCTCCAAATGGGATTAACAGGCTCTTGGCTAGAAAAGATACTCAGTATACAAAATAGATATCAGGTATAGATAGGACAATTATCTCCTCTATCATAAAAATGCTTAAAACAAAAAAAGATTTGTGAGAATTCATTTTTGCCCTTTAGTTTTTTTTCCAGTTATGGCTCTCCATGGACCCATTTGGAGTTTTCTTGGCAAAGATAGTGAAATGAATTGCCATTGCTTTCTTGAGCTCATTTTATAGAAGAGGAAATTGAGGATGAAGTGATTTACCCAGGATCAAACTGCTTGTGAGTATCTGAAGCTGGATTTGAACTCATGAAGATGAGTCTTCCTGACTCCAGGCCCAGTGCTCTATCCACTACATCACCTACTACCGAGTAAACACTAATAATTACATTAACAAATAACATTTAATAAAAAACAAAAACAAAAGAAAAATCCAGGAACCAATCACATCTTTCAGGAGAGAAAGACCATTTTTCACATTTACCTCGGAACTTTGCTATTCAAACATCTTACAAAGTTCTGACCTGGGAACTCACTCATGGCTATTTAATCTCTTTAGGTTGAGTATAACTCCGGTGCAATAGTGTCATTTTAGGGAGCACTTCCCCATGAGTAATGAGATCAACTAGGAGTTACTGAGACCTCTCAACAAAGTAAAGTGACTTTCTTAATGAGAAACCAATGTACCAGCCCATCCCCTTCGAAGTAGAGGATGCAAAGATATGGGATCATCCACACCACACTCTCAAGTCAAGAGGTTTGGCTATTATTACCAAAAGTACAATCTAACCTTTCATACTCATATGTCCTACTGAACTAAACTGATTCCTTGGTAAGGTAGCATTTGTGAAAGGGATGGAATATAAAGTTTCTGAACCAATTTTTTTAAAAAAAGGAATATGGGCTTAAGTGCTAGAGGGGATCTTATTGATCTCCTAGCTCCTACTTCTATCCAATCTATGTTATAGAATTGGAATTTCAGCTCTGACTTTTGATTACAATCCAGGACTCTGTTGTACCATGCTAATAACCCCTGTTTGCAAACAGGGATCCTAAGGCACAGACTCAACTAATTTTCCCACATTACATGGTCCATATTATAGCCTGGCTGACTACAGAGACCAACAATGTGTTGTCTTGTCCTTGGGGTGTTGCAACTATTTTGCTGTCTATTTTTACTGATATAGAATACGAAATAATTATTGTATGTTTTGAGATTGCTCTTTGGGAACTACTTTTTAAAAATGATTTTTATTGATATCTTATCTTTTTGCATTCCCTAAAATTCCCCTTTTATTCCTCATCCTCCATCTCCCTGAAAACTATAATACATATCATAAAGAATATTTGAGGATTTCTTCAAAAGATGCTGTTCTTTGAGTACAGGAAAAAAAGTGACCAAATGATTTTCAGAATCTCCTAAACAGACCTAGAAGAATCATTTGGTATTAGTGCTTCATTAGTGTTGCAAACCAAACAAATATAAGCAAAACTTAATGAGATGTGAGGATTCAAAGGAAATTTCATTTGGTGAAAGACTCTCAAGCTCCCTTAAGGCATTGAGATTTAATTCATGAACATCATTTCTAAGGGTTCTGTTCAGATGTATTTTAGAAAGCCAGTGTCCTGTGTTTTGCTGCTATGACTACAGCACTTCTCCTACTAACTCTTCAGTTGATTCCCCATTGAGCTTGGATCAATATTGTGCTTGCCCCACTTGCTGCATGGCAGCATTTTGATCTACAGGCTGTTTAGAAGGTGTAGTTTTTCCAGACCATCTGTTATACCTGACAGATGAAATGCTTTTGTCTATTACAGTAATGAAATCACTAAAATCATTTCCTGTCTTCAGTCTTGGTTCAGCCTCTCTATCTACTGTCAATATAAGGATATTAAAATACTCAGGAAAGTCCACATATCCTTTCATCCTGGTTCATGATGGAGGGCAGCTGTATATTTTAATGTGGGGAACCATAAATAATCAGTGACGTCAAGCAGATTGTAATAAATAGAGAATGTTTATTAAAGAGCCTTTTTTTCTAGCTGTTTTTCCTTTGACATCATGGGATCTGTTTGTAATAACCCTTATAGTTGTCTTTCCCCTGCCATGTATCATCATTACCATGCAAGGGCCCATGTGAATAGGGAGAAATAAAAAAAAGTTAGGGAGTAGTTGCTTCTAAGAAATGATGATTTTCCTGTTCAGATTTGAAGTTTGTATTCTAGATCACAATATACCTTCCACTGCAATGTAAGTCTTTCTAGTTTTCTCTCTACTAATCTTTTTTAGCCTCCTTTGTTGGACTCTTATGGGTCCCAATATGGGTGAATACTGGGGTTCCATTCTGGATTCTTTTTTCCCCTCTGTTGCCCACATTCTTTTTTGGAGAGCTCACCAGCTCCCATGGATTAAATTTTCATCTCTATGAAGATGAGTCTAGCATCTAAATAACCAGTCCTTACCTTTCTTTTGCAAGTTTTTTAACTGCTTATAGAATTACTTTACTTATCTGTAAAATGGGAAGAATAATAGTACCTACTTGCTAGTATTCTTATGAGGATCAAATAAGATAATATAAAGTAAAGCACTTTGCAAGTCTTCAAGTACTAGAAAATATTAAGTATCATCATCATCATGTTATCCTTTCTTAAGGTCTCCATTTGGGTATTTATTTACTGCCTGCTATGTAACAGGCACTGTGCTAGGTACTGGAAAAATAAATATAAAGAAGGAAATAATCCTTATTTTTAATGGGCGTGCATTCTAATTGGGAAGAAAAGTGTATATATACACGAACACACACACATACATGTATATATATATATGTATAATATATATATGTATATATATATATATATAATAAATAAGCACAAGCATTCATAAAGTAGTTAAATACAAGGTAGTTTGAGAGAAAGGACACTAGAAATGAGGGTATCAGGAAAGGTTTCAGGAATTGCATCTTTAAAAAAAAAAAAGAGATACTTATGAGGCAGAGGTACAGAGAGAGTGCATTCCAGGCATGAGCAAGAGTCAGTTCAAATATATGGAGATGGGAGATAGAATGTCATGAATGAAGAGGAGAAAAGGCCAGATTATCTATATTTCAGAGCATGGGAATAGGAGTAATACCCAATGGGACTGCAAAGATAGTTTGAAGTCAAATTGGGAGAGCCTTAAAAGCTAAACAGAAGAGTTTATATTTTACCTGGAAGCAATTGAAGGAGTATGTCTTCCACTGAACTGATAGAAAGTATGATTCCCTAATGTTATGCAAAACTTTTCCATAAATGTCATGTTGTGAAAAAAATAGATCTCCTCACAAAAAAATCCCTCAAGAAAAATAAAGTAAAAAAAAGAATATCCTTCATTCAGTTATGTCCAACTCTCTGTGACCCCATTTGGGTTTTTCTTGGCAAAGATACACAAGTGGTGTGCCATTTCCTTTTTCAGCACATTTTACAGATAAGGAAACTGAGGCAAACAGGTTAAGTGACTTGCTAAGGGTCACACAGTTAGAAAATGTCTGAGGCTGTATTTGAATTCAAGAAGATGAGTCTTCCTGATTTCAAGCCCACTGCACCTCCTATCTGTCCCAATAGCAGAGATTTATTTGAGAATTTCCTGCACCAAATTTCAATGCATTGCAGAAACCTGCCTCTGGGTTATCTTTTAAAAAATCCAAATTGAGTATATTTAGGTTAGCCTTGGATGATGCTATAAGCACTTGGTTGTTCTACGATTTTGGCTTGCCATATTTGTGATGATATACATAGTTTTACTGTTGTCTTTTTTATCCTCAAGGTTCTCTGACTGCAATAGTATAGCTACTATTCCCACTAACGCCAGACCCTTTATACCTTAGTTATATACTTAGTTACATAAAATGCAGTGGCCAAAATAATCATCTCTTGTTGCTTGGTCCTTTGATGATGGAGAAGTCCCCAAACTTAAGATTTCTATAAGACATTTATACAATTTTGGAGCCCAGTGGAAAAACATGAAACATTTAATTTTCCAAAGGGGTTCAATGAAAAACCTGTCTCATCCTATTATTCTGAAGCTTAGGAAGTAGATACAGTTGCTCTCATCAGTTGTGCCCTGGAATAAGCCAGGAGGGCTCGGGCTGCAGAAGCCCTTTGGAGGAACGTGCCAGCCTCTTCGTAATCTTCAGCTAGCTCTCCTTTGATGAGGAGATTAATACTTTCCATAATCAGATCAGCCTGGCTGCTCTGCGCTAAGAGTTTGCTGAGACTTGAAAGAAATAAAGTTAATTGGAAAAAAAAGAAAAAAAAAGATCCTCCCTTTTTCCTACCTCCCTGATCCCATTTATAATTTTATTCCCCAGTCCCTATAACATAAACAACCAGAGAAAAACTTTGTATGGCACTGTCTTAGCAGATGAATGAAATGTTGGTGTAGAGTAGACAGTTTCAACCCCATCCGATGGTCTAAATGAGCCAAATGGAATCATGAGGTTATACATCTGAACTTAGGACCCACTTCTGGGGATTGCTCTGTGGGATAGCAGGCACGAGTGGCTTTTCTTCTGCATGCAAGTCCTAAAGTATCAAAAAGGCTCTTAAATTTACAGCAGGCAAAACAAATATAAACAAACAAATAATATCTAGTAAGAAGGATATATTATGTTCTTATATATCAGTCATGTCTGAATCTTGTTGATCCCATTTGGGGTTTTCTTGGCAAAGACACTGGAGTGGTTTGCCATTTCTTCCTCAACTCATTTAACAGATGAGGAAACTGAGGCAAATTGGGTTAAGATTGAATACAAGTCTCCCTGATCCTAGACCCAGTACCCATTCACTGAAAGACCTAGCTGCCTACAAGATGGAAGGAGTTTTGATAGTCATATCATACTTCTATGCTCAGATCAAAGCACATCTGGGGGACTGTGAAAGTATCTAGATGCTATATCTAGAAGCTTATCAAAAGGTATTGATATAACTGGAGAGTATCTGGATGAGGATGGTCAGGATGGTGAAGGATCGCAACATCATTTCATATGAGGATCAGTTGAAGGAAGTGGGAATTTTTAGCATGGAGAAAAGATAGTTCTTATAGTTGTATTTGGATTTTTCTTGCACAACATGACCAACATGGACATATATTTAAAAGGATGCACATATATCAGATAACTTGCTGTCTTGGGGAGGGAGGGAGGTAAGGGAAGGAGGGAGAAAAATTTGGAACACAAAGTCTTACAAAAGTGAATGTTGGAAATATGGTCTTAGACATTTAATACTTCCTAGCTGTGTGATCCTGGGCAAGTCACTTAACCCTAATTGCCTCAACAAAAAAAAAGAAAAAAGAAAAAGAAAAAAAAGAATGTTGAAAACTAACTTTACAGGCATTTAAAAAAATAAAATATTATTGAAAGTTAAAAAAAATAACTGTATTCAAAAATTTGAAATGCTATCCTGGAGAAGTGACATTAGTTACGTAGGTGACACAATGTAGATGGTGTTGAATGTAATGTAAGGAAAGCCTGAGTTCAAACACTGCCTTAGAAACTTTTTAGCATTGTGACCCTCAACAACTTCCATTTCCTCACCTCTGAAACAGAGATAATAAAATAGCATCTACTTCCCAAGGTTGTTGAGATCAAATGAGATATGTAAAACATCTCAAGATGCAATATTTGTGTGAGTTATTAGATTTTTTTAGGACAAGAGGTAGGAGTAAAGGGTAGAAACCCAAAGAGCAGATTTAGATTTGATAGAAGGAAAGACATTCTAATAATTAGAGCTATTCAGAAATAGAAATGACTGCCCTCTCACAGATTCAAGCAAAGACTAAAAGACCAGTTGGGTATGGTATAGAGCAGAATTGGTCAAATACAGGTTGATTTCTGGTGTTCTTTCTAAGTCTGATTTTAAGGCTGTGATCGATCTTGATCATATGACTGATAGCTTGAAAATGTGGTGATTCTGTAACACAAGAATTTCTTTCCCAGAGTAGCAGCTGGGCCAATACTTTTCACTGATGCCTCCCATAGAAAACATCTTTTGAAATATAAAACCTTTCCCTCATTGGAGGAAGCTACCTATAAATAGATGCATAAATAAGTTTGATGGGAGTCTTTATTGGGAGCGTTCACAGGAGTTTATGAGGGAGACAGCAGGGGCTCACCCCATTGCCAGCACTGAGCAGAAAAACCACCCGAGAAGGTAAAAGCAGTAATTTTAAATGAAATGAGTAAGCCCAGTTCAGACAGTGATGTAACAAGATCAGAGATACTTCAAAACATTGCTGAGAGCCCTTCAGTCAACTCAGACAAAATGAGCTCCATTCTTTCCTTCTCACGCTTATTCATCACCTCTTCCACTGATATTCATCGATTCTCCATCCTAGCTGTACAGCTGGCCAAACTTTGAACAGAGAAAGGTCACACTTGGCCCCTATATCAATTCAATTCAATTTGGTACACATTTATTATGTCCAATTTTATGCATAAACATGCAATAACATTTATGAAGTAGGCTGGAGCTAAGTTATGAAGAATTTTAATTCCAAATAGAGAGATTATATTTGCTCCCAGAGGGCTACTGCAGTTTATTGAGTAGGGGAGTAACATGGTCACATCTGTACTATGGGAAAAATACTTTGGCAGCCATGTGGGAAGATTGATTGGAAAGGAGGAGGACTTGTGGCAGGAATAATTACAAGCCATTTTTTTAGTCCAGATAAGAGGCAAGGAAGATCTGAATGAAGATGTGGTTTAATGGGTAGAGAGGAAAAATGTTCAGTGCCAAACAGAGCAGGTATAATCCTACTTCCACATTCAATCCCTTCATATACTTTTGAACAGATCTCATAATTCATTTGTCTTCTTTCCTACAACCTAAATATTCCCTATTCCTTCAATCAGTACTTACATGGACCACATCTGGAGTATTGTGTTTACTTCTAGGGAACACATTTTAGAAAAGACTCAATATGTCTAAAGGATGACTAACAGAATAGTAAATAGACTAGAGACCATAACCTTCCTTGCCCCCACTCTTTTTTGCCAGAGATGGAAGTTTTGCTTTGGGACTACCACCTCCATCCTTTATCACTCCATCTTTTTTTGGCTACCTTTTCTTTTTTTTTAAAAGTTAACTGAAACCCTCCTTTTTAGATAGATCATCATTAAATTTTTTTTTGTCTTCTGTTCATCTCTTTTTATTCCCCCAGGCCTGGAGGTATACAAATATTTGAAAATGCATGATGTTATAAGAGTCAGAACTCTTAGTGTGCAAACTCTCCACACTGATTCAGATTGCAATTCATATACCACTTTGATAAATCTCAAGGAGTTTCTTGAAGCATGGAGAAGCAGTGACTTGCCTTAGTAAGTATCAAAACCAGAATTTGAAGCAAGACCTTCTTGATTCCAAGTCTGGTTCTATCCATCATCCCATACTATCTCTAAATCAATTAGAATAATCAATAAATTATTTTTATTTTTTAATTTATTAATTGATTAATTTAATATTTTTCCTCAGTTACATTCAAGATAACTTTTTATATTTGTTTTTAAGATTTTTGAATTCTGGGTTCTCTCTCTTCTCCTTCCCCACAATTAAGAAATCACATGTGAAATTATTCAAAACATTTCCATAAAAGTCAAGTTGTGAAAGAAAATATAGATCTCCTACTCTAATGAGAATAAAAGCTCTCAAGAAAAATTAAGTTTAAAAGAAAGAGAGAGAGAAATAGAGAATGCTTTGATCTGTATTCAGATACAATCAGTTCCTTCTTGAGTATGGATAGGAATTTTCATCATAAGTCTGTCAAAATAATTGTGGATGAATTTTACTATTAAGAATAACAAAGTCATTTATAGCTGGTCATCCCAGAACATTGGGATTACTTTGTATACAGTATATTTCACTTTGTTCATGGAGGACTTTCAATTTTCTCCTGAGAGCATCCTCCTCCTCATTTTCCAGAAAGCAATAGTATTCTATCATAAACACATATTAGAGTTTATTGAGCCATCCCCAAATTGATTGGCATCCCTTCAATATCTAATTTTTTTAATCCCGAGAAGAGAGCTGCTATGAATATTGTTTGTACATATAGATCATTTCCCTTTTTTCCTGTTTTTTTCCAAATATCTTTTGGTATTTGTGCCTAGTAGTGATGTTGTTTAGTTCAAATGATACACATAAATTTGCAGCCCTTTGAGCACATATCATATCTTTTGATCATTTATCAATTGGGGCATGAAGAAGAGTCAATAATTTAATTAATAGATGGAGTTTCCATACCAAGGAAATTATATTAATTCAAGCCAGTAATATTATATTTATTTTACTTCAACAAGTCTTACCATTGTCTTGAGAAGGATAAACAATAAATGATCACGAGGATAATATAAATGTATTTAAAGTTTGTCTTCAGAAGATTGAGAAGTAAAAGAAACTTATAAAGAATTTGACAAGATCTTTCAAATAAAATCAAAATATGCCTTGATATTCAGTGACTTTAATGCAAAAGTGGGTGTAGAGGAGGGTAGCAAAAAATGTTAAAAGATTGTCAAGGATTGAGAAATCAAAGAATTCAAAACCTTGTGGATTATTTGGAAGCTTCTTATCTACAAATCATGAACACTTTCTTCAACAAGAAGTACTGAAGGATGCTAGAGCTGATGAGCCACAAACAGTATGGCAAAAAGTAGTAAATTTACTGTACCATAACAAAAAGGGGGGAAAAACTGGTTCTTAATGTAGTTATTACAAAATCAATGGTTCATGTGCAATCTTTAGGTCACTAATTGATGAAAGCAAAAGTAAAACAAATATTATCTTCGAAAAAACAACAACAATGAAAAGATATTGTTATAATATCATCTGTAACCCAAATGGGAAGAGAACAAAAAATAAAGATATTGGTTATGATTATTACTATTCCTTATATTTACCAATTTAAAACAATCCCTACAATAAGGAGATCAAAGAGAATACAAAAATGAACCTGTAAGAAAATACTTGATTTCTCTTAAAAGATGAAACTTAAGGACAATAGCAATTTAGAATATAATACAGATTCACTTACAAAAACATTGCAAAAATGACTGAAGAAAAATTATAACTACATTGCCCAGACTATGCAGCATAAAAGATGCCCTCAAATCAACGTTTAAAGAAAATTTCAGCTGATGATGATGATGACAAATGAGAGATCCCAAGTATGGACCTCAGACTCTCAAACACAAAATTTTATGTAAAAAAGATACTTCCTGGTGGAGAAGACGGTGAAGGTCACTTCCAGGGGAGACAGCAGGTCAAGGCAAGACTTAGAAGGAGCTCACACAAAGTTCAGTTATTAGATGAAGGAAGCACACCATCATGAAACTTCTTATTTCAATTATTCATTATTTTTATTAATTTGATGCCAAAATCAATTGTTTCTATTTTCCTAAGGAGTACAATGCTATCAGCTTCTCTTAAGATTTAGCTCAAAGTAGCCAATACTAGTTAAAGTTCTTACAAAAGAGATGTACCAGATTCAAGTCTTAATTACATGTGATTTTGGTCACATAGTTTGATTAAACGAGGAAAATGATGTTTTTATAATACAAAGCTAGAAAAGTCTGATAATACATTTAATAAAAGTAGTATAATGGAACTTGTCTAATATCTTGCTGTCAATTGTTGTACTGAACTATCTTGATATTTTCCATATGTCTTATAGCTTAATGTTTATGGTAATCTTTGATATATTTAGGTAAAAGTGGCTGTGTATCTTATCATCTGGGTGATGGATATATGGTAGGTATTTATAAATAATTTCCTGTTTTTTTCTAGATATTTCTGTGGTAATTTTTCAGGGTTATTATGAGGAAATTCTATTGGAACATCTAATTTTTCCTCAGAAATCCTCTTTACATAAATTTTACTTTCTTCTCTTAGCACTTACAGATTGTCACATTGGGTTCCTTCTCAGAACTATAATTACCATCACTTTGTACTTCCTGTCCCATTGCATTAATGTTAGCACGCCAGGGAAAGTAACACAGCTGGTCCAGAAAAATGGGAAGGAAACATTTGAGGTCATTGCATCTGATGAGTGCACCAGGGTTTCTGTTTCTGTTAATCAGAATTCCTAAGGACAGAAAGAATGATTTTTGATATAAAAAACTAGTCAATAGAACCCTGACATTGCTAAATTAATGCAAAATCAAGTCGGACTGTGATTCTCATTTGAGTAGAGCAGTTTCCAGGCACTTTCCTTTCTATATTTCTGGACTTAGTTGATCAGCTGTCCCATTCAAGGAGGTTCGAATCTATTGTTTTTCGTTATGCTTGTTATGTTGTCCTGAATTCTGCACAGAATGATACCTTAGGAGATAATCCATGATGAGCCTGTGTCTTAAATTTGACAGATTTAATCTGATTGAACAGCTTGACTCTCCTCACCAGCTCAGAATGGGTATATCTGGTAAAGCTCAGTGACGTGACTATTAGGTGCAATGTGAAGGAAGAATGGCTCTGGGGAATTTTGCGTAAAATCCCAGTTTTCTCTCTTTCCTCATGTAGATCCAGTGACTTCATTGTTTCCAGGATATTTCATGACAACATCCAAGAACATTAATTAGAGTGGTACTTGGTTGCTTTCAGCAGCCTGTCATTTTTAATTGATCAAATATGTTTGACTTGCATGAGAAATGGCTGGTTACAAGACATGAAAGGGGTGATAATGCTTCTTTAAACAACACAGAGCAAACATATAAACAGTAGGGATGTTGGCAGAACTGAGTGTACTATAGAAGCAGAGTTGATTTCATAAATTCAGCCCTGCTTGGATAGTCTCACTTTTCTTATAAATTAAAAGGGAAGCAGTTATTTCCATCAGGGAACATACAATCTTATTTTTTTCTTCTTTTTACAGTATGTGGGCATCATATCTCAGGATTGATGTTGAAAAATTTGATTATATCCAGAGGAAAGTGAAGAGGATTGGGAAAAGGACTGGCAATCATGTTCTATGTTTGGGTTTTCACTTGTTTGAAGGGTTGTCCTGAAGAAGAGGAATCAGATGGGAGGGACAACTTTCAGGGAGGTGAACTTTGGATCAGTCAACAGAAGGAAAAACTTCCTGATTTAGCTACCCAATATAGTTATCCCATATCTAGCTACTTGAATTTACTACCCAGAAGATAGGTAGTTCCCTAGTATTGTATGGTGCTCAAGTAGAGCTTAGTTAATCACTTAGGATCATGGGATCATAGATAGCTGGAAGATATCTTACTTTCTACCTCATTCAACCTCTTCATTTTATAAGTGAGGAAACTGATATCCATACACTAAGGTCTCTGTTTTGCTTACAGATACTAAATAGCACAAACCATACAAGGAATCCTTGTATGCATTACTTAAATAAAATGGGGTTTAGACTAGAAAATCTCCGAGGGTTCTACCAATTCCAGAATTCTGAGATCCTATTTTTTTTCTCCGTAGAGGGATAGTGAACAGAGTGCTGAATTTGTAGTCAGAAGTCTTAGATTCAAATCCTACCTCTGACCCTTACTGTGTGATCAAAAACAAGTCATTTAACACCTGAGTTTCAATTTCCTCATCTAGAAAATGTACATAATATCATATGTAGTATCTCTTTTACAGGGTTATTATGAGACTCAAATGACAATGTTTGAACAGTGTTTTATAAACCTTACGTCCTTTGTAAATGGTTAGTAACTATTATTTAGCAGATAGTTTAGTTTTTCATAATAATTTCTCAATAATGGTTGAGAGTTTCCATATCTCATAAATCAGATTTAAGTAAACTAGAGAAAGAACATGTCTGCTTGAACATCTGATGTAACACTTAAAAAAAACACCATTTTTTTTCTTTTTAAAATGTCCAAAAATTGGTGTCTCCTCCTTATGAGTTATTTTCCTGCAGTAAAAGATATAGAGACAATGTAGAAGGTTTTATCTGCAATTAAGGAAAATGTAATTAAGAACCCAAACAGATTGGGAATTAGACTGTGCAAAGCTGTATGTAATAGACTTATCCCCCTCTCTTCTCTAAAAATCTCTTGGGCTCAGGCTGGAGATGTGTTAGCAGTGAAAGGTCTATGCCATGGAGATTAGTGTGCTCTGTGGAGGAAAGTTTATGGAATTTTGACATTGAGATCTAAAACTTACTTGTTTCCAATTCTTTCACCTCAGCTAAGTGTTGAATCTTCATACTGAATGCTCAATAAGAATGATAATAATATCCACATCTACATATATATGTATTATATATTACACATACTATTTATAGATATTGTATATTATCTGTTAGGTAGACTCTGTTATTTTTATTTTACAGATGTACAAACTGAGGCTGAGAGAAATAAAATGATTTGTTCAGAGTCACACAGCTAATAAGTGTCTGAGACAAAATTTGAATGCTGGTCCTTCTGATTTCCAGTCCAATACTTTCTATCCAATTCTATAAGAGACTCATTAAAATCTTGTGTAGAGAACCCACATTTTTGTACCTCCTAGTGTTCAAAGTTTTTACTTCTCCCATTAGAGTATGATTAGTAATAGCCTTTTAACTGGCCTGAGGCTACTTCAAATACCAGCCAAAATCTCACCTTCTATAGGAAGTCTTTCCCAATCTCCTTTAATATGACTACTTTCCCTTTGTTTATTATTTCAAATTTATTCTTTATATAACTTACTTATGCATAGTTTCTTGCATGCAGTCTCTCCCATTATACTATAAGAATCTTGACAAGGACTGTCTTTTGCCTTCTTTGCATTCTCAGAGATAAGCACAGTACTCAGCACATAGTAGGCACTTTGTAAATATTTGCTGAGTGGATGATTTCTTTGAAATAATGAACATGATTTTACTTCATCCAGAGAAGGTCTTGCTTTTTTTCAAATTCAGGACACTTTGAAAGTATGAATTTGAAAATGTCATTAATCTATAACTATCAATTAGAATGTTCTTGGGCAGACTTGAAGAGAGCCACGAAGTTAGTGACCAGGATCTTCTTCCTAAGACATCAGTAACCATGGTTATCTCCTCTAGTTAATGTATGGTCACTAGACTTCAAATTATGGGGCTATAAAAAGAGTTCTTTTATAATAAGGATTATCATTAAGAACTGGAGTAATTCAATTCAACTTAACAAATCATTTCTTCACCAACCCTGAAGTCAGGAGGACCTGAGTTTAAATCTGGCCTCAGACACTTAACACTTCCTAGCTGTGTGACCTTGGGCAAATCACTTAATCCCAATTGCCTCAGAGCAAAAACAATTTTTAAACTTCCTATTCTGTTCAGGATCCTGTGATAGATCCTAGGAAGTCATGGATAAAAACCATTGTAATTCATGTCCTTGGAAAGACACTATCCTGACAGAGTATTGGAGGGTGGAAAAAATGCACACAAATAAGGAAATGAAAGGCAGAATGTATTAAATGAAAAGGCGAGATCTGGACAAAATGCTATAAGAAATGTGAGGAGGGAGGGATAACTTCTAGCTGAGTTGACTAGAAAAGTCTTCCTGAAGTCATGTTACTTGGATTGGGTCTTTTAGGCAGAGAAAGATTTCAAAGGCAGAAATGAAGAGGGAATATGTTTCTGCATTCAGGGTGGTCTTAGTGAATTTACAGAGGTAGAAGAAAATAAGCAGATAATGATTTGCTTTGGGAAGACTATGTAGCATATATGAATGATTATAGTATAAAATAAAGCTGGAAAAGTAGGTCTGTAAGTTTTGGGCTAGCTCCCTGGAGGCCTCAGAATCAGCCGGAGTCAGGAAAAGCAAAAGTCCTTGGTCTTTAGGGGGAGAAGGGGATGGACAAAACTGCCACAAGCTCTTCGACAACCTCCCTTCTCCTTGTCCTCCTCCAAAGTGACTCTAGCTTGTCTCACTCCATCCCCTAATCCCTCCTACAATTTTCCTAACCCCATGCATTAAGCTAGCATTAACTGTGAGAAGAGAAATTCCAAACATGCTAATAGAGTTATTGTCCAATAGGCAATTAGCCTTAAGTGCTCGGTTGTCTATTCCAGTGCATCTATTCAGAGTTTCAGCCTTTTATATAGGTCAAATCCCAATTGTAGAAGGTATTAAAGGACAGATTCACGGATTTATATTTTATCCTATAAACAAATACTATAGATAATTGTAGTATATCCATTCGGTATGGCATTTGACAGTCACAAGTTTTTCTTGTGACAATATTGGGAGCAAGATGGCAATATAGTTTGATAAATTTGGAGCTGGTTAAATGACAAGACACATAATCATTCTGGAGAAAGGTCTTTAGTAATCTTCCATAGGCATCTGTCTCTATTAAGCTTGATATTTTTATCATTTATTTAAATAAATCCATCTATGTCCAGCTTTTCAAAATTTTCAGATGATATAAAGCTGACAGTATCAAAAGAACCTGGATATACTGAAAATCTGATAAGACAAAACTTATTAGAGATAAAATCAAATTCTAGAACTGACTTCCAAAAATAACAGCTTTGTAAATATAGTGTGAGAGATATGGCTAACAGTGGTTCATGTGACAAGCATTTAAGGAGTTTCAAACTCAAGGTAATAATGTGATAGGATGATTTAAAAATCAAGCTATTGACACACAATTTAAATGTGTATCAATTTTAGGCACAACATCTCTAATCAGAAGATTATAGTTCTACTATTCACCGTTTTGATTATATCTGTAACATTATAATCCATTTTCTGTCCTATGTGTTAGAAAGGAAAAAAAGGAAAAAACCTACTATGTGTTGGGCACTGTGCTAAGCACTTTACAAATATTATTATTATTATTGTTTCACAACAAACCTGGAAGTTGGCTGTTATTATTATTATTATTATTATTGTCCCCATTTTACAGTTGAGAAAACTAAGGCAGACAGTAATTAATTGATGTGTCCAGTGACACACAGCTAAGTAGCTGTTTGAAGCTGGATTTGAACTTAGTAAATATTTACAAAGGGCCTACTATGTGCTGAATACTGTGCTTATCTCTGAGAATCCAAAGAAGGCAAAAGACCCTCCTTGTCAAAATTCTTATAGTATAATGAAAGAAACTGCATGCAAGAAACTATGCAGAACTAAGTTATATAAAGGATAAATTAGAAATAATAAACAGAGAGGAAGTAGTAGTATTAAAGGATTTGATTCTAGTCTTAGGGCTCTATCTCATTGCCTCTAGAAAAGATAATGATAAATTGGATTTGGTTTTGAGCTCAATCCCCATAGTGAGGGGACTTGAAGCTATGCTCTCCCAGGAGGATCTGGAATAGCCTATTCCATATCTGGACAGCTTTTATTGTTAGGAAATTTTTCCTGATTCCAAGCCTACAGCTGACTCTTTGTAACTTTCTCCCGAGTCTGCCCTGAGGGTAACCAAACCAAACCCTCTTCCACTTGACAACCCTTTGGATACTTGAAGACAGCTCTTATTTCTTCCTCAGATCTTCTTTTCTCCAGGTTAAAGTATCCATAGTTCCTCCTATTGCTGCTCAGGTCAGCACCAACTATGGCACCTAGAGCAATGTATTTGATGTGATCCGAATGTGGAATACAGCAGCACTATCATCTTCTTATTTCCAGAAACCACTCATAGTTTGGTTATGAAGAAAGTGCTTTGTAACCTAAAGCCCATGTAAATGTGAGCTATTATTATCAGTATTTATAGGCATCGGTGTGGAAAACTATTAATGCTTATTATTTTTCTCTGCAATTTATGATCAAAGTTGCTGCTTAGAACACTTAGCAGTTAAGTGATTTGTCCAGGGTCACATAGTGTGTCAGAGATAGGACCTGATATCAAGACTGTTATCTGCTATACATGCCATTTCCTTGTTACTATTTATAGTATTGGGGCGTATGGGATGTCTACCTGACACCTAATTCTCACCTGTGGTTCTGTCTCATCAGATGTATTAAATCAGGCCACAAACTCATGGGTGAATTAGGAGGATGTATACCCAAAGCATGTGAAGACTTATCCAAGTAGACCGAGTAGATGAGAACAATTTGTTCTCCAGCCATAATTGGGACTGAAGCAGGGGCTGTGGAAACCATAGAGCTTGGTAGGACATTGAAAACACTAAGGTCATCCACAAATATAGCCAATTGTCCTGACTTAGTCTTGCCAGTAGACTTCAGTAACTCTAGAAGAAAAAGATTCAAGACTAAAACTCTGCTTTACTTAAATTAAATTCATTCACAAGTCAAGATGTCACCCCATGATGTCATTGTTCTTCTGTAGAATCAAGGATGAACCATGAATAGTTACAGTATTAAACCAGGGATTTTAAATCTGGTGTCCACAGATTTCTATCCATTGCCTTCTCCCCTCTATCTCCTAGTAAAGCTCAGGCTGTATACATGTTTGGATGGGAAAAATTACATCCTTTAATTGAAATATAGCGTTTTCTTCCATTATGAATGTAGACACCAAATATTCTGAGGAGTTTTTAGGTTTCATCAGATGGTCACAGGGGACAATGACACAAAAATTAGGTACTCCTGTGTTAAATAATGAATTGCTATTCTTTGTAATAATTGTCTGGCACATAGTAGGTATTTTATAAATGTTTATTGAATTGAATTGAAATGACTGCTTACATTGACTTTCCTCAGAGTTATAGCTGTAATATAACTGATGATGACTCTTCCAGCTGTAATCTTATGATCATTCTTCAATTCAGCATATGTCATCCTTTACACTAACTTCCTCCTGCTCTTAAATGCTCCCTGGGAGTTACTGACAAATGCTTTCTCTTGCAGTCTCCGAGTACAAAACTTTTTTCTTGTTTTCTGTCAAACTCTTACAAACAAAAATGGACAGTTCTGAAATTGGTAGGATTTTTTTTAAAAAGCTGGTCTGATTTTTAGAAGTCTACTATTTAATGCTGTGCGATACAGAAAAAGTTACTTAACCTTTTGGGAATCCAGGCAATTCTTTAAAACTTTTAGTAGAAAAAAAAGAGATATGGATATGCATTGGTAAATGGATAGATGGAGAATTCCCTATACTAATGAAATGGCAAGTGCAGGTCCCATCCTTTATATTTTGGTATTTATATGTGCTTGGATACAAACACTCTTTATTTGTCTGTCTCTTTACCTCTGTCCATCTCTGTCTCTTTTGATCCTTTTCCCATTGTCTCCCTTTCTCTTCTCCCCTACCCCCAGGTCACAAGACCTTGGTGTGGTAGCTAGGTGAATAGAATTTTAGCCCTATTATCATAAAGTGACAAGTTAAAAAAATCTGGCCTCCTACACTTACTAGTTTCGAGACCCTCGTTGCCACTCAGCCTCTGATTGCCTCAATTATCGCATCTGTAAAACAAAAATAATAATCATCAATGATCAATATTCTTTTAAGGATAAAATAAGAACTAAAATTAAGGGAGAGACCCAAAAATTAGTGGTAGAGCTGGGATAAAATCCAGCTTTCCTGAGTCATTCATACATGCCAGATGTTGTTAGAACCTGGCCTTCTTGATTCCAAGGAGAGTTCTCTATTCACTAAGCCCAGAGTACAAGGTGCAAGATTTGGCATCAGTCTTAGCTTTCCATGATTGCTCTTTCCTTTCTGCCTCTTTTTGCTTCTGCCTTGCTATTCTGCTCTCCTGTTCTTCCTTTGCTATGTCCAAATGTAGTGTTTGCCATTTTTTTTTTCTCAATCAGGAGAAAGAGCTCCCAGCTGTTCTTTTTCTTTTCCTTAGGAATTAAATACATGCTCTTTGGTGTTTGCTTAAAACCCAAGTGAGGTTCCATTTTCTGCATAGGGCTTGGAGAATGGACCGCCCGAGGGCATTGGAGAGCAGCTCTAATCCCTTATCTTCCATTAGATTGTCAGCAAGCTTGGCTTTTCTTCATGGAACCAGAGCCTTCTTAATGTGGGGCTAACTACTGACCACTTTCCAGCTGTGGTTGTCTGGTTCCTCTGTGGGAAGAGCCAGAATAAGAGGAAGGGGGTTGGATGGTGAAGGGAAGAACGTCTACCCAAATCATTTCTTCCCAAAGAGAGGAAGAAAGGGACGAAGGAGAAAGGATCCGTGTACAAGTTTGATCTCCACAATAGAATGTAAACTCTTTGAGTCTGGGATTGTTTCCTTTGGATCCATCAGAGTTTTGCACTCTGGAGGTGTTTAATCCAGTTGGTGAATTGATTTGCTGTCCAAACCCCCAGACAACAGGAGCAGCAGCAGACAGACAGACACATCTGGTGTATAACCCATTACAAAAGGATAAACTCTGAGATACACATGGTATCAGACCAACAGTGAATCTTTCAAAGGTTACCAATCTTTCGGAGGGTAGTTGCTAAACGAGATTAAAGAGTAAATGTATTGAATGTGCAACGTGGAATGGATTCCTGGCATAAGCAGCATGGTCTGATGAAAGATCACTTTTGGTTTATCTGCAAATTGGGATAATGCTACTTGCACCTCCCTCTCCTCTCGACCCTCCCTACCTCCCACCTTACAGTGTAGTGGTGAGGAAGGCTCTTTGTATATTGGAGCCCTGTACTTATCATTTGCCTTGCAACTCTGTAATGTAGACTTTGTGATTTGTACCTAAGTTAAAATTGTGTTGGCTATTCTGAACTTAAACTTTTAAAAAGGGTACTTTCATATATGCACATCAGAACACATACACACAAATTCTACATGAAACTCAATTTTATTTCGTGCCCCCTTTAAAAACTATATAATTTAAAAAAACCCTGTATAATTCTATGCTTTACTTTCAAAAATGACTTGCTTCTCTGTTGATCAACAAATATCAGGTAAATGATGTGACAGAACCACAGACTCATAGACTGAGAGCTGCAAGGGACTTTAGAGGTCGTTATACATATGAATTGAGGTTGAAGAAAAGTAATGTACCGAGTTTCAAGTCGCGTGTTTAAAATGCAAGGATTTTGATGTCTCTGAGAAATTTGAAATAAGCAAGAATGATCAGCGAAACTTGAGATGATTCTGACCCAAACTGGAAGACAGATATTTGATGAAGGAGAAACAGAAAAAGAGTTTTCTGTAGGAAAATTTTTGGAAAGACTTGGCACTCCGACTTTCAGTACCTTTCCTTCGCGGACAGCTCCTCGAAGCACTTAAGTGACTTGTGAAGCCTCTGGAACACTTGGAGAGGCTATGGGCACCAGCCTCCTTTCTCCCCTCCCCTCCTCCCTCCTCCATTGTCCTTCTCATTGGCTCTATTTGCAATGCCTCCCGGTCCCACTGACCCACCCTTTCGGCTGTCTCCTATATAAAGAAACGCAAAGGGGCTAGAAGCTTTAGAACAAGATGATGCTACTGCGCCGAGGGACATCCTTGGACTCTCTGCAAACTGGACAGCAGCCGCTTAGTCAGGTATCCAGGAAGGGCCGGAGTGTATGGGGTAGAGGGTGGGGGGAGAGGAGGTCTGCGGATAGTCACTCTTTGAGGGTGGAAAGCTTCAGTGTGGAGTTTCCCTGGAGACTGCTGAGGCGTAGGGACACTGGTGAGACTGTCACAGGAGCTCCTTCGCCAAGATCATCCATTCCCCCCCTCTTTATCCGACCTTTCTTTTCTTCTTTTCTTCTTCCTCATAAGAGACTCCTGGGAAAATAGATGGTCCCAGGCAGCCACTTTCAAACAACACCTATCCCACCCCAGATCTCTAAGAAGAGAGATGTGAGTTGGATTATAGAGCCTGACTGGGGAGGAAGTAGCTACTCCCTAGTTCAGAACTAGTGACCACACTTCAAGGGAGATTAGCATTACTACATTTTCAAGAGCTTGCAATGAAACTTCCACTGATGTTCTCTTCTAACTGAATTAAGGATAAGAATTAGGTAATCCAATAATTGGCCTCAGAATTCCCTGGATAGAATTTCCTTGTATTCTCTCCATTCTAATTCAGCAGGAATTAAGTCTCCCATTAAATGTCCACAAGATCATAGATTTAAACCTTAAGGTCATTTAGGGGATCTTAGAGGTTGTTTAGACTTATTTTACAGATGACACAGAGTTTAAAATGACTTTCCCAAAGTAGTGCAGGTAACTTGGCTCCACTGATTCAATACTTTTCCCTCTATACCTTGCTGCCTCTCCATGAAGTTGATGTCTCCATGTCTCTATGAAGAGATGTCAAGAAAAAGTGGATCCCATCTCTCTTTAGACTACAACAAATAAATATATTATAAAGGAGTAGATAATTTTTATAGTTCTACATATACAGGTGTTTTGTAAGGAAGTAAGAAAAGCTGGACAACTTAGATTTCCTTGACCTTTGATTGCTGTATAACTGTTCTTTGGCAAATAGGCTCAAGGCTCAGAATGACAGGAGCATATAAAGATGTAAAAGTCAGGAAACATCATTCTAGTCTTTCTTATTCCATTTGTTGTCTGTGACCTTGGACAAACTGCTGTGATGATCCGAATCTCAGATTTCTTACCTGTGACCCAGGATGTGGACCAAATGGACTGCAGAATCCCTCTCAGTTCTCTTATTCTGTGGATTTGGTGTTTGTGCTCATACAATGAATTTAATGTTGGACAAGGGCTGAAGATGTCATATGATCATATAATTCATTTGCATTCCTGTTTTATAATGAAATATTAAGGAAATGGTAAACATAGTAGAAAGGATTCAGCATTCTCAATGCTTCTTTACATACCAAATTCATTGAGCACCATATGAACTCTAGTCAGATATTTGTAATAATGATAATAATAATAATACCAACTCACAAGCATTGAATGTTTTACCTCATTTGATTCACACAGCAACTCTGTGAGGAAGATGCTATTATATCTATTTTATAGAAACAGGCATTAATTGACTAGTCCAGGGTCACAAACAAGTAAATTCCTGACGCTAGAGTTGAACTCACTTTTGGATTCCAGGTCCAGTGTTCTATCCATTGCACTACCTAGCTGCACTTATTTTGGCACCATAATAAAAAAAACCATTTAAATTTAAAAATCAACATTTAAAAAGAGAAGGATATTATATTTTTATTCTAATGAAGAAACAATAAACAAGTAGAATGCTTTTTTAAAAAAAAGTCTTGTAAATACTCATAAATACAGAGAGAATAAAAATTTGAGTCAAAGAATAGGATGTTGATTTCATGAAACTGACTACTTACCATTTTTCTCACACAGAATAGGTATTTAATGCATGCTTTCTGAATTGAATCAAATTAAGTTCATTTGAATCCTGTAAGATAAAATTCCTGAGTGGGGAAATTTTTGATATTTTGCCACACAGATGTTCTGTTTATCAATACATGTTTCTCCTACTTGTAGATGATGGAAGGTAATACCTATGTGTTCTGTGGGAGAGGATCCTTTGTGGGATGTGTAAGAAAGACATAGAGATCCTGAATAAAAGTTGGACAGGCTAAAAAGATCTCTGAGTGTTTATAGTAACAAAAATTCACCTCTCCTTTCTGTTCATCGATAAGCTAACTCTTGATCGGGGGATGTTTTTTATAAGGGGATTTGAACATGAGAATTGATTGCATCAACGTCAGATGTTTCAAAAGACCCTTCAATTTTTGTTTGTAAGTATCTACTGTTCCAGTTCAAAAGTGACCATAGGGTATATAACCTTCATATACAGCCTGTGACCTGCTATCTCTCCTACCAAGAACTTTCTGTTGCTGAGCATTGTACAGTATAATCAAATCATGTCAGAACTGAAAGAGACCTAAGGCCTTTTGGTCCAAAGTATTCATTTCTGCAAATAAGTAAATCAAGATACAGAAAGATAAAATGATTTCACAGTTAGTGAGGGATTGTGAGAGGATTTCTGACTCTCTCTAGTCTTTCCACTATATGGAAACTTAAAATGTTATTTAAATGTGTTTATATTCAATTCCACAAATATTTGATTAATGATTAAATGATTAAAGGCACTTGTATGCCAATTGTGCTAGGTGCTGGGTATACAAAAGAGTAAAACAAGACTCCTTTCTATCAAGTAGCTTATGGTCTGTTAATGACAGTGAGTTAAGACTTATAGTGCGAACACTGAGTTTTAAAATCTGTTAGAACTCACTTAGACCTCTAGACTTGGAGGGAAGCGGAGAGTCAGTGGTTAGACTCTGCTATTTTCTAATGGCATCCAGTTCACTCTGTTCTTCTGGCTTAATTCTGGGGAAACTTATTACTCATCTGCATTGTCTAGCTTATGTGGACAAGCTCTAACTACAAGTTATAAAGCAATAGACATTTTTCATCCATTTAGTTTCTTTTATGTGGATGGTCAGGAAAAATGCTTTTGAGTGGTTATAAATACCTTCTTGGAGACTAGAATATTCTAGGTCAAATGCAACTAGCAAATAGGACCTTTGGCACGATCTCACCATCTACAGAGTATTTATATTTAATTTGGACTCTGTGCTGGATATTCTCCATCACATGATGAACATCCTTGATATCTCCTTTGTATATTTCCTTCTATTATACCTTGCTTGTTGTTTATAATCAGAGGATTAGAAATAGAGTCATTTCTTTTGTTATACTTTTTAAGGAATCTTGAATGATTTTAATGTTTGCATAGGAGACATTTTATTGGAAAATAGCTATAAAGACAGAATTTTGTGGCACTGAATCAAATGAGTTCTTCGTAATCATCAAAAATAAATACATTGGGTTTTATATTTTCTACAACTCATGGTATCTAAAATTAGAGTCATCAAATTGCCATTTCTGGCAATTTGCAAGAAATGATAATGTGATCCATTCTTGAATATCATTTACAAAAGCCTACTTCTTCTCTAGTAATATCTTTACTGAGAATTCCTTTTATTTGTGTATAAATGATTTACACAGAGATTTTTTGCCATCTTTATTTTCCCAATTTTGCATCAAAGGTATTGAGGACCAGAAGATATTGATTTGATATAGACCTTCTTATCAAGTTTTATATCAAATTTATCTGCATCTTTATCCTTTGTAACAAACATTGGTGCATAAGTTGCAATTATTTCCATGATGGTCTTTTTGTACTCTTTATACACGGTTTATATGGCGAATGCTTATAGTCATTCTGCAATACAAGATGACCAGATATCCAATGAAATAATGTTTCTTGTTGTCTTTGGACTGATGATAAAGCCAACTTTGCCAACTCCTTTCTTTGCTTCTCTAAGAGAGTAGCTGTGTGTCATCCTTCCATATAGATTCAACTTCCTTATTTCTTCTGGTTTTGTGGGCATATTGAAAAAAGTCTGGGATTTAGAGTTATAAGACCTTGATTTCAACCCTACCCCTGCAATTTATTTTCTGTGTGAATTTGGACAGGCTTGTTTAACCTCAGTGAACCTCATTTTCCTCATTTATTAAATGAATTTTTTTAGTCATGTCTAATTCTTTGTAACCCAATTTGGGGTTTTCTTGGCAGAGATACTGGAGTGATTTGCCATTTCCTTGATCCAACTCATTCTACAGATGGGGGAACTGAGACAAAGAAGGTTAAGGGACTTGCCTGGGATCACACAGCTAATAGGTGCTTAATACTGAATTTGACCTCAGATCTGATGACCTCTGGGTGACACTTTATCCACTGAGTCATCTAGCTACCCTATAAAATGAAGGGTTGGATTGACTCATTTTTAAGAACCTTTTGACTTTCAATCTATAATTTTAAGAATTTGATTACAATCAAGAGATTTAAAGAAGTCTCAAGAGATCATCTGTTCTTGCCTCAAAGAGGTTCTCTATGCTTTCCTTGAAAGGTAATCCTTTAACCCTGATTTTAAAAACCATGAGTTCTTCTATAGATAAAGAGTTTCCATTTGGATGTAGCAAATTACTACATATTTAACTTCAAGTTATGACAAGGTATTTGATCAACTTCAACTTTATATAAAATATTATTTATTGGACAAAGATCTTTTATCCATCATCCTTCATCAGAGTACCAAAAGTAAAATTAAATCCTATAGATGGACTGAAAACTGTGATTACTTAGCACCCTCTGCATTATTTTATGACCCTCTGCCCTCTTACTACACAAGTTTGAGAGATATTTTGTATTTTTTGTTTGCTTTATGAGTTGTCATAGTTAAAAAAAACACCAAGTAGATAGTTGATAGGTGCTGAGTTTCTCTCTATTTAACTGAGTTGATTCTTAGAAAGTAAACTCAGTCTGTTTGGGGGCCATGATGGAAGCCTTCATAGATTCAACCTAAAGAAATCCACTAATATAACTTCCATGAACCCAGTCACCTTTATGCCATTATGAGGCCTAATTTCTACTCTAGTAGAAATTTTATGAAAGCAGAAAAATTTAAAAAGAAAAAAAGTATCTTGTAATAACTTGCAGTTAAAAACATGGTAGGGGCAGTGAGGTGGCACTGTGTTTAGAGCACTAGCCCTGAAGTCAGGAGGACCTGAGTCCAAATCTGACCTCAGATACTTAAGACTTCCTGGCTGTGTGACCCTGGGCAAGTCACTTAATCCCAATTGCCTTAGAAAAAAAGAAAAAAAAACCAAAATTGAAACTGTGGTAGTTTGCTACATCCAAAGAGAAGTCCTTCATATTCAGAAGAACTCATGGTATCTAAAATTAGGCTCATCAAATTGCCATTTCTGGAGTGATTAGAGAAAATTCTTTGAGCTAAGAGATAAAATTTCTTGAGATGTGTTTGAATCCCGTGTTTTCAACAATTCTGTGATCATAATAGAAATCCTTTTGATTTTTAAAATATTGCATTTTCTCTGAAAAAAAACCATCTATGAATAGATTCTCAGAAATTATTTGTTTCACTTGGCTTACTCTAAGAGTAGGGAAGGACATAGAGGTACCAGCAGACAACCATACTGCCAATCTGCTGGCTGCTGCTGATTCACATGTGCTCAGTGAGCACATAAAGGGCAGCTATGTAGAGGTAATAAGTAACAACTCCAAAGCAGAGAATAGTCAGATGATGGCAATAGGTGGGATCTTTGACCCTTGGACCTCTTAACACAACTTGGATTATGAACTTGTAAATGAGCTTCAGAAAATTACTTGATCAGAGAGTCTCTTAAATCTTTTCCAAGACAGTCACATGTTTTTTATTTTGGAAGGATATTTGTATTACAGCAAGAAAAAAGGACATAGGAGGGGGGGGATAGTGTGTTGTGTACATGGGAAGAGTAGAGGAGAGATTACTAGGAAGATGCCCCAATAGACATCATTCCTATTGACTGTGGAGAGAGCTCTGAGAAAATTTGGCTTTGGCTATAGCTTGACTTGAGTTTGAATCCTGTTTCATCCACCCACTCACCCATCACTCACACCCACATATACACATACACATAGATGTTTAAAACATGAGAGACTAATGTAAGTGCCCACTAATGAATATCTAAAATATAAAACTGTTATACTCTCTGAACCTTAACTTCCTCATCTGTAAAATGAAGTTGACATTTGTATAACTTATCTATCTTAGTCATAATGAAGAAAAAAACTTTGTAAACTTTAAGGCATAAATATGTGTTAATCTCTTGTGGTGTTACATTGTGTTATTACAAAAAAGACAAGGTATTTATCTTTGAGAAGTTAACTATTTTATTAGGGAGACAAGAATCACATGCATGAAAACGGAGGTCCAATAATCAGACTACATAATATACTCAGATATGTATCGTAGGAGAGCCAGTGTAGCAAGTGGATCTCTATCCCCTTTGTGTCCCAAAGATTTAGGTTTGGGGCTACTTCTGCCTTGCATCCTAACAATGTGACTCTGGGAAAGTCATTTTATAGTATCTTAGGAAACTTTTTAAGGTACAATCAATCAAGCAATAAACACTTTTAAAGCATTTTCTAGAAACTGTGCTAGACATTGTGATAAGAACCAAGGATCTGAAGAAACAGTAAAAACAGTTCATGCCTTTAAGAAGTTTACATTCTAATGTGGAAACCAACATATATCATAAATTGGTACGTATAAGATACATACAGAATATAGGAAGACAATCTTAGCAAAGAAGGCTTTAGTAGTTATGGACTAGGAAAAGCCTCCTGGAGATTTGAATCTTGAATCCGAATTTGAATCCGAAGTCACAGAGAAGATGTTGCTCTGTGTTAGTGGGTATAATTCCTTACCTGAAGTTTCTTAAACCAGTGAAATCTCAGGTATTGCCCCCCAAAAGTTAGTACTATTTAGGACTTTAGAGAAAGGGGAGATAAGCATGGGTTCATAGGAAGGGTAGGAATTGAGATGAACATTGAAGTATTTGGACAACCCAAGATAAAGTAGAGAAATATGTTCGAGGGAGAGATACAGGTTAAAGAGGAAGAAAAAGAATCATATGGTCAAAGTATTGACCTGTTTAGAACAGAGTGGTTTCATTATTATGATTACAGAATTGTGGGAGATAAATTTAGGTTTTAAAAAGGCAAATCTGAATGATATGTTGTCTAAGTGATAATTGCCCATGCCAATGCCTTATCCTCTTAGTGGACAGAAGCACATAATCTTATTATAAAGCTCAGCCATCTCCTATCTGAGAACTTTTTTGATCTGTTCCCTCCCTTCCCTGCTCCCTGTTGGAGCTTCTCTCTATTTAATTACCTTGGATTTATTTTGCATATTCTTCTATACTTCATTAAAGTATTCATAGTTTCTTCAATATTTGGTCATATACTATCTTGTAATGTTTTTAAGCCTTCATGGAATTAATATGCATATTCTGAGTAAAATAGTAAGTTTCCCAAAGGACAAGAACCATCACTTTAGTATCCCAAACAGAATTTAGGAGGAAAAAACCCAATTGCATTCTTTCTACCATGATGTATACTTTCGCACTGCTAAATCATCCTATAAGCGAAGGAAGAAAAGATGCTTCATGAAGAGTACTGGTCATAGAAGTTAGAAAATCTAGTGATTTTAACATTTACTTGCTTAATGAATTGGGAAAAAATCACTTAGCCTGATTCTAAGTTTCTTCATCTGAAAAATGAGGATATTATCTACCATGGAATGTGGAGAAGTAGCCTGGTATAACATATAGCACTGATCTTGGAGTCAATAAAAATCGAGTTCAAATCCCAACTCAAACTATTACTACTATATGATCCTAGGTGAGTAACTCTTTTTTTCAGTTTGCTCATCTGTAATATGCATATAATAACGACATTTACTCTACATGTTCAAATAATGGAACAAATATGCTTGCAAACCTTAAAGTGTTAAATAACAGTCAGCCAAAAATAGTTATTGTCTAACTGAAAATCTAAGCTAATATGTAAAGTGTTTGAAAGATGTTAAGTGTTCTTTTTAATCAAGTGTAATGTTTTCCCTTGCTACTCAGTTATTTTTTAATCATAATTAATCATTTACATTATTATTTTGCATTTTTCCTAAATTATTTAGAAGTGCCATTCCAAAGAATAAATGATAAGCCTGTTTCTTCTCTCAAGAGGTCCCCTTCCTGACATGTGTTATGGCAAAAGCCCGTTACATAACACGAGTCTACAGTCAGATTCTCCATGTTTTTCTATAAAAGAAGCTAGGAACAAACATAAGAGGTCAGTTGATTTCAGAAGAGTTTTCAGCAACTATGGCCTTACGTACAAAAGACTGTCACCAGTCCTGTTTCACTCCCAATATTACAAATCAAATGACCCATTTTCTTCCAGTAGTAGTTGGTTCTGTCCATGGATGCCTGCTTGCTTCTTACTATCCCACTGTGACCAAGTCATGTACATTCTCTGAGACTCAGATTCTTAACCTGCAAATTGGAGATAGCACCTTTGGGAGCAGACTCAACGAAAGTAATCTGTAAATTGTAAAGTGCTACATGTACCAGCCATCATCATCATAATTATTAAATTATACAAATCATGAGTAAAAGGAAGTCATCTGTTGGCCAAAGCCACTTTAATTGAGAGCACAGTTCTTGGGAATATCCAAAAGATTAGTTGAGAGATTAGGAGGGAATTGTGATTGAAGGGTTAGGGAAATATGTCAACCAACATTAAGGGCTGTCTTGGATAGTTTTTGTAAGCTTAACTTTGTAAGGAATCTGAAAGATTGTCTAATCTAAACACCTTATTTTATAGGTGATGAATATGAGATCGGGAGAATGTGACTTGTTCAAAGTCACAAAGGCAATCAATGACAGAACTGAGATTCTAATCTAGATTTTCTGACTCCAAATCCAGTGCTTCTTCCACTGCCCCATGCTACTGTCTTCAAACAGTATTGGCTGGTTGGTAAGAGTAATCATGGGCAAGGAGGAAAGAAAGGGAGCACAGGAAAAAACCTTAGAGAGTATTATGTTCAATGCTCTTGATGTTTAGAGACTAGAGGCTGTATGCTAATGGGTACTCTATTACAACCAATTTTTGTTTACATACTTTCACTGGATTTAGGCCCATCAAGCATCTGGTAGCAGGTTAATAATTATTTTAAAAAGTTATTCAGAAAATGTCATCTTGTAGGAAAAGAATCCCATTGGACAAGTTCAATATCTCTCTCGAGGAATGAACATCTCAAGTTGATGCTTCTCAGATGAATCCGCTGAATTTACCCAAATGTCTTCTTAAATACTTGTCAAAATTCTTGCATTTATTTTTTAGATAAATAAGAAAAATTGTATCATGATTGAAGACAATAAGGAGAATAAAGACCATTCTTCAGAAAGAGGTAGAGCTGCTATTGTTTTTTCCTTGAAGAATGAGGTGGGAGGACTTGTAAAAGCTCTGAAGCTCTTCCAGGTAAGTGATCTTCTGTCTTTGTGAAATGGTAGTCTTTAAAATTATAGTTGAAACATGCTGTGAGGTTTAAGTCATCTTTTCCTGAGTGGGATTCAGAGAACTCTTTAAAGTGCCCTAGAAATCATTCCTTTCTCTTCACTCCCAAACCAGCAAATCCAAATCTCTCCCTCCCACCCACGAGTCTTTTGTTCTTCATTCTAAGATTGGCCTTACCTAACTAAACTAATTTGCCATTAATCCTTAACACATACTTTTTACCCTCTCCATTTCTGTGCCCTCTCTATTATCTGCACGTCATGCTCATTTCCTTCTTCTATTCCTTTGTCATGTCATTTCCTGTCTTGAATGTCCTTCTCTCATCCAAATTTTATCCACTTTTCAAAGCCTATTTTAATACCTAAGTGTTCCATGAAGACCACAGCCCTTAGGAAACTGTCCTATAAATTCAGATTATATTTAGTCTTTATCTCACAGTTTAGAACTCTAAATCTCTCTCTCTCTCTCTCTCTCTCTCTCTCTCTCTCTCTCTCTCTCTCTCTGTGTGTGTGTGTGTGTATCTCTCTGTTTGTCTCTGTCTCTTTGTTTTTCTCTCTGTCTCTGTCTGTCTCTCTCTGTATCTTCTGTGTCTCTCTCTCTCTATCCCTCTCTTCCCCTCTCCAAAAAGATCTTGGCAGGCTAGAACATTGGGACAGATAAGATGATGAAATTGGTAAGTGTAAAGTCCTACACTTAGATTAAAAATGAGTTTTAGTAGTATAAAATGAAGGAAGTGCGAGCATATAGGAGTTTGTTTGAAAAAAAGATTTAGGAGCTGTAGTGGAATGCAAGCTCAATATGATTCTCCAACGTTATTTGGCAATAGTTAATTCAGTTTTATGTTAGATAAAGAAAAATATAGTATCTTGGATTAGGCAGATGATAGCCTCACTGTACTATTCATACCACAACTGAAATATTAAGTACATTTCCACATGCCACTCTGAACTAGATAGACTGAGAGACAGATAAAGTGAATGATCAATAGATAGATTGATCTAACATTCTCCATGTTCATGGTGAACACAAATAATCCATTTATCATGGTGGCTACATTTGTACAAAGGACTGGGATACAAATTAATCCCTTTTAAATTTACAGGAAGAAAAAAAAGTATTGAGGGTGATATTGGAACAACTTTGTTTCCCTTGCATTTATCATTTTATAAGTGTAAAATGAAAGTTTAAATGATAATAAAAATTTACTATTATAAATTTAATCATAAGATTGTTCATTATTGAAGTAATTTCAAATGATCTTCACTCACTGATTTAAAACAGGAGAAGCATGTGAACTTGGTGCACATTGAGTCAAGAAAGTCAAAGAGAAGAAACTCAGAATTTGAAATTTTTGTTGATTGTGATACCAATAGAGAGCAACTAAATGATTTTTTTGACCTGTTGAAGTCCCATGCAAATGTACTGTCTGTGAATTCGCCTGATGCTTTTTCTATGCAGGAAGATGGTAAGTCTGAAAGAAAACATTCCCTAAAAAAATGAGTTCTAATTTCAGTCATTTATCAAGTGTTTGTTGCTTGTGAGTAACCTTCTGAAGACATGCTCCATATTTAATATGAAGATATGATCCGTGTTTAACACTTAGGATGGTGTCAACAACAACAAAAAAGTTATAACATAATTCTCCAGGAATTCACAGGCTAGTTGGGGGATACACCACAGATACAATTAGAGAATAGTTTTAAGGCAATGTCTGACTAAATGGAAGCAAACACAGCACAGCACAATTTAAACTTTCTTAAAGAGAATCAGGGAAGGTTTTCTGGAGAAAATAACTTTTAAGTTACTTTTTTGAAGAGATTAGGGTTAGAGCTATGGCATAGTTTAGGGAAAAGGAATGAGACCCACATTGATTTTTTAATTTAAATTGTTCTTTTTATTTCATTTCCATGAAAATAAAAAAAGAAATAGCTCTTGAAGAGGAAGTCTTCAGCAGAAGAAAACTAATTACTAATTGTTTATGTCCAAATTATCATAGACTTTGATATTTCTTAAATCTCTATCATCATAATTCTAAAACATTAAAAATACATGAGTAGCTTACCTATACAGAGAAGAAATGCTTCCCCATTCTGTTGTATGCCTGAAGAGATGGTCAAATGCAGGCTTTCTAGAACATAGAACCTATTAGTTGCTTTCAAAATAAGGCAGGAAAGCCATACACTTTGTAGTTATTGCTGGTAATAATAGCTATTTTTGTTAAATAAGAGCTTGCCAAATGCTTTGAATATTAAACACATTGCCTTGCTATATATTATCCAATAACAATTTCTCTCTCTCTCTCTCTCTCTCTCTCTCTCTCTCTCTTTCTCCTTCCCTCCTTCCCACATTTAGTGGGGTTTGCCATTGTGAATTAAAAATTTTCAGTTCTGTCAAATATTCTTGCTGTGTAGGTCATTGATTCAACTTTCACAGGTTTTTCTGTTTTAAAGTATTCAGGTATATTCTGCTGTGGCTCTCCTGGGAAACATAAGGTCTTCTCTCCTGCTAAGTGTTGATTCCGTTTCCTTTTCCTTGAAATATGTATTCATAGATTTCTGGATTTCTTTAAATGATCTGGAGGACATATCCTTTTGTTTTTAATGTATTCTCTATTGGTTTATCTGCTTATGTTCAAAGTCTTTAAGTAGCTTTTTTTTTCCTGAAATTTTGGATAACTTCAGTCTTTTTTCTTTATATTTCTCTGTTTTTCACTTTCTGGGTCTTACTCCTTTGAGGGCAATTTTCCTGTGAGCTGGATCTCAAAGTTTCCTCCATCTCCTGTGCTGAGGTGTTCCATCACTTCCTATGTTTCAATAACAATCTTGGTCTTTAAAATGGCATGTGGGATGACTGAACTGGTCACTTGCACACATGTATACCCATTCTCACACACATACTAGTCCAGTTCTCTTTGTTCTTCCATCCTCTGACTGACCACTGTTACTGCCTGGAGGGCTGCTAGGCAGCAATAATTTTCCAACTTTATATGGCTCATAGGATAACAGCTTGAAATGATCTTAGATGACATTTAACTTGACAGCTTCATTTTACAGCCAAGGAAATAGAGGATCAGGGAGGCTAAGCAACTTGGCCAAGATCACTCAGAGATAAGATTTCAACCCAGGTCCTCTCTGTCTAGAGCTAGTGCCCTTTCCATTGTACCATCCTACTTCTTAAATACTTTGTTCATAACAACCCTGTGAAAAGAGACATGGCAAGTAGTATAATATCCATTTTATGAATGAGTAAACTGAGACTTGGAGAGATACTTGTTCATGTCGTACCAGAACCAAAATTCAGGTCCAGGACTCTTCTGACTTAAAGTTTAGCCCTCATTCTACTGCACTGCCTCTCAATATAGCACTCTGTCTCTTAGATATCTGAAGACTATCTAAAACCAGGAATTCCTTTTTCTAGCGTCAGTGTTTCATTGAAGACTTACAACTTGTTGGGTTTTTATACTTGCAGAGATGGAGACTGTTCCCTGGTTTCCGAAGAAGATTTCGGACTTGGACAAATGTGCCAACAGAGTTCTGATGTATGGGGCTGAGTTAGATGCTGACCATCCTGTAAGTAATAAAGGGGAAAGACTTCTGTATAGTTTTCCAGCTTATATCAACCTGAAACAAAAAGTGTTTTAAAATGTTCAAATATATTTGTTCTCTCTCAATCTCAGGGTTTCAAAGACAACATGTACCGTAAAAGACGCAAATATTTTGCTGACTTGGCTATGAATTATAAGCAGTAAGTCTATGATAAAAAAAAAACCTCCCACAGTTAATCTAATTTTGAGACAGTAGTGAAGTAATACATAGAGAACAAATCATCTTTATTTATCAAATTGAAGCAAGTAAAATAAATATAAATTATACCTTGGTTTTAAATTTAAAGTAACATCTTTGTTTCATCTCATTTAGTGGTGATCTCATTCCCAAGGTTGAATTCACTGAAGAAGAGATAAAGACTTGGGGAACTGTGTTCCGAGAGCTCAATAAACTCTACCCAACCCACGCTTGCAGAGAATATCTCAAAAACTTACCTTTACTGTCTAAACACTGCGGGTATCAGGAAGACAACATCCCTCAACTAGAAGATGTCTCACGCTTCTTAAAAGGTGACATGTTCATTATTTAGTGTAAAGAAATGCCATACTGCATATTAGCTATGCAATTTTAATGTTAGAATTATAAAAGTTCACAAGAGAATACAGATATACAGCTATATATCTTTGTTAAAAAAAACATAGTGGGGAATAAAATTATGTGACCCCAAAGGGGAAGTACTTCTGGAACCGTGATATTGAATAGTATTGTTAACTTGTTTGAATATTTTCAATGGAGTTCAGATAGCAATAATTCTGAGATAACTTGTTTTCCTGGTATATATACACACACACACACACACACATATATATAAGTGTGTATATATATATATACATACAGAGAGAGAAAGAGAGAGCGAGCAAATTAGTAGGGTGGTGGATTAGGGGGCTAAATCCGGTAGATTAGGCTGAATTTGGAATCAGGAAGAACTGAGTTAAAACCTGTCTCAGACATTTACTAACTGTGATCCTGGGCAAATCACACCTCTTTAAGCCTCAGTTTCCTCATTTGTAATATGGAGATAATAATAGCACCTATTGTATTATATAAATAAATATAAATAGCCATAATAATGTCATTATATAATGCATAATGATAGCCTAATTTAGCACTATCATTTATGTGGGCATCCCCCTCTATTAGGTAAAAACTACATTTTTTTACTGGAAGGATTTAGAGCCGAATTCACACACAGATTATAGTTTTGAAGGAGAGCAAGAGAGTTGAGAGATCAATTTTCTGTGTCTAAATATAAGGTAGAAAGCCATGGTCTCTCACCAAATGTCCCTTGGTGTTATTGCTAGAGATAGAATATTGAGATCAAAAAGACCTTTTCATTTGGAGAGCTAAATGCTCCAGTGGGATAGAGTACTTAGCCTGAAAACAGGAAGACCTGAGTTCAAAGCTAAACCTTAAACACCTCGTAGCTGTATGACCCTAAGCAAGTCACTTAACTTCCATTTGCCTCAGTTTCCTCATCTGTAAAATAGGGTTTAACTCTTTATCTTCCTGGGTTGTTGTGAGGATCAAATGAGATAACTACAAAGCACTTGATACAGATCTTATCACATAGTGAATAATATAATATAATATATATATACACAAATATACATATCTATATAATTATGATATATAAGTATTATTATTATTATCTTACTCCGAACAAAAATGCTGAGGGTTTGAGGCATCTTCTTGAAAATTTTTTTAACTATGTTTCAGAGCGTACAGGGTTTTCCATCCGTCCAGTTGCTGGCTACTTGTCACCAAGAGACTTCTTGGCAGGTTTAGCGTTCCGTGTTTTCCACTGTACTCAGTATGTGAGACACAGCTCAGACCCCCTCTATACTCCAGAGCCGTAAGTATTGTTGCTTGAGGATGTCAAAATCTCATTCTGTAGAATTCAGATATTCAGCAAATGTCTTTGCAGCATAGCAGATAGAATGCAGGATATGTAGTCATCAAGACCTGCATCCCAGGTCTTGTATGAAATCCTGAATCCCAGACACTTGCTAACTGTATACTTACCTGAACCTCTTGGTGCCTCAGTTTCCTCATCTGTAAAATGATAGGATTAGACTCAATGACTTCTCAAATGTCTTTCAGCTCTAAATTTATGATCCTATGTCTTCCTCTGTGCCTCAAGCAACTCCCTAGTAATTATATGCTAAATCAATAATGGATTTTAATTTCTGTTAATGGAGGTACTTGTCACATTGGGAGTTCCCTGCACTGATTAAATCATAGATCCTCCCCTCAACAAACACAGCAATTATAGGTGCCTTTATGCCCTTTGGCCAGTGTCAGAATTCATATCACATAATCCATTAGAATTACATCCACTGAAGCTGCCTTCTGTTTCTAAGCTATTAAATGTCCTGTCTTACCTTGGGGAGTGAAATAAAAATAATGTTTAAAAATTACATTCTGCTGAATTAAAGCAGATAATCACACATTTGTATTCTGCTTTGTCAGCAAGTATCATGGTATGATATGCTTAATTCTATTTATTTTTCAGGGATACCTGTCATGAACTCTTGGGTCATGTTCCTCTTCTGGCTGAACCTAGCTTTGCTCAGTTCTCCCAGGAAATTGGCCTGGCATCCCTTGGAGCATCTGATGAGGCAGTGCAAAAGCTGGCTACGGTATAGATCTGAACATTTCGAGCTCTTTGGTCCTTTCTTCTGATGTTAGCAGCTGGAATGCCCACAACTGCCCTCCTTAAAATGATTGAACTTGGTGCTTGAGAGTATAACTTATTATTGTTTAAACAGAGTGATTGAATGACCAATTTAAGAAATACCTTTCCTGTGCTTTTTTAAAGTGTTACTTTTTCACTGTGGAATTTGGCTTGTGCAAACAAGAAGGACAGCTGAGAGTTTATGGAGCAGGGCTGCTCTCTTCCATCAGTGAACTCAAAGTAAGAGTCACAAATATTGCCATTTTTTCATTTCTTTTATAAACAGGATTTGAAGTATTTAGGTGAATTATATAGATATCTGCTATGGAAAACTCATGAAATATGTCCTTAGGACTAAAATTATCCAAAGATCTTGAGGTAGACTGAGTTACTGTTTCTCCAACAAGATTTCTAAAGATTGCTACCATTATTCCATAGTTGGTATCCTGTTTTCATATATATGTATCCAAAACAGGGGTTCTTAGCTATTTTTAATATCATTTTAAAAATTAAAAACAATAATGCTTTTAAAGGCATAACATAAGATACATAGAATTACAAAGGAAACCAATTATATTGCATTGTAGTCATAAAAATAAACCCTCCATCAAGTTCATGGATCCCAGTTTAAGAACTACACCTTTTAATCAGAAGATGAAAGAGAGAATTATATAATGGATAGAGCACTGGATTTGGAATCAAGAAGACCCAAATTCAGATTCTTCTTTAGATACTTGCAAATTGTATAACTTTAGGCAAGTCTTTTAAACTGTGCCTCAGTTTCCTCTCTCATAAGAGATTGGACTTCATGATCACAAAGATTCCCTCCTCTCAATTTAAGTCTATGATACCATTTACTGATTTTTGATCCAAAGAATTTTGACCAAAGTCCTTTTGAAACTATTTTCTAAGTTGCTAAGTATGGATCTCTTTGATGGTGAAATGCTTTCTTTCTGATAGAAATAACTTATATTAATCTGTCTATAATAAACCTAGAAAACAATCCATCTATATTAATACTAAAGCAAATAAGGGAGATCCTTTAGTAGAAAGAAGATTTGACCCTAAGGTCAAAGATCTGAGTTTAAGTTTTATTATATGATATGTGCTAGCGGTGACCTTAGCCAAATTTCTTAACACTTCTTCCCTTTTGTTTTTTCACCTATAAAATGGGAATAATAATAACTTACCCCATAGTTTGTTGTGAGGATCAAATGAGACTATATATATAAGGTACTTTGCAAACCTTTAAGCATAATGGTTTTGTTTTTCTTCATTCATTTCAGTTGGGTCTGATTCCATTTGGGGTTGCCTTTGCAAAGATATGGGAGTAGTGTGCCAATTACTTTTCAGCTCATTTCACAGTCAATGAAAATGAGGCAAACAGGGATAAATGACTTTCCTCAGAGTCACACAGCTAAGTATCTGAGGTCAGATTTGAACTCAGATCTTTCAGGGACAGGGCTCTACCCCCATTGTATCACCTAGTTGCCCCTAATTATTATATAAGACATGAGCTATTATTATGAGATGTAGATGGGTTGCCTCTGTTTTAATGAAGGGGGTTTCTACACTGAGAATTCTCTACATTGAGATGAAATATAAATCTGACAGAAAGAAACCAAAGCAAAAAACTGTATCTGACTTCCACTACCTCTGTGACCTTGGGCAGGTCAATAAGCATTTATTAAATGCCAACTAAGTGCCAGACACTGCGTTATCCTGTGGGAATACAAAGAAAGGCAAAACATAGTTTCTAGTCTCAAAAATCTCACAGTTTGTTAGAGGGACAACATGCAAACAATTATATATAATATGTGTGTATGTATGCATATGTGTGTGTATATATGCACCTATGTATACATATGATGTTTGGTCTAGTTTCAGAGAAAAGATGCTAAGATTAAGGTAGTCTGGAGAAGGATTCTTGTAGAAGGCTGGAGTTTAGGTGAGACTTGAAGGAAGTCATGGAAGACAGAAGGAGAATATGAAAAGGCTAAGTCAGTTCATCTCCCTGGCTCTCAATTTCTTTCTCTGTAGATTGAGAGGCCTCTGAGAACCCTTTCAGCTTTAGAACTTTTATGTTCTGAACATGAAATCCTTTAATTCCTAGCATCTAGTGCAACTTAATTCAACAGGTACTTTTAGTAAATTTTTTTTTTTTACAAACGCATTAGAGGTTGTATTCTTTGCCTCAATGATTCTGGGCTTATCTCCTAGCATGCCCTCTCTGGACAAGCCAATGTGAAGCCCTTTGATCCTAAGATCACCTGCAAGCAGGAGTGCCTCATTACAACTTTCCAGGAAGTCTACTTTGTGTCTGAAAGCTTTGAAGAAGCAAAGGAGAAGATGAGGTAAAGTTTGTCTCTTTCCCTCATTCTCTTCTAAAAAAGGCAATCTTGAAGATGTAATTTAGAGTGATTAGAAGAAGCTCTTGGATGCTTGGGGAACTTTGAAACAATTCCTGTTCTGACTGTTAACAATATAGTCAATTTTACTTTCACACACTTATGACTTCCTGAGATCCTAAATGGACTCTCATCCATTCATTCACAATGAAGTGATTGATAGCTTTCAGAATCCTTGGGAAGTCTATTACATAAAGTCCTGGAGTAAAGATAGCAATCAGATAATTTTCTAGAAAGATTGGGACAAGTGGACAGCTTATTTGCTTTGAATTTTCCCACTTGTGTTTATTATTCATCCATCCATCCATCCATCCATTCATGTTCGTGGTTTATTTGCTTTGGATTTTTCCACTTGTGCTTGTCATTCATTCATTTATTCATCTATTCTTCTATCCATCCATCCAACAAGCATTATTAAAGTAACAAGCATTTATTAAAGAACTACTAAATACCATGTGCTCAGAGATAGGAAAATTAAATAGCCCTTGCCTTTACAGATCTTTCTAGCAGGGAAAATATATGTACATAGAAATTAAATACAAAATAAAACCAGTAATTTTGGAAAGGGGGAAGGGCTCTAGCCACCAGGAAAGTGTCAGGACAGGTTTGCATTAGAAGGTAGCACTTGATTTGGGTTTTGAAATAAGCTACAGACGCTGTGATGTTGAAGTGAGAAAAATATGCATTTTAGGCATAAGAATGGATTTATATTTGGGCACAAGAATAGATTCAGAGGATATTATGTGCATGATGAACAAGGGTAAGCCAGAACGTGTGTACCTTTCTTGGGAGAAAAACCCAAACCAAATAGGACATTGTCCATTAACAGTGGTGGTGTGAGAATATTGATCATACACGTTTGATTTTAGGTAGTTTTCATTGACTTTGCTGAAAATTGATTTGTTCTCTTTGTTGTTATCTCTTTAGAGAATTTGCAAAAACTATCAAACGCCCTTTTGGTGTGAAGTACAATCCATACACACAAAGTATCCAGATTCTGAAGGACACCAAGAGCATTGCCAATGTAGTCAATGAACTTCGACATGAACTTGACATTGTCAATGAAGCCCTCACTAAAATGGGAAGACATTTAGGTGTCTAAAGGGAGGATATTCCCTGCTTATTCAAGAGTGATTAATTCTAGATAGGATTTGAAGTACTGCAGAGGACGTTGGATATTTCCATAGAGATCCATGGAATAGACTTTTTTTTTCAAGAGCCAAACGATGGTTGAACTAGCTGGCTATGAAACATAATTCTTAACCTCAGTGATGCTACAAGATATTATTAATCAATCCCTGGAAATGTTCATATGAAAGATATACTTATCTAATTTGTGGGCATTTGTCTGACTTCCTAGACATTAAGTAGTTGAATCCTACTTCTAAGAATAGAAAAAAGAGAATATTTTCTCTACAAAATATTTTTCCTCTATTTAAAAAAATAACTAGTTTTTCTGTGGTTGCTAGATGGGTATCTTTAATCAAGTTCAAGTAAAAATCTTGAACTCCTTAAATTTATGATATTTATTATTTATTGTAGAATTTGAGACTTTCCACCACAGGTTTAATTCTATGTTTAGGTTGGATAAGATATTGTCCTTGACTGATTATGCTCCTTCTGAAATTATGGAAATCCCATAGTACTTAGTCCAATGGGGGTTCTGGCAACAGATGACCAGGTGGTAAAAAGTTCTGTAGTAAACTCTTAAATATCTCTTGACTTTACCAGATAGAAGATTAAAATTCAGTAATGAGTTTTCATGCTCCTACTTAAAAGTATTCAGTGGTTATCTGTTGGTCTTTAGGATAATCAGATGATAGAGTCAGAATAGATCTTAGAAGTAATCTATTCCAACTCCCACTAGAGACATGAATTTGGTCTTTAGTATTCCTTGTAATTAGCCATTCATCTTCTGCATAATTATTTCTTGTGATGGAGAACTATTTCCTGGGGAAACCTCTCTTATTGATAGTCATCTCTATCATTAGGAAGTTCTTCCTAGTTAAAATCTGCCTTTTATAATTTCCACCAATTGGTCTAGTTTTATTTTTAGTAGTTACACAGGATAACTTTATTCATTCTTCCTTTTTGATATCTAAAAATTGTTGAATAGCATGGTACATGGTATAGTAGAAAAAGCAGAGGTTTTGCAGTTAGAGCACATGGATTCAAATTCTGCCTTTAATGATAGCTATTAATGTGGTTTTAAGCAACTTGGATCTCAGTTTTCTCATCTTTGAAATGAAGGGGGTCAGGCTAGGGACCTCTGAGTTCCCTTTAAGCTCTAGGTCTATGATTTTAAGGTCATGGCTTCCCTAGTTTTTTCTTTTCTCTGGAAAAACATAACAACTCTAGTTTCTTCTACTCATCCTCATATGGTATAGTTTATAATCCCCTTATCTTGACTTCCCTCTTTGTGGTAGTTTCCAATTTGTCATATTTTCCTTAATATGCGGATAGTAGAACTCTTACTTCCTTTAATTTGACACATATTTATTAAACTACATTCCTATTAAGCAGAGTAATGTTATGAGTGTTTAGAGAAAGAAAGTTTAGCCTAAGGCATGTTTTTTTTTCTTATGGTGCTTACTAAAGCTAAGTCTCAAAGGAAGATGGGACAGATAATGGCAACATTCATACCACACAAATTAATTAAAATAATGATTAATTAGGTGTGGATAAAAGAGATATTTAGCAGTGGATCTGAAACACAATTGAAAAGGAAATATAGTGAAGAAATAAGACCTAGTAGTAAGTTAACAGTTGGATGATAATGTGTGCCTATATGCGAATGGTTACCATGGGAAGAGAGGAAAGAAGATGGAGTATTCTGGACACCAGGATTCCTTTTAAGTAGTTCAAGATTAGTCTTTATTAGCTCACCATATAGTGATAAGAATCCAGTTTCTTTTCCACATGAACTATAACCTTTTCTTTTACCATTCATTATCTAATTATTTACATTTTCCCTTATTAAATTTAATCTTGTTATACTGAATTTATTATTCAATCTTGAGTTTTGTGGTGATTTTGACTCAGTGGTTCAAAAACCAAGCAGTTCTTCTGTCCCAATTTTTTGTCATGAAAAGATCTGATGAATGTGAAATCTATGATCTCATTTAAATCATTGCTCAAAATGTTAACTAGAAGAAGCTGAGAGACAGAGGCATGCAAAAACCTTATATGCTGACAAAATTGCATTAACTAGTTCTTTTTGGTTCAATCTTTCAAGCAGTTATCAATTCAGCTAAATACAAAAGAGTATCTTGAAAAGCTTTTCTGAATGCCTTGGTGAAATACAGTATGTTGTGTCTAATGCCATTCTCTTGATCTACCTGTCAAAAAAGGAATGGAGTTAGTTTGATCTCACTTGGTGACCTCATATTGACTCATAGATATCATCACTTCCCTAAGTGTTTATTAACCATTTGCTTAAAAATCCAGCCTAGAATTTTTTTTTGAAGGTAGATGTAAAACTTGTTGATTCCTGCTCTATAAAATTTATTGTGTTTTTTTTTTAAATTGGGGTAACATTTTTTTCAAATTCTAGTTATAGAATTACAGAACTGGAAGGGGCCTCAGAGACCTCCTAATCCAACCCATCTTTAGACAAAAACTTTTGTCTACAGTTTTTTTCAAATATCCTTGGCTCAGCAGCCTCCCTGCCACTTGCCAGGTGTTTTGGTACCCTAAGCTTCAGTTTGACCAGTCCTGTTGAAGTCATTGAGGACAGCTAGGCACTCTATTTAGTATCTTCTCATTTGTCTCCAGTTTTCACTTCTCCCACCTATTTTTTGGTAGTTTCCTTCTTAGTCTAATGTCCACTTTTTCCTAGTGAAAAATAGAAACAATATAAGCAAAGTAATTCTATCTTCTCCTTTTATCTATCATCCCATCTATCCTAAGTTGCAATTTTATTCTGCCTTTGATTTTCCGGTTTGCCTTTAATCTAGGACAGAAACTGGACTTGTAGTTTCATTGCTACATGGATTCCCTCCAATAATGAAGAGTAGCACTTTTTCTGCAACTTAGTCTTAGAGGGTTGCCTGGAGTTCTGACTTGCCCAGGATCACATAGCTAGTAGATGTTCAAAGTAGGACTTGAGTTATCCACATATTAGGGTCAGCTCTCTATCTAGTGCCCTACAATCAACCTCCAGCTTCTCTTTAAAAATAGCACTCTGTCATTCTTTGTGTTCCTCACCAGTCTCAGCTTTTTCATAGCCTTGGTTTTCTTTTTTGCTATTTTTAATACTATTTTATTATTTTTATAGCACCATGGTACTTTAATTTTTATTGTTTCCATTCATCCTACTTTTCTTTAATGTTCTATAAACACAGCTTTTTTAGTTTGTATTGGTGTTTTCTCCCCCCCCCACCCACCCAAGAAACCCAAATCAACCAATACTCCATGTTTTTTTTTTGCTAGTTATTATTGTTGTATTATAGAGGGATATTATTTAGAGCAGATTAGTAAAATTTTAGTCGTTCATTTCAAATGGAAAGAATTCTCAGTCAACATAGTGTTCTATAAGTCCATATGATTTCTATGATAGTGGCCAGGCTTAAGAATGCTGTTACTTTCCATCTCCTAGTTTTTGATGCTATATTAATGCAAACTTTATCCCTAAATATTCAAGCATTGTGCACTAGAATTGGACTCATCCAAAATAAATACAAGACATTCTTTAAATAAGTCTAGAGTTTGGATTTTCTTAAGGATATGGATTTTATATACATTAAAACTAAAAAATGTACTTTTATATTCATGTTAATATATCAATATGCATTGAGACATTACACTCTAATTTCTAGATATTTCAGCTATCAATTCTACAAAAGGAATAAATTAAGAATCTTTGTTTTAAAGAAATGTCTGATCTCAGGTTATTTAAGAAAATGAAAGCATGATGTTTCTCTTGTGTTATTTCACAACTTTGGCATTGATTAAATCTAGATTTAATAGCATGATTTATCTATTAAAAACACTATGTCTCAGTAGGATAATTGAAAAGCCTTTAAAATATTTGTGCTAATTAGTAAGTTCAATTTGGTTGCAAGAATATCTGTTTTAAGTAAAATCAAACTGGCTCTTTCAGGTGATTGCATACTTGGTTTGTTCTATTTACATATTGCAAATTGAAGTAGATAATCTGACTTAAAATGTAAAATAACATTTCAAATCACATCATGATTACAGTTTGTTGGAATCAAAAGTTAATTTTAAACCTTTAGAAATAAAAAAAATAAAATAAATTAAAATGGATCTCTTACCTTGGGATCTTAAGAGTTGCAGAATAATTAAATAACCTTAAATTGTTGCTTTCTATCCTTTTCACTAAGTTTTTACATACTAGTAGATTTGGGCGATTGTGGGCTCTCCATACGTTTATGTGTATTTAATACTATTTCAAGCATGTAGGAATCAAGGGCACATTGGCACTGAGTACCTCAAATTGGGAAGCAGTTTCACTAATTTAGTTGAGATGCACTAAGGACTGACCACTACTTCTCAGAAGAAATTGGAAGCAGCAGTGCTGTGACTTTTTGAGGGAAGTCCTGCCCCAAACATTTGTTGGAATAGCAACATTTCTCAATCTATGAAATATGTCATCTACAACACTACTCTCACTATTAAGTGGGAAGGTTTTAGAATTTTCTTTAGTCTAGAAATGGAAACTATTAGACATTTTAGGTAATTCTATGTTCTATATACAACTCCTTGAGACACTGTAATGATGATCTGGCACAATTTAGTGAGTCTCTGCTTATTAAATTGTTGAAGCATTGCTTAAGTCTTACTTGCTATGTTTTGTGTGTCTACAGTTAAAGTGGATAATAAATACTTGAAAACTTCAGTATCTTGGTCCTCATTTTATTCATCAAATACTAAAAAACATTGAGGTATATTTTTACAGCTTCATCTATCTATGAAGTACATCACAACCAGGTCCCTTTAATGGCGTAATTGATATAAAAAAACACCCGGAAGTATATTTTTACAATTTCATTTATCTATGGACTCCATTATAACCAGGTCCTTTTAGTGACCTATTGATATGTTGTGCTACTTACTGCAATGGGGGAATGCCTTGAGGTTCTCTGATACCTTCCTATCTTGACCAAGGCATGCATTGGTGTGTCAGTTCAAGGCAGACAGTCTAGAATTGGAACTAACTAATCTCCAAGTGCTCTAAACCAGCACTTGGTTATCATTAACATTATCTGACAAACCAGAATTAATCCAAACTAACCAGCTATCCCTTAAGTGTGGGCACTTTACACAGAAAGAGACCTGAATAGGGCTGTTACAGTAATCCCTGTTCTTCCTATTCCACTCTCTCTGATATTATCACTTCTGACTCAGCCTTCCTGGGACCCATGACTTGAGCAGATGGGATGAAATATATAATCTTTACACCAAATGAAATGAAATGGGGGTTAGTAGTGGGAGAAGCAGAGCAAGAATTTCCTGGGCTTAAATAGGTTGCGGGAAGAGATTTAAAGGTAAAAGATGCTGCTTTGGCTATGTGACTAATCTTCTCTAGGTATTATTTTCCTAATCTGTAAAAGGAGAAGATTGGACAAGATGGTAAAATCTTTCTATCTCTGAATTCTAAGATTGTTTAGAATTCTAAGATCCTTTCCAGTTCATGGCTCAATTGAATCTGGACTATTTCAAAGTGTTCCCTATTTGTGGATAGCATTTGCTGCCATCTAAAGGTAGAAATAGCTTTGGATGAGTTGGAAAGAACATCAGAGACCCAAGCATTCTTGAATGAAACTCTTCATTACACAAGTGGTTTGATGATCTCTGGTATATATCTTGTTTGCATATAGTCATTTGCATATTGTTTTCCCTATTAGATTGTAAGCTCTTCAAGGACAAGAAATGTCTTTTGCCTTTTTTTTGTATCTCTTGTATACCTGATACATAGTAGGTACTTAATATTTATTGACTGACTAGATTTCTTGAATGAATGAATAAAAGATTAAGCATTTATCATATACATAATGCTGTACTAAGTGCTGGGGGTACAATAAGCAAAGTAAGACAGTCCCTGCTCATATTCCGATGATGATGATAGTGATAATGGATAGAGGGATGGGTAAAAAGAAGTCCCTACTATATGTCAAGGCACTGTGCTAAGCACTTTACAAATATTATCTCCTTTGATGTTTACAACAATCCTGTGAAGTAGGTGCTCTTATTATCCTCGCTTTACAGTAGAGGAATTAGGGAGACAACACATATGGAAAGTTTCAACTGCAAGTCAGCTTGTACCTTTAGGGTACAAAAGCAAAGCAGATGATAGTGCTTCTTTAATGTCATGTATACTGATTAAATTATATCATTTTCTGATATTGACTTTGCTTAAAGTCAAACAGGCAGTAAATGAGAAAGTCAGAATTTGAACCCAAGACCTCTTATCCAAATTCTTCACTTTTCCCACCATTCTGAAAGCTTCTATAAATACATAGTATTCTGTTCAGGTTTTTAAATCCCAGGGGCTACAAATTATTAAGGACAAAAAGGACCGGCTTTGAGAAATAGGCAGACAAGCCAAAAGGAGAAGATCACTGATTTTTTGTAACATTCAATTTTTAAAATGTTTACAAATATGGAAGATGTATAAGTGAAAATCCCAGTTTCTGTCCTGCAATCACACAGATAAGGTGAATATAATATTTTTAAAAAGAGCACTAAAGGTAACTTACTGCCTAAAATATTTTTTATTAGCTCTAGGGTACAAGAATTAAGTTCTCTCTATGTTTGACATATAAAACATCTTCCCTTTCCATCATCTAGGCTTTCTTACACATTACTCATTTCCTGGTACTTGAAGTATAGGTCTACTTCCTATTTTTCACTCATGATGCTTATGAACCATCTCCAGGCCTTTGCTTTGCCAACTCCCTGCTGTCTCCATCATTTGACTTCTTGGAATCCTTCACTTTCTTCAAAATTTAGCTCCAGCAGCCTTCTGAATGAGACCTTTCCTGTCTCCGTTCTCCTCAAACCCTTCCAATCCACCCCAATTGTAGAGCATCCTCTTCTAAAACTACCTGGTATATTTACTTTGTAAATATATATGCATATATATGCATATATATACATACACACATATGTAATAAATATATTTACAGAACAGACATATATACTTACAAAGTAAGTATAAAATATATACAAAGTAAAAAAATATATATATAAAGTAACCTTGTATGTTTACTTTGTAATTATATATATATATATATACACACATATATATAATAAATACATTTACAAAGTAGATATAGATATACTTACAAAGTATAAAATATATATAAAGTAAATATATATACATACATATATATGCATATAATATATAAAGGTATATATAATATACCTTGGATAGTAGCTAGGTTTGTCAGTATTATATATACAGATGTGTGTACATACACATGTATATATATATGTATATATATATATGTGTGTGTGTGTATATATATATATATACACACACACACATATATATATATATACACATAATTGTGTGTGTGTGTGTATCTTCCTACATTAGAATATAAACTTCTTGCGGGCAGGGAATTTTTTATTTTTGTCTTCGTACACCCAGGGCTTAGCAGAATGGGCCCTTAAGAAATGAACAGCGAAATGCTTTTTGATTAATTTAAAAGGCTTTCTCTAAAGGGTGCAGACCAGATGGAGTAGGTGAGGAGAGACCAGTGTGGGGCCCAGGATTCAGGAAAGCTTTCTGAGAAGCTGAAGCCCTTCTCACTTTGGGGGATGGTCTCCGGTGCCAGGGCAACTGGACTGACAGGCATCAATTACACTCTAGCCTGAACCACCTGGGCATCCCTTTAGCCCCGGCTGAGCATGCTGGGTGTGGCGAGGATGGGCACACGAGTGCTTCTGCCGTCCGTCTCAGAGCAGCAGGCGCCGTGCCCTGTATCGTCCCTCACCCTCGTCTTCCGGGCCTCCCTTAGGCTCCTTGATGTGTGCTGGAAAACTTCTTTACTACTGGGGGCTAGCATCCCCTTCAAGGACCACGGCTGTGTTGCAGCCGTGGGAAGCCGGCCTACAGAAACCAAGGACCGGGCTTGTTTCCAAGGCAGGGAGTTACCGAGCGTCAGAGGAGTGGGCAGGGTCTGTGCCCTCCCAGAAGGGACCTCCGTCCGGGGCTACTGTATCCCCTTTATCCCCTCTCAAGAGAAATTCTGGACAGAAGACCCCAGACGTGGCCGTGTGAGCGTTTGCTTGAAGACCCGGGCCGGGAGCAAGCCGCCTTCACCGTCCCCTTCGGGAGAGCTCATTGTTAGCAGGTTTCCCTCTTACGTCAAAGGCAGAGCTCCGCCCGCTCCGGGGCGGACCCACACCCGGAAGCTCCGTGGGAGCTGACCGCTGCTGTGCGGTACGCGGAGGCATGGACCGTGAGTCGTGCCGGCGGGAGGCGGCTTCTGCCCCGGCCCGGGCCGTCACTTTGCTTCTGAGCTGGGTACCTGACTCTTCACGGGCTTCACCCCAGGGTCCGGGCTCTGGAGGGTAGTTGGACAGGCTCCGGGGGTCTGGGACTACTGAGTCCCTCTGGGGTCTGGAGGTCCGGGATGGGGGGGCCGGCGTCCGGAGGCATGGAGGGGAGGTGGAGCGGGATGAGATAGGATGGGCTCGCCTAGACTTCACGGGGAGAGTGAGCCAGGGACGCGCGACTCTCTGGGCCATGGAGGCTCCCCGAAGGAGACCCTGCCTTAAGGCTGCATGCACATCGGGGCCTTTCTTTGGGTACAGAACCTAAAATGTGGAAACCCCTGAGAAGGCTTGATGTCCGAGCGAAAGCCCCTTCCTCTTGAGGGGGTGGTATCGCCTTCTAAGACCCTTGTGCTCCTGCCCTGGGGAGCCGGCCTTAGAGAAACTGCAGACCCAGGATTGTTTCAGAGGCAGGTAGTTTGAGGGGCCTTCCCAGAAAGGACCTCCCATTCCACCGAGTCTAATCTCCACCCGCCTGAGGGAAATTCTGTAGGACAGAGCCAACAAGTGGCCCCGCTGCCTGGGCTGAAAGCCGCCCACGAGAGCTCTGGCTTGGGCAGAGCTTTGTTAGGTCGTGTCCCTCTTACGTCAAGCCCAGATCTCCTCCCCCCCCCCCCCCCCCCCTTCCCCACTCCGGTCTCTCGTTCTGCTTTCTGGGGCCCAGTAGGACAAGGCTATGCCTGTTTCCATCTTTTCATTGCTTTAAGAGGGCTCCTAAGGCTTGTGCAAACTCTTGGAAATGCTGGTCCCCAGAGCCGCTGCTGGCGTGGGTGTGAGAGTTTCTCTCCTCATAAACACATCCAGGGCAGTCAGCCTCTCCCCTCTTCCTCCTTTTAAACTGGCTGCAAAGGGTCCCACCACTGTGGGACGATGGGATATGGGGATATGGAGAGAAAGAAAGCCGTGCTATCTACCTAAGTGGGGATTTAAAGGCCCTCGGAAAGAGTGGGCGTGAAGGGAGGTTCGGACAGTTCCAGACTCTGACAGGTGCACACGTGAGGAACTCTCAGGGTACAGGTGCACAGACATTCTTGTTATGGGTTCACTTTCTCCTATTATGGTTTTCTTTTGTGCCTAGGGGGCAAATAGCTATGGGCAGCTTGGCCTTGGCCATAAAGAAGATGTGCTTGAGCCCCAGCGGCTGAACGATTTCTGTGATCCCAAACGCCTTAAATTGCTGACTGGAGGAGGAGGACACTCAGCTGTGGTCACAGGTAACCTGCAGGACGCTCTCTCTGAGACCAAAAGCAATCAGGTTCATGGTATTTAGGACTGGAAGGGACATTAAATGATTTTGTTCAGGTCCCTCATTTTACAGAAGAGGAAACAGACCCAGAGGGAGAAATGGGTTGTAGACAATGACCCAGGCTGTCTGTTGGTAATTCCCATGTTCTTTCTATTCTAATATAAATTAGAATTCTTCTCCTCTACCCCCTCTGTCATCCCCCTTTTATGTTGGAAGAGAAAGCTAAATCAGAAGTTAACCTTGTTTATACTGAAGACCCTGGGCAGTCAGGGGAACCCTTGCTTTTAAATACAAAAATAGAACATGTAGGATTGCAGAGAAAACAAATTATATTGAGATACAGTTATCAAAATGCTTTTTTTTTTTTAAATTCATGAACCCCTGATCTAAATAATAGATGATTTTTCTTTAGTACTTTTCTGTGGTAAAACAAATTATATTAAAAATACATTTTTTTTATTTGTGATTTCAAGTCCACTTCGATTTCTTTCTTTTCCCCTCCCTTTCCCTCCCTCCTTCCTTTTCACTTTCCCTTTCTTCCCCTTTCCCTCTATTCCTTCCCCCTTCTTTCCTTCCTTCCTTCTCCCTTCCCTTCTTCCCTTTCCTCCCCCTTCCCTCCCCCCTTCCTTCTTCTCTTCCTTCCTTCCTCCCTACCTTCCTTCCTTCCCCTCTTTCTTTCCTTCCTTCCTTCTTCTCTCTCCCTTCCTTCCTCCCTTTCTTCCCTTCTCCTTCCTCCCTTCCTTCCTCCCTTTCCTCCCCTCTCCTTCCTTCCTTCTCCTCTTCCTTCATTCCTTCCCCTCTTCCTTCCTTCCTTCCTTCCTTCTTTCCTTCCTTCCTTCCTTCCTTCCTTCCTTCCTTCCTTCCTTCCTTCCTTCCTTCCTTCCTTCCTTCCTTCCTTCCTTCTCCCTTCCCTCTCCCTTCCTTCCTTTCTTTCTTCCCTCCCTCTTTCCATCCTTCCTTTCTTCTTTCCATCTTTCCATCCTTCTTTCCTTCCTTCCTTCTTTCCTCCCTTCCTTCCTCCCTTCCCTCTCTCTTTCCTTCTTCTCTTCCTTTCCCCCTTCCTTCCTTCCTTCCCTCCCCCCTTCTATGAGCCCAAATCTAATTTTTGAGGAATTATTTTCTTCAATGATTTTTTTGTGCTCTCTTTTCTATTTGATGTTCTATTTTTTAAGAAATTCTTTCCTTCAGTGAATTTTTGTGCCTCTTTTACAATTAGGCAAATTCTGTTTTAAAGTATTATTGTCTTTAGTATTTTGTTTTTGGTGCCCCTACCCCCCTTTTTTCCCAAGTTGTCAATTCTTTTTCATAATTTTCTTTCATTACTCTCATTTCTTTCCCCATTTTTTTCTCTACCACTCTTATTTCTTTCTTTAATTCATCCAGAAATTCTTGTTGTTTTTGGGTCCAATTAGCATTTTTCTTTGAGAATTTGGTTGTAGCTGTTTTCATATTGTAGCCTTTTCTTGACTCTGGAACTGTGGCCAAGTCACCTACTCACACCAATGCTCCTCTTTGCCTTGGCAAGAAGTCCAGAACCAAGGTCACTGCTCTTCTCTCCCTGGAACAGTGACCCAGATCTGCTTATGGGCAATAGAGTTGCCAATCAGCACCAGCTGATTACAGCGTCATTTCCTATAATCTTTTCCTGACCAGTTATCTGACCTTACTGTCTCTGGCCTGTGAGTTCCTGAGGTAACTGCCACCACTGGTATTATCACCACACGCACTTGAGACCCATCCCAGTGTTCCATACTTCTGTTGCTGACTTGTCTTAGACAAGATTGGAAAAATGTCTCACTCTTATCTTTTTTCATTTCTGTTGCTCCAAAATTCAATTTGAGGCATTATTTTAAAGTTGTTTGGAAGGGGAAATGTTGAAAACTTTTGGCTAAATTGCTGTCCCTTATCTACTATCTTCTCTATAGTACTTTAAAGGATGTAATACAAACTTCTAATTAGAACTTCAAAACAGATGAGAAAACTGAAGCTTTAGAAAAGTTGTCATGATATTTAAACTCAGTTCTTCCTGGTTTATAGTTCTGCACTCAATCTACTAAACCATGCTTTTTCTCAGATAATCTTTTTAAAAAATAATAGCTTTTTATTTTCAAAATACATGCAAAGATAGTTTTAATTATTCATCCTTACAAAACCTCGTGTTCCAAATTTTTCTCCCTCCCATTCCTTCACCCTCCTCTCCTCGACAGCAAGTAATCCAATATATATTAAATATATGTGATTCTTCTAAACATATTTCTACGTTTTTCATGCTGCACAAGAAAAATCAGATCAAAAAGGAAAAAAAAATCTCAGATATTCTTGTTCCAAAGAAGGCATGAGAATCTGTGCTTGGACTCTCCATTCATCTATATTTCTATGAGAGTTGTGTGCCTTTATTCTGTGCCATTTTGTTCCCATATGTGCCAAAATTATTTAAAAAATAAAAGGAGAAAAAAGCCTCTCTGTGTCAGAATTTAATTAATTGAAATCTCTTTTGAAGCTTGGATAAGATGAAATTTCCCTCTTTGTGCTCACTGGGATTTTCTGTTTTGTAGATGAAGGGGAGCTTTTTGTCTGTGGCTTGAACAAAGATGGTCAGCTGGGACTTGGTCACATTGAAGATGTTTTGTCTTTTATCCCTTGCACACCATTGGCTGGCTGCCCTGTCTTACAGGTGTCCTGTGGCTGGGATTTTACAATTTTGCTCACAGGTAATACTTATTGCTCTCTCTCTTAGATGAATACATTTGAGGAAGAGCCAGATGATAGTTGGAGCTTTGATTATATGATTCTTTGCTTTGAAATGTCTCTTTTTAGAAGTAAGAAAGATTTGTTCTTCCTGAGTGAGACTTAAAGGTAGAAGAGGCTTTTCTTTGGGTTCAGTACACAGATGAGAGTAGAGTAGTGGTGGAAATAAATGACTAGAAATGGTCAGTGGTGCTAGTTGAAAATTATATAATCTCAAAATCTGGGTTATGAGGGATTAAACACTAGGGGGCGAAGCAAAGGAATATTTGGCCAGGCTGAATGAGTAGTAATGTTGACATTATATTGAACATTGACAAAATAAGTGAGCAGCCTTGAGAGGCCCTAGATAAAAGTTACTCTTACAGTTGCTTGAGGTCTTCTGCTGCCTTTTGAACAAGAACAGTCCAGAGTTCATTGGCAAGCTCTACTTTATATGGTCAACAGGACTTAAAAGACTTTCTATCAGGCTTCCTTACTGCTTGTCTCTTAAAGCTTCTTAAGGTCTGGGACTGTGTCTTACTCTTTGTATCTCCAGTGCCCTTCTTCATGGTAGCAGTGTAGATAGTAGATGTTGATTGAATGTTTAATTTAATGGAAAGTGCCTAACAGTACAGGAATTTCCTTATCTTTGAGATTTTCTCCATTGGTATGGGACCCTGGTAATACATAGACTCTGACTGTGTTGAGCTGATAGTTTTCAATATCTCCCCTGTTAGTCATAAAGCTAACTTTTTTATCTTTTATCTTACAGAAAATGGTCAGGTTCTATCATGTGGCTCAAATTCATTTGGTCAATTGGGCCTTCCTCCTGGGACCAGAAGACAAGTTATCCCCCAAGTCATAGAGGTAAGTTTCAGGTATATGGGTATATAAAATAAATATACACATCAAACATTTGCTGATAACAAATCATAATTTTGCAACCTACACAGTCAGTTATGAGATCCCACATCAGATTGTGACCTCCAGTTTAAAAGTCTAATGAATAGAGAATTGGAGTTAGGAAAACCTGGTTCAAATCTGATCTAAGACTCTTTGTAGCTGTGTGACCATGGACAAGTCACTTAACCTATTTGTCTCAGTTTTCTCATTTGTAAAATGGGGGTTGCTATGAGGATCAAAAGAGAAAATATTTGTAAAGCCTGGCATATAGTAGGTATTGTACCAATCTTTATTCCTTTTCTCTTATCTGTGTGCAGTTGGGGGATAAGGGTTGATACTCACTTTCACAAAGTATTTTTTAATTTAAGGATTCTTTTTAAAAAAGCCTAAATAAAGGCTACCCCCTCAAAAAGTTTCTGTGGTTTTTAATTTGAAAATGTTTCCAAATCCTATATGTTGATTCCAATAGCTCCTGAATGAGAAGGTTGTGTGCATTGCGGCTGGAATGCGTCATGCGCTGGCTGCTACAGGTGATCATTTTGCTTTAATTTACATTTTGGGGAGAGACTCTAATTGTGCTAGAATGGCTATTTAGGAGAAGGCGGCTGGGTCCAGTGAAGAGAGCTAAACTTGGAATTTATTTATAGCAATTGAGTTCGGATTCCAACTCTGATAACCTCTAGATAAGTGGTATAATGGAGATACAGTACTCGACTTAGAATTAGGAAGATCCCAATTCAAATCCTGCCTCAAACAGTGACTTAGCTGTGTGCCTCTGGATCACAATCTAAACCTTTTTCAAGCTTTTATTTCCTCATTTTAAAGACTGATTCCCTGGATTATTGTAAAGATCAGATGAGAGAACATGCAAGGAGCTTTGTAAACTTTAAAGCACAATATAAATGCTAGCTATTGTCATCTTCCTTCTGTCTCTTGGCTCCTTATTCCTTGGATGTCATTTTATCTTTTTGGTCTCAGTTTCCTCAGCTCAAAAATGAGGGGGTTGAACTTGATGACACTTGAGATCCCTTTTGGTTCTAAATCCTATTTTACTGATGAGGAAACTGAGATTCATAGTGGTTTTGTGGTTTACCCATGATCACCACACAGCTAATGAGTATTAGAATCTAGATCTTCCCTACTGCAGATCCAATACAATGTTATGCTATATTGACTTTTCATTTAGCAAAATCCTTCAGAGACTTTAATAAAAATCCCTTTCAGGGATTTAATAAAAAACAACTGGAAGTGATTTTTGTTCTCTGTCCACAATGAAGGGAGAAGTGTTTGTGTTTGGATTGGGGAGGGGGAAGGAAGATTTAATAAAAAACAACTGGAAGTGATTTTTGTTTTCTGCTCACAATGAAAGGAGAAATGTTTCTGTTTGGGTTGGGGAGGGAAAGTGAAACACTGTAGTGGGGAGGCTAAGTGAACCTGGAAAGGATTGAAAGTAGGGGAGAATATTTTTTAAAATAGCCCTTGTATTATTTTTCCCCATTCTTTTCTCATCTCCTTTGGTCTAGATGGAAATATTAATAGCTTTATCCAAGAATACCTTTCTTCCTGGGATGGTAGGAATAGAGAGAGGGAAGGAAAGAAAAAATTCTAAGGAAAGGTACCAACAGGCCTAGGCTGTATGGTCTCCATCTGCTGTAGTTTTTGCCTGGAAATTCACTGAAAGCACTAGAAGCAACACCTTTTTCTCAGCCATGAATAGGGGAAGATCATGTAGAAACACACGTAAGGTGTACCTATAATTGTTTCTTCACTCTGAAGTCAATGAAACAACATTTAATCTCTCTTGTTCATTCATTCATCCATTCATCCATCCATCCATCCATCAATTCATCTGTCTGAGTATCTATCCATCTATCATCTCTGTCTGTCTGTTTCTGACTATATATCTATTATTATCTTTCCATATATCATTTCTGTCTGTGTCTGTCTATATATCTAGTATCATCTTTCCATATATCATCTGTCTATCTATCATCTGTCTATCTATCTACCTATCATTTTTTCATTCTTCCCTTATCTAGCCATCGATCTATTCATTCATTCATCCATCCATCATCTACCTACCTATCCATCCATGTTAATATATTATGTATAATATAACATATAGTGTTCTTTCAAGCACTAAAAGCACTAAAAATATCCACAGTATATATACATATATAAATATATATACACATGTCATGTGTATATTAATATATATTTACACACATATGTATATGTATGCCTATAATTTGTAAAGCATTTTACTTATATCATTTTATTTGAGCTCCACAGTAGTTCTTTGATAATGGCTCAGTTATATCTCTTTTCCTTAGATTTAGAGGAAAATATGACAAGTTTAGTTGTAGACATTTTGAGATAGATGTGTTGGTGAGACACCCAGATCAACATATCCAGGAAACTATTGAAAATATGATCTTGGATCCCTGGGTTATTTTTCATTCCTTTTTTTTTTTTTTTTGGGGGGGGGGGTGATGGTAGAGATGGTAGAGATTTTGTATGTGATTATTTTCTTCAGTCTACTTTGGGCTATATCAAAGAATCTCAGGCTTGTTATTAGCCACAGCTCTTGGACTTTTTATTTCAAAGCACTTCTAAAATGGTAATAAAATTACAATGTTCTGTAACATTGAGGTTGGAAAAATTACTTGGCTAGGGTTCCATAGGGTAACACTCACATGGCAGAGCTGAGGGTAGAACCTTGTTTCCTGGTTTGAAATCTAGGTATAATAGAGCTGTATGAATGCCCCCCTGACTTGCTTCTCTTCTGTTCCATTGGAAGAAAGTGGCCTGGTGTTCCAATGGGGCACAGGCTTGGCATCCACAGGGCGGCGGACATGCCCTGAGAAGCCCCTCCCGCCATTCCTGACAGCCAAGGAGCCTTGCCAAGTGACTGGTGAGTTATTTTTATTCTGCTGAGAGCTGTGAATTTATTCTTTTGACCCAAACTGTGCAGATCTAGACCTCAGATCAAGTGGGGAATGGGTTTTCACTATGGGGCATCTGGTTAAAAATGTCACATTTCGGCTCCTCCATTTTGCCCCAGTGCTTATGCTGGGACCTGGTGACATAGCTTACTTGTTGAATTTCAAGTAGACAATTTTATGAAAGGATGATGGGTTGTCAGGCAGATAGAATCTCTTGGTGAGCTATCCTCCTTCTGCCAAGGCAAATCTAGCTCTTATTATATTTGGATGAGGAGGACGAGTCAGATAGCCGGTGTGACATCACGAAATAGATGGTGTGTGACAAAAAGCAGGATTAGAAATGTCAGAATTCCTTTGGCTCAGGTTGACTTCTCAAAGCTCCAGGTTTCCATGGCAAAGGATAGATGGGTAAATCCTTTTTCTTAGGGACAAAGCTTCTGAACTGTGAATACTCTTCATTCAACCCACTATACTGAAAACCTGTAGCTCCAGGTCATATGAAGATTACTTGAAAGAACTTGGGATGGTTAACCCAAAGAAGAGAAAGCATGGGAGGGATATTATTTCCTTTAGGGGAAGAGAATGCTACCCAGACTTGTGAAGTCATAAATTCTTGTTGGGTTGGACTGGGAGAGAGGTTATGATAACTGCTTTCAAGTCAAGACTGTCATGTGGAAGATATTTTCTGCCCTCTTGGTCCAAGCAGAAATTGGGGCAGTAGATGAAAGGTGTAGAGAGATTTCAACTAGAATTAAGAAAGGACTTCTAACAAACAGAGCTGACTCAAAACAGAGTTGCTTCTAGAGGAAATGAGTTCCCCAACATGGGAGGTCTTCCAAGGGAAGGTAGATGGCCACTTGTTAGGTATATAGAGAGAATTCTTGTTAGGTATTTGTTGCACTAGATCAGCTTTGAGATTTAATGGTTCTATGATTTCCTGCCTTTCGAGAACTCATTCCTCAGGGTTGTCTTAGGATGTACCTTTCTACCCCAAGTTTGTTCTCTTCACCCTCACACTCCTACTCTACCTTATTGTTAGGCTTTCTCTTTGAAGTGAGCTATAGAAGTTGTCATTCAGCCAGACCAATTTTATTTTACTGTTTTTATTCATTTTTTATTTGATATCCATTTAATTTCAGAATATTAAGCACTCACTATTCTCCCTAGATGGCTAGCAAGCCATCCTTTGTAACAAATAATTTTTAAAAGAGAGGGGAAAAAAGCAATTTTTTATAAATTTTTGTAAAACCTACCAGTACATCAGCTGGATCTCATGATCCTCTACCTTTTGCAAAGAAAGTCGGGAGGTAGGGCGGAGTTCATTTTAATTCTTACCTGTTACTTTTCTAGGACTGGAAAATTCAAAAGTAAAGACAGTTGTTGCTGGTTCCTGCCACTCGGCATCATTAACAGGTGAGTACATGTTCTGTTGGTCTTATTTGACAATTGGAATTTGGTGTACACCTTTTGGCCTGAGGTGGTAATAGTGTCTGACATACTCAGCTCTATCTATCCTTCTTGGGTTAAAAAGGGAAACGGGTAAGAGTGGGAAAAATGGGAGGACCCCATGAACTGAAATGTAGATCCAGTTCTGTGTTTTTTTCCTCCAGTAGGTAGTTCATCTCTCTGAGATCCATTTTGTTTATCAGTAAAATGAGAGAGTGGGGCTGGATCTCTAAAGTCCCTTCTAATTCTAAATTTAGTCATTCTTCTGATTATGATTCTATGACTTGTAAGATTTCTTCCAGTTAAATGGTTGGGAGATCAGAGACTTATGCCATTTGTATTTTTAGTATTTTCTGCCACCTACTGGCGTGATAAAAACCATCACTCAGAGAGGGGGGTGTGTGTGTTCTAATTCTGAGTTTTGTGATGTGAATTTAGCCTACTCTTTAGAGCCATGATTAAGAATCCTGGCGCCTGGGGACGTGCAGTTGCTCACTAGTGGTTGGGAGTGAAAAGAAGGAGAAGATGAAGGATTCAGTTATACCTGGAGAATGGGAGGTCCATCGGCCAGTTACTCTCCATTCCCTCCTCAAGTCCTTCATCCACTCCTGAGGTCTATTTGTTTCTCCAACAACCTTCAGGGCCAAGGACAGGTAGAATACTGGGAAGTGTGGGGAGAGTGGTCTCCAGGTTACTGCAGGGAGGAAGAGGATGTCAATAGCTGATTGAAAACCCTGGCCACCCCATTCTTGGTATGACTCTACTCCCCTGGCTTAGCTTTCTCAGCACCAAGACTTCCTACCTCTGGGCAAAACTCACCCTGGTTCATGCTCAGTTCTGGTGGGAATGCCCACTTTGGGTCCTGCACCATGCTGATCCATGATCCCCACTTGAGGTCCTGATATTGATGGCAGACACTTTCTTCTTAGAGTGTGAAACACAACAGAAGAGTGATAACTATTCACTAATTTTTGAATGACAAAGTTAATGATGTTAAATAATTCAGAGTTTTACTAGTGTCTCACTATGTGATAGGAGCAGATCTTTCCTTCTTTATTAAAAATATATATTTTAATGATGCTTCTTGTTTTATATTATCACTTTTAAGGGATTTGTTTCTCACTTCAAAAAGGGAATTCTTGTTCACAACAAAGAAGCAGAGCTACATTAAACAGATCAGCACCTTGACTATTTCTGACAGTGAATGTCTTATTCTATCCCTATAGTCCACCACCTTTTCCCTGAGAAGAGAGAGGCTTCTTATTAACCACTGAGATTATATTTGGTCATGATGTTAAGTTCTGAATTGTTTTAGGATAGTTTCTTTTTACATTACCGTGACTGCTGTGCACATTTTTTCTCCCTCTTTTTTTTCCCCCTCCAAAAGCAGCTTCTCCATCTTCAGGAAATGAGGCTTGGAAAAGATTGGGGGCTGTCTCCATTTAATTCTAATTATTTTACTAAATATACCATTGTTCTCACCTGGAAAGGTGCCAAGGCTCTTCATTGCATGCTAGTGTTTTATTCCATCAGAAATTCATTATAATTCATTTGCTAATGTGTTTTTTTTGTTATGATAATAATAACTCACGTTTATATAGCACGTTAAAGTTTACAAAGCCTTTTCCTTGGAACAACCCAGTATACAAGCCTTCTTTTATTCAGTGATTTATAAATATTAAGAAAAATGAAAATTTGTTTTGAATTCAACAAACATTCATTGGAGGCTCTGTTACAAATATTGTTGATACAGATACAAGATAAAGCCAGTAGTAGAATCAGTCAGTCATTGTGAGTTAGGGGCATCTGAGTTTTTCAAGAGGGGGTCAAGTGACTAGGAATCATGGGAATTTAATTACACAATTAATTCCACACAGTTTCAGTTATGGTCAAAGAAAAGGTAAAAACCTGGAGAAGAAAAAATTTATCAGGGTTTGAGGTGAGGGAGACACAGACAGTGATCCTTGGTTTCAAATATTTAATATCTGTCCTGAATCAGGAAGGATCTAGCAAGGTATCATTCAAAAGTACTTTGTAAACTAGAAAACTATACCATTGTCAGATGACTGCTAGATTTGTCTTGCTTGACCCCACAAGGCAAAACTGGGAATAACAGGTTTAAGATTTGGGCTTGATGTAAGAAACAACTTCTTCCTCTTCTACCTTGCCCAAGGTCACACAGCTAATAAGTGTCAAAGGTCTGAGACTAAATTTGAACTCAGGTCCTCCTGACTCTAAGACTGGCACTCTATCCATTGTGCCATCTAGTTGCCAGAGAAAAGTTTCTTAATGATGAGAGTTGTTCCAAAGTGAAGGGGGCTTTCTTCTTTGGCTCTAGTGGGGGTTGGGGTGGGAAATTCTTGACCCCTTTCTACCTTCAGACATTGGATGACTTTATCAGGATGTTGTGGAAGGAATTTCTGTTTAGAAATTTCTCTTTCCCTTCCTTTTCTCTGTGGTTCAATTTACTAATGCATTTATCTTGCCTTTTTGTGGCACTTGGTAACAGTCCAACAGTGATCGATGGAACAGACTTTTAGAGACCATTGAGTCCAGCTCCCCTTCGAGCAGAGGAAACTGAAACTCAGAAAGGTCATGTGGCTAATAAATGTCAGAAGTGGGATTTGAACCCGAAACTCTCTGACTTTAAGACCAGAGCTCTAGTTGCTACCCTGCTAGGTTCCTTTACTATTTCATGTGTGTTTGCATGTACATATACATGCGTCACATGTGCATGATTAATATCTTAGGTTGTTGCATTGTTGGAGATTTGGGTTTTAAATGGCCTCCCTGTATCCCTTTTGCTTTTCCAGAAATGCTCCCCTCCACAGACTCTGTTCCAGCCCAAATGGCCACATGTCATTTTGTATTTTATCTCCTTCTTTTATGCCTTTGTGTAGACTCCCTCCACCTTTTACCCTTTGTCTCACTTCCACTTACTAGAATCCTTAGCTACCTTCAAGACTCCATTCAGCTGCTACCTCCTACAGGAAGCCTTTCTTGATTCTCTAAATTGCTATTGCTTGCTCCCTTCTCAATGTTGTGTACTATCCCTCCCTGTTAAACTCCTGTCCACTAGAATATAAACTCCATCAGGACAGGGGATGAGAGAAGAGAGTTTTCATTTTGTCTTTGTATCTCTTGCAACTAGCACACTGCCTTGTACACGAGGTATTAAATAAAAAAAGCTTGTCGACTTGAATTGTAATGTGCTTCTAATTGACCTTTGCTTCAGAGGCAGGAGAAAAGCTGCAAGAAAACCTCCATTTTATTCCTTCGGCTGTCCCTATGCTAGTACTCTCCCTGAACATCACCCCACCTATTGGAAGAAGCCGTCCCAGCTCAGGGTAATTAAGCACCAGAGTGTTCACTCTCAGCCTGTGTTATTGGTTAAGAAACAGGGAGAAGATGTAGTAAACAGTTTGAAAATTCCAACACGGACAGAACAGTGGCTTGTCATCCTCTCCCCGCCAGCATTTGGGTGTTTGACTTTGCTTTGTGCTGATCCACTCCTCTCTTGGGTTGTTTTAGATGAAGGGGAGCTGTACATTTGGGGGAGCAACAAACATGGCCAGCTACTGAGCCCAGCTGCTTTTCTTCCCACGCCCCAGAAAATAGAAGCCCATTGTTTCCAGAATGAAAAGGTCACCATGGTGTGGAGTGGGTGGACGCACTTGGTTGCCCGGACAGGTGAGAACCTGGGAAGAGTCAGTCGACTGTTGGTAAAAGGCCATGGTGGGGAGCTGGTGAAACTGAGGTAATAATAGCAAAGAGTATTCACGTGTTCATGTTGACTTGCAGCTTTCAAAAACAGCATCCCCGTTAAGCAGCTGGTACAAGTGCTATCAGCTCTCTTTGTCAGGATTTGTCACCCAGACAGATCAAGCGACTTCTCTGAAATTACCAACAATTCCATACTGATTTTTAAGCCCAGGCCTTCTTTCACAACACTACACCGGTTCCCAATTCCAATTAAACAGACTCCCAGTCTGTTTAATATTAAAAAAAAAAAAAACAACAAAACAGATTTTTATTCACAAGAGGCAATCTGATGTAATGGGCTAGAAGTCAGAGATCTAGATTGCACCTCTAGTTTCCCCACTGCTTTGCTGTGTAACTTTCAGCAGATCACTTGCCATCAAGCCTCAGTTTCCACATTCTGTTAAATGAGGGAGCTCGATTAGAATTTATACAACTCCCCATCTTATCTAAGTGACTGTAACCATTTTAACACCTTTGTCAAGAAATATAATTCAGATATCATATCTGAATTATATTTCTTGACAAAGGTGTTACGATGGTTATCATTCAGATAATTATAGTAAATTTGTCGAGTGCTACAAATGTAAGCATGTGATTTGGGTTTGAAACCATTAAATTCAGTGATTGCGGAGATTCTTTTTGGGTCTCAGCATCCATGTAATGGGACTAGGAAAAGTAAAAATGACAATAAAATCTGATTATTAATTATCAACAATGAATAATATTAATAATATATATAATATAATAATTAATTATGTGCTGTGTATATTATATATAATGTAATAATTAATTATAATACTAACAATTATGCCACTGCTAATGATTAATTAATAAATGCATAGAGAGCATGGATTCACTAAGGACTCAGAGTCCAGATGGAGATGGAATTATAGTTCCAGATAGTTATCCTGATTAAGGTTTCCCCTGGTCACAGGACTCCTTTCTGACCTCTGATTGGTGAATGTGCTAAACTCCCATAATGCTTTGTACCATCTCTCTGAGTCTACCATGTTTTTGTTTGTATCGTAATTGTTTGTGTGGGTTTTGTTTTATCATCTTGCTACACTTCAGTTCCCTGAGGTTAGGATCAGATCTTGTCTTGTCTTCGTTATTTCCATGCTCTGCACAAAGGTGCAAATTGAATTAATTAATTAAATTGAATGGTAATCATGTACATGCTTTATCTTCCTTATTACACCATAACCTTCCTAAGAAGAGAAACATATGACATGATGTCTAGCATAGTGTCTTATAAATATCAGATATTTGAGAAATGTTTGTGAGATGAATGAATGAATAAATTTTGAATTGTTCCTGGGGCTCCCAGAAAGTCTGGATCAATATGTTGGCCATTTTTTTTTTTTTTTTTTTTTAGTTTTGGGAGATTTTAGTTATCCCATTTTAGAAATAACAGTTTACCTTAAGTGATGAATTCTTACTCTCTTTTGTATCATGGACCATGTTGGTAATCTGACAAAAGCTAAAGACTCTTTCTCAGAATATTTTGTTGCCTAAACTCATAATTGAAGGAAATATTAATTTTTAGTTCAAAATTAGTTAAAATAAAGAGATAATTCTCTTCCTCCTACCACCTAAGTTCATGGAACTCTTGAAACATTATTTATGGATCACAGATTAGGAGCCCTTGCCTTTTGGTTAGTTGGCACATGGGAGACAAAGCTGTCAAGTCAGCATCCAGGCTGAGTTAGTGAGAGAAAATGAGAGGATTGCTTTTCTCTCTTGGTGATCTGACCTACCTATGCTGTTGATGGTCAGACCATAAGCAAATTTTGACTGGGGAGACTCCACCAGAATTCAGTTTCTAACAATTCTGAAGCCTTTTGAACTACCCCATTCAGATGTAATGCACAAGGCAATGGTTCTCTATTTACTGCTGATCTAGTGGAGTAGTTACAGCAGAGTCTGTGACCTGTTCTGCTCTCCAGTAGCAATTCTTCATCCAATAAGTGGGGCCCCCCTGAAAGTTTCTAGGAGAACTGGTGCACCAAATATTACTTAGAAAAGCTTTGGGTTAATGGAAAAGGAACATAGAAACTTCTTCCAAGTCTTTCAGTATTCTTGCTATTTCTAGAAAGATATTTGGAGCACCCAGTTCATTGCAATGCTCATTAATTAAGTACCATGTGCATGGGCTTGTTCTGGTCTAAATACTGAGGAGGATATAATAGCCAACACAACTTGCATTTATGAACCATTTTGAGATTCTCAAACCATTCCACAGATGTTATCTCATTTGATTCTCCCAACTGCTTTGTCAAGTAGGTACTATTATTATCCCCATTTTACAGATGAGGAAACAGAGGAACAGAGAAGTTAAGTGGCTTGCCCAGAGTCACACAGCTAGTAAATGTCTTAGGCAGGATTTGAACTTAGATCTTCCTATTGCCAAGTCTAATTCTCTATTCACTGGGCCATGTTACATTTCTGTTGTGCTGGCTAGGTAGACCAATTGCCAAATATGTGTTTACCTAAAAGACTATTTTTTGGATAACTCACACAAGCCAAGCACTTATACATAGGTCAGAAGAATCAGCCCTTCATTTTCTTATAGTTTGCTGTTGCTCTGTGCTGCACAGCTCTAGTTTTATCAGCTGGTTTTCAGGTGGAATAGTCTCCAGTTTCTTTGCCATCCTTGTTGTCATCTTCTGGTTCTCCTGAAGTTTGCTGATAAGCTTCCTGAAATATACTGCACAGAACTGAGCATAAGATACTTACAGTTTGACCAGGCAAGGTATAGCAGGGATATGAGTCTTGGTTCTGGATATTTTGATTTCAGTAATAAACTTTTAAACCTAACTTTCCTATTATTGTGGAGGTTGCTACCATTTTCCTAGTCATCCATGCTCACAACCTTTTCATCTTTGATTCCTCATTCTCTCTCCTCCTTCCCACACTTTATCCAATCTGTTGTCAAGGCTCAAGCATTTTACCTTTGTAACATCTCTCATATATATATATATATATATATATTCCCTTCTCTCTTCTGATCCTGTCACCAACTTGGTGCAGGCCATCATCACCACACTGACATGGCCAGACTGTTGCAATAGCCAATTTCTTGATATCCCAGCCACAAATCTCCCCAGTCTAGTCCATCATTCACTCAGCTGTCAAAGTAATCTTCCTAAAGCCCAGCTCCGGTCATGTTACCCCTGTACTCAATAAATTTCAGTGGCATCTTGGCCCTTAATCACCTGACCCTCTTTTACCTTTCCAGTCTTCTTATACTTTATGTACTCTTCCCTTACCCTACCATAGACTTTTTAATCCAATGACATTGATCCCCTTGTGATTCCTTACAGAAGATACTTCACCTCCCAACTCAATGCATTTTCACGACTGATCCTCAGGCCTAAATTTTCCTTGCTTCCTATCTCTACCTTCTGGCCTCCCTGGCTTCCTTTAAGTCTCATCCAAAGTCCCACTTTCTGCAAAAAAGCCTTTTTTTATCTCCCTTAAAACTATACCTTTCTTCTGTAATTATTTCCAATTTATCCTGCCTATATTTTATTTCTAAACAATTGTTTGCTTGTTATTTCATTCATTAGACTGTGAGGTATTTTCCAAGTGGGAGCTGTTTTTTTGCCTTTTTTATGTTCCCATCCCTTAGCTTAGGGCCTGACATATAACAGGTGCTTAATAAATATACATTTTTTTTGATTGTCATTGTTGGTACATATTGTCCATTGTGTGACCTCATCATACTTCCTTATCTTTTTTTTTGGCCAGATTATTTATTGAACCAAAGTATAAGGCTTGTATTTAGTATTTATCTTGAGTAAGCTTCATCTTTTTATATTTGGCTCATTCATCTAGCCCACTGAGATCTTCTGATGCTATTATCTAAAGTTTTAGTTACCTCATTGGGCTTTGTGCAATTGTCCTTCCTTTTCCAAGCTGTTGACTCTCTCATGCATATTCTCATTTCTTTTCTCATTTTTTCTTCTATCTCTCTTATTTGCTTTTTAAAGTCTTTTATGAGAAGTTTCTTTGAGCTTGCGACCAATTCATATCACTCTTTGAGGTTTTTTCTATGGATATTTTATCCTCATCTGAGTTGGTGTTTTGATCTTCCCTGTCACCATAGTAGCTTTCTGTGGTCAAGCCTCTTTATTGTTTCCTGCTCATTTTTTTTCCTTTTCTTTTGGTATTTCCTCTTTTTTTATTTTTATGATCGAGCTTTGCTCCTAAGGTAAAGGGAGCGCTGTCCCAAGCTTCCTGTGTAGCTCTAAGCCTTGTTTTGGAGCACAGGGGCCCCTTTTGTTTCCAGGAGATAGCTTTGCCTGCTCTTTTCAGGAAACAGCCTGGTTTCCCAGAGTTTGCTCTCTGAGCTGAGACTGGAAGCTGCCCCTCTGATTTGCTCCTCCGCTGAGCCAGGACTGAGAGTCTTAGTTGCTGATTTGCTGCGATTAAGACCCTCTCACTGGCTTTCCCAGAGTTTGTCTGAACTGGGCTGAACACCTTTTTCACCCCAATGAGGCTGACCTTTTTGAAGTTTTTCCAGTTTATCTTGAGATGGAGAGGGGTTTTATTCTGTCAGACTGTTCAGAGGCTTCATTTTCATGTAGTTTTCGAGAGAAACTGGAAGAGCTTGAGTAGTTTCCTGACTTTATTCTGCTGTCTTGTCACCACCTCTGGAAGTCTTGGGCTTTGTGTCATCTTTAAATTTGATAAACATGCTCTCTATATTTTTATACAATACACTAAGACTATTGAATAGGACAGCACCAAGGACAGCTTCCAGAATTTTTCAATTACAGACTTTTTTCTAGCTTAACTCTTATGATACTGCTCACTCTGTTCAGGATAGACTGCCTTCAATGAGCTTACTATCTCAGAATTTCAAGAGCTGGAAGGAACCTGAGAATTTGCAGTATTAATCATTACTCTGATTCTGATCATTCAACTAGAACTGATTTTACCTAATGGTATTATGGTCTAGGTAATATTTCTCTATTATGTCCACAAGAATATCATGAGACATTTTGCTAAAGGTCTTGCTAAAATCTGGTGTTAATGTCTAAGACACTCAATTATTTGATTTACTAATCTAAAACACAAGAAAATGAAGGTAGTCTGATAAAACTTGTATTTATTGAAGCCTTCTTAACTCTTGTTACTCCATTTCTAAATGCTTATAAGTCATTTCTTTAATAACCTGCTCTAGATTTTGCTAGAAATGAGAGTGAAACTTATTGACTTAGAATTTGAAGATCATGCTATTTCTTTTTCAGAAATCATGATCTCTTTGTCAGGGATTGCTGTCATCATTTTCATCATGTATAAATGAGGGATTTAAGTTAGATGGTCTCTGAGGCCCCTTCTGTTTCTGGGTTTATGGTCCTATGAGCTTATAATTGTTTAATAATATTCTATATTTCTTCTTCCTTTCATAATCACACCTTTAGAAGAAAGCTGCCTACATTCATTGCCTCCACATTCTCATCTCCCCACCATTCAATTGAAACTGTTCTCTACAAGGGCATGGATATTCTGTTCATTGCTAAAACTTTTGCTCATCCTTTTTGACCTCTGTATTGTGTTTGACACTACCAACTTTCCTCCCCTTTTAGGTATGCTTTCTTCCCTGAGGTTCTGTGGCACCATTTTATTGGGGTTCTCCCTCTTTCTGTCTGATCAGTCTTTTTCAATCTTCCTTGCAGAATGACCATCCTTGTCCTATTCCCAATACATAGGTGTATGTCAAACCTCAGTTCTGGGTTCTCTTCTCTTCCTCTTGATAACTTCATCCATTTTTTGTGGGTTCAACTATCATCTCTTTATTCAGATTCTCTTTGTATCTGTCTCTGTCTCTCTCTTTTTCCCTCCTCTCTCTCTCTCTCTAAAATAGAAAATTGATTTTTAATTTTATTTTGCTAAGACTTAATTAACTTAGATTTAATATTCCCCTTCACTGTTTCATCCCCTTGCAAGTTTACTCAGGTAATCTTGGGTCACTTAGATCATGATTCTATTCTTGCGATGTGCACCTCCACCTTGGTAACCTCACAAAATTACCACATTCTGGAGAAGTTGTTTAACCTAAAGATCAAACTAAACAGTTGTGGAAATCCCCAAATTCTCCAAATCACATGTCTTGTTTCAGAAGGGGAGGGCCAAATGTTGTAATATCAAACTGATGTGAGAAGTTTTTATTTTCTAGTCAGTTAGAAGAAGGCATCTATGTTTCTTGAGATTTTGCAATGTCATCAATTTTCCAGTTTCACTATAAAAAACCTTATCAGCCTCCATCAAATGGATCATGTTTAGAACTATGTCTCAGAATTTCTCTAGTGACCTTTGCCTCCTTCCTTTCCTTTATTACCCTCTCTCTTCTCTCTTTCCCTCTTCCTTCTCCTTTCCTTCCTTCCCTTTTTCCTCCCCTTCTTCCTCCTCCTCTTTTCCCCTCCTCCTTCTCCTCCTCTCCTCCTTCTTCTCTTCTTCCTCCTCTTCTTTTCCTTCTCCTTCTTGTTCTTGTTCCTCTTCCTCTCTCCCTCCTCCTTCCACTCCTCCCTTCTTTCTTTTCTTCTTTCCCCCTCTCTTTTCTCTCTCTTCCTCTCTCCCCTTCCTGCCTCCTTTACCCCCCCCCTCTCTCTCGCTCCCTCTTTCCTTCCATCCCTCCCTCTCCTCCTCCTTCTTTTTCTCCCCCCTTTCACTCTCTCTCTCCTTTCTTCTTTCTCTCCCCTTCCCTTCCTCACTTTTCCCCTCATCTTTAAACCTCCATTGGCTAACACCATGCCTGGTACAGAGTAGGAACTTCGTTGTTGGACCGAATTAAATTGTTGAACTGACATTGACCTAATACTTTAAAGTTTGCAAAGCATATTACATATATTATCTTATTTGATAGCAGGTCGATTTGGGCTCTTTGTTATACACTGCTGAAAGATTCATGGGTTTGCATCCAAAGTGCTGGTTCTTGGTGATTTATCAGAATTTCTAGGGTAGTAATTGTCACAAGATTGAATCATTATCATTGGATTGACTGTTGTCTGGGTCCTGTGGGGTCACCCACTGGAGCCAAAGTGGCTGGAATTTAGCTGCTTCTCAGATGTTGGAAGCACTTTTGTAGTATACATTTTCTAAAAATTACCTCTTTGTGCCTTCAGTAAACTAGAGATGTTAAAAATGGACCTAAGTACAAGTACCCTGAGAAGTATAGGTATTTTTATCTCTGTCTTACAATCCTGGAAATTGAGGCTAATAAGTTAAGCAATTTGCCCATAATCACAAAACTAATAAGTGTTAGAAGTAAGTTTCAAACCAAAGTTTATCTGACTCCAGATCCAACATTTTCTGTTTCCTTTTTTTCCCTTCTAATTTTCTTCCTTTCTTCCCTCCCACCCCCAAATCCAGTTAGTAGCTGGAGACTGAATTGACATGAATTAACTGGCATCACTGGTTCCCATATGACAGAATCTCTACAAGATAGAACACAAAGTTTTGGGTCAATGGGAGAATCATTCAAGTCACAGGCTGTGTTTATGGGATGGGTTGTGGCTGATCTTCCCTTGCAGGGAATGTCATTAGAGAGACCTGCTAATTGGCATTTGAATCTATTTATTCTCCTCTTACTTAGTGTTAAGACTCTCTGACACTCTGGAATATTTACATTCTGAGAAGAAAAACACCATTTTTTTTTTCCTTTAGGGGAGGGTTGGCTGGGGACATGGACTTGATCTCCATTGTCACGAAGCTGGCCTAGGCAATCTGAAGTTCTAAAATGTCATAACTTGTCATTTAGTTCAACTCCCTCATTTTATTAAAGAGATCCAGAATGGGACTTAGCCAAGGTCATGTGGTGAATTTGTAGCAGAATTGGGATTAGAATGCCCCTCTTGACTTTTTCTTCTCATTGGAACTCCCACTGGGAAAAGCCAAATTTGAATGGTATCTTTTATGCTTTCAAGAGGATTCAGGTTTTTTAAGTGGACCTTATAGAGACAGCACATTTAAACTGTAGGGACAATAAGGGACAGTGTGGGTTATATTGCATTAGGAGACTGCAGTAGCACTTTTTTCGACAATGGAGCCATGTAAAGTGAGCAATGAAAGTCTTTTCTGATATGTATGAGACTAACACTTTATGATTCTGTGGATGCCCATGTGGTAGGATAGATATTCTCAAAGAGTGTCTGAAGAATTGTAGACGTCCCTGAAAGCCTTTCAGAGCATCTGTAAAGTCAAAACTATTTTTATAACAATACTCAAATGTTATTTGCCTATTAAAATACCCCTACTTTTCCCAATTACACATTTGTTTGAAGCTGGATTCTCTTTATATGATTCAACTAAAACAACATTTTGCAACAAATTAAATCCAATAGCAGATAGGAGAATCCAACTATTTTTTACTGAGCCAGACATTAAAGAAATTTGCAGAAATATTGAAGACAATATCACTCTTCTTACTTTTAGAAAGTATTTATTTTTCAAAAAAATGTTATTTATGTAAACATGTAATAGGTTTATCATTATTTTTAAATGAATTGATAAATATTTTAAAATTTTATCAACTTAAATTTTTAATGTGGTTAATATTGATGGGTATATAATCTATATAGACAACAACTTTTTGCTGAATAAGGAGTCTTCAAAAATTTTTAAGAGTATAAAGGAAGTTTCAAGAAATTTTAAGAGTATAAAGGAATCCTAAATAATTTTTATGAGTATAAGGAAGTTCTGTATCATTTTTAAGAGCAAAAAAGTGTTCTGAGTCCAAAAAGTGTGAGAACTCCTGTGCTAGAAGGTGGAGAGAGTGAGAAAGAAACAGGTGGGATTCTGTGTTCTGTGAAGACATTGTGGTAGTGGTATTAGTTCTGGAGTGCTTGCGTGTGTGTGTGTGTGTGTGTGTGAGAGAGAGAGAGAGAGAGAGAGAGAGAAGAGAGAGAGAGAGAGAGAGAGAGAGAGAAGGAGAGACTGAAGAGTAGAATACACCCAACCCATTGGTTGTCTCAGATGGTTTTGACTAAGCCATGATGCCATTCTAAAGATGGAAGTATCAAGGAGGAGCTTGTGATGTTCAGTACTTTCAAGTCTGATAGAATCTATTAAATTATTTGAACTACCTGAGGTTACAATTACCCTTAAGGGAGACCTGATGGGAGCTTATTGTTTCAGCCATTTTATCCCATTTAATAAAATCATGTGCAAGGAAATCATAAACTTTAGAGGTGAGGGGTCTTTTAGAGATCTTCAGTCCAACTGCTTCTAAATATGTATGTATATAATATATCAATATATACTTATATATAGAGACATAAATGTATATGTATTTTATATATATATATATATATATATATAATCTCACTTTCGCTATATCTATCTATCTATCTGCTTCTGTTTTTCTAAATAGGAAATTGAAGCCCAGTGATATGCCTGAGTTCACCTAGTGAGTTTCATAAACTCTTTCTCATGGCTTTGTGGCAGAACTTGTACTTGGCTAGCATTTGAATCTGCTGCCTCCCAGCTCATTGATCTTTCCTCTTCCCCAAGTGTCTCCTAGACCCAAGTCAGCTCTTTTGGCTGAATTAAATTGCATTTTCTTCCTATTTCCTGAGAGCAGGAAGGAGATGGTTTTACAGGGCATATATCTGCAGAAGAATCGTCTCTCAGTCACTCTTGTTGCCTTAGATGTCAGAAGCACACATATACACAGGAACCTTATTGCATTTGATGTCTCAGCATTAGTGAAATCCAAGCCCGCTCATTGATTTGCACCAGACACCATTAACAGAGGTACTTCATGCTGATTTTTGTGTTTGGGATTCTAAATGCTGTCCAGAAGAAAGTGGTTTTGGTATTCTCCTTTGAGGGGGTGTTTATCTAGAAACCTCAACCCTGTTCAGGGAGGGTCTGCCTTAATATGCTCTATTTAAAGTTGTCTTTAAGTTGGATGCTGACTTTTGGAGCTTTTAATCACTAACCACTAAACTCTAAACTGGAGAATTTTGGGAAAGAGGGACTTGGCTTTTTACCTTCCTGTCTGATACATCCCCAAACTGATGTCATCATCATCTTCTATCTCCCCCCTTCAGCACTTGCTCCAACCAGCATCCTTCTCTGTCTCAATGGCATCATTGTGCCTGGGCATAAAAACTTGAACTTGTCTTTGAGTAGTGAGTGCCTACTCTGTGCATGGCATGATAATAAAATATGTAAGAAAAGTATATGAAATACTTTCCGATTCCAAGAAGAAATAGACATTTGAGACAACTATTATTTGCAAAATGACTTCACTGCAGCGCAATTCTTGTTTGGCTTCATGAACTTTTTATTATAGAAGGTATCCTTTGAACTGTTGATTTCAAAAAGTTTTAAAGTCCCACCTTTTCTAAAAGAGCTTTTTGGAATAGTTATCTGGCTTCCATATGGGAGGCATTGAGCAACTTGGGCAGAATGTAATTATTAATAATAAAACTAGTAATAACTAACATTTAGTCTCTATTCCATGCTAGGTGCTAAGCACTTTATAATGATCTCATTTGATTCTCACAGCTCTGGGAAGTAAGTGCTATTTTTAATCCCCAATTAAGGCCCAGATGAGTAGTACAAATAAAAATTGCTTGGGATTCAGAGGTTCGATGTGGCAGCTGAAGTATTTAGAGGAATGTTTCTAAGAGGAAGTGGACTTTGGAATGGACCTTGAAGAGTATGTCAAATTTAAACAGGTAGAGAAAGAAGGAGGAAATTGCTGTTTGGAGTGGGAACTGTCTGAGAAAAGATCTAGAGGTAAGAATGAGAATGATGTACTTTAGGAATTCTAGCCTGTTTTGGTTTGGGTAAACAATGGGATATGAGATGGGAAATGTCATTTGGGTCCAGGTTGTGGAAGGCTTTGAATGCCAGGCTAGGGAATTTGGAATTTTGTCCTGTAGGCCATACACAGCAGGTGTTCAGTGGAGAGATAGAGAAGAGTGGTCTTTGGCTAGGCTTCCCTTTCAGGATATGTCACTAGAGAATCCTGATAATTGGGATTTGATTGTATTTATTCTCTTCTTACCTAATGTTTGTTAAACTGGTCATCCTGAGACACAAGGGTACTTCCTTTCTGAGAAGAATGACCCCATCTTTCCTTCTAGGGGAGGGTCTATTGGGGCATGGATTTGATCTCCATTGTCAGGGAGCTAACTCAGACAATCTGAAATCCTAAAATGTCATAGCTAGTTATTTGGTCCAATTCCCTAATTTTATTGAAGAAGAGATCCAGAATGGGGGTTGTCCAACATCATATGGTGAGTTAGTAGTAGAACTGGGAATGGAATGGTTTCTCTTGACCCTTTCTACTTTCCATTGGAAAAAACCAAATCCAGTCATTCAACCCTGTGTGACTCAGGATACTTGCATCTTCCTTTCCTTGAGACTTTAAGGTTTGATGATGTCACTGGTGTGAATCCTACTCCAGCATGTATATCTCAGGGCCCATGTAATGTGCTAGACAATCTTGGAGAATTGCATGGCTAATGATATCATCATTTGTGGACCATCTGCCTATGAGCATCCCTAACTTTACCTGTCCTAGGATGGCTGATGTAGAACCAACAGTCCAGACCTTCATTTTTATTCCAGCTTGGTCCACCTGAGCTTGTGCTCGAGTGGTCTGCCCTTGGAAGTTCAAGGTCACCAGCACGATAAAGTGTTGGAATAGGACATCATTGGTTGATATTTTAGGAAAATCTTCATTCTTAGCTTGGATTCTTTATTATTACTGACCAGATTGTCATTTGCCCAGACACCCAAGACTTCCTCTCATTTGCATTAATCCTCTAGACCTAGCATTTCTGGAGTACCCTTTGGGGGGCAGGAGTTCAGAGTGGCCTTAGACTAGAACTGTCTGAAGTGCTGTGTCTAATGGCTGTGGGGACCAAATTTGGCCTCAAGAGGGCACCAGCGTCTGCCTCTTTTCCTCCATCAAACTAGATCTGGAAACCATCTAGTTTGCTTATTTTATAGATGGCCTACAGAGGTTCGTGAGAATGAAATAATTTGCTCAAGGTCACAAGAGTAATAAGCATCAGAAAGGAAATCTGAATCCAGAACTGGTGCTCTTTTCATTGTATTTGAATCAGGAGTTCTTTATCCCTTTTCTGTATCATGGACCACGTTACTAGTCTAAAGTCTATGAATCTCTTCCCAAAATCATAGTTTTAAATAATTCAAAGAAATGCTAAATTTCAGTTGGAGATAAATAAAAATAAAGATGTCCTTTTTCTTTCATCCAAATTCATTAATCACCTGAAATATGTCTACAGACTCATGGGAAGTCTATGGATTCTCAGAGGGTTGAGAATCCCCTTTCTGTTTTAAGGAGAGTAGTTACATAATCCTACTTACAATCCATCATGTAAAGAAGGATTTATTTTCTTTTCTTGTCTCCCAAACTCCCCTTACTTAACATTTTTTGGAGGGGGAATATGCTAAGTCTAAGAAGGATGGTAAATTGAAAAGAATTGTGAACTGGGAGAATGGAGATCTGGGTTATTTATCTAGTTGAGTCATTAAGTTGTTTTGTGATCTTAGGTAGGTCATTTCATCATTGCTGAGTTCCTGTCTCTCCTTGGTAAAAGTAAGGAGGTTGGGTAGGGATTATAGAATTTAGAGATATAGGATGGGACTTTTGTGATCATCAAATTCAGCTAGGGAAACAGAGTTGCATAGGAATGAAATGATAAATGTTTTATAGCAGAGCTGAGAATTTAATCCAGGTGCTCACACTCTTCCAGAAAGACTGCAGAATGAAATGTAGAGAAGTATATCAGGAGTCCAAAAAACTGGGTTCAAATACCCCTTCTGATCAAATTCCTTCCCATTTCTGGGCCTCGATTTCCTCATTTGTAAAATGTCGTGGTTGGAGTAGATGGCGTCCAAAGTTCTGTGATTTTTATCATAGATACTATGACTCCAAATCAAATGTGTGCCTTCTTCCATCTATGATCTTCCATGGTTCTGTTTTTCTGATATCTATGTCAGCGTAATGGGGACCCAGATTTTGCCTTCTGGGAGCCAGCAAAGAAGTAGGTCAGTGAGGAGTCAGTGGCCCATCACTCAGCTGTTGTCTTGTTATGTGGTCCCTCCAGCAACTGGGGGAATGTACCTTTGTACATGTTTCCTGGTATCTGAAGGAAGATGAGACCAAAGGGAGGAAGAGAGGGTGGGAGCCAAGACAACCTCCATATTTGTGTTATCCCTGGCTTCTTCCTGCTGTTTGGTATGGAGGTGAGTTTTAGGTCTTGCTGTTTACTCTTCCCATCAGATCCTGCTTGGATGGCAGGCCCAAATTGGCTGGTTGGTTTGTCTGAAATGCCACCAGATGGCAGCAATGAGAAGCCTTGTGGGCTCCAGGGTGATGGAGGAAGTACAGCAGGAAGGGGACCCCATTCTGCTTCTGAAAGGGATTGAAATCAGCAGAGTCTGGAATTAGGCTGTGACTGAGCACAGTTGCATGCCCCCAGGGAGCAATAGAGTATGTGCCTGGGGAAAAACAAACCGGAGATTGGGCCTAGGAAGGAAAATGAAATTGAAATGGTCTTGTTCTTCCTATGGTCCCTTGAGAATGGCCAGGCCTGCTCTGGGGAAATGGTCCTAATCTAGTTTTTAGAGCCTATGTGTTCCATAAGCCCATCCTTCTCCCATGACTGCTGGTAGGATTGTCCCCAAATCCTGTCCTGGGTTGCTCCTATTGGAATATTGTGTTCATTTCTAGATAGCACATTTTAGGAAGGATATCTGCCTTCTGAAGTATCCAGAGAAATGAAAGCAGGATAGAAAAATGCCTGAAGATGATGACTTATGAGAAAGTGATGAAGGAAGTGGGGATGTTCAATCTGCATAAGAGAAGACATAAGGTGGTCCTAGTGCCTGTCTTCAAATATGTAAAGGGTCATCATATTGATAATATGATAAAATAAAGGAACAGATAAAATTTGGATGAAATTTTAGATTGGTATATTTGGCCCCAAAGTGCAGAACTAGAGTTGGGTAAGAATTGTTAAGAAGTAAATTTAGGCTTGATTCTAAGAGAAAAACCTGAAAGACCATGCTTATCATTGAGGTTGTCCCAAAATGAAAGAAGACCTGCCTTAGATTCCTTTTCATTGGAGTGTTTCAAATACAGGTTAGATGATCCCTTGGGAAGAGAAGATTTAAAAAAGGGAGAGAATAGTTGAAGACTGGGTAAATCAGCCCAAGAAAAAATGACCTGGGTTGGGTATAGTGACAAAAGCCTAAAGTTTCTCTTGCTAGGGCAGTTGAGGGTAGTGGATCACTTGAGTTCAGAAGTTCTAGGCTATACTAAGTGAAGTCAATCTAGTATCTAGACTAAATCCAGCACTGACAGTATGAATCTCTAGGAGGGAAAGGGTGTCAGGCTGTCTAAGGAAGGGTGAACCAGTCTGAATTGGGAACAAAGCAAATCACAGCTACTATGCTGATCAGTATTGGAATTAAGCCTGTGAATGGTCATTGTATTTTAATCTGGATGAGAATGAAATAAAATAAAATAAGTAAGGATGGCATCATATTGATCGACAAAAATCTGATTCTAGAAACAATTTTCTAGTAAAGAAGAAGGGGGGAAATCTGTCTAAATAGATTTATGTGGCTACATAGGGAGCTCATTGACAAAATCAGATTTAAAAAGGAAAAAAATATAGATAACATAAAAAAGGGGAAATGAAGATTCAACAAACAATAAGCTCCTAATGTGTACAAGACTTGGTGCTAATAAGTCCTGGCGATAGCTATAAAGACAAAAATGGCATAGTTCTTTATTCATTCTACTGGAAGCAAGAAGAAAATATGACATTATGTAAATAATTGTAATAAAAACTCATGTGTGATGGTGGCAGAGCAAAATTATAACTCTTAGGATTCGTAGAACACTTTCGAGTTTGAAAAAAATGCTTTATTTTACCTTATTTGATTCTTGTGAGGTAGATGATTATTATCCTCATTTTATAGATGAGGAAACTGAAACTGAAGTGACTTGCCTAAGATCATACAACTAAGTGAGTGTTGGGATTGGTCTAGCTCTTTCTCCATTGCACCATCCCACAAAATGTTCTAGGAATATTTGAGGAGGGACGGATCACTTTCAACTAGAGGGAATCAGAGAGAGCTAGGCAGAGGACACCAGAGGTAAGCTCTGAAGGAAGAGGAAGCATTATTCTGAAAAACTGATAGGGGGAGGGAATGCCTTCTAGAGCTGGAGGATAGCCTGGGCAAATTCATGGGGGTGGGAGATGGCTCAGTAAGTTCAGGGAACAACTAGTAACCTAATTTTAGATGGAAATAAGGCTGAAAAAACAGTTTGGAGCCAGATTGTTGTAATTGGATGAATGCCAAGGAGAGGAGATTTTATTTTATCCTCAAGGTAATAAGGAGCTACCATCAGTTTTTCAGCAGGGAAGTGATAATGGTCATCTCATGACCTTAGGAAGGTAATTTTGGCACCTTTGTGGAGCATGAGTTTTGAGAGAGAACACCAGAGACAGGTGGACCAATTAGGATGAATACAAAAGAGTCACATAAGAATGTTAAGATTCTAAAGCCTGGAATGATTGTAATAGGCATTGCAGTGAATGCTAAGGGCAGCAAAAAGGGCTTTAAAAAAATCTTTTTTTTTTCCCAGAGACCAAAAGCAGATCAAATAAAGGATAAGATAGTTGCTTGGTATTAATAGGCTGATGATAACAGACAATGGAAAGAAAGCAGAGCTGTTTGACTCCTATTCGGCTTCTATTTTCTCTACCAAGGAGAATAATCTTCTGATTGGGAAGACTAGAACGAATTTAAACCTTTAGATAAGGAAGGAGACAGGGAGAGAGAACTTAGATGCCCCCAAATGGGTTCATGTCACCCTTACTGGATAACCAGGGGGCCAAATCCCAGCCCAAATCAGATTAAAATGTAATTAGCGAGATAAATAAAATTACAGAATAACATAGTTAATGTTGGTTTCTGGTTTTCTAAGTCAGGATGTTGCCATAGGAATCCATTTCTATTTGAATTTGTTATCACTGTTATAACCATGTAGTATAATCGAGAGAATGTTGAATTTAGAGCGAGAGGGCCTGGGTTCAAATCCTACATCTTTCTGTGTGTACCTCAAAGGTAGGAATTGTCTTTTGCCTTTATTTGTATCCCTAGTGCTTAGCCCAGTGCCTGTCACATAGTAGGAACTTAATGTTTAGTGATTGATTGGTGGGTTCTTGGCAATTCCCTTTGATTCTCTGGCCTTAGTTCCTTCCTGTGTCAAATGAGGGGATTGGAATACAGTAGAGTAGACATCTCTAGTATCCTTTTTTTGTTCTAACTCCATGATCCTGTAATCCTGTGATGGTTGAACTGCTGTTGGTCTCTGTCAGAGGATGGCCTGGTAGGTGGCCATCTCACTAAGATAAGGAAATGTCTTGATTTTGAGAATAGGAAAGAAGAACTATAAACCAGCTTCTTAAATTATGGTTTGTGACCCTATATGACTTCACAACTGAATGTAGGGGTTATAAAATCATTTTGCATATCTATACACTCAGGGTCACATAAAAATTTCTCAGGTGAAAAGGGTCATTAGTGAAAAAAGTTTAAGCAGCCCTGAATATAAGATGGTGAGCTTGACTATAACCCATGGAAAAATCCTAGAATGAATTGTTAAAGAGGTGGTTTCTCCTTACTTAGAAAGGAAAAACATGATCACTATGCTAGTATAGTTTCATAAAGATAAAATCGTGTCTGGCTAATTTCATTTCTTTTTTTGATAGGATTGCTAGACTGGTGGACAGGGCAGTGTCATGGGTTCAGTACACCTGGATTTTAACAAGCCATCTGGCAAGATCTCTGATGGTATCCTTTTGGCTGTGATGAAGAGATGTGAACCAGATGTTAATATATTTTAGATTGATTTGGAATTGGCTGAGTGACTGATTAGTGGTCCAAGAGTGGTGGTTAATGGATTGATATCATTGTGGAAGTAGAGTATGAATGAAGCATCCGAGAGATCAATCTGTCCTTGGCTCTGTTTGTTTTAGCATTTTTATCAGTTGGTTGAAGATGCCATGTTTATCACATTTGTTACCGATACAGAAATGAGAAGAGAGCGAGCAGCCTGGATGACGGAAATAGGATCTGAAAATGTCTCAGCAGGCTGGATGGATAAAATAAAATTTAACAGAGGTAAATGTAAAATGGGGGCAGCTAGTTGACTCAGTGATTAGAATGCTAAGCTCTGGAGTGAGGAAGACCTGAATTCAAATCAAATCCTCCCTCATTCATTTACTAGCTGTGTGATCCTGAGATCATCTAACTTCTGTTTGCCTTAATGCACTGGAGAAGAAATGGCAAATGGCAAACCAAAGATACTAATGTTTGCCAACAAAATTCCATGGACAATATGATCAGTACGAATTGGATGAATAACAAAAAAGGTAAAATCCTTCTCTTGGGTTTAAAAAAGAAATTTCACAGTCTCAGGTTGGTGGCTGGACAGAGGTTCAGAGGTAATGGTAGACAATCAACTTAATTGATTCAGGGTGACATGGTAGTCAGAGAACCAGTGAGACCTCAGGTTGCTTTAATAAAAGCATATTATCCAGAGCAAGAGGTGTAATAAACCTTCAGTACTTTAGACTTAGACTACATCTGGGGCATTGATCTCAATCTGAATTTTCCTTAGGAAAGATATAGATGAGTTTGGAATGTTTATAGAAGATCCTTATCTACCATATTGGCATTGAGAATGGAAACCATATATCATAAGCAAAAGTAGGAACTTTTGGCTGGAGAATGGAAAGCTTTTTGAGAAGAGGGTGGAACAGAATTTTCTTCCAATATGGGCCTGTTTCTTGGGTCACTTCCATTCACCAATGGAACCTTTGTACCTTAGTTCACTGAAGAACAAGTAGATAGTTTTGGTTCTGCTGTTATTTCTATCTTCAGGAGAAGGATCATTGTTGGAATCCGGTCCAAATCATTGTTAGAAATGTTGGGAAAGGTGGGTTTGAAAAAGTCATGCAGGTAGCCAAGGAAAGAGGCAAGTCACAGAACTTTGGCTCCCAGACCATGAATGTCACTCTTTTTGTACACCATAGCCATAGATTTCAATGAAAAAACAGAGGTTTATTGATGTCTTTTTTCAAAGTCATTTCCTTCCTTTCTCCTGAGATTGAACCTTTCCTGTAACAAGGAAAATCATCAAGCCAAAACACTTGATACAGAGATCATATCTGGCAGTGTATACAATATTCTTGCCCAGCAATTCCCCACATCTCTGCTGTGAGAGGAAACATATTTCATTATATTTTCTGGACTTTCATTTGTTTTTCCATTACTCAGAGTTCACCTTCTTTTATTGATCTTTAGGTTTACATTACTGAAGTCATAGTGTACATTGTAGTAGGTCTCTATTTAAATTAAATTGAACAAGAGCAAACCAATTTTGATGTTTCATTAAATCTTGCAGTATTCATCTGGGAAAGAAGGGACCTGGGCTTTTGTCCTCAGTCTGCCACCTACTAGGTATGACTTGGGAGTTTTCCTCCCTAGACCTCAGTTTTCCCATCTCTGTCCCTGCCAATCTGGTTGACCAATAGGTTACCCGATCCAACAAAACTCTCATTTATTGTTAAAAAAAAAAAGCAGTCATGTTTAACATGCCTACCTGATCTTGAGAGTCCCCTCTAGTTCCGGTGTTTTGTGAGCTGCCTTGACTTTGTGTTGTTGTCCTTGACCTGCCCTCTCTGCCATTGAGGGTAGTTTGACCAGTAAGGGAAGCAAATTTGAAACTCCAGAGTTTTAATTGAGAGTGCTTCTTGTGGTAGCTCCTTTTGGCCCCTGCAAGCCAAGTCCCAGGCCCAGCCAGGTGATCTTGGCTGATCTCAGTTTTTAATCAGCTGTGCTGAACCCCTGGAGCCTCAATACAATATGAGTCATCTTCCCTGTCATCCTAGAATCCCAGAGGTAAAGGAGCCATAGACATTTAAAAAACATAAAGATCCAGAGATACTCCAGATGGTCTTTTGCAAGGCATAGCATTAAAACCCTGTGTCTGGGCAACTCGGAGTAGACACCTGCTTAGGAGAAAGCTGTTACCATCTCAGTGCTTAGGAGTGCTGAGCACTCAAGTGGTCCCTATGTGTCCTCCCTTGCCTGAGAATCACTGAGTGACCTGCAGAGATGAATGTCCTTGGAGCCTTTGCCTAACTGCCAGATACAGGTGCTTACCCAGTCACCCATCCTCTGCACCAGGATGAGGGAGGGCTGACTCTCCTGATGGAGCACCTGCTTTCTAGTCTCATCTCCTCATGCTCCTGACTCACTCTGTGACCTTGGGGGAGACACCTCCTTTATCCCTGCCCCACTTTCTTCCTATTTAAAATGACAAGCTTGAATGGAGAGGCTCTTCAAGGTCGATTCCAGCTCTGACATTCTGCGCCTTTGTGATTCTTTAGTGGATAGTGGCCAGCTACGGGTCTGATGTCCGTGATCCTCCCGGTCACTGGGGAGCTTTATTTTGGACATGCCATTAAGGAGGGGCCAGAATCATAGACAAAGAGCCTTTGTGAGGGCCTCTTCGTGAGTGGCACTGTGCTGATTGCTGAACTGAGACAATTACAGAGAGGTGACTGCAGCCTCTCGGAGTTCACTCTCGCCAGTGACTATGTCACCTTGTCACTTGCTCCTAAATGCAGAGGGATGAAATAGAGAATCCACAACTAGCCCACTGCTTCAGTCCCCATTGCCTGGTACCTTTAGGAGAGTCCAGAAGTGGGCAGGGGAGGTTAGATTTGGAACCAGGGCTTGAGCTTGGATGCTGATCTGCCACATTTCTTAAGTTTTAAATAAAATTAGCTAGCATTTACATAGCACTTTAAGATTTACAAATCACTTTATTTCATTTAGGACCCAAAACAGTTCTATCAGGTAGATGGTAATTTTACCCCCATTTTACATTTGAAGAAACTGAGCCAGATAGAGGTAAAGTTACTTGGTCAAAATCACAAAGCCCCCAAACATCTGAGGCTAGATTCAAACCCAGATCTTTTTTTTTTTTTTTTTTTTTGGCTCCAAGACTTTGTTCTATTATTCATTGTATCACCTGGGTACCTTCTCTTTAAAGCAGAGCTAATGACACTGAGGTTTCTGGTGGATTGCTGATCTGCTTTGGTAGAGGGAGTTTTCCTATTGGGAATTTTTGATGAAATCACTGGTCCAGATTAAACGCACTCCCTTCAGAAAAATTCCTTCCTACTAACTTCTTTGAAAGCCTTCAGACTCCCTAAAAATAGATATTTTTGGTGGGGTAATAATAGTAATAATAATAGTAGCAAGAGCAGCAATACTAGTAGTAGTAGTAGTAGCAGCAGTAGTACAATAGTAGTAGTAATATAGTAGTAATAGTAGTAACATAGTAGCAGCAACAAAATAGTAACAGCAGTAGCAGCAGCAGTAGTAATATAATAGTAATGGTAGTAACATAGTAGCAGCAGTAGAATAGTAACAGTAGCAGCAGTAGTACTATAGTAGTAATATAGTAGCAGCAGTAGAATAGTAACAGCAGTAGAAACAACAGCAACAGTAGCAACAGCAATAGTGGTGGTAGATATGCCTTTGCCACTGACTAGCTTGTTGAATATAATTCCTTTGAGAATAAAGATTGCTTTTTTCTTTGTCCTTGTATCCTGGGTGCCTGGCACAAAGAAAATGCTTTAAAATGTTAGTTTTTTGATTAATTATAGTTGATTATGCCAAGGTCGATTTACAAGTTGGAAAGGACTTGTACACCTCCTTTATTTTGTAATGGGGAAACTAGGAGACCCTTGACTTGACCAAAGTCACACTGGTAGGAGGTGTTAGAGATGAAATTGGAGCCCAGGTCCTCTCTGGGTTTGAGGTTCCTCATTTGTAAAATGGTGTGTGTGTGTGTGTGTGTGTTTCAGGATAGAGGTATGAAATAGTAAGTGTTTAACAAGAAAATGTCTGAAGGCTCTCCCAGTTTTAAAACTCAGGAGTCTTTCATAATCTTTGGATTCTGACCTGACCCAAACCATCCGCCCACTTTGGCCCAGAGTGAGACTGTGGTTGGCTGCTGAGCTAGGAGCTTGGCAAACCTCAGATATAGTAACTATTCTTCCTGAGATGAAGACAAGCTAGATGAGTTTTTAATTGCTGAGCTAAGATTAGGAAGCAATCTACATTTTAAAACATGATTAATAAAAGTCTAAAAGTGTGAGATGTATTAGAGTTTGAATTTAAAATGAGCTAGGATGTAAGAGTGAGGTGTCACACCTTGGGGAGCCTGATGGGGAAAAAAGAAGGTTTTCTCAGGGAGGTTGGATGACCTCAGAGAGGGGTAGGGACCTCGTTGTTACTGGGAGCTTGCCAGACTAAGTACAATTGGGGCTGATCAGTTAGAGCATTTTTATAACAGCAGTATCTTTATGGAGAGGGATCTGCTTTGTCTCTGTGCTCTCTCAGTGATGCTTTGCCTCCATTCTAGTCTGTTGCTCCTGTCTTAAGACTTGGGAAGGCTTTTCCACAAAAGTCAGTAAATGATTAAAGGAATAGAGTTTCATTATAGCAAGTTTTAACTCGCATAACTGAAAGTTTAAGGCTTAACATGAGATGGACAGGGATGATTCATTTCAACAAGTATTTATTAGGCATTTACTACATGCTAGGCAATGTGGCATAGTGGTTAGAGACTAGTCATAGAATCAGAAAACTTGGTTCAAGTACTGCTTTGAGATAAACAGTTGTGTTAAGCTAGGACAAGTCACAGGTAGCAGAACGGGTGATCATTTGCATTGGTAAAAGGAATTTCCACAGTGGAACATCTTCAGATCTTAGAATGAATCTTAAAGACTCTGCATTTTACAGATGAAGGAGCTAAAACTCAAGGAGGAGGAATTGCTCACCCAACATCACACAAATAGTAAGAGCCGGCATTCAAGTCAGGTCCTCTGGATTCAAATACTGTTCTTTTCCAGTGTTCTGCCATATATCTGCTCATCATAAAATGTCATAGCTAGAAGGGATTTAAGGGATGCTAATCTCAAGTTTACAGTTTTTCAGTGAAAGAAACAGACTCAGAGAAGTTCAACTCAGTAGCAGACCTGGCTCTAGAGGCCCACACATATGTATCTGTACATACACATATGTATCCCACCAACTATTCTTGGAACAGATTGTGAAGATCATGTTCATGTTCCAGAATAGTTGACTTCAGTGAGGAGTTCGGTCAACTTGGGAGTAGCCAGATTTTGAAGGAAAATTGGTCTTTGTATCATCATTAGCAAAAAAATTTAAAAAATTATTTAGCCATTTCTTTACTACCTTATTCACATCTGAGAAGTGGACCTGTTATATCATCCTTGAGCTTTGTTCTAGGTTTTATGGAGGAAAGTAGGCATTACCAGAGAAAGGCAGTCATGTTAAATCTGCCTGATTTTTTGTACACAACAGTTGAAAGCTTTATTGGACCAAGGATGCTACTGTCCAGGCCAGTTGGTACAGATGCAAGTCCCAGAGCTAAAGGGAAGGCAAAGGTAGCCTAAAAATAGATATGATTATGGGAAGTAAGACTATTAGTACTTTCAGATTCCATGATTTCATTTTTGCAGATACTTTGGTCCTGATACAGATCTGTGTCTTTAGCAGACTATCTTCATGAAGTGTTATGGCCAAAAAAAAAAAAAAAATCATTCTCTTGTGGTCAACCTTCTGGTGAGGAGGAGAATTTTAATAAAAAGTGTAACTGTCTCCTATATCTCTGATCTATGAATCTTTAGCCTCTTGTACTCATCTGCCGTTAATCTGGAATGCTAAAGTCCTAGAAATAGTTTGGGAAGGTTCTTTGGATTGAGAACACTGGAGGATAGACTGTTTAAAAAACAATACTCTTAACATTGTGCTGTCAAGAGTCAGGAAGACCAAATTGCTGCCCTCCTGGAGTTGATAGTCCAGAAGCGAGTTGAACGTAATGTCCAAACAAGGTTATTTATTCAGAGATAATAATGTTTATGCAGGGATATTTAGCCTGAAAAAGAGAGGAGATTAAGTTGCCTTCAAATATTTGAAAATCTGAAATGTGCAAGGTTTTGCAAGGGTGAATGTTGAAAATTATCTTTGCATGTATTCTGAAAAATAAAAAGCTATTATTAAAAACAAGAAAATTTGTCATGTGGAAGTAGGATGAGCTTTGTTCTATATGACCCCAGAAAAAATGAGTGGGAATTATAAAGAGGCATATTTAGACTTCATGTTGGGGGAAAAGAGGAGGAGCTTTCATTAGAACTGTCCAAAAGTAGAATGGGCTGACTCAGAAGGTCATAGATACTCCCTCCATGGAGGTCTTTAAGCTAAATTCTAGCATATCCCTTCTCTTTTCAGGAATAGGAGGCCATTGAAGTAGATATATTGAACTTGAGTAAGAAAGTTCATTTCTAGAGTTATGGTAGATCTTCCTCATGGCTACCCATCTATTCCTAAGAGAAGTTTTCTAGCTTCATAATTTTCCATTGGAGCTCCCAAGTTTAACCCACATTTCTAGACTGCTTGAGTCAGATCTGTGCACCCCAAGAGCTCCATATTGCCCACTGCAGAATTGTGTGGCAATAGCTCAGCTTACTCATTTATGTGGAACATGTATCCTCCCCTTTCCTTTCTTGGTAAGCTATGCCTCCCACATCGAATTTTTCCCAGCATTCAACCTGTATATCACGATCTCTCCTTAGTACCTTCAGCTCCCTGAGGGAGTTGGATTCTACCCAATCTATTATTGTCCTCATGGAGCAGCAAAGTCTTTAAGGAACAGATAGGGTTGATGTCTGACTGTGCACCTTTAACCTAAAATTTGGAGACTAGGATTACAGGTATCATTTAGAGGTGAGTTCTATTGCTTGTTGAGTAATAAAATATGAATCTAAAGAAATGTAAGCTTTGAGCGTGGGAACAATTTCCTTTTAAGTTTTTGTATCTGTAGTATCTAGTACAGAACTGGGTTTATATAGTAAGTGCTTAAAGCTTGTTGAACAAATGAATAAATAACAATTGATGACACATTTATATGGTGCCTACAGTTTACAAAGTCCTTTTCTCATAACTTTAAGAGGTAAATAGTACAATTATTATTGTGTCTTTCTTATTATATCTTATTTCCCTCCATGTGCTCTGTGGGCCATTCAAAGTTGCTTTTCTTCATACATGTCATTTATTTCTTTTTACCTTGACTTTGTCCAGACTAACCCTCATGCCTGAAATGCACTCCCTCTTCTCCTCCCTTTTTGGAATTCACAGTTTTTTAAAGACTCAACTCAAGTGACACTTTCTACATGAAAGCTAGCCTACATGAAATCTATTTCTCATATGCCGATATGTCTCCTCTTATCAAATATAAGCTCTCTGAGGACACAGACTATTTTGCTTTTCTCTTTATATCTTTGTTACCTACCACAGTGCCTAACACATTATAGGTTTTTAAGCAATTCTGGCTTGATACCCATTTTGCAGATACAGAAACCAGAATTATTCTTTTTGCTATGGATAACTTTTTCTGGCCAAAGAGTCTTTGTTCCATAGGCTCTTCTTAACTCCAAAGTAATGCCTCCCAAAGCACTGCCCACTATGAATGTAAGGATAAATCTGAACATGTGAAGATAATAAATAGTCACACTTTATCTTCCTGTTTTAGCAGGAGTACAGACCTACCCATGTATAATATATGTGCTCCAGAAACACTAGTGGCTAAATACCCATGATTTCTATCTTTGTGGTCCAGGGAGGTGTTCAACAGGTAATTATAGTGTTAATTTTCAATCCAGGTAAGGAGAAGTCTTGACACGTGGTCATGGGTTTGAATATTTAAGCAAGGTAGGAATGGAGATTGTACACCAGCAGATGGTACCTTGAAGAGTTTGATTACATTGGACAGAGTCATTTTACTGACACTTTGGGTAGTACTTCTCTTCATATCCTCCTCCAGCTTTAGCTCCCAGCTTCCCATGTCAGTCCTTTGGATTTGGCAGTCCTGAGAAACTCTAGTTCTTAACCTGGCCTAAGGTGTGTACCCTGTCTCTACTTATCTCCCAAAGGAGCTGTCTTTTCAGGCCTCAGGATCAGCACGTGCTGGCTTGAGTATTCAGTCAGAGAGCAATGGAAAGGGTCATGGTGGGTGTGAGCAGGTCGCAGTGCATTTCAGAGACTGACAAAGAAGTGGTATATAATAGGGCTTGTAGGATCACAGAATCAGAGATGACTAGAATCTTAGAGCTCATCTAGTCCAACTCTTTCATGCAGGTGTCAGACCTGGAATTTGAATTCAAGTCTGCTTACCCCAAATACATTGTACTTTCCATTGTACCAAATGTATGGAAGGTTACTTGTATTTAGATTTTGCTTGAGACCTATTGGATCTATAATTAGATTAGTGTTATACTTTGGGCTACCTTTTTTTTTTGTGACTAATCATTCTCTTCTTATCCTAATCTCCTCTTCCCCCCAATAGCCTCCATTAGTCTCTAAATGATGAAAGGCTCAATTCCAATTCATCATTTTAATTAAATTTAATAAGCATGTACTATGTGCCTATGAGCAAAGAATAGAAAATTGGGCCCAGCACTGGGAGAGATGGGAAATTTAGATGGAACACAACCTCTAGTCCCTATTTTCTGATTCTTGTATAGCTCCCAGTCTAGTAGAGGGGAGAAAAGGGTAGGTAAGACCAGTACAGATGACTCTGATATAAATTAATTCATTAAGCCTTTCTTAACCATTCCTGGGGGAACAGAACCCTTCCTCCTCTGAGCCTCTTCTGGAGCTTTGAACGTCCTTCCTCTTGGCACTAAGCTCATCTAGCTTTGTGGTGTTCATTTTCATGAGACTGTGTCCTCCTTACCCATCTGTGGTTGTGCATAAGAATTTCAATTACATTTTACTCACTGACATTATTTATAGAACTTTTGCATTTCTCTCCATTCATCTTTCACCTTGAAACTGACACCATATTTAAAAAAATATATTTTGCCTGAATTTAATGAACATCAAAAGGAAAAGGAGAACATTTATACATATGAAGTTGAACAGAAAAAGAAAATATGTAAAAACACATATCTCCATAGTTTGCTTCAAAAAAATAGAAATACAACATGTAGATTTCTTTTATTATATACTTTGTTTTTAATATTTTTTTTTGGAAATGTTGGTTCTAAATTATCTCTCTCCCTTGATAAAAGGCTTGGAGTGAGAGAGAGAGAGTCCAATCTCCTTATTTTACAGAGGAGGAAATTGAGGTCCAGTTACTAAGGGATTTAGAGTTACACAGTTAGGAATTTCAGGAATGGGACACAGGTTCTTATGATTCAAATGTGCTGCTGTATGCTTTATTCCTATAATAGCTGCTTCCCCATAATTCTTTTCTCTGTGAAAAAAAAAAGATTACTTGTCAAATTTAGACTATGAATTGATTTCAACTTGAAACATAAATATTCTATGGTGCCTCAGGGAACTTCTTTATTGTGGATTCAATTATTGGAAATGGCCTGAAATTCATTTTTGAGAATTTTTTTAAAGCCTTGATTTCAATATTCATCTTATCAGATACAGTTGAGGCAAGGATTAACATAGGAAGTTCTAAGCACAGGGAACTGCTTAATAGATATTGCAAATGAATGAAAAATACAAGATGGAAATGAAGAAACTGTATTTCCATCTTATTTTTCCTTTGTAAGAATTCAGGTATTATTTGTTTTTTAAAACAATTTTCATTGGTTTTTCCTTTTGGCACAATATATACCACTCATTATTAAGGATCCTGATCCATCCCTTCCTCAGCCCCATCCCATGTGAACTTTCCCCACATTTCAGCCCAGTAGATGATAGTAGATATTATTTTATTTTGGTAGTTTTCTGAGAGCAGAAAAAATGGATCATTTTCATGATTTAGTACCAATATTGTTTATTTTCATTGACCTAAGTATTGTTGCAGTTGTGATGTCTTTATTTTCCTCACTGCTTTCTTAACTCTGTATTATTTTATATAGATCTTCCCACTTTCTCTGAATTCTTCATAGATGGTAAAATAATATTCCACTGCATTCATATATCACAATTGGTTCAGCTGTTCTCTTATCATTGGTTATATTTTGTTTCCAGGTTTTTGTTATAATAAATAATGCTGCTATAAGTATTTTTGAACATATGAGTATTTTCTTGCTTACATTAGCTTCCTTGAGGATATAATCACAGTAGTGAGATCTCTGAGTCAAGGGTATGGATGGGTTTAATAACTTTAACACAGGATTTAAAATTGTTTTCTTAACTAGTTGGGCCAATTCATAGTTCCAGTAGCAGTGGATTTCTGCTTATCTTCCAAAGAGCCCTCTAACATAGAATTTTCTTTTTCTTTCTTTCTTTCTTTCTTTCTTTCTTTCTTTCTTTCTTTCTTTCTTTCAATATTAAGAGATGACACATCAGTATTGTTTTAAATTGTATTTATGTAGTTATTAATAATTTAAAATTATTCTTTCAATGTTTGTTGATATTTGCATTTTTTTCCTTTTGAAAACTTTACGTCCTTGGGGAATATGTGCATAAAAATGCATCAGTTCCTTAGAGATTTTGGATGTTAGACTTTTATTAGAGATATTTAATGCAAAAATATATCCCCCTACTGTGTACTTTCCCTCCTCCTGCTTAGTCTGGTTGCAATCATTTTATTTTTATAAACTTAAATTTTTTTTTTTTGTATATAATTGAGATGATCTTTTTTGTCTTTTATAGTCTTTTCTATCCTAAATCAGGATACATTTTCTCTTTCCTCCCCAGTCTCAAAGTTGTGATTCTGGTATTCTCTTCTGGTATTTTATGATTCTATTTCTTATGTTTAGCTAGTTTATCCATTTGACATTTATTGTGCTATGTGGTGTCAGATGCTGTTCTAAGCTCTTTTTCACCAAACTTCTTCATGGTTTTCCTAGTAGATCTTATTGAGGAAAGAATCCATTCCTTAATTAATTGTCCTTGGATTTATCAAATACTACAATGTTATATTTCCTTCAATATCTTATTTAAATTATTCCATTCATTTACTTCTTTTTTTATTCAATAGAGGCAGTTTTGGCAATTAGTGATATAGAATATAATATGAAATTTCATAACTTCAAATCCTTTGTATTCCTACTTTTTCATATATTTCATTTTTTTCCAATTACATATAAAATTATTAAACACTAATTTTAAAAAATTTTGAGCTCCAAATTCTCTCTTTCACTCCTTCCCTTTCCTCTCCCCTCATTGAGAAAGCAAACACTTTGTTATAAGTTATACACATGCAGTCATATAAAACATATTTCCATATTAGTCATGGAAAGCACAAACCAAAAAAAGAAAGAAAAAAATTGAGAAAGTTTAAAAAAAGTATGCTTCAATCTGCATTCAGACTCCATCAGTTCTTTCTTTGGAAATGGGTAGCATTTTTCATGCCTTTTTAAATTCTCAAAGAACTGTTTTATAGACTAAGGCTGTTGTATAATAATTCCCAAATTCCCAAATCACGTCATTTGGGAATAGCTAGTGTTTGGTCCTGGAACACAGTATGGTCCATTACACATGGTACTGATCATCCACTGTACCATGTTACTTCTCAACTGCCATCGAAGAAAACAAACCCCCCAAAATTTCATACCTCTCATGTTTAGAATAGTGCAATGTAATATAACATTAATAAATGTTTGTGAATTATTGACTACATTACTCAATCTGTAAAATGGGAGAAGGTAGACTAGCTGGGCTAAAAAGATCCTTCTAGTTCTGACTTTCTGTGACCATATATTGCTAATGCTTTCCCTCCTGGATCACATTCCATTTACGCTATATCTGTCTTGTCTGTACAGATTGTTTCTCGACTTTCTCCTCCATTAGAATGTAAGCTAGAGGTATGACATTTATTGTTTCCATTGTAAACCTAGCACTTAGCATAATGCTTGGTACATAGCAAACCCTTAAAAAATGCTTGTTGGCTAACTGTTGATTGACTGGACCTTTTCCTCTGCCTCCTTAAGACTGTGAACTTCCCTAGAACCAAGTCTCGTATGTTTTGGTCTCCCCTTTCTGAACCCAAGCCAGGGCCTTGCACATTGTAGGTTTTTGATGAATGTTTGATAGAAGGATGAAGGAGTAAGTGAAGTGCCGACATGCAAAACCCATTGGAGACTGTTTTCGGACGTTTCACCCTCATTTCAGTTGGTTCAACAGATGCTTTCCTAGAAGAAGCTACTAACCATATGTTAGATGTGGGGCCAGATGAAGCTTTGATACCAAACACCAAGAATGTAGGAGATCTTCTGAGAATTTAATATGCATTACTTTATGTTTTGTCTTTTACGCAAAGGTTTTCTTTGTTCAAACAAATATGTATAAAGAATTTATGCAGGGCACATGGTCATGCATATTGATTGCAGAAAATCTGTTAATAATCTGTGTCTCTTCAGGGTTTGTGTTTCTGTTGGAAAAACAAATGTGAAACTGAATGCATTCTGGGAGGCTTCATGTTGCTCACTGTTGGGGGAAAGAGGGTGCTTTCCATCTAAGAGTCATTTGCTGCCATATTCAGGGATGTTGGCATAGATTTCTGTGGAGGCAGAATGCCAGGAAGGAGAAGGAAGGAAAGAGGAAGAAGGAAGGAAGAAAAAGAAGGAAGAAACATATTAATTAAGTGCCTATTACATGCTGTTTTTTGTTCATGACTCTGCATGACCTCATTTGGGATTTTCTTTGCAAGGATACTGGAGTGGTTTGCCATTTCCTCCTGCAGTTCCTTTTATGGATGAGGAAACCGAGGCATGCAGAGTTGAGCAACTGACCTGGGGTCACACAGCTAATAAATATCTGAGGCCAGATTTGAACTAGGGTCTTCTTTTTTATTTAATCATTTTAAAATTTTATTTCCCCTTAATTACACATAAAAACAATTTTTAGTTTTCTTTTTTTTTTAAACAAATTTTGAATTCCAAAATCTCTCTCTTCCTTCTTTCCCTATCACTGAGATGGTAAACAATTGAAGGTAGATTATACATCTATAATCATGTAAAACATATTTCTGTATTCGTTGTTTTATGGAAGAAAAATATGAGAAACAAAGAAGGAAGAAAAGCAAGAGAAGTGAGAAGGAAAGAAAAAAGAGAGAGGAAGGAAGGAAGAAAGGAAGGGAGGGAGGGAGGAAGGAAGGGAGGAAGGAAAGAAGAAAAGAAAGGAAGGGAGGGAGGGAGGAAGGAAGGAAGAAAGAAGGAAAGAAAAAAGGAAAGGAAGGAAGGAAGAAGGAAGGGAGGGAGAAAGGAAAAAAGGAAGGAAGGACACAAGGAAGGAAGAAGGAAGGAAAGAAGGAAGGGAGGGAGGGAGGAAAGAAAGGAAGAGAGGGAGGAAGGAAAGGAAAAGAAAGAAAGGAAGGAAGACAAAGACAGAAAAAGAAAGAAAAGAAAAGCAAAGAAGGAAGGTGGAAGGAGAAAGGAAGGGAAAGAAGGAAGGAGGGAAGAAGGAGAAAGAAAGAAGAGGGAAAATAATATGATTTAGTTTGCATTCAGACTCTGTTATGGACTCTGGTTTTTGACACCAGATCCCAGCGTGCTCTCTGCTGCACAGCCCAGTTGCCATGCAATGTACATGGCATGATGTGGTACATATGAAGTCCCATGTAAATCACTCCTGCCTAAGGATACGACTACCCTTCTCTCTCTACCTTCTGCTAGCTCAGTGAAATCACCTCCTTTAGAACAAGGACTGTCTTTCAGGCCCCTAGTATATTGCAAGTATGTCATTTGGGAGGGGGAAACTCGGTAGTCCTTGTCAGCATTAATTAGTGGCAAGCATAGAATGAGGCTCTGAGCGACAGGCTTGTTTTGATGGAGACAGGGTCAGGATGGTAGGGAGCTGCAGGGTAGCAGCCCGTGGCAAGGTGGGGATGGGAGCCACGAAGGTGTGAGTCATTTGAGACTGGGTGACGGCGAGAGGACGATGCCTGAAATGACCTCTGCTTGAGGCTGGCTTCTTTCATACTTATTTAAGTGGAGCAGAGGGAAGAGGGTTAGATTTGGATCATATTCTGTTCCTGTCACTTAGTGCTGATAAGTTCAGTTCCCTGGACTCAGTTTCCTTATCTGTAGTATGAGAGACTGGTACCTTCTAGCTCCAGATCTCTGAGCTGCACTCATTGGGGACACATAGACTCTGTGACTTTATATATATTGTCTCATTTGATCATCCTAACAAGTTCCTTAATTTCCTTGTTAGTTGTGGCTTACCTAAAAATTACCTTCTACCTCTAAATCTGTGATCCATGAATCCTGAGTAGCATTAATCAGGTACATGCTGAATGAACCCAACTTTTCTTGTCTGTAAGATAAAAACCATATCACTTCCAGCTGAGGCAATTGGGGTTAAGTTACTTGCCCAGGGTCACCCAGCCAGGAAGTATTAAGTGTCTGAGATCAGATTCAAACTCAAGTCCTCCTGACTTCAGGGCTGGTGCTCTATCCACTGTGCCACCTAGTTGTCCCTGCATATTATTGTTAACATTTACTATTGAGATCATGACATTGTCTGTCTTTAACTTTAATTAAAATATTTGCATTTAGAAACTGGCAAGGTGTTTACCTGGGGCCGCGCTGACTATGGTCAACTTGGGACAAAAGTAGATGGCCAAGAGAGATGTACAGGAGAGCATGAATTACTCCTGTCCTGCACAAGAACACTGGCCACCACGCCTTCTTCCCTTCCTTGCTTAGAAGGAATGACTGAGGTAAGAAATAAACTTTTTTTTTTAAATTAATTTTCATTTAATATATTCTTAAGACTGGAAAGGAGTGTCTTGGCCACTTAGAGGTATGGTGATGAGGTTTGGTCCATAGACCAGGCTATGGGGAGCCAGTGCTATACTCAGAGTTGATATATGGCAGATTGAATCTTTTCTCTTTTTCCTTGGGTTTATTCTTTTGCTTTTCTGGATGTGAAGTTTTGTCTTCTGTAAAATGCTGTGAGAGAGTTGACCTAGATGGTCTCTGAGATATTTCCCAGGACTGATGGCCTTTGATTCCAGGGCTTTCTTTTTGTTTCTCTTTGGCAGCCTTGTATTTTAATCTTTCCCATTCCCCCATGGAAAGGAGACTGCCTTGTTCCATTGCTTCCTCTCTGATTACTTTAATTTTTCTATTTCTGGTTGGCTTATTATTTTCCCCTTGGATTGTGTCCTGTTAGTAAGCTTTGTTTTACTCTTGCCTTAACACACACACACACACACACACACACACACACACACACACACTGTCCTACCGGTGATAGGGCAGGCTGTAACTCTGAGCTCAAGGTGGCTTTAATGGAGTGACTCAATCTGTATTCCAAGCCTGTTGAAAAAATTAATAAGCCAGCAATCTTTCTGCAATTATCATCAGACTAATTACAATTCTTTTCCTACTTAGAAGGTTTTCTCACCCAGGAGGCCTGACCTGGCTCATCTCTGGCTTATGTAGGACACGTATCTTTCTGCCTCACCAACTGTACCAATCCAGACCTTTCAATCTCTCTTTCTCCTCCTCTTTGTAACTTTCTCTTTTTTCCTCCTCTTCTCCTCAGTCTGTCTTCCTCCTTATATTATTCAGACTAGAATAGGCCAGGGATTTTAAGCCTTTATGAATGTGTCAGAGTTTTAGTGAGGTTCGTGGACTCCTCAGAATAATATTTTTAAATGTGTAAAATAAGATGCACAAGTTCACCAAGGAAATTTATATTGAAATACAGTTATCAAATATTTTAAAAAAGGGTTCATGGATCCTAGGCTAAGTACCATTGGAGGAGGGAGATCTTTTTTTAAAATGAAAAAAAATACTACTTTTATATTTGATATGTAACAATTTCTTCCATTCCCCTTCTCTCTTCTACCCCTTCCTCCTATATTCTCAAAAGACAATTCAATAATACTTAGTGATTTTGGCTGTGTATATTATTTGTTCACTTAGCACATTGCCTGTAACACAGTAGGTAGTTTATAAATGGTTGTTGGCTGATTGACACTTTTCTGCTTTTGTAGTTAATTAATTATTAATATAAAAGGAGGTTGTATCCTTTAACTTGGATAGGATGGTGCCAGGATTGTTTTCTTTGACTTAAGTTGGTTGCTTTGTTCATATTCTCTCTATTTAAGTTACTGTGGTCATTGTGAATATTCTTCTTTTGGTTCTACTTTTTTCACTACGTAATTTTATCAAAGTCTTCTGTATTTTTTTGAATTCTTCACATTTGCCATTCTTTACAATGCAGTGAGTGTTCATTGAATACATATAGTACAGTTTTTTCAGTCCTTTCACATTGTCGGGCACGTATTTTGTTTCCAGATTTTTGCCATTGCAAATTGTGCTTCTGTAGATATTTTTGTAGATAGAAAGCTTTTTCTTGCTGTCAGCAATTTGAAATATAGTCACAGTAATGGGTCAAAGAATGTGGGGAAAAATGGGAACTTTCTTGCATAATTACAAGGTTTTATCCTTCCAGAACAGCTGGACCAATTTACAGCTCCACTAGAAGTGAATTAGTGTGCCTGACTTTGCTCAGCCTCTCCAACAATGAGTTTTTACCATCTTTGCTAATTTGATGGGTGTGAAATGATAGTAATGATGATAACCAACACCAGTACCACCACCTGATATTTACATGATGCTCTAAATTTTGCAAAGCACTTTATATACATTGATTCAATCATGAGATAGCTTCCCAACTTTCCTAGCATTTCTTGTCAAATGGAGTTCTTTTCTCAGTAGTTTATAGTCTTAGACTTGTCTAATGCTGGTTTTTTTGTGCATGCTTTTTCCTTTTATTAATCTACTTTTCATTTTTTTTGTCCAACACTATTTAATTTTTCTTTACACTGGAGAAGGAAATGTCAAACCATTCTTACATTTTGTCAAGAAAACCCCATGGACAATATTGGCTTGATATAGTCCTCAGAATCACAAAGAGTTGTTCATGACTAAATGGCTGAACAATGATGTATAATTTTTGTAATTACTTCTTCAAAATATAGTTTGAGATTCTCTAACAATAAATTCCTTTCCTTCTTACTTTTGTCTATTGTGTCTTCTGATAATTGAAAGGTCCCCACATAAATTTTGTTATTATTTTTGCTTAATTCTAAAAGCAGAATAATTTGATAGACATCTGTAGGATAGTGTAGATAGTCTTCTCATTTTTACTCTACTGCTTTGGCCTGGCCATGGATGTAAGAGTTTTCTCCAATTATTTAACTTTTTAATTTTATAAAGATTGTTGCATAAATATAGAACCTGCATGTGTATGTTTGTATATGTATGCATATGGGTGTACTGGTATATTTTTGGGAACAATACATTTTGTATTTTTTAAATATATAATTTTAAGGTATATTTTTCTTCCTAGCTCTTCTTATTAGATTTTGTTAGTAATATGCAGAATGTCTAATACTTCTGTGGATTTATTTTAATCTATTAATTTTTTTTGTTTATTCTCTGGGGTTCCTCAAATACAAATCATAAAGACCCCTAAGTATTACCTGCAAATAAAGATAGTCTTGCCTTCTTTTTCCCCATGCTAATTCCCTTGATTTCCTTTTCTTGTTTTATTGCTATAGCTAGCATTTCTAGAACTTTGTCAAGTAACAGTGGGGACTGTGAGCATCTTTGCTTCATCTCAGTCTTAATGGGAATGATTCTAGTGTTTCTCCATTACAAACAATGCTTACCTTTGGTTTTAGATAGATTTTTTTGGATCATATTAAGAAAGAATCTCTTTATTCCTATGATTTTTAAATTTTTGCCATAAGTAAAAACTGTATTTTATTGAACATTTTTCTGCTTATTGATATATTCATGAGGTTTTTAAAAATTATTTTTTATTATTAACAGGGTTAATTATGTTAATTATTTTTCTAATGTTGAACTGGTCTGGGGAGAAATCCAACATAGTTATAATGAATAATTTTTCAAGATACTTCTGTAGACTCTATAATATTTTATTTAATACTTTTTATATCAATCTTCTTTAGTTATATTTTGTCATTACTAAAAATGTTTTAGGTAGACTGGTCACATAGTAAGAATGAGGGATAATCAATAAAATCTGCATGGTATGGTTGGTATCCTTACTATGACAAGAGATCTAGAGGTAGTCTACCTTTGTTTAATGGATCCTCTAGAGAAGATTTATAGGAGAAAATGGACAAGACAAGAATTTGCACAGAATGAAAAGATATGACAGGACTGAAATCTATATTATTACATCAAAGAAATCGTAGCTCATTTAAAGTTTCAAAATATTAATTAGTGTTATTGATTTACAGTTTTTTTCCTCTGATTTTTTGTTGTTGTTGCTTATCTCTCTCTGGTTTGTATGCCAGAACCATATTGATCTCAATGAAGAAGTTTGGTAAAGTGCTTTTTCTCTGATTTTATGATTTTTTTTAATAGTATCAGAATTATTTGCTCTTTAGACATTGATAGAATTTCATCTGGACTAGGAATTTATTTTTCTTTTCAGAGTTCATTTATATATTGTTCAGTATCTTATTTTAAGATTTTTTCTTTAGGTTAGATTTTTTATTTCCTGTTTTGTTAATTTGAGAATTTTATATTTTGGTAAGTTTTCATTTGTTTTCAGATTTGTTAGTATGTAATTGGGTTTTGTAATTCTCATAGTTTTCTTTGTTTCTTTTTATTCACTGTGTTTTTCATTTCTTGTAAATTTTTACTTCCATTTTTTACCTTCGAAATTCAATTTTTTCTCTTTTTGAAAAAATAAAATTAGCTAATGATTTGCTCTATGCCTCATAATATTTTAGAATATTATAGAAGTAATCCTAGATCCTCAAAGAATTTTTTTCACCTTTCTACCCTATTCAACTATTGTCCCAGCTCCTTTCCTTTGTCCCAGCTCTTCCTCCTCTTCCTTCTCCTTTTTCATATTCTTCTTCTTCTCCTCCTCCTCCTTCTTCTCCTTCTCCTCCTTTTCCCTTCCTTCTCTTTCTTTTCTTCTTCCTTACCTAAACTTCTCGATAAGGTTATCTGTACTAAATATTTTACTTTGCTTAATATCTTTATGCTGTTTGATCTTTGCTCAAACCCTTTCTGTCATGCTTCCATCTCTATCAGTCTATTGAAATTTCTCTCAAAAGTCACCTGTGACTTCCTAATCAAAGATCCGATGACCTTTTATTTAGTATTCATCCTTCATTTTTTTCTCTATAGTTTTTGATCTTTTTGAACAGCTCTTCCTTCTAAATATCTTCTCTATTTCCCTCATGATGGGAGTTTTCCTCTTCCTTCTCTCATCACTCTCTTGTCTCCTTCAGTAGTTCCTTCCCCTCTTACTGACATTCTAAGGGGATGTTCCTTATCATCTGATTTAATTCTTCTCTTCTCTCTTTACATACTCATTGGGAATCCCCTTCAATTCTATTTTTACATAGCCGGTTTCAAAAATTGATAATTGCTCTTCTGATCTGCAGACTTACATCTCCAAATGCCAATCAGATACTTCTCTCTGGATTTTCCATTGAAAAGTCCAATTCTCATTCAACATGATCAATACTAAACCCATTATCTTTCTTCCAAAGGATTAGATCCTCCCCTTGGACTTCACTTTTTTGTCTATTGAACCACTATTTATCCTGGCTCTCATGTTTGTCAATTTGGGATTATCTTTAACTACTCTAAGTTCTCAATCTAGATAATTATCAATTTAATCTTGTTAATTTAAGGAATATTTCTTATAGCCATATTCTTCTCACCACTCTCATTGCCACCATGCTAATATAGATCTTTCATCTGCTACCTGCCTAGATCAATGCACTTGTCTCCAAATAGTAATTTCAGCCTTCACATATCTTAAATCCATATTTTGGATCATAAACATAGAGCTGGAAAGAATCTTGGAAGTCCCTAAACCTAGCCTCTATATTTTACAGATGAGGAAACTGAGGTTTAGGGAGATCAAGTGATCAGGGTTACACAGCCAGGAAGTGTTCAAGGCAGGATTTGAATTGAGCTCTTCCCCCCCCCCCCCCCCATATTGCCTCTCTCAGTTTGTTTCCAGAATAATCTTTCTTGAGTATACATCTGTTTATGACTCTCTTTGGTTCAAAAACCTTAATGGCATCCAAGGCCCTCCATACATTTCCAACTTTATTTCCTATTATTCTTCTCTACATATTCTACGCAGAAGACAATTGCAGTAAGCCTTCCCTCTCAATCATATTTATGCCTCTGCACCTTTCTTCATAATGCTTTCCATCCCTATTTACTTCTTGTTTAACCTTTAAAACCTAATTGAAAAGTCACATCTTTGAAGAAAACTTCTATGGGTTTCCTTTAGTTAAAATAACTTTCCTCCTCTTTTAGAAGGCAGCCTTTTCCCTCAAGATGTCTACATTCTACTGGGAGTTATAACTTGTAAACAAACAAGTAAATACAATATAATTCAAGGAGGAAGGGAGAGGGAAGATTACTCCTGGGAAGAATAGGAAAGACTTAGCTTCTTAAGGGATCATTCAGTATATAGTGGCTTAAGTCAACTCTGCTAGGATGAGTAACGAGAAAGGTAATTTCACTATTCAGAATCACTAGGTAACACTAGCAGAGGAGCACATCAGGCCCCTATGATGTTATTTCTGAAAGAAAACTAGCACTTGGATATTGTGTAAAGAAACTATTAATGAGCTTGGCAGTTTCCAGAGCTGCCGTCTCTTAGAGTGTTCAGAAAGACTGTGGTTTACTGAATGACCTTGCTATATTTAACACATTGCTCATTTTAAGTTTGTCTTAAGACCGTGGGATTTCAGTGCCCTAAATAACAAGAAAATCTGCCACCAGCAATCAGCTGAGTCCAGGGGGATTTAGGATTTCATACAACCAAAGTTTCCCTTAAACTCTAGGGTAAGTAATCAGTAGCTTTAGAAGAGTTCATGTTAACAAGCAAGATTGTCAGAGACCAGGTGCCCCCAGAAAAGGCAGGACCATTGGCTGATGGTAATCAGCTTTTTTTTTTTTTTTTTGAAAAGTTCACCAGAGCTGAGTAGTGATTTTCACTCAGAGGTCATTGGAAAAATAAGTTAATTTTAAAGTCCTGGGAGCTGTTTAGAAAATTCAGCAGGATTTTCTTGAATAGCCTGGGACATCTGTGCTGTAACCACTACAAGAGAGGGAGAAAAACAGCCTAAAAATAAACACAAAGCATCCAGTGGGTCTAGAATCAGAGAATTTCAAACAAGAAGGGATCTCATCCAACCTGTACAGGAGCCAGGACTCTTATGCCATGCCCCGCCTCCAAGTGGTCTTTTAACCTATGCTTAAAGACATTCAGTGATGAAGAGCCCATTACCTCCTGTGGTAGCCCATTCCACTTTAGGATAGCTCTAATTGCTGCAAATTTTCCCCTTATTTTTAGCAAAAAATTTCCTCTCTGTCACTTCTTCCTGTTGTTCCTATTTTTGCTCTCTGGGACTAGACACAGCAGGACTAATCCCTTTTCCTATGATAACCCCTGTAAATGCTTCAAAATTGTGATCATGTCCCACCCTTGTCCCTCCAAACCACATTTCTTCTGTAGGCTATACACTATCCATGGCCACTTTCTTCAGCAGCTCTCCAGGGAATACCAGTATCAATATTTCCAGAAAAGGTTCAATAAGGAAGGGGAAGATTAGACAGCATATGACTGTCTGAGTTTATCATGGAAGCATAGATTCAAACCTGGAAAGGACCCCAGAGGTCATCAAATCATACCTGTCTATATACAGATAAGGGAATCAAGATCCAGAGTTAATTTGCTCAGTGATACAGTAGCTCAGCTTGGGATCAAGTCTGGGTCCTAGAATGTCAAATGCTGTGCCCTTTCCAGTATACTTAATACTGTGACTTCTTGTTCTCCTTGTCCCATTACAAAAGTTCTTTTCAAAAGCAACAACTGTTAAAAGATCACCTTTGAGAGAATTTGTGGAAAGGATTTATATAGACTTTTTGGTTGTCTTCTGGACTCTCACATCCCTTTTTGTCCAAGGACAAGATCATGATACATATTAATTATCATGGTTTACAGGAGTAATTTTAATCTTCACTCTTACCCTCATTCTCACTCTCATTGTGTCTTGAAGCCTAAAAGCTAAGTCATCACTTTAGAGACAAGAAATGACACCTTTTTGACCCATGAATTTCTGGTCTTTAGAAAGGGGAATTGGCAGAGCCATAACTAGGGTTGAGCAATAGGATTTCTCCCCATGGCACCAAAATTTACAGGAGGTTCTAATAGCACTTTAAGGGTTTTTTTTTTAAACTTTTGTTTTTTAGGAGCATAGACAACCAAGATTAGAAATAAAATTGATAAAAATAAATCATCAAAATGGCAAGTATTTATATGGTGGCTTTTCCCCCCGATCATATTTCAGATGAGTTTCTCCTCAATCCAGTCTCTATTTCTCCCTTTTCTTCAGCCTCGTCAGCAGTAATCTCTCTATGTCCTGGGGTCTGTACCACCACTCTCTCTCAAAATAATTGAGGGATCAACTTTCATGCTGCTAAAGCCAAGCACAAATCTAGGTATTGGGAAAAATCTACTTTAATTATCGAGGGTAGTGAGTAGTCTCACTATCTTGGCTAGGGGATGTTGACAATGACTGATTTCGGGATATATGGGCCTGAACTCACTGAAAAACCTTGCCCATAGCATCATTGTTAGCAGAATAGGATTATGAAAGTATATCCAGAATTATTAAAGATAATTCACCAATATGAGAACAAATATATCCTAAGAGGAGCTGAGCCCAGAGCAGGGAAAGGACTAGGAGTCATTACCTTGGAGGAAGATGTGAAAGCCATAATATTAACATGTGTTGTGTTGGTGAAATGAGGGAAGCTAGGTGCCGGCTTAGAGTCAGAAAGACTCACCTGCCTGATTTCAAATCTGGCCTCAGGTACTTCTTAGCTGGGAAAGTCACTTAACCCTTTTTCCTTAGTTTCCTCATCTGTAAAATGAGCTGGAGTAGGAAAACAAAGTGGAACAAACCATTCCAGTGTTTTGCCAAGAAAATCCCAAATGGGGTCATGAAGAGTCAGCTATGACTGGACAAAAGTGTTTCATCTAATAATGCCCTTTTTTTTTTTTCTATTCTAAGACTTCTGATTCTTTAGATGCTTGTCTCCTTGCTTTATTTAGGGATTTAGTCATTAGGTATCCTATAGAAGAGAATAGAATCAGCAGGTTCTTGACATATTCTTCTCAGGCAGTAACCTCTTTTGGAAATTTCATATTGGGAAGTTGTCCTGAATTTCTGCTCTGGCTGCCAACAGCTAATAGTGTAACTGGAGTGAGAGATCATAGGAACAAAGATAAAGAGTGAGAATGCCATTTAATTCAATCTCTTCCTTTTGCAAATAAGGAACTGAGACTGGAGAGATAAGTAACGTTCCCAAAGTCACAAAAGTAGTAAATGTCAAAGATGGAATTTGAACTCAGATCTTTTGATTTCATAGTTTAGTATTCTTTTTAAATTATATTACATTTTTTTCCAGATAGAACTTCTGGTCTATATACACAACTAAATGAATATCATGAGAATAAAAGAAGATATGAAGTTTGAGCTAGAAGAGACTTTAGAGATAATTTAACCACCTCATTTTGTAGATATAGATATAAACATGGTTAACAGTAATGCTTATGGACAAAATCTGAGATCCAGAGAGGCTTAATTATTTGCCTCAGCTCACCCAGGTGGCTTTCACAACTTCTTCCATTGGCAGACCTAGTATTTAAATATTGGTCTTCTGGCTGATTAGATGAGAAATACATTCATAATGATAGCAAGTTCCACAGTATATGATCCAATTCTATTTTTCATATGATAATTTCTTATATAAAATTCAACAGACATATATTGAGTACCTTCTATGGCTGAGCACTATGTTGGACACTGGAGAATATGGATAAGTTTAGGTTCCTATCCTCAAGAAGCTTACATTCTTTCTTTTTCCCCAATAGTGTTTTTTTTTTTTCAAATACATGTAAAGATAATTTTCGACATTTATTTTTGTAAGACTTTGTATTCTAAATTTTTCTCCCTCCCTCCCTCACTGTCCCCTTCTCTAAGACAGCAAGTAATCTGATATAGGTTAAATATGTGCATTCCTTTTAAACATATTTCCATATTTGTCATATGCAAGAAAAATCAGACCAAAATAGAAAAAAAATACCAGGAAAAAAGCACAAAAAAGTTGAAAATACTCTGCTTCAATCCATATTTGGTCTCCATAGTTTTCTCTTTCTATGCAGATGGCATTTTCCATCCAAAGTCTATTGGAATTGCCTTGAATCATAGCCTTATTGAGCAGAGCCAAGTCCATTACAGTTGATCATCACATAATCTTGCTGTTACTGTGTACAATGTTCTCCTGGTTCTGAAGGAGCTTACTTTCTAAAGGAGAGATAAGACTTGAACACAAATAATCACAGTACAAAGGCCATTTGAAGTAAATGCAGTAAAAGGCTTGGGAAAAATTTATCCACATATCCACATATCCAGTCTTATTCATTAATAGGGGAGATATACGTGGCTAGGCAACAGTTTGTCTGAAAAAGAACTTGGTATTTCAGTGGGCCGCAAGCCCAATGAGTCAGCAATGTGAGATGGCAGCAATAAGGCTAAAGTGTCTTAGGCTGCATTAATGGAGGAAGTGTCCAAAGTGAGAGAAGTTTTAACTCTTTCCTCTGTGGTCCAGTACACACCTGGTGAATTGTGTTTACTCATAGGCACCACATTTTAGGAATTATATTGATAAGAATGGAGTGGAACTGGAGGTGGATAACCAAGATGCTGACTAGAGTGGATATGATGATATGTAGGGATTAATTGAAGAAAATGAAGCCATTTATTCTGGAGAAAATATTTGACGGGGGCATGAGAGCTATCTTTAGATATCTGAAGAGTGTCATTTAGGAGAACAGTTAGATATGTCCCAGAAAGTAGGAATAATGAGTGGAAGCAATAAAGAGGCAGGTTTAGGGTCAATGTGAGGAAAAGCAGCTAACAGCATGAGGGATCCAAAAGTGGAGAGGACTATCTTAAGAGGCAGTAACTTCCATTGATGGAAGTCTTCAAGCATGGGGATATTATAGTGAGGATTCTTGCCTAGCAATGTCTATGATATCCCTTCCATCTCTGAGATTCTGTGATGTATAAAGAATAGGAATAAGTGAGATTAAAGGAAGGATAAAATCATGGCTGTGGGTGCCAAGGAAACCTTCATGGAAGAGGTGGCATTTGACCTTAGACAATGGCTACCATAGGATTAGAATAAATCATATATGTCAAGACATGTTTTTTTTAAATATCATAGTCAGATTTTTCTTCAATGTTTTCTGGAATCCCACTGATTCCAAGCTCCCTCCTCTTGCTCTGTTTGATCTGTTTTCCAAATATGTCCCTTTTATTTACATTTTATCCCAGTGCTTTTCCAGGTGTGTGTTTTTTCAGAGTCTTTTAACTTTTCAGTTGTACCCTCTGTCATCTTATCCCCTAACCTGCCAATTCTACTTAGCTGGATTTCTTTTCATGTTTTCTGTGCTGATTTCCAAAATTCTGTCATCATCTTGTCCCAAGATTCTTTGGATGCAGAAAGTCAAGATGAAAATAACAGGCAAAGATGAGAATTTAAAATAACCCGTAACGGTCTGATGAGAGAAATGGTGTGAATGTGAAGTCTGAAGTGTACAGTAAATTTGGTCATCCATCTGTGAAAACCTACAATGAAAGGTGGTAGTGTGTCCCACCCCCTAAATGTGGATGGTTGCCAAGGCCCTGTTCTGAATGCGCTCTTCTCATTACACTGTCTCAATGATTTTATCAGCTATCATGGGATCAAGTATTATTAATGCTATGCACATGCTAAGTGTATAAACCCAGCCCTCATCTATCTCCAGAGCTCTAGTCCTGTATTACAAACTGCCTCTTAGATGTCTCAATCTGCATGAATTGTACTTGTACTTAAAGCTCTTCATAGTCTGAGTCCAATCTACCTTTGTAGATGTATTGCATATTACTTTGGACCATACCGTCAAAGTGGTCCATTTGTTATTCTCTAAACTTAGCACTCCATCTTTTATTTCTTTGGCTTTGTGTAGACTGTGCATTCCCAAGTACCTGGAAAGCACTCTTCCTCACCTCTTTCTTATCAGAACTAAATCTATGCCCTTCTCCTATAGGAAGTCTTTCCTGTTTTCATTAGTTATTAGTTGCCCTTTTCTGCCTGATCAAGTTAATCCTGTGTACATTTATTGGTTTACGTTAGCCCTCACCCCCCCAAATCCAACTAAAATTTAAGCTCCTTGAAGGCAGAGACTTTTTTGGGCTTGTGGTAGTATTGCCTTTATGACTCCACCTAGTAGAGTGATTTTTCCATAATAAGCACTTAATAAATATTTGGATTGGATTAGGCTCAAGCTTTTGGGTTTTCTTATACCATAGAATTAAGGTTGGTAAATAGAGAGTATTATTTCCTTTTGCGATGATGGAAAGAACACTGTATTTGGAACCAGAGATGCTGAGTTCTAATCTCAGCTCTACCATTTACTAACTTTGTGATCTTTGGTAAGCATACTAGATTAGAGAATTTGGATTCAATTCCTGATTTTACTCATTGTGATTTTGAGCAATGCACTTAACCTTTCTAGTCCTGTATCTTTATCTGTAAAATGAAGGAATTAGATGACCTCTAAGTTCCCTTCCCATTCTGTGATTCTAAATCACTTTTTGGGCCTCAGTTTCCTCATTTTTAAGATGAGGGGGTTGGATAACATGAGGTCCCTTGCAGCTCCAAGTCTGTGATCCTGTGAATTTCCTTGACATCTTGTGACTTTGCCCAAGGACAACTGGCAAGTTAGTGGTGGAACCACTGGAATAAATATATAATGAAGAGGCAAATCTATGAAGGGACAGAGCTACGTAGTAAATGTATAAATACCGGACAAAATGAAGTGTTTCTATCTGGGGAGACGTGGGTGATGATGATGGTGATGGTGATGACCCATCTCCAGCATTTACAAAATGACTGTTTGGAAATACACTCCCAATGCTTAGATTTCCACTGATGTCACAGGGGAACTGCGGGCAGGGATGGAAGAAAACAGGGTGATCTTTTCAGGGACAGAAGTTGTTGTGGCAATCGATTATTAAGATTATTGCTGTTCAGCTAGATGAGCAAGGTAAAGAAAGGACAAAACAGACTGGAAGGGAAAATGAAAACTCATCACCGTTCCAGTTTTAATTTTTTCTGATGTCTCTCCCACACCTCTTTCTGGAAAAGGAAAACAGCCTAGGTTTACTCCATTTATTTATTTATTTGTTAGACTAGTATTTTATTTTTCCAAATACAGGCAAAGATAGTTTTCAATATTTACCTCTGCAAAACCTTGTGTTCCATTTTTTTCTCCCTTTCTTCCCCTCCTCGCCCCAGACAGCAACTAATCCGATATAGGTTAATAGGTTTATTTAAAAAAAGAAAAAATAGATATATTAAGTCTTTTTCTTTTTATGTTTCTCTCATTTTCTAATGGCTTCCCATATTCTCCAACTGAACGCATTCTTGTAACCTTGTAACAAGTACATACATACATATACACACATATACATATATACACTTATGTATATGTAATATATATGTATGTAATATATATATATATATATATAGTGTTGATTTGTTTTGCTTGAATATACTTATGCATTTAAGCAAAATCTCTCTCTCTCTCTGTCTCTCTCTCTCTTTCTCTATCTACAGGTAATTCAACACAGTGGCCATGTCCTAAAATGTAGACATCCCACATTTAGAGTCCACCACTTGTTTGCTTAGTGTTGGGAAGCCTGCTTTGCCATTCCTCCTCTGAAATCACAATTGATCACTGTCTGCATTGGTCAGAGTTCTGGAGTCCTTCAGTGTCCCTTCCTTTACACTATTATAGTTCAGAATCCATAAGATTATAAATTGAGGGAAAGGATCTTAGAAGCCTTGGAGTTGAAGCAGTCAGTATAGAAATTGTTCTTCTGGTTTTGCTTACTTCATTCTCCATTTGTTCATTTAAATTTTCTAAGTTTCTCTGAATTCTCTATAATTTGTTAAATCTTTTAAGTTTCTCTGAATTCTCTATAATTTGTTAAATCTTCTAAGTTTCTCTGAATTCTCTATAATTTGTTATTTCTAATGATCAGTCAGTGCTCTGAGGAATGGCTCAGCAAAGCATTCTTGCTCAGGGAAGAATGCTTCAGCAGAATGTAAACTCCATGAAGTTAGGGACAGTTTTGTCTTTGTTTTCATATTTCCAGTGTCCACCACAGCGATTGGCATGTAATAGATGCTCAGTATATATTTAGTAAGTCAAATAGAAAGGTTTAATTTTAACAAATATTTACATGTGTAAATATCTTCCAAATGAGTTAGAATTCATTTGAAAATTTTGGATCAAGTCTTAAATCCATACATATAACCCATGCATTCTTGTTGAAGTGATCAATGCACTGCCATCAGCTAGCTTTTGTAAAGTGCCTACTGTGTGTCAGGTAGTATATTAGATACTAAGATTACAAAGAAAGTCAAAACACAGTCCTTGCTCTCAAAAAGCTTATAGTCTAAAGCAGTATTTCTCAAAGTATGGTCTAGAGAATCCTGGGGATCTCTGAAACCCTTTTAGAAGTCCTACAAATTCAAAAATAGTTTTTATTTCCAATATGGTAAATGTCTATAAATATAATCCAGATAAACAAAAACACTTTGGAGAGATCCTCAATAATTTTTAATAGGATAAAGATACTGAAAACAAAAATTTGAGAACCACTGGTCTAAGATATGTTGAGGGGTGGGGAGAGACAAGATGCAAAGAATTATGTACAAACAAGATGCAGACAAGGTAAATGGGAAGTGGTTGGGAAAGGCTTCTTGCCAAAAATGGGATTTAACTGAGATCTGAAGGAAGCCAAGGAAGTTAGGGGTGATGAAGAGGCAGAGAATTCCATGTATGGAAGACAAGTGAAAATGCATCAGTTCTGGGAAAAGAATAGCAAAGAGTACAGTGTCACTGTGTTGCAGAATCCATAGGGTATGTAAACAGAAACAAATTTAATAATAATTAATAAGTCATTAAACAGTCGTTTTACTATACCTTTGGTATCATTTCCAGTGATTCTAGGTAGAATTGCACTGATTGTCTCATTTTCACCATTAACTGTATTCCCCATCATCACCAGCCAGTATTTATTGAGTACTCAGTGTGCTGGGAACTCCAAGATGGGTGGTAAAAAATAGAAAGGACATCAAGTACTTGCCTTAATGCTGTCCAAAGGTAATGTGGTTGGGAACATTAATTCAAGAGGGGTGAGTTTATGTATGTGAGAGGCACAAGGGACGCACTAAATGAACAACTAGACTTAGAACCAGGAAGACCTCAATCCAAATCCCACTTCTTACTTCCCAGCTCCTTCACACGGTCACTTTACTTCACATTAAGCCTCAGTTTCCTCATGTGAAAATGGGTCTAATATTATTTCTAATGCTTACTTATAGAGTTATTATGATGTTCAAATGAGATAACATATTTAAAGTACTTTGCAATCTTTAAAGCATGTTGTAATACCAATTATTAACACTATTATGTAGATTTGTCTTCAGGGATATATTGGCTGGGTGATGTGGGAGTGAGGATCCATGTGGGAGTATTTACTGGTGAAATTAGATTTAAAAGTGAATCCTTCTGCTTAGTGGTAGAGAATTCCTAGGGGAGGTGACCATTTAAGGATAGCAAGATTGAGTTTGGTGGGTGAGATCAATTTGTTAATCAATATTAACTGATTATGTGCCAGGTACAAGACTAGTTTGTGAAAGTCGCGTTGTGAAAGGCTTTTATTGCCAAATGAAAAAAACTTATGTTTGATTCTATAAGTCACAGAGCATCTCTGCAATTTATTGAGGAAGAAAGTGAGCTTGTTATAATTGTGATTTAGAAAATCACTTTGACATTTATGTGGAGGTTAGAAAAGGGAAACAGGGAGCCCAAATATGAAGCGATTGCGATAACCCAGGTCAGAAATGATGAGAGCCTGACCTATGGCTCAAAGGAATGATGAGAAGCTGTTGTGGTGGGAGAAATGACAAGATCTGGTATCTGACTGACCATCAGTTCCGATTTTTGAAAGAAAGACAAGCGGAAAGAACCAGATAACCTGGGCAGAGTCTTGAGACCAGAGGCAGGCGTCTGATGGGTTGGAGCCAAGCAGTAAGACAAAAGGACACTAGAAAAGAGCTGGGAGGATGATCAGATCCTCTGAAGTCCTAGTCCATCCTGAGACTCCACTTTTAAAAATTCCCTTGCTGCTGGCTTAGGACACCGGACTTGCTGCTTCCAACCTTTGATTCTGATTACACCTTCCATTGTGCTCTTCTGGTACCTTTCTATGCTATGGTTCCTTAACCATCCTATCGAACTTTTAATCTCAGTCTACACAATTGCTGCTGTACAGCTTAGCTCCCTTACTTAGAGCAGATGACCCAGTCTCTGACTCCACTGAGAAGATGGAGACCTTTTGTTATGATCTTCCCTAACTTCCTTCCTCTGGCTTGTTCACTCAGTCTTGTTCTCCCTTATTCTCTTTGCCTCAGAAGAAGGACCTATCCTTCTTGTTCACTAAGACCGATCCCTGTACTGGAGCCACATTCTTTTCTACTGATAACTATTTATATAAAAATTTAAGATTTTCAAAGATATTTCATATATATTATGACATCTAATCTTCAACAACCCAGTGAAGTGAATGTTATTATCATTCTCATTTTACAGATGAGGAAACTGAGTCAGGCAGTTTAACTGAGGGTTTAATTCAGGTCTTCCTAACTCTAAGTCCAGGATTCTGTCTACTAAAATCATCTTTTGGTGTCCTTGATCTGGTGCCTTCCTGCCTACCCTAGGACTTGAATCTGACATTGATGTACTCTTGTATATGTTCATCCTCTTCCTCTTGACTAGCTGCTTCCCATTTACTTAAAGACACATTCCCATCTCTCCTGACCTACATGACCCTTCCCTGGATGCTCCTTATCTCTTCAGGTGATATCCCATTTTTTTCCTGATACCTGAGAGATCAATCCCAAACTTCTTTTTTTTAATTAAAGCTTTTTATTTACAAAACATATGTATGGGTAATTTTTCAACATTGACCCTTGCAAAACCTTGTGCTCCAAATTTTCCCCTCCTTCCTCCCACCCTCTTCCCTAGACAAATGTGAGACTTCTTGGAGAATTTATTTGCTCTCATCACCGCCATGCTCTCACTATCCTTTCTCCTTAACTTCTTGTCATTTGATTTCCACTCCTCACTCTGTTATAATTGCTTTCCCCAAGGCCACCAATGACTTTTCAATAGACAAATCCAATGACCTTTTCTCAATTTTTATCCTTTGGCACTGTTTACCACACTCACCCCCTGGATACTTTTTCCTCCTGACTTCAATCTTTTCTGCCAGTGGCAACAGTGTTCACCTAGTCTTCCATGTGCCAAATCTGGGTGTTATTTTTGACTCTTCTGTCTCCTTTCTTTCTCTCATATTGAGTCCTGTGTATTCTACCTCCACAAAAGCTTTAATATCCCCTCCTCCTCTCTATTACCACTGCCACCACCTAGTATAGGCCCTCATTACCACCCACCTGGACTATTTTAATAGCCTCCTAACTGGATTTTCCGCCTCCACTCTCTCCCCCTCCAATCCATTCTTCGAATCGCTTCCAGATTTATCTTCCTTATACAGAAATGTGGTCGTGTCAGTCTTTGCTCAAAACCTTTCAATGGTTCCTTATCACCTAACAAGTAAATTAAAAAATAGTAATAAGAGCTGACAGGCAGCATAGCATAGGGATGGAGAACCCATTTGGGAATCAGGAAGACCTAAATTCTAGGTCTGCCTTTGACACTTCCTGTCTCTATGACCTTGGAGAAATAGCTTAATCTCTCAGTGCCCCAGTAACTTTCCAAGAGTAGAAGTTGCTAGTTTGCCTCATTGCATGGTGCTTTCCAGTTGGGGCTCCTTATGCTAATGAAATCATAGATCTGAACCAATAATAACAACAATATAAATCATAATAGTAATAGTAGCTTACAGTTTTATGGTTCTTTAAGATTTATGATTTTTTTTCCCAACAATATCGGGGGTAGGTAGTGAATCTTGAAGATGAGAAAGTTGCAGCTCAGTGATTACTCATGGTCACACAGCTAGTTAAGTGATAAAGCTGGCATTCAAGCTCTCTGCTTCTAATTTCAGCATTTTGTTTATTTGTTTGCTTTGTTTTTGTTTTTTGTTTTATTTTCCTATGATATTACACTGCCTCCAAGCTTGACATTCTCAGATCTTCATGAACTGAGGCCTTTCCAGTCTTATACTGTTCTCCATTATAGAATCTCCATCTTCCATCCCTGGGACTTCTCATGTATTTTTCACCTCTAGATTTTTGATCATTTTTTTTTTTTCAGTACCTGGAAATGCTCTCTCTGCATAGCATTTGAGAGATTTCTACTTTCATACTATTTCTTCCATGGAACTTAATTCAGATATCCCACACTTGCTAATGAACTTTCCCGGTTTTGGACTTGAGGGACCACACTGTTTGCTTTTCTCTGTTGCATAAGAATGTTATTTTGTATTCTGGGTTTTTGTGTCATATTATTTCCCCCCTCCCCCCATTAGATTATCATCTTTTTTATCTACATTTTGTACTTTCTTCAGGACCTGATACAGTATTCTGCAGACAGTTGGCACTTATTTAATGTTTGATTTGAGTTTAATTGAATTGAATGTTCCACACCGGAGATGCTACAGTTGGATGAGTGGCCGTATTCCTGACAAGAATGGTTGGAAGGGATTCTGATCATGCCTTTTAACAGAGTGAATGGAAGTAGATAGATAGATTCAGGATGCTGGGGACAATGAACCAAGGCTGATGGGGGAAATGTTTTATAAGAAGAATTATTATTCTTTATTATTATTATTACCTAGATGATGGCTGGTCTCAGAGCACATCAGAGGTTAGCTCAGCATGAAGAATCCTCCCAAAGGACTTTCCTTTCTGTGATTGAGGACTCTTGTCAGTGATGTGTTGTATAACCAGAGAAGCTTCCCTGTATATCATTGCACGATGAGAGCAATCCCCACGTTCCTCTGATGTCTAAGTGTAGTCATACATGGGGTAGATTTGCCTTACCTTCTTCCATTCAACTCTGCTCGAGAGGCTTGGGTTCCAACACCATGTCTTCTGCTTTCTTGCCATCATGCTCACTTCCATCTCATTGGAACTTTGAACTCTACCCTTGGTCTCCTAGCTCTAATTGGTGAGCTTTTGCCCTATCTTGCTGGGAAGCAGGTTACCACACCATTTCCTGGTCATCTTCACATCATGCCATAGCAAGCGTATCCTACCTTTCCACCTTCCTCTATTAGAAAGTAAACTATTGACAAATACTCCATTGCTTGCTTGTATTTATTCATGCTACTAGCATTTAGCATATGCCTGACTTAGCAAGTAGTTAATAAATGTTCCATCCATTCAATCATCTAATCTGTATCTCTACCCATGTATGCATCTATCCATTCATCTATCCATCTTTACATTCATTCATCTATCCACCCATCCATCCATTCATCTATCCTTTCATCTATCCATCCATCCATCCATCCATCTTTCCATCCATCTATCCATCCATCTTTCCATCCATTCATCCATCCATCCATCTACTTACTTTCCTATCTTCCTATCTACCTATCAAACTTCCCTTGACTTTAGAACTATGATTTAATGGAATAGCATTAGAAGAAGGCCTACCTTTACCAGTTTTGGGGTATGCATTTTGGAAGCTGATTCCCATACTATACCTTAGACTCGTTCCCAACCACTGCCCTTAGGCACTAGAAGTACTTTCATACTCTCCATGATATAAGAAAACTCTGGATATTGTATTTTTTCTACCTGCAATTAGCAGTGAAGGACACAGTCTAAGATTGAAGTGAGCTTGTCTTGAAAAGGATGAGTAGTTCAGATGATATGGAAGGTAACCCCAGCTAGTAAGTCTTGGGATCCAACACTTAAGGGATTAGGAAAAGGACTATTTCTGTTTTGCAAGTTTCTGGGAAAGTCTGTTGTGTGAAGGTGATGGACACATGGCCAGACTCTGTCCTGTAGGACTGAGGTCTCCTGGGGGCATAATGGCAGTTGGGCAGATTTGACCAAGGGTGGATTTTACTCTGTGTCAATTTGCAGACAAAGCACTAATAGGCCCTTTTGCTTCTTGCTCTTGTGCCCGTTTTATTAGAAAGGCTTTTCTGGGATTTCAGCTTTTTCCTCTGCAATTAACACCTTTAATTAAAAATAAAACAAATGGTTCACTGTGTTCTCTTTCTTTCTCCTTCCAAACTTCTCCAAGAATTATTTTTTTTTGGGAGGAGTAATGTCTCTCGATGACATATTACAGATCTGTTGGGGGGTGGGTCTGAATGTCAGGTGCAAATTGGAAGAGGAAAATTGATGTCTTTCCCTTCCCCTCCCCACCCCCTTCCCAGAGAGGTTTCCTGGAAGAGTATGGCAGGTTCCAAAATAGAACATTATCAGTTCCTTGATGGGCAGCATCCCACAGAGCCAATAAGTTGATCCAGAAGCTCCTCTACCACCCCTTTGTACAAATGAAAAGCTTTCTATCTGGCCACTCTGCTTTGGTTTCCTGCATGGCCCTGTGGACCCTGGCCAGAGTGACTCCCCAGCTCCCCCCGAGATTACTCTCTTCTCCCTAGCTGAGCCTTTGTCTGTGTTTCATTAGTCAGATGCCTGGGCTGGGAGCCGCACACTGTATAAATGCAGTGAAATTTCACTTCAGGTTCTGGGGAATTAAACTCCCAAATTAATTCATTGTTGTTCATGTTGCTCCTACCTCATAGCTTCATGGCCTTGTGGTGTGCTTCCTGAATTAGGGGTGGGGAGTTTTGGAGGAGGAAGGAGATGTTTGTACACATATTCTTGTTCTCTGACTGTACCTGGAAGAGTTCAAATTCTCAGAATCTGAGCATTGGATTGAATCTTGGGGGTTATCAATACCTGTATTCAAAACTCACCTCTGAAATTTAGCAACTTTGTGACTTTGGGCAAATAATTGAAACTCTCTGGGCTTCAGTTTCCTCAATTGTAAATTCAGAGGGTTGGACTGGATGGCTTCTAAGATCCCACCAATTGTAATAAAGCTATGATTTTCTGATCCAGTCAGGAGAGAATCCCCTTTTCTCCAACTGTCTTTCTCCCTTCCCTCTCCCCTTAACACTACTATGTTGTCTGGGAGCTGGTGAAGGAACAATGCAACCTTGTTGCCAGGCTCCTTGCATTGCCCATAAGAGATTCTTTGTAAATATTTGTCTAATTGAATTAAATCTTCTGGTGTCTGGAAAGCAGTTCCAGGAAGAACCAATGGGAAGAGAGGGATGGGGAGACAGATTTTGGTATCCTAACAATTAGCACTATCCTTAAATAATAATTGACTGTTATAACTCCCATGGTAACTCATTAAAAGGGGCTACCTGACCCTTTGAGATGGTATTATAGAGAAGACCCCTTTCAGGTCTGCCCTATATGCAAAAGCCTCTTAGGGCCCTTCCAACTTGTATATTCTGGGATTCTGGTCCTTTCTCTATAAAATAAATTTTATAGATTATGAAAATTAAGGATTGTTTGTGAAAAATCTATTCTCCCTATCCCTTCTACACCTTTCTTTCCTCCTCTTTCCTGTTCTCTTCCTCCTTTTACTTTTCTTCCTCCTCCTTTTTCTCCTCTTCCCTTTCCTTTTCCTCTTTCTGTTTCTCCTCCTCCTCCTCCTTCTCCTCCTCCTCCTCTTCCTCCTTCTTTTTCTCCTCCTCCTTCTCCTCCTCTTCCTTCTCCTCTTTCTTCTCTTCATCCTCCTTCTCTTCCTTTTCCTTCTCCTCCTCCTCTTGAGGATAGAGCCATAGAGTCTCAGGATGGAAATAAATACAGAGACCAAATTTGTGTGAGCTGTGGCAAATTATTTTATTTTATTATTGTAACCGCTGGTCTGATAGCAAAGATCCTAGTAACTTTTGTGATGGAAATGAGGAACTTGCTGGGCAAAAGCATGGAAGGCTGGGAAGGGCCCAGCAGATCCTTGTTGCTAAGGATGGCATTGATGGAAATGCTGAGCTGTGGTCCCATGCTGCATCTCCAGCTCTATCTGGCCACCTTATAATATAAGCCATGGATGGGGATTAACCTATTTTGGTCTGCTTTGGTTCTATTATTGTAAAACATCATAAGTTCTGGCTTCTTCTCAAATACTCCATTCTATTATGGCTGAGTTATTACGCTCACTGAAGAAGTCATCACATTTTATTGCTGACTTTAATGAGCTTTGCTATCTTCCTTAACCTTGTTGGGCCTCGGTTTCCTCATCTGTAAAATGAGGGGTTTCTAGCTAAATAACTCTGAAAGTCCCTTTCAGTTCTAAATCTATGTTTCTATTCCTGGTCACAGTTTGTTTTAGAGCTCTCCAATGTAGGTATGTAATATAGTATATTATGGTTATTTTGCTCTAGACCTATGATCTTTTGATCCCATGACTCTGGTGACCTGAGAAGCCATTATGAATAACAGACTTCCTCCCCCTTCTCCCTCCCTCTCCTCTCTTCCCTCTCCCTTCCATTCCCCCTTCCTTCCTCTCTCCCTTCTTTCCCTTCCTCTCTCCCTCCCTTCTTTCCTTCTTTTTGCAAGGCAATTGGGGTCAAGTGACTTATCCAGAATCACAACTAGTAAGAGTTAAGTGTCTACATCTGGATTTGAACTCAGTTCCTCTTGACTTCAGCACCAATGCTCTATTCATTGTGCCATCTAGCTAGCTCCAATAACATTTTCCAAGAGATGCAATTTTATTTCTGAAATAGGATCATATATAGGAAACCACTTTGAAAGCTCTGAGCCACTATTAATATGAGAGGGATTAATGTTGTTATTAATGTACTTTAAGTTCAAATAATGATGGAAACCAAGCTAACAAACAACTCACCAAAATGCTTTACTATTTCAGTGTCCTTGGAATGTCTCTAAGGAACAGATAAGAATGATAAATAGTTATATCAGTGTTAGAAATATCTTCCTAATCCACTTTTCTTATTCTGTCACTCCCACACCAAAATGATCAGTGGCTTCCTTTTGCCTACTGAATAAAGTACGGATTCCTGAGTCTGGTTCTCCCAAATATGCCTCCAGTCTTCTTTCTCAATTTTATCTATTCACATACTCCATATTCTAATCCAACTGGATGACTGACTCTATTTCCCATTTTTGTCTCATCCTCTGCTGTTTATGTACTATTTTGTTCTCTCAAAGTTCCTCCTAGACTTTCCTCCACCCATCTAATCTCCCTATTCTTTAGAAAACTTCCTTTAAGGTCCAACTCATTTGCCTCTTTTTCCATGAAGCTTCTCTACCCCATCATAGGTGAAAATGATTTCTTCTGTCTCATAGTTTTCTTCTTTTTTTTCTTTTTCTTTTTTGCAAGGAAGTGTAGGGTTCAGTGACTTCTCAAAGTTGAACATAACTAGTAAGTGTTAAGCATGTGAGACTGGAATTGAACTCAGATCCTCTTGATTTCAAGGTTGGTGCTCTTTTCGTTGTACCATCTAGCTGCCCCCTCATATTTTTATTAGCAATTGTTTGGACCTCTCCTTTATACCTGTCCTACTCTTCCTTATATCCTTCTTTACTCCCTGTTATATAATAGGTTTACTGAAAACTGGGCCTGTATCATATTTATTTTTATGTCTCTGTCAATAGCAAAGGGTCTTATGTATAACAAAAATCCAATAAATACTTAATGAATGAATATAGCAATGATGATTGATTTTTATTTTTTTAATAGTAAAATAAAGTAAAAATAAAAATAATAAATTGTATTGATGTCTTTTGTGTTTACATTGCATTTTCCCTCTATAAGGCAGTTAGATGGTGAAATGGATAGAATTCCAGACTTAGAGAAAGGGAAACCTGAGTTCAAATTTTACCTCAGACATTTTCTTCCTTGGATTACTCTGGACAAGTTTCTTCCCCTTCCTCATCTGTGAAATGATTATCATCTATCTTCCAAGGGTATTGTGAGGATTAAATTGGATAATACTTATAAAAGTGCTTTGCAAACTTTAAAGTGCTAGCTATTTATACTCCCACAACAATTACTACTGCTACTGCTGCTACTACTGAAATATCTTCCCCATCCTCAAATTGAACTCTCCCTTGTAACAAAGAAAAGCAATGAAAAAAAACCATAGTGTCCTTATGTGACAATGTATATGACATTCTGCTTGAATTATTTTCGATCTCCCTGTGGTGAGAGGAGAGGTAGTTGTCATTATCTATTTTCCAGGATAATTATTGCTTTTTCTTTGCTCACAGTTTCACTTCCTTCCAATGGTTATTTAATTCCATTTCTGTCGCAATTTTGTATGTTCTTTTAGTTTTACTGATTTAACTGTATCCAGTCAGACAAATGTTGGTAGATTTCTTTGAATTCCTCATAGTCATCATATCCTTCTGCACAAAACATACTCTTATTACATTTCCATACCAGATTTTGTTCAGCTATTCCCCCATAATAGCTTTTTTCTTGACATCTTTGCATTCCTATGTTTCCCCTCAACACCAGTCATTCAAATCAGTGCATGCAATTTGTGTTCATTAAGAGAAACATATATGAGCATTGAGTTTCACCCAAGGAGGGTATGATGGTGAATAGTTGAGGGAGGGACTAAGAAGGAGTACATTTAAGATCAATTACATGGACAGTAGCTCTTCTTCTGAAACTTTAACTGGGACAAATTCTGTCTGAGCCACCATCTGGGAAATTGTTTAAACTAATATTTGCTGAGTTTCATGATCTGAACTGTTTGAGGGTTGTCGTAGCTTGTTTGAACTGGACTATTCTCTGATAATCAAGAGAGATTGAAAGCCTTATGTTTACCATGTATCCTATTACATTTTATTAATATACCGGATAAAGAAACATTCAGAGTGAATTGTCTATAGATTGGTCCAGAAAATGAGGGGGTTGAACTAAGCGGTCTCTATGGTCCCTTTTAGCTCAGAGCACACAATTCTGTGATCCTGTGGCTGAAGAGGTATTTCTCTGTGTATAGAGTAGTGATGTCTCGTTCAGACAATCTTTTTTACTCTAGTCAAACCAACAGCATTTATTAAGCAATAATCTGTTCCAGGCATTATACTAAGAGCTGGTATACAAATACAAGCAGAAAATAAATGCCTCATTCTTGCCCTAAAGTTTTTTTTTTTAACTCTTTTTTACATTTTAAAATAAAATAAAAAATTATTATTATTATTATTTTTACATTTTAAAGGGTAAAAATAAAACTTAACATGAAATAGAAAAGATAAGGGGTTGGGGTAGGGTGATGATAGCCTGGTGGGTGTTTGGTAGAGAAAGTACATCGACTCATAAATAGAGTCTGGAAAAGGCTGGCCTGGCTACTTTCTTTTAAATGGAGGGTAATGAATCAGAGCTTTGGGCCAAAAGGAGCCAAGTGGTGAAGAAAATCTAAAAATTTAGAAATAAGTAAAATCCTTTCACTGAAGATTTCCTTTTTAATGAAAACTTTATATTGTAGACTATTATCCCATTCATTTAGCACATGATTCAAATTGAAGTTCCTTGAGTTCAGTTGAGAGTATATCCTATGCATATTAGAGCAAATAGATTTTAGTTTTCAGTTCTGGAACCATGTTTTGGGAAGTAATTAACTAGTCAGTGAGCATCCAGAAGAGGATGAACACAAAATTATTGGATATGAGGACTGGTAAAGGAACTGGGAATGTTTAGCTTGGGAAAAGATGGCTTAGGAAAAGACATATTATTTGTCTTCAGATATCATATTTTTGTTTAGGCATTAAACTTCTTTTGGCTGAACTAGGAGAAATAGATGGAAACAGAAGAGACAAATTTCAACCCAAGTTAAGGAAACTTAAGAACCAGAGCTGTTCAAAAGTAAGGTAGGGAGTAGAAGTAGAAGGTAGTGAGTTCCCCATTAAGTCTTGTAGCACAAGGTAAATTATCACTTATTGAAGGTGCTTCAGAGGGGATTCCTGGTTTTATACAGGTTGCATTAAAGGCCATGTTAGACCTCTTCCAAACTCTGAGATTCTATTATAATAATATATTATTATTTTATTATAATATATTATTATTATTCCATCATAATATTCTATTATATATTGATGCGAGTTGGGGGGATATGGATTAGACTTGGGATTTCATTGAAAATAAGAAACTCTGTGGTGAAGAAATGCAGGCTAGCATTTTCTCTTAAACTTAAAATCTTAGAGAGTTGTCTAGAACACTGAGAAATTAAGTAATCTTCCCAGAATCATATTGTTTATGTCAGAGTTAAGATTTGAATTCAGGTCTTCCAGGCTTATTCTACCAGTGGTTCTCAAACTTTTTAGTCTTGGTATCCCTTTACACTCTTAAAAATGATTGAGAATTTCACCTAAAGAGCTTTGTTGTTGTGAGTATACTGAAGTAGGATGTTCTAGAAGTGTTGTAGATGATAGCATCAATTATTTGGATAGTCAATCAACAAACATTTATTAAATACCTATGATATTATTGTTACTGCACAAAGAACTCAAGATTCTCATACAAAATGAGACCATCTCTACTAGGACTGCCTTTGCTTCTTTTGGATTCTGGACAAAGATGTTGAGTCCCCTATTTATTTAAATAATTTGATTATGAATATACTGCAAAACTCACAGCTCATGTGAGATATACTGATTTATCACTACTTTATCACTTTGTGACATAAAGTCAAGTAAATATAGAAGTAAAAAACTGAATGCTAATAGATTTCTATTTAAAAAAAAATAACTATTTTAATCCATATTGTGAGTCATATTGGGAAAGAAAAATCAGAACAAAAGGGAAAAACCATGTATTCCCTGGTTCTGCTCATTTCACTCATCTTTCCAGGCCTTTCTAAAATCAGCTTTTCATAATATTTTATTAGAACAATAATATTCTATTATCTTTATATACCACAGCTTATTCAGCCATTCACCAGTTGATGGACATCTACTTATTTTCCAGTTCTTTATTACCACAAAAAAGAGCTGCTACAAACAAACATTATGTGGGTCCTTTTTCCCTCTTTATGAAAATCAGAACAAAAGGAAAAAACTATGGGGAAGGGAAAAAAAACAGAAAAAAGAAGTGAACATGGCATGTGTTGATTTACATTCAATTTACATAGATCTTTTTTTTTTTTGGATGCAGATGGCATTTTCTGTCCAAAGTCTATTGGGATTGCTTTGGATCACTGAACCACTGAGAAGAACCAAGTCTTTCATAGTTGATCATCGAACATTCTTGCTGTTATTGTGTACAATGTATTCCTTGGTTCTGCTTATTTCACTCAACATCATTTCATGTGAATCTTTCCAGACCTTTCTAAAATCAGCTTTTCATAATATTTTATTAGAACAATAATATTCCATTATCTTTATATACCACAGCTTATTCAGCCATTCACCAGTTGATGGACATCTACTTATTTTCCAATTCTTTATTACCACAAAAAAGAGCTGCTACAAACAAACATTATGTGGGTCCTTTTTCCCTCTTTATGATTTCCTTGGTTCACAGACCTAGATATGGCACTACTGGGTCAAAGGGTATGCAGTTTTATCGCTCTTTGGGCATAGTTCCAGATGATGCTCCAGAATGGTTGGATTATTTCACAACTCCACCAACCAATGCATGATGCTAACATATTTTCAAAAATCTTCTGCAATATTCAAAACTCTCACTCATATCTTTGAATGTTCTTAATAAATGAGATCCAGAATATTTTTAGAGGCTTGAATAGAAATTGTATATTTTATCAATATTGATATTTTCTTTTCATTATCTCCGAAATGAACTAAGCAAGTTGAGTCTACTTTGAAGCCCTCATCTAAAGTGTATTCATACATACTTGCATTGATAGTTGGTACTTTTATCATCTCAGGAATATGCATCAGCACAACAGTGTACCAGAAGATAGAAGAGGAAAATCCATAAGGCAGTTCAATATTGTAAGGTCTAGATCACATCACCATGCAACCAGTGATTAGTATGTTTGATAGGGAAAATTTTTCCAAAAATTTCCTTTTGAAGCATTCTTGTAACTAAGGTAGCTTTTGTGCTATTTTGGGAAAAATCCATGGTTTTGGCTTTTGCAGATAATAGCATTCATATTTTTTGGTGACCTCCTTTCAAGGGAACATGTCACAAAAATACAAAATTATTTTTTAAATAATGACTTGATATAAATTTATTGTGAATGGGGAAAATAGCCACAATCCTAATTTTTTTAGTCAAGTAATTATTTTAGAATGTCCCTCTTTGCAGTGTTTAAATATGTGATCAAAATCACTGATCTCTAGGGTCCTTTGTGCAGATCTTTTAAAATATTTAACAATTTGACTTCTTGACATAAACTTTATTAGGGCAGCAAGGCAGGATCAAAAAAGATATAATTTCATAAAATGCTAGCTGTTTATATATGAGCCTTTTTAGACCTTTAATAATCTCTTGAATAACTCTTACAATCCAGGCTTCTTTCTATTTTTACTGTAAAGAAAGTTTACCAAGATTTCATTATAAGCTACATGATACCTTTCCTGGAAATTTCCCTTTCACAAAAATCGTTGAATCATTATCAGTTGATGCCAGCTATGCTGCTGATAAGTGCTCAGACCTGTATGGACTGCAATAATAATCCAATTGATAGCCCATGTTACAATTCCGTGGAGCATGGGGTACCACTGATGGTTAAAGAGTAAATCCCCTACTCATTTCCCTGGAGAATAACAACATTTATCAGATATTTCAGGAAAATGGTTTATATCAAGATGGCTCATTTCATCTTTTAGGTTCATTTAGTACCAGGAGAAGGAAAGGAGTGTAAGGTAGGGAAGAGTTCACCCATGAAAAGAGGGGTTTATGGAATCCCAAAGATTTAGAGAGACCTTATATCTGGTCCAAACCATTCTCAAATAGAATTCCTACATCTGTGTTATAGCAAACCTAAGTAGGAGTTTTTGAAAACCTCCAAAGAGTAGGAATCACTTTCCAAAGAAACCCATTCCATTTTTGAATAGTTCTAATGATTGGAAAGATCTTCCTCATACTCAGCTTAAATTTGCTTCCTTGCTAATTTTCCTTATTTGCTTCCTTGCTAAATTTGCTTCTCTCCATTGCTCCTAGTACTTTTCTGTGCACCCGAGGAAATAATTATGTCCTTTCTTCCACATGCTAATCCTTCAACTACTTTGTGAAAACTATTCTGTTCCTAAATTTTCTCTTCCCTAGAATAAATATTTCCAGTTTCTTCAAACAATCTTCATATGTCAAGGACTCAAAATCCTTCACCGTTCTGGCTGCCCTCTATCTTATGTCTTGCTAAAAAAAGTTGCTATACGGTTTATTAACAATGCAATCAATCATAATACAGTGCCAAAAATTACCAATGACGATATCTTGCCTGTGAAATGGTTAGAGTTATCTTTGACTATCACTATAAATGTCTTAAATTATCGTGCCCAACATTGAACACAGTGCTGCAGATGTTGTATGGCAGGGACATTCTATATCACTGTAGAAGTGATAGAAAGGCTATCATTTCCTTATTTCTTATATCTCATAAAGGAAGTCATTCTTTTATTAAGGCTATACAAGATGGAGTTACTTTTTTGGTCTGTCTCAGGGGAAGAATTCATGTCAAGGATAGGTCTAGAATGGATAGTGATGAGAGTAGGATGAAAAATAATAGGGGAAAGGGATTTTTGCTTATACAGGCAGGTATTCTGAATTATAGGGATTGGGAAGCAGGAGTGTGCTGAGGGCAGGTGAATGTGAGCATGCATATGGATTGTGGGAAAGGATGGTGAGGATGCAGAACACAAAGTGGGCAGACATAAGTTTGTGCAAAAAAAATTAACTTCTGGGTTCTAATTGGAATATTGATATGATAGTACCTTCCCAGATCCCATCTCTTAGGTAAATTTAATCGACTTAAGTGTAGCAAGGAAGGCCAAGGACTCATAGAAAGTAGAAGTCATTTGGAGCCTGAAGCCTAATTTCTGCCTGTGTTCGTTTATTCTTGGTACAATTCTACTTCATTAAATTAAACAACCCTTGATGAAACATCTTCTATATGCAGATCTCTTTTTTGTTGCATAAAAAGGTGAATGACAATTCCTGCCTTGTGGACATTAATCTAGGAGATGGTGTAATTGTACATGTTCAGATAAATACACTAGAATACAAAGCAGACCATGAATGTATTAGAAGGATACAAGCAAAGTGCTAAGCAAGGGATGAGGAGGGGAATATTATTTCTGATTTAGATATTTGAGAAGACTACCTGAAGTAGCAATTGGGTTGTGAAGATCCTTAGGATTTCAGCAGATTAAAGTAAAGAAAAATAATCTAAAGATTAGAGATAAGAGGTGGAGAAGAGGAAAGATATTTCAAGCATAAAGAATTGTGTGAGCAAAGGCACAGGCAGGATAAGAAAGGGTTTTTCCAGAGGGCAATCCAATGTAATGGAAGATTAAAGATCATCAGGGCAAATTGTATGAAATAAAACTGGGAAGATAAAAATGGATCCTGATTGTAGAGAGCCTGGAATGCTAGTATAATGAGTTTGGCCTTTATGTGGCAGGGAATCATTGAAGGCTTTGGAGAGAAGCAAATGATGAGTTCTCTGCATCAGGCAGATTAAATGGCAGTAATATGAAGGACGCATTGAAGGGAAGAGAAAAGAGACAGGGAGACTTGTTAATATAACTCTCCGTAGTGCAAAAGCTCAAGTAGCATCAATAGATATTTGTTTTGGAGAAATGGCAAGTTAGTTAAGATTTCATGTTAGAATAATATTGCTTAATGGGTCTCTTGTTCTTTATGGCTTTCTCAGTCTTCATTGTGTATTGTTTCTGTTCCTGAAAAAGTCATATATTGGGTCAGGCTATAAACTACCTGAGGTCTTAGTCACAGAAAACACCAAAAAGTTTTTTTTTAGTGATGAATCTGCACATCAAATTGTCAGCAACAGGTGCATATTGACTGAATTTTCTGAGTTCTTTCTTATTTCCTCTAGCTTACTTGTGTCAGAGGTCATAGATTCTGACAAGAAATTATTGCAGTACCAGGCAGATGGTAATGAGAGCCTTGCATGGATGGAAGCAAAGGCACAGAAATACTAGAGACACTGGTGAGTTAAAATCAGCAGTACTTGAAAAATAATCATCTGTGGAAGATTTCAGAAAAAAAAAATCAGAAATGGCTCTAGAATTTCTGGTTAGTTGAGAGTATGGTGGTGCTGTCAACAGAAACTGAGAAAGCAGAAAAAGATTTTTGGAGGAAAGATAAATAATGTAGTTTAGGACATGTTGAATTTGGAAGCAAAATAAAATCCTAGGGCAGTTGTACTCTGAAATTGGGACAGAGGGAGCAGGCCCAACCCAAAATATGCAGTTTTTCTTCCTTCATTTGCCATTTGGAGGCATACAGAGGAGAGAAGAGCCGATCGATGCAGACTAAAATGAGAGGAAAATCAATGGAAAACAGGAGTGGATTGGAACAAAGCTATCAAATTTGCAATCGCCCAAGCACTGAGAACTGTTGGAACTTCCATTTATAGAGGAAAGATGATAGAAATCTAACTATTTTAGGGCAGCTGATAATTGACCAAGTATGTCTTTCCTTTGTTGACCTGCAAGACCTCCAAAGACCTCAATGGGAAATTTGCTGACTCAGTCCAGAATCATTATTGACTTTCTCAGAATTTAACATCTTGCAGGAGATTGGGGGTGGAATTCTATTTGGGTCGTAATATTAGACCCAGGTTGAAATTGAGCTAATAAGTTATTAGCTAATAAGTTAATAATACAGTCTAAGAAAACAGCCTTTTTTGAAATGAAAAGAATTACTTTATTAAGATAAAATGAGACTTAGAGTAAAATATTAGAGCACTACTCAGTAAGCTCCTTGCCACTATGGATGACTTTTGATGCTCTTGACACGTCTGCATTGTAAAATTCAGGCATTCTCCTTGCCTTTCTAGGTATCGTGCTGCTTCCCTTCAGAACTGTATGTACTAATTGATCCTTCAATGTGATAGTCCAGTTCCTCATTCTGTGTATTTTGTCCGGGTCATCCCCACGTGCCTGAAATATACTCCTTCCTCATCCCTTTCTCTGTGTCTTTCCTCCCTTCAGGAGTCAGCTCAGATACCACTGTTTGGCCTTTAAATTTCCTCATGGATACAGCTTACTTATATATATTTGTTTATATATTATTTCCCTGTGTGATTGTAAGCTCTTTGAGGACAGTATTTTTGCCTCTTTTTGTATCCCAACTTCTCTATTACTATTGAGGATTTCCTCATTCTCCCTTGGTATCATACTTGACTTCTTCACTCTCAGCCACATATCCAAAGTATGGTCAAATTCATCATTTCTACCTTTGCAATGTCTTTGATCTCACATCCACCATCTTAGAGCAGACTCTCATCACCTCTTCCTGAACTATTGCATTAAACTTCTTTTTGGTCCTCCTGCCTCAAATATCTCACTATTACTCTCCATTCTCCACTCAGCTCCTACAGTGTTTTTCCTAGAGTGAAGATCTGACCATGGCACTTCGCTGTTAAGTGAATTGCAGTGACTCCTATGACTTCCAGGGTCAATATCAAATCCTCTTTGCCATTTAAAGCTCTTTATAACCTGATTCCTTCCTGTCCCTGCAGTCTTCTCATACTTAGCTCCTCTCCACGTACTTACCATTCGATAATGCCTCCCTTTTCCTCTCCCACTTCCCTCCTTCTTTCTCTCTCCTTTCTTTTCTTTCTCTTTCTTTACCTCTCTCTCTCTTCCTCCCTCCCTCCTTCTCTCTCTTTCTCTCTCTGTCTCTCTGTCTCTCTGTCTCTCTCTGTCTCTCTGTCTCTCCACACATAATAATTTATATCCTGACTCTATATCTTTTTACTGGCCTTGTGTGCACTCTTCTGAAATATACTTCCTAGTTCTCTTGTTTTCTTCAAGACTCAGTTCAAATCTTGTTTTTGTTTTGTTTTGTTTTTTTGTAAGAACAAAACTCTCCATCTCTCAGTTCTGGGCATTTTCTCTGACCGTGCTCTATGGCTGAAATCCTGACCTTCCTCTGCTCTAGTCACTGACCTCCTTGGCTTCCTTTTAGTCTCAAGTAAAATCTGACTTTCTGGAGGAAGCCTTTCCTATCCCCTCATAATTCCAGTGCGTTCACACTGTTAATTATTTTCTATTTATCCTGTATATAGTTTGCTTTGTATATATTTATTTGTATATTTTCTCCCTACTATAGTGTAAGTTCCTTGAAAGGAGCTCTTTTTGCCTCTTTTTTGTATTCCTAGTACTTAATATTATGCCTGGCACATAGTAGGTACTTAATAAATATTGATTGATTGTTAAAAAAAAAAAGACCTTTCCCAGTGTCCTTCTCTTCTTCCACTCCTAGCATGGTGTGATGGAAAAAAGAAGTTGGAGGGAGGAAGTAAGGAAGTTTGAATCTTGATGTTAGGCAAATTACTTAATCTCTCTGAGTCTTAGTTCCTTCATCATCTATAAGATGGGGGTAATGATAATATACTATTTACTTTTATGTGGAAATGTTTTCTGAATCCTGCACAATTAACTTAGAAATTAAGTTTGATAACCTAGCACATTACTGATTGAGTTGGAGAAAATGGCATTCATAAAAGTGATAGCTTATATGGCAATTTAAGGTTAATACTGTACTTTCATCACAACAACCTTATGAACCAGGTAGTATAAGTATTGTCCCATTTTGCAGATGAGAAATGGAAGTTCATGATAATTAATGACTCGCTTGGGCTGCAGTTAGTAAATGCCAGGATCAGGATTTGAGTTCTGATGTTTTGACTATCAGTCTAGTGTGCTTTTATGATATCACACTCTCTCCCTTCCCTGTGATTTGGGGAGTAGAAATACCCTTGTTTAAAAAAAAGAAAATAAAAATCAGTCCAAAAATGGACTTCTCTAGGATCATATTTAGCATTTTCCTTGATTAATTTTCTTTTCATTCTATATAATCCCCAGAAGGGGAAAAAAAGGTGAATCAAAAAGTAATTTCAAACCTGTGCCTATGAGAATATGGTCTGCACATCTACCTGCAGACATAAAAGACATATCTGGCTTTACCTCCTGGTCTGCCTTGATTTCTCTACCACTGGTCCATCACTGAAGAGTCACTTTTTTTTTTTGGACCACAGGCTATAGAGTAGTAATTCCTGTCACCTGGTAGCTTTCCCTTCTATGACTTAGACATAGCAGGCTCCTGGGCTTATAAATAGAGTGCAGTCATTTTGGACTATTTTTTTGCCTTTTTTCCTGGCACAGTCTTTGACTCTCTGCTTTAGAAACACTCAGACCTGAAATACCCATATTAGAATTCTTATTTATGATGATATTATTGTGGCAATGCGTTAAAGTGTGCTAGATTGGGACATGTAAAATATGGGTTAAATTTCCATCTCTGCTACCACCTGGGCAATATGTGGCAAGTCACTTAACTACCTTTACACCTGTAAAATGGAGGGATTGCACTGGGTGATCTGTAAGGACCCTTCAGTTTTGGATATAAGATTCTGTATGGCACAGTGAGTTTCTATATTCTGTAAGTTGTAATCTCAAGTTCCATCTCTGACACAGACTGGCCATGTGATCCTAGGCAAGTCATTTAACCTATTACTTCAAGCAGTCTTTAAGACTACATGTTTTTCTGTGTGACCCTGGGCAAGTCACTTAACCCCAATTGTCTCAGAAAAAAAAAAAAAAAGCTTTGTATTTACAAAATATTTGTAAAGATAATTTCAACATTGACCCTTGCAAAACCTTGTGTTCCAATTTTTTTTTCTCTCTCTCTTCCCATTAGCCCCCTGCCCTAGACAGCAAATAATCCAATGTTAGTTAAATATGTGCAATTCTCCTATACATATCTCCACATTTATCATTATACACAAGAAAAATCAAATTAAAAAGGGAAAACATGAGAAAGAAAAAAGCAACAAAAAAGGTGAAAATACTATATTATGATCCATCAGATCCCATAATCTCTATCTGGATGCAGATGGCTCTCTCTATCACAAGTGTAATGGAATTGGCCTGAATTACCTCATTTCAAAAGAACCACATCTAAGACTATGTTACAGGGAAGTTGCTAATCTACATTAGGTAAGGAAAGAAATGATAGGGCTGTTCCTTTCCCTATCCCCATCCCTATATCTAATCCCATCCCCATCCCCAATCTTATCCCTATTTCTGTCCTTTTCAATCTCTGTTTCCTCTTGTGTAAAATGGGAATAATACCATGTTGTCGACCTCTCAAGGTTGTTGGGAGCATAAAATGTTTGTAAAGAGTTTTAGGTACAACCCATTAATGCTCTGTAAATGTATTATTATTAATTTCTTTGGACCTCTGTTTCCTTATCTACAGAATGTAGTATTGGATATCTGAAGTCCTTTCCATATCTAAGTCTTTGATCTTTTATTTTACCGTTTGCACATTGGTATGCTGGATGCCAAAAATACAAAGAAACAGGACTATTCTCAGGAATCTTATCATCTAATAGTAGAAGGAAAATTATTCAGAGAAAAATTATACAGAGAATTAAGATACAAGGAGAGAAAAGCAGATGTGGAAGAAGCCCAACAAAGTGTTATGAGACATTTGAACAGGAAGAGATTTAATTGTATTGATTCTCTCTTGGAGGCCTGGACATATTCTCAGATTATTCTATTTTTCTTGATATTTTCTGTACCTTATTATCTTCCCTGATCTCCAAATCTGTCCCTCCTCCAAACTCTTAATTTTATTGAGGGCAGTATCATCCATCCAGTAACCCAAATTCATAACCTTCATAATTCCTGTCTCTGTCCTCTTCCTCACTCCCCATATTTATTCAATTGCCAAGTCTTTAGAGAGTCCACTTCCTTGTCTTGTATCTGTTCCCTTCTCTCTACTATCACCATCACTACCCAAGTGGGAACCCTTAATTGTCTTTTATTTAGACTTCTATAAGAGCTTCCTGGTTATTCTCCATGCTTCTAGTTTCTCTCCCACCCACTCCATCTTCCACGCAGATGCCAGTTTTATTTTTACAAGGCTCAGGTCCAATTACGTTATTTTCTTACTCAGAAGACTTTCAGTGGCTCCCTATTGCCTCCATGATTAAGGGGATTGTTTTGATTTTTTTTAAATTATTTTTAGCATGAGTGCTTTAAGATTTGTGAAGTGCTTTACAAACATTATCTCATTTTATCCTTAAAGCAATCCTAGGAGGTAGGTACTATTAGAATTCCCACAGGATTAAGTGAAAACTCTCCAACCTTATCCTCCATCATAATCTATGTAATAATATAATATGCAGAATCACATATATTATACATGATAACCATCTATATAATATCTATTAAAATCTGACTCCTGGAGGAGTTATATTTCAGTTGTATTTTTATGTTAACTACCTATGTTTCAGTCAAACTGGATCACTACCTAGTCCCCAGTCTTGGCATTTCATTCTCACCTCCATGTATTTGTTTATAATGCATTTCCTGCCTATTTTTGCCTCAAAGAATATTTATCCTTCTCCAAGGCTCAAGTGTAACTGCTACATGAAACTTTGCCTGTTATATTTCAACCCTCAGTTGTTATATGGCGCAGCTAGGTGATACAGTGAATAGAACGAAGACAGGAAGACCTGAGTTCAAAGACAGTCTCCAACAATATTTGTGTGATGCTGGGCCATTCACTTAGCTCTGCTTGTCTTCATTTCCTAGAAGAAAATGGCAAACCAGTCTAGTATCTTTGCTAAGAAAACCCCAAATGGGATCATGAAGAGTTAGAATGACCGAGAAACAGTTGTTATAATGTTTTCTCCCCCTCTTCATATTATTGATATGTACTTATCTATGTACCTGGTGTATACTCCCAATAAAATATTATCTTTTTTGATGGTAGGAACATTTTCATTTTTATTTCTATACCTCCAGTGTATAACAAAATACTTGGCAAAAGGTAGAACCTTAAAAATGTTTGACATGAAATAAATGTTGATGTTTGAAAAGAATTTGTCATTTAAAATTGGATTGTTGGGAAATAGGGACAATAGTCACAGACTTCTTGGGACAAGACATGCCTGGAGGAAGAAGAGCCAAGAGGGAAAGCTGAGCAACACAGATGGGGCTGCTATGAGAGCAAGATTGCCAGAAGAACAGCAACCTTGACTGAGCTGGTGGGACAAAGGCTGGGCAGTCAGGGAGAAACGAGGTCAGAAACTCATGGTGGAATCGAGGATCAAGCTCAGGAGTTTGGCATTGTGCAGACAAGTTGTGTCTTGACTGGAATCTGGAAATTTTCAATTCTTGAATCTACCCCCAAAAGACATGGTTTTTCTTAAGGTCTGAGGCTTTAGAGACAATGAGAATATAGCTGACTGCAAAAAAAAAAAGGACTGAGATTCAGGAGAGGAACCAGATTTAAGTATGAAACCAAATCAAGCTAGACAAAACTCTGCTGCCCACATATACCTGCATCTAATTTGTCCCTAGAATTGCTCATGCTATAATCAAGCTGATCTTAATTGACTAGCTTAGCACATTATAAACACACACATATAGATATAGATATATTTATACATATAAATAGCTATAAATACAGATAGATATAGATATAAATATCTTTATTATTATTTATCTATATATTTAGGAAGTGAGGCAATTGGGTTTAAGCAACTAGCCCAGCATATATAAACGTATACATTTTTTGGGACATTGTCAATGAGGGAATTTGTTTTTCCTTTGCTTGCATTGTTTCAAAGGATCTGTTTTTCTTTTTCAGTGAAGAAGGGGTGGGGGTGGAATGGAGAAAATACAGATTTTTATTAAATAAAAAAATTTTTAAAAGCACCCAAAGGCATGCATAGTCTGTGAAGGGGAATAATGTGCAAAAAACCTAGAGAGAAAGGCTGGGGCCAGATTGTGAAGAACTTTATTTTTAATTTTTAAAGCTTTTTATTTTCAAAACATACGCATGGATAATTTGACAACATTGACCCTTGCATAGCCTTGTGTTTCAGATTTTCTCCTCCTTCCCTCCACTCCCTCCCCTAGATGTCAAGCAATCCAGTATATGTTAAACATGTTAAAATATATGTTAAATTCAATATGTATAAACATATTTATACAATTATCTTGCTGCACAAGAAAAATCAGATAAAAAAGAAAGTAAATGAGTAAGAAAACAAAATGCAAGGGAAAAACAAGAAAAAGAGTGAAAATGTTATGTTGTGATCCATACTCAGTTCCCACAGTTCCCTCTCTGGGTGTAGATGCTCTCTTCATCAAAAGATCATTGGAACTAGTTTCAATCCTCTCATTGTTGGCAAGAGTCGTGTTCATCAGGATTGATCCTTGTGTTATTGCTGTGTACAATGATCTCCCAGTTCTGCTCATTGCAAAGAACTTTAAATAGCAAATGCAGAACTTTGATAAACATTGATTGATAGACAATCTGCCTGTTTGCATTGATCCCTGGGCTGCCTTTGAGTCACTGTGATATTCGTGTGGGCAGTGGGAGGCAATAAGGGGACATTGAAGTTTCTTGAGTAAGAGAATGGCACAACCAGATCATTTTGGCAACCATATGGGGAAAGACTAGAGACAGAGAGAACCTGAACTAAAGTCAAGATAGAGAGAAGGAAATGGAGGAGAGATGTAAGTGGATCAAAAAATCCCTTTGGTGATAATGACCAGTAACTCTGAGCACAGAAAAGGGAGATCCCCGATACTCACTCCAGTACCGAAGTCTTAACCCACATCTTTCTTCTTCCTCATCCATTCTCATTGACTACAGATTTACAGGTCAATATTAAGGATCAAAGACCAGCAAGGGCTCCCTTTGATTCGGGCTCCACTGGAAAAGGGTTGACGGTGTCTTTTCCAACACTGTGGCTACACTTGCTTCCTCCTGCCCTTGCCTTCCTTCTTGTGCTAACAGCTGCCCCTTCCCAAGTTTGTCCCCTCAGTGACGGCCCTCATCACTGGCTCATTCTCATGCAGAGAGGAAAGCTTTGGATGGCACTTATGGTCAGCTCCCTGAGCAACGCACTGAATCCAAATCAAATTATTTGTTCCAACTTTTTGTCCTGAGGCCTTCAGAGGCTGGTGTATGTATTATCAGAGCCATCCCATTTGGAGACAATGATATAACAAAAGGAGCAGCTGTGTGTGAGAACACAGGCTAACCTTTATTTGGAAGCAAATGGTAGCAACTGGATAATGCAGACACGTGTCCCGCTGGGCTGGCCAGGAGGCATGCTTTTGAACATTTGATTGGGACTTTGACTACAAATAGCATTTTAATGCAAGATTTAAATAAATATATATGAGAAGATACTATATATAAGCAGATGCATGTATATAAATATATATGTACATGCTGCAGAATATATACATACATGTTATATGCATACATATACACATGTGTATATACAGAGTGCATATATAGACATATTTAAACAAATATCTACCCATAAATTGAGGAGTATATGTATATATGTATATACATATGTATGTATGCAAACATTTCTATTTCTTTTCATTAAATTGAATTTTATTTTTGTTTGAAGAATTTTAACACTCTAAAAACAGTAGCAGCCCCCATTCTTATCAGAACTAATTGATTCAAGTGCTAGTGCTTGCTCATTATTTTATTCTGTTTAATTAGTTTGCACCTGATCCTGGGCAGGGAAGAAGGCTCTATCTTCTGCCACATGATAGCCTTGAGCTGGTCCTGCTCTTTTCCCACCGATAGGTACATCTGAAAATAGCCGTTTTTCTGCCTGTCTCTCTGATGGCAGTTCTGTGATGGGCTTTGCATGTTTCTCTCCCTGTATCCCTCTGTGGTTCATGGACACCTGTTTCTCTTAATTGCCATCTAAGATTTTAAAGATAAAGATGTGTCCTGAGGTTGGAGTTTTTCCCCTTAAGTAACAGAAAATTAGAAACAAGAAATTTCTATGAAGTACCTGGAGGATTTTTGATTCCAGTAAATTGCTAAAAGCAAAATTACAGTTGAGAGCCTTCTGTGATGAAACTTTGGCCCCTGAGATTGACCATTACTTGGGGGGGAGAGGAAAGCGTTTGTCCTCTTCACAGTTGCCTGGCTGGAGACTGTTTTTTCCTGGTTGCCAGCATTGGCTGTGAGCTCCCTGATTGGCCATCTCTTGGAAACAGTTTCTGTTGGAATTTTCCACATTTTTTCCTCACCTCTTCTTGGATAACGACTTGTAAGGCAAATTTGAGTAGCAAGCAGGTTTATTCAACTTCCAGATATGCAGTTGAAGTAAATGAAGTCTTAGAGAAGAGAGGGGGAAAATGTAGAACTTTTGGAGTCCAGCTGGACCCCTACATTTTTGAAAAACATTGGATGCCCTTTATCTGTACTTGGAGTTATATGAATTGTGTTCAAACTCTAATTTTGCCTCTTATTACCTTTGTGATCTTGGGTAAATCACTTAACTTCTGGGCCTCAGTTTCCCTATCTGTAAAATGGGTTTGGATTAGATGACCTTTCACCTTGGAATCTTTGAATCTATATATCTCCTTTCAAGATATTCCACTGGGAGAAATAGCATGTATTTATCTAAATATATAAAGTATATACGCAAATGGTCCCTCAAGCTCTCAGGATCTTACTTTCCTTATCTAAGGTTTGGATTAGATCATCTCTAAGATCCTTTCCATTTCCAAATCTGTCATCCTATAACCTTTGGACCTTGACCTATATAATTAAAAGTAAGCTTTTCAACACCCTTGCCAAAGTAGCTCTTCCTCCTGATTTCCTGATCGCAGTCAACGGGACTGCCTTTCTTCTATCCATTAAGGCTCCTCTAGGAGCATCAGTCACCTCTAGGGCATTCTTCTCCCCCACTTCATATCCATTTGGCTTCCAAGTCCTGAAAATTCCTTCTTCAGCAATTTTTTCACATCCATCTTTGTTTTCTTTCTAACCACCCTGTTTCAATCTCTTCCCAGAATGTCCTCTCTCTATCTCTGCCTAATGACGGTCATTCTTCAAGACCATCTCTCTCAGCCTCCAAGATTTGACCTTTTTCTCTCTTATTGGCTTCCAAGGACAAGGAATGACATTTTTGTGACTATCTCCTCCCCTTCCCCCCAACACATTGAACCTCCAGAACCTAATTCATAGTAGATACTCTATAAATATTTGAGTGAGTGAAGGAATGAATCCCTTGCCCAACCAGATACTTCACAGTACCTCTCCAGTTCAAATTCTACCCTATATAGGTTTCCTAGAACAGTAAAGCCTAGTTTAACTGGGCCTGATGAGTGAATATGATCCAGATGCTTTCAAGCCATTGGCTCTTTTTAAAAAATAATTTCTATTCTGCAGCAATGTTGAGATGGATTAGAGGAAGAGAAGACCTTTGAACTAATCTGTATATCAAACAACACTTTAGGCCAGCTTGGTGTTTGTCCAAGATGTATTTTTCTCTGGGACTTGGATGACGGTATAAATGGTATAGATAATTAATAATCAATAAACCTTTCGTGCCCTTTCACTCAGAAATCCTACTGCTTGGTATCTACCCCAAGGACATAAAAGACAGAAGGCTTCATACATACCAAAATATTCATAATATTATTTTTTATATGGTAGAGGGAAAGTGGAATCACAAGGGTTTCCATTAATTGGGGAATGACTGAAAAAAATGTGGTGTGAGTATAATAGAAGAATAATGTAAGGAGGGAATTAACCCCTTGTTAGAAATGGACATTGACTTGTGAGACCTCCAATTCCCCTTAGAAACTAGATATGCAAGCTTTGGAACTTGTGCTAGAATGTAGACAATAACCACAATTCTGAATCCAGAATTGTGAATTGTAAATCCAGAAAAGAAAAACCATGCCTAAAAACCATGTATCCCTAGAGTTCCTTTTTATGGGAATGCCCATAAGCTTTAGTAGCTGTCCTATCTCTTATTTGATAACCATGCTCTCCACAGTGCAGATTTTCACAAATATACACATAAAATGGCTTAATACAAGGTGTTTTAGGAAAGAACACTAGCGGAGAGGATAATTAGAAAAGGCTTTATAAAGAAAATAGTACTTTAGCTATATCTCAAGAGAAAAGTGGTAAGGAGGGAGTATATTCCAGGCATGATAGGAAATGATATGTTATGAGTGAAGAAAAGAGACTAGACCAGTTTGCCTGGATCACAGAGAATCTCCACAAGAATTGGAATGGGGTAGGGACATTTTGGATCAGAATATGAGCAACTGGCATATTATGAGTTCTTAGAGTCTCTTATTCGACAGGAATAGCCTAAGTGCTTTCTTAGTTGCCAGCAGAAGTAGTTATGGATGGAGCCTTGGTCACCCAAGTTCTAAGCTTGTTCTTGAGCACAAATTTGGCTGTCCCACTGCCCACACGAATATCACATGAATATCACAGTGACTCAAAGGCAGCCCAGGGATCAATGCAAACAGGCAGATTGTCTATCAATCAATCAATGTTTATCAAGCTACTATTATGTAGCAGCACTGGGCTGGGCACTAAGGATACAAGTATAAAAAATTAAACAATTCCTCCTCCTAGTGAGTTCACATTCTAATGAGAGAGACAGCACATACATAACATATGGTATAAAGTTCATAAATATTTTCACAAATATACACATAAAATGGCTTAATACAAGGTGTTTTAGGAAAGAACACTAGCAGAGAGGATAATTAGAAAAGGCTTTATAAAGAAAATAGTACTTTAGCTACATCTCAAGAGAAAAGTGGTAAGGAGGGAGTATATTCCAGGCATGATAGGAAATGATATATTATGAGTGAAGGAAAGAGACTAGACCAGTTTGCCTGGATCACAGAGAATAGGATGGGGAACAATATTCATTGAATCTGGGGAGATAGATTAAAGCCAGTTTACATGGGATTTTAAAAGAAAAATAGGAATTTATGTTTGTTTGTTTTTTTTTTCCCTACAGGCAATGAGAAGACCTTGGAGGTGGTTATTAGGGGAGAGGGTACATATCTTTTCTCTTATTTCTGTTCAGTTGTATCTTTTTAGATTCAGCCCATCATTTCAGCTTGTTAAGACCCTTTTCAGTACCAATTCTGTCATCCAGCATCGGTTAGCCCTCCCAACCTCATGCCATCTGCAGATTAGATAAGCATGCCATCTGTGTCTTCATGCTAAGTCATTGATAAGAATGTTGACCAGAACTAGGCCAAGGATAAATCCCTGAGGTACTCACTACATTAGAATACCCTTTCCCCCATCTCAAGTCAATTTTTGTCTGTTTAGTTATCATTCTTTGTCTACCCAGTCCATCAGTTCTAAAGGCATCTAACTATTGTCATCTAGCTCACATCTCTGATTCACATATATTGTAAGAAGTATAAGCAAATGTCTTGCTAAAAACCTAGCTATGTTGCTTCTGTGGTATCTCTTTGATCTACCAGACTGGTAGGAAGGAAGGAAGGAAGGAAGGAAAGAGAAAGAAAGATAAAAGGGAGGAAGGAAGAAAGGGAGGAAGGGAGGAAAGAAGAAAGGGAGAAAGGAAGAAAGGGAGTGAGGAAAGAAGGGAGGGAGGGTGGGAAGGAGATAGGAAAGAAGAAAGGGAGAGAGGGAAAGAAGGAATGAAGGAAGAAAGGGAGGGAGAAAGGAAAGAAAGGAGAGAAGGAGGGAGGGTTTGAGGGTGGGAGGGAAGGAAGAGAGAGGGAAGAAAGAGAAAGAAAGGAGAGAAGAAGGGAGGGAGAAAGAAAGGAAAGAAAAAGAAAGGAGGAGAGGAAGTAAGGAGAAAGGAAAGAAGATAAGAAGGAAAGAAGGAAGGGAGTGAGAAAAAAAGGAGAGGGGGAGTAGGAAAAGAAAAAAGGAAGGAAGTTTGAAAGGAAGGAAAATAGAAGGAAGGAAGGAAGAAAAGGAATTACATTCATTTGGAATGATTTTTTGATGAACTTCTGCAGGTTCCTACTAATCACAGCTTATTTTCAAAGTGCTCCTAAACCATCTCTTTAATAGTACAGTCCAGACTTTTGTTCATGAGGTTCAGTTTTTTCATCTGTAAAATGGATAGGGGTGTATATGAATTCGATAGCTTTTAGATGGAAGATATCTTTCAGTCCTAAATCTCTGATCTTTTGAGTCTATGAATTTTGCCCAGAATTGAAGTCAAGCTTCTAACCTATATTTTTTGTTCTTTTGGTTGGTTGGTTTTTCCTGAGAGACAGTGTTGCTTAATGGTTAGAGCTCTGGGTTTGGAATCAGGAAGGCTTGAGTTGACTCCTACCTTATACCTTTGCTAGCTATATGACCCTAGATATCACCAATATGTACCTCAGGGATGTTGTAAGAATCAAATGAGCTAATGTGTTTAAGGTATATTATAAATCTTAAAACACTATGTAAAAGTTATTTTAAAAGAAACAGGGCAGAGTTTATTCTTTTCTATTCTTTTGATCTTTTCCCTGTTTTCTCTGATTTTTTTTAGCTATCACTGATTGTTTTTGATGGTTACATTCATGAGATCTTTTAATCTGCTAAGAAGTAGTTGAGGCAGTGAATAGAGCACTGGGAATCAGGGAGACCAGAATTCAAATCTAATTTTATATACTTCCTGTATGACTCTGGCAAGTTACTTAAGTTCTGTCTGCTTTAGTTTCCTCAACTGTAAAATGGAGATTGTAATAGTACCTACTCCCAGAATTATTGTAAAGATCAAATGTGGTGCTTTGAATATAGTAGGTACTATGTAAGTGCTAGATATTTATTTTTTTAAAAAAACTTATTTTATTTTAAATTTATGAAATATATCAAGGATTTCCATAATATAGCAGAATAAAAAATAATTGCACATGAAACTGCAAGTCAGTTATGTACAACTTATTACTTTTAAATATATAATAAAATTATCATGAAACTTTCTTTTTTTCCTTTTCTCTCCTCCCCCCCCCCAAGTTAGAAGAACAACACTATTATGATATACTTTGACTCTTATGTCTTGAATTCACTGAGACTTATTAGATGCCCTTTCATCTTCTTAATTATTTTGGCTTTTAATATACTATTAACCATTATTTGTTCTCCCCTTCTCAGTTGGAGAGCCATTTTTCTGTGGTAGAAAAGAGAGAAGGAAAACAATGAATAGTATTTGTCCATTACCATCATGCCAGCAGTTCTATCTTCTGTATCCAATATAACTAAAACAGCCCCTTTTCTTAGCCAAGAAGGATGGGAATGTTATTGAGAATAATTCTAAGCTCATTATAGTATTTTGGGGAGTACTAAACTCAGTTTTCTACAAAGTTTTCTGGAAAAAATTGGAGCACCTCAAATTCTCTTATGTAGTAATTCTTTGGCAGAAATGTGATTTTAGTTCATGTCTTCCAAAGAGAATTTATCCAACATGGCTGAGGCCTTTTTCTTCTTCATATAATATCTCTAGAGAACTGGGGGGGAAATGTCCATCTCTCATTCTCACTCCATAGAGGCCCACCTCTTCTCCTAGTCATCCTTGTTTTGGGTATTTTTTAAGCTCTCTAGGATGCAAGTCATCCCTGCTGACATCTTGTATATGATTTACAAATCCATTTCTTATCTCTCCCTGAATTCCAGGTATGGATCACCCAACTTCTTCCTGGTCATCTTTTTCTGTTCAAATTTGACATGGCCAAAACAGAACTCCTATTCCTCCCCAAACCTACTTCTCTTCCAAACTTTCCCTTTTTTTGTGGCCCCCAGTTAATTCCTTTCCTCAGCTAAGCTGCTCCCAAAGAACACAGACATTCCTATGTTGAATTCAGAAGAATGATGAGCTTGGAGTCACTTTCTGTTCCAAGACCAGAGGATGAATTCTTGTATGGTTATTGAGCCCCTTTTGATTCCTACTGAAACCTAAAGATAATTGTGCCTGAGGTTCCTTTGATCTTTGGTATCCAGCTTCATTTTCCCTTCCCCTCCCCATTCCCATAACCTATCTTTCTCTCTTAGGTATATTCTTGATTGCCTCTGCCTATGCCCCTAGGTGTCTCATTTGAGGCGTCATGCTCTCCCTTGTGACTATAATAAAGCCCTATTGCTTTTAGTATCATTGGTCTGTCTGTCTCTTCTGTGAAAGCACCAGAGTACCAAAAGTAGCTACAATGCCCTGGGATGTTTACATAGACCATTCTCATAAAGATTTTATAGAGATGAGAGAGTAGGCATTTGGATCAATACTTGCTGATGTATCTTAGTTTTCTTCCTTTTTTCTTTCTTTCTTTTGTAAAAAAAAATATGATTTTGTTCATTCTTTAGAATTCTTTCTTCCTTGAGATACCTCAAGAATTGATCTCTGAGCATCTCTAAAATGTCTCCGTCAGCACAGATTTTTACTCAGTATATTTGGTCTAGCCACTGCTCCTGAGATCATCTTCTGAAATGCCGTGAGCACTCAGGTACTACATCCTAAGTGTGATTTAATTATCATTGTGAATACAAATCAGTCATTTTCAAAATACTAGAAGATCTGTTTCATTTCATCTCTGTTTGTTGTACTTCTAGTTTTATCTAGAGATGCTCTTGCCTTTTATGTGAAACTCTGTACAAGCTTGTTTCTGTCCCTAATCCCCCAAATCCTGATTTTGTTAAATTGTGAGATAATATTGCTCAGAGACTTCCATCATCCTACCCTGGAGTAGCATTTGCTGTTGTTGTTTTGTTTTTTTGCAGATAAGCTAAGCTTGTACTCTCAACCTATGCTCTGCGTCTGTCATGTTTCTCTATTTCAATTCAATAAGCCAGTAACAAAGCCTACTCACTTAGATTTCCCCTGACACCTTTATTCACACCTCTCTCTTGTGTATTATTTTTTGCATTACTTATCTGTATCTGTTTCATCAGTACTATGTAGGATTATTGCTTTTTTGAATTTTCTATCTCTCCTAGCATTGAACACCATCTTCTGTACAGAGCAGGTGCTCAATAAGTGTTAAATTGAATTGAAATAAATTTCTAGGAAAATTGTTCAGATATCATTCACCCTAGCAATTGTAAGAAGACTGTATATAATTGTCCTAAGAAGGGAGGATCTAAGTAAATCCTTGGTAAGCAAGCAATTAAGATGATTCAATTTCCACTTAGAGAAATCAACTAATCAGAATGCAAATGACATCGATGCATCAGGGGGGTTTGTTTATTGACACTGGAGATGGTCATTTTTGTCCAGACCTCTAATATCATCGGGCCATCACCACTCATCTTGATTTATGTCTTGCCACTAGATTCCAATGACTTTGGAGGAGAGAGTGAGGCTGATGACTTTGCACAGCTCTCTGTCACTTAAGTCCAATTTAGTGGCAAACATCACCCTCCTGAAGTCCTTGGTGCCCTTTGAGAATGATGGATGGACAATAATAATGTCATCAGTATGGATAATTCCCAGTGTGGAAATACCCTTTACCAATGAAGATTGAAAGTTTGTCTGTGCATTATAGTTATCTCAGTTTGAAGGTATAAGTGACTTTTGCCTAAGGTTACACAGCTAGTCAATGGCAAAAGGAGAATCCAGATCTTACTGATTTCTATCTGAAATGCAGCATTGTCTCACAGGTCCTGAAAAGTCTGAAAAAGGCTACTACTTTTAGAATAGGTTTGGATTCTGTCTACTCCCTCTCTTAATGTCTGGGAAGCAATCTGCTATAATGGACGTTTTAAATTAAGTGCCTATTATGTGCTAGATACTTTGCTAAACAGAGGTGATAGAGAAACACCCCAAATCTACTGTTACCTCTGCCATTCTGTGGAAATTTGGGATAAACTGTTACTCTTCAAGTTTTTGCTTCCTTGTTTGTAGCTTAAGATCCCTTTCATTTCTGACATTTTATCCATCAATAAACAAATATTTATTAAGTATCAACTATGTGCCTTTTATTTCTATCATTCTATCCATCCAGAAATAAGCATCTATTAAGTACCTACTATATGCCAGGCACTGTGCTAAGTGCTGTAGGGATACAATATGTAGACTAAAATAATCCCTATTCTCAGGGAGTTCTGTGATTGAAGAAAATTACTTTCAAATTATATGATAGTTCTTTGCTGCTTTGAAGTAATGATGATAGTTATTTGTCATGGGGAGAATCTGTCTTCCAAATACCTGAATAGCTGCATTTATGCAGGCTTACAGGTTTGCAAAACTCTCACCAATTGAGCCTTCTGCCAACCCTGCATGCTAAATACTATGAGTTTTAGTATCTCCATTTTACATATAGAATATCCCTTAGATATCAGAAGGGAATGGGGACTCTGAGCAAATGAGTGACTTGCCCATGATAATGGGCAGGATTTGAACACAAGCCTTTCTGGGTCCAGCCCTCCTATTATTCCTGTTGCTTCTCCTATAACCTAGAAAGCTTTCCTCCCAAGCTTTCCCTTGGCTAGTGGGCTGTGTGTTCCAGCTGGAGTGAATTTTGACTTGTTCAATAATTAAAGGCTAACACTGAACACTCCATGATTTCACTCTTTTTTGATGAAGGCTCATTTTTGTAGATGTAAGTGATCCGTCTTGTCTCTAAAAGACTCTTGATTTCCTGAAGTGCGGCTGATTCAGCAAGTTAAAACATTGTCACTGGGTAGCTTATATTTCATTGTGTCCTCTTTTTGTAAGAGAAAAAGTTCATCTTAGGTTTAGTATCAGATGAATTAACCACACGGCGTAGAGCCCGAGATAGATAACCTTACAATTGTCCTTCATAAAGAGCCGTGGTAACAGCTGGGGAGCAGAGGTGGGTGTTAAGGGGCAAGGCTCTGCCAACCCCTAGTTTACCTATGGCTTTGGGGAGGTCCTCTACCCAGTAAGAACCTCATCTGAGGTCAATGGCTTCTAGGTCCCTTTCTGCTCTGACTATGCCTGGGGAACATTGCTATCAAGGCTGTGATGATTTTCTTGTTTTAAAATAATACCAAGTCATTTGTTTAGACAAGTTAAGAAAAGTGCTTTCCTTTGAAAGGTTTACAAAACACTTTTCTCAATGCTGTGGAGTGTTGAGAACCTTTACCAGAATCCACACAGTTTGATTTAGCTCACAGTGCACCCTCCTTCCCTCACGCTTCAATAGACTGGATACTCTTAAAGAGTAGGAATTGTTGCCTTATTTTATCTTTATAGCCCAAGCACTCAGCATAGTACCTTGTACAAAGTAGGTATTTAATAAATATTTGTAGACATTCCAACTACATTAGTTTCATTTTTCAAATGAGACAAAGGATCCCAAGGCTTTGCAAAGTTAGGGATGCGTGGAGAATCACACGGCTAGGGAGTGTTCATGGCTAGGAAGTATCCATGGTGGGATCTAATCCAAGCCTCCCGATTCCAAGGAATATCACCTTTTCTACTGTCTTGGAAGGTCTGATCATTTTCTGACAGAAAGCACAAATAAGGATATGAGATGGGCTCTAATGACCTGATTGATTGAGGTGGGAGGAAATTTAAGGTTTTCAGAGAACTTCTTCTAACAATCCTATAAGATAGGTGGTTCAAACATTTCTAGTTCCATTTCACAGATAAGGCTGACAAGCTCTTGAAAGGATCAGGCACCTAGCGAGTATCAGCACTGAGGCACACACTCAAGTCCAGCCTTCTCCTTGGGCAGGAATGGGTTTCTTAGGATCATTGCACCAGAGATTTGAGTATAGAAGTGACCCTAGAAGCCACCTGGCCCAAGAGCTTCATTTTTACAGAAATGTAAACTGAGGCTCAGAGCAGTTAAGTGACTAACCAAGCTCATACAGGTAGTAAGTAGCCATGCCAGGATGGGAATCCAGAGCTCATGATTCAAATTTTAGCACTGTCTGCTTCATGGCCCTTCTCATTGAGCTTGCTGTTGTTATAACTTTGACCTATGGACTAATGCCTGCTTTTTATCATTCAGTAACAGTGAGCACTTCAGAAATTAAAATAAAACTAAACAAACCACACACATGGCCTCTTTTAATTTCCCAGTTTAGCAGTTTGGGGATATGGACAGTGTTGTTATGGATAACTGTTCGTGCATGGAGCCAGCTCTTGGGTTGGAAATAATTCTGTTTTGTTCAAATCATGGTTTTTTTTTTTTTTTTTTTTTTTTTGAGTCTCTGCCAGGCTAGAAAGCCTGTATGGTGCCATTCATGTAAATGTAAGCCTGGGGACACAGGAATTACATAGCTATGGTACTAGTGTCCACTTGGGAGTACACTGAACATGCTGATGCCATATCTTAGGAAAGGGAAAACAGAAGCAGATTTTCTGTCATGTGCATTACCCCAGGGGTTCTTACAGAACATAATCCCAGATGTCCAAAAGGGAAATGAGCCATCTCCTGGGAGAGTGAGTTCCCTTTCAGAGAAAGCCTTCAAATGGAGGCAGGGTGGCTGCTGTTTTGTGATTTTGTGTTTGCAGTTTGACAATATGGGCTTCTGAGAGAATTAGATCATATAGGTAGTAAAGCTCAGAAGTGAGAGCTGAACCAAGGACCTCTGACCTCAGAGACAGTGTCTTTGTAGCATACTGAATATGTACAAATTGATATTAGGGGAGACCAAGTTTACCATTCTCATTCCTTTATGGCATAAAAGCCAATATGGCATAATATAGAGAGCACTGGACCTGGAACCAGAGGTCCTAGCTCTTCCACTTAATCTCATTTGTGTCAATTTCCTCTATCTATAAATGTATATAATCTGGAAAATGAGGATAATGATAGAATGTTTAAAAATTGTTTTAATTGGGTGAAATATTATCAAAAAACTAACTATAAATTCTCTGAAGAGTCTGGGGTTAATGAGAAATGACAATAATTATTTGTTTAACATCAATTAAAAATTGTTTCAACATGTAATTGGAGCAAATATTATTTTAAAAACTCCTATAGATTCTATGAGGAGTCTAGGGTTAATGGGAAATGACAGTAATTTTTTGTTTAACATCAATTAAATTTTTTCTAGTCAAGGGAGAAAAATTAGTATCGTGTTTTATGTACAATAAAAGATGTATTTTAAAAATTATTATATATCTATTTCTCCATTTATGTTATACTCACTTCTTTACTGTAAGAGACTATATGTTCCTTAAGGACAGAAATCACTTTGGGGATTTGTCTTTGTATCCCTAGTACTTAAGACAGCGCCGTGCTCACAGAAGACTGTTAATAAGTGCATATTGGATGGGTTTGAATGCTATTCTTCTCCCTTTTCATGACTGCTAGAAATAGAAGGTCATTTCATGCTGACCACATTGCCATATTTATATGTTATACAGTTCCCAATATTCTTCCATCCCACCCCATGTGGTGATTGCAGCATTTTGAAGAAAAGCAACAAGAAAATGATCTTCCAATCTCTTCTTGTTCAAAATTGTTTTATTCCCTTAAAGGAAAAGTAGAGAGTGCATTGGAAACTAACAGAAGTGAAGTCAGCCAGTCAGTCAATAAATGGAGGCGACCGTACCTTTCTGTGATATGTTATCAACAAAGTAGTAATTGTCTTAAAATTTTGTCAGTTTTTCTGATTACTGGGAAACAGGGAGAAAGCAAAGGAAGGAACAGGTAGTCATTAAGTACCTACTATATGTGAGACACTATTCTAAGCATTTTATAAGTATCTCATTTGATCCTCATGACAGCCTTTGGAGGTAGGTGTTATTATCAACCCCGATTTATAGTTGGGGAAACTGAGGCAGACAGAAATTAAGTAAATTGCCCAGAGTCACAGAGCTAGTCAGTGTGAGAGGCTATATTGAAAATCAGGTCTTCCTGACTCCAGGCTATAATGCTCTGTCCTCTCTGTCATGTAGCTGCTTAGGAAGCTTAGAAAGAGTGAAGTGAGGAGGTACCTTAAAAGTCCTATGGGAGAATGACCTACCAAGGTCCCACTAGTTAATGAGCCAGTAAAGCTTCCTGTTTCACATGCTGTAATTCTTTCCTCTAATTTTGTGCTCTAGGGGCTATTGCAGAGTATTTATTAGAGATCTGAAAGTTCATAGCTATAGTATAGATGGAAACTTCTTAGCTTGTGCTAAGCATTATAGCTCATCCTACAAAAACGTTGCCCAAGAAATATTTACATGCAATAGTGCCCTTCAGAGGTACCATGATAGAGTCAGAACAGGTTCTAAAAGTGCTTGATGCAGAAGGCAGGCTGGATTGAATTAATTTGGAAAGCTGAATGAGTTCAAATCCTCTCTCAGCTCCCAATGTGAATTTAGGTAAAGCTTTTAATTTCTCTGGTTCTCAGTTTTCTCATCAATGAAATGGGGCTGGTGGTAGACTAGATGACCTCTGAGGTCTCTTTCAGCTCTCAGTCTATCATATGATTCTGTGAAAACCAAAAAGAAAAACCATGCAGAAATTTAGATTTCTTTTTTTTTAATATAACTCTTTATTTACAAAACATATGCATGGGTAATTTTTCACCATTGACCCTTGCGAAACCTTCTGTTCCAACTTTTCCCCTCCTTTCCTCCACCCCCTCCCCAGGTGGCAGGTGTTAAATATATGTTAAATATGCTAAAGTATATGTTAAATACAATATATGTATACATATTTATAGTTATCTTGCTGCACAAGAAAAATCGGATTTAGAAAGAAGTTAAAAATAACCTGGGAAGGAAAACAAAAATTCAAGTGGATAATAATAGGAGTAGAAATGCTATGTTGTGGTCCACACTCACGAAATTTAGATTTCTTAATTGTGTTCCCCTTTCTTAGCATTACTCCTTTTGAATGACAACAACCTAGCCCTAGAGTCTGAAAGATAGAACATAGGTCTAGAATCAGGGGTCCTCAAACTTTTTAAATAGGGGGCTAGTTCACTGTCCCTCAGACTGTTGGAGGGCCGGACTATAGTAAAAACAAAAACTTTGTTTTGTGGGCCTTTAAATAAAAAAAACTTCATGGCTCTGGATGAGGGGGATAAACGTTCTCAGTAGTTTGAGGAACCCTGGATCATAGATCTAGAAGTAGAAGATACATTGGAAACTAACAAGTCCAGTTTTTTAGAAGTGAAGTCAGCCAACCAGTCAATAAACATTTATTAAGTACCCATTATGTGCCAGGTATTGTGCTGAGAGATGACTGGCTTCAGGTCACCTAGAAAGAAAGTAGCAAAGCTTAGAATTTGCTATCAGGTCCTCTTACTCCATTCCTTTTTTACTACCCATCTCTGTTGCCCCCATGGCTTGTAGATCGGCTGATTTCAATAGCTACTTGTATATTTTTCCAGGAGCAATTAATTCATCAGAGTAGGGCACTGTGGGGGACATAAGAGAAGACACGGACTCTTTCAGTAAGTCTCACAGTCCAGCATACAAAGGCTCCACTGCGTCCCTGCCCCCTCAGCTTTCTTGTGGATTTCCCTCAGTAAGCAGGCTGAGCTGATTAGGGGAGCTGAGCATGGACACTGATAGCATCCATTCCAATTAGCCCAGGAAGCTGCTAGCCAGCCTAATCATGTGCAAATTGGTCTTGGAGGGCTAGGGCGTCAATGTCACCAGTCCCAGATGCAAAGCTCTGAAGACAATGCACCTGCAAAGGTCTGCTTCTGCCCAGGGTCTCTTCATGAGCTGCTTTCTTTCAGCTAGGCACTCGGTTCCAAAGCCGGCCTGGACATGGCCCTCCTTGGGTCGCCCTTTGGGATGTCTTGTTTCTCTGTGTCAGCTCCAGCAGTAACAGTAGATGCTGTTTCTCCATTTGTGTGTGTATTGGGAGATGACTGTACCCAGAATGATGAGTGTTGTATTTCCAATAGCCCTGATAACGTTGCCCACATTTGCAAACAGCCGGAAGGTCCTAGGTGCTGCAGAGTAGCCACAGAGCCAAGGTCACATTGGCTATTGCTAGCAGTTTCCCCTGATCCCGGATGGAGGGAAGGGGGGGAGCATAGAGCCTGTATCGCTGCTGTTTGCTAGCATTTGGGAGGGTCCTCTGAACTCATCTAGAGGCTCTTAGTGAGGAGGAAAACACAATTTCATCTTTAAATATAAGAATTCATATTTCAGAGACAGAAAGAATCTCAAAGCTTATTTAGTCTAGTCCTCACCTGGACAGAAATCTCTATGACCTTTTTGGCATGTCATCCAGCCAAAGGATTCTTAGACTTTCTAGAGCAGTGGTTCTCAAGTGTAGTCCAAAGAATTGTTGGGGTCTCTGAAACCCTTTCAGAGGGTCTACAAATTCAAAATTATTTTTATTTCTAATATAGTAAATAGCTATAAATATAACCCATGTGAACAAAAACTCTTTGAACAGATTCTCGATAGTTTTTTTTTAACAACATGAAGATACTGAGAACAAAAGTTTGAGAACCACTGCTCTAGAGTATACTTTTTCTGTTTCCTATGCAGCTAAATGGCCCAGAGGATAGATAGAGTGAGGAAATCTTGAGTTCAAATTCAGCTTCAGACTGAAGCACTGTCTGCTTCAGTGATGAGGAACTTACTACTTTACAAACGTCCACTTAATACTCAGAACCTTTCTTTATTCCCAGCAATTTTTAGTGTCTCAACCCTTATTTTTCCTGAAATCATCTCCTATTTATTTTGTATAAACTTATGGAGGTATAGGTTGTCTTTCCCCTGGTATCTCCAGTGCCTTGCACACAGAATCCATTTAATTTAAATTTCATTTAAATCAACTTTTGATTGATTGATTCCAAAGCAGAGAATTCTGCTTTTGAACAGTTAGGATTTTTTTTTGTTACACTTATATATGCAGATGAATCTGTGATCTTATCAGTGTGTGTATGCTTTTTAAATTGTATACTATATATCTATACTCACCCATAGTATGTAATCCTTATTTATATCTCCAAAGTTCACCTCAGTGAGTCCTGTGGGACTGGGATTCTTCCTTGCATTTTCTTGATATCTTAAGAATTACAGTGGAGTACACAGGTTGTCTGCTAATTATCTGTCACTCTTTCTATGTGTCTATTTTTTGTACTGTGATCATCCTTTTGGATGACCCCTTCACTCTAGTTCTCCTTTATTGTTCCTTGTTAGTCTTGTGTTACAACCTCCTCATACACACTGAGCACCATTCTTTTGTTCATTTAGCTGATGCTCATTTTGAAATGAGTCAACAGCTCTCTTTCTGCAACCATTGGCCATTTTATCATGTTATCTCTAATCCTTCTTTTCACCATGTATATTCTTTGTTCTCTAGGTCCCTCACCTTACTTATTGCTCCCTACTACTTCATGAGCCTCCTTTCTTGCAGACTAGGACTCTGCTCCAGAGAGAGCTTGGATATGGCTCTCCATGTTGGTGAGCACCCTCATTGCAAAATGGTTCCCAGAAGAGGTCATAGAACTCCAGATGAGGTCTGATAAAGGCAGTACTATGGGACTTTAGTCTCCTTCATTGTGAGCTTGTAACATATCCCAAGATCATATCAGCTTTTTATGATTTGGATCACACTGTTGATTTGAATTTGACCTTGTAGTACAGGAAACCCCCGTTCTTTTTTTCACAAACACTGTTGTCCAGTGACATCTCCCACATTTGCAGTTTTTTTGAAGCCATGTGATCCCTCTTATATTTCACATATTCAAACCATTCATTATTTTAGGCCACTGAGCTTTTTTGAATCTTGATTTCATCCTCCATTGTGTTAGCCATCTCTTGGAGCTTAGTAGTTACTTGCAAATGTCAGCAATTTGTATCTTCAGCCAAATTATTTACAAAAATGTTCGACAGAATTGTACTGATGACAGAATCCTGGGGCACTCCATAATAGATCCATATTGATCTATTTATCAATAAATATTCTTTGGTTCCAACCCTTCAATCAGTTCTAAATCTGCCTAACATTACTATCATCCAGTAGTTTTCTGTTCAACTTGTCCACAAGTAGATCACTGGAGACTGCCAAATGTATCACTGCAATCTAGGCATAATATGTCTAAGAATCCTCCTGATCTGACAGTTTTGGCATTCTGTAAAACATGGAAATTGGAATCCCAGAATTCAGAGTCTACCATTCTTAATGCTTGGTGCTTATTGTTTCCAGAAATGTAATGAACAATTTTGGCATTTAAGACATTTAAGACAAATTTAGCAAAATAAAGTGGGAGAAAAAGAGGAAACACTAGAATACCAAACACAAGTCCTTGCTGGGGAAGAGACCCCAGGATAACATGAAGCTGTCTTCTGGGGGTAAAGGGAACTGGATCAGGTCAGATCAGAGAAGTGCTTACTTGAGAGTAGCATACACTTTGGTAGTTTTGTTTTCATTAATTATTCTTGCTAATTAGGTACTAAACTCTGTTATTTCTCTGCTGCTGAAGAAATGCAGATTGCCGTCAGCACTCTCTAAATTTCTAAATTTGCCTAGGAACAAAGTCTCCATCACCCTAATCTAGGTAAAGCTCTGATTGCTACTCTTTATGTTTGCTCAAGAATCATTCTCTAACTATAGAATAAAATCATCTCTACTCCAATACTAATCTTTAAACCCTGAGTCAGTCTTAAAATACTTAAAGGGTTATTATACAGGAAAGTGGCTCAGCTTATACATTGAGGTATTTACTGCCTGGCACTACTGGGCAACACCGAGGACCAATAGATGAAAATTAAAGAGAAACATACTTTGGCACAACTTGAGGAAAGAAAAACTACCTAACAAAGCTGTCAAAAAAATTGAGTGGGCCCCCAATTTGATAAGGAGGTTCTGTAACACTGGAAATCTTGCAGAGGAGGCTGGATGACCTCTTTACCTGTCAAAGATATTGTAAAAAAAAAAAAGTATCACAATTTGAGTAGGGGCTTGGTATAGATGACTTGTAAACTCTTCTCCTACTCTTAAGGGTCTAAGATTCAAATTTCATCTCCTCTCTGAAGCCTTCCTTGATTACTCTGGAGCTTCTATTTCACTTCTAGTCTGAAGGCAACTCATAGTCACAAGATAGTATGAGAAACAGTATTTGAACCCAGATCTCTTGGTTAAACAATATGTATTTGCTCCTGCTTTTTAACTTATAGGCTTAGAAAGTTGCCTGGGGAAGTTAGAGGTAAAATGATTTATTCAGTCTAAACAGCATGAGTGTATATAGGCAGGGCTAATATTTATATTTTATTTCCCTTTAGTTTCTAACCATTGCACCATACTGACTGAGATACAGAGGTTACATAAAACTTGACAATCCCTTCATGCAGCTTATAGTTTTCTGCTCTCCAGTGGCCCACTCGTATTCCCAGAGACTTTGCAGATACCACCAAAAGCTTTCACCAAGAATTAAATATTCTCTTGTCCTGGATTTTGTCTCCCAGAAATTCTTTCCCATGGTCTCCAAGTTATATAAACATCCAAACCATTTGAGTTTTCCTGAGGGGACAGATGCTGACTTGCAAAAATGTCAAAAAAAATTGTCTCCAATTTTTGTGCATTGCATTGCTCTTTTCTTGGTGACTGTGTCCATGGTTATTTCTAAGAGAGATCCTGGAACTGTTCTATGTCCTCTTCCTGAATCTTACTTTCCCACCTTCTTCAGGTCATTCCTGCTCTCAGTGGACTCTTCTGAATCACAGGAACAACAACCAGTCCTAGATCTTCATGTCTTGTTCTTTGACCTCTTCATTCCTCAGATCATAGATTCAGTCTGGAAAGGACCTTAGAGGTCATCCAAGTCAACTCTCTCATTTTGCAGCTGAGGACATTGAGGTCCCAAGAAAGCCAAACAACATCCTTGAGATCACAAGTAACAAACAGAAGAGTTAGGATTTTGAAGCCAGGTCCTCTAATTCTGGAGCTGGTAGTCTTTCCCCTAAAGTGTGCTGAGATGTGAGCGCATCAGGTTTCCCTACGATTTCAGATTGTACCCTGTACATGTCATAGGTACTGATTTGGCCTCTTAGGTCTTGTTCTGGTGGAGGGAAAAGGCTGGAGCCAAGCAGCCATGAACTGACCTTTTAATTTGTCCTTTCACATATTTTGGACTTCTTTCTGTTTCCTGACTTCAAGAAATCATATTTTCTCCATTCTCTTAGCCTTCTGAGTAAAAACCTCTGTAAGTAATATGGGTGGCAATATGGCTTAGTAGAAAGAACACTGGATTTGGTGTCAGAGGGTGTGTGGGTTCCAGTCTTAGCTCTGTTACTTTCTATCCATATAACTTGGAACCAAATCCCTTAACCACTCTGGACCTGTTTCCTCATCAGATACATGAGAGGATTAGGTTACAATTCTAGATCTGTGATTCCATTTCCCCTCTTGTGGGGTATTCACCATGTATTTCACCTTGCATTTTTGCACACAAAGGCTGTTGTTTTCACCTGCTAGGAGGAGTGATGTCATTTTCTAAAACTCGTGTTTGTCCCATCCACCAAGTTCTTTCCTGTCAGCTTACCTAGACCAATTCCTTTGTGGAAGAGCTACGTAAATGAACATGATCTCATTTACAAGACTGATACCTCTGGTGTTAAACAGGTGATCCTTATTCTTCTCTTATTCTTCCAGGTTAACATCACTTCCCTTTTATCTACAAGTCATATGGTAACATACGAATATCTTCCTTACATGTGTGTTTTTTACTTCCTTTTTACATAAATTATGGAGGCAGTACAGTACAATGACAACATTGTGGATTCGAAAGTAATAGAACCTGGGTTCAATTCCTGCCTCTGGTGCCCAGTGCCTGCAGACATTGAACAAATCACTTCGATTTGTCAAAAGACTTCAATCTCTTTGTGTCTCAATTTCTTCATCTTTAAAACGAGAGTTTGACTAGGTAGTCTTTGAGGTTTCTTCTTGATCTATGCTCTGATGATCTCCAAGTCTGGGACAACTCTGGGAGAAAAAAGAGTATTTTCCCTTTTTAGAGAGTTCGAAGCTACATGTCAGAGAGTTTGTGACTCCTCAAGAGAATTTGCTAGGGAACCAAGATTAAAAGTCAGGTCTCCTTCCTCTGTTTTTTTTTTTTTTTTGTTGTTGTTGTTACACTATGCCAAAGAATTCATGAGGGAGTACTGTCCCAAGCTACTCTATTCCATTATTACAATCCGAAATCTCTAGGGTTTGTGTTTACTGATACATTTATTTCCTCCGAGGAAAGGGAATATTTCCCTCCCTATCCTTAGTGTGTTCCTGCTGCCAGGTTTGAAAAAACTAGGAGCTGTCCTGAGATGTGTGGTGCTGATTATTTTCAGTGTTTTGTAGACTTCCTAGGATAAAATTGGAGGAGACCTTAGAGGTCATTTAGTCTTCTCCCCTGATTTTATGGATGAGGGACTTGTGACTTAGAGAGATCATATAAAAGAGTAGATATAAGAGTTAGAAGGGACTTCAAAGATTATTAGTCAAACTCCCACCATTTTACAGATGGAGAAACTGAGAGATACAGAGAAGTTCCCTGGAATGTGAACTCAAATCCTCTGACTTCAAATCCAATACTCTTTCCACTATCTCATTCAGATTATATGTGTTCCAATTACAATGTCTGTATCTCAGCTCATCCAAGGAAGACTCCCTGGCTTTTAGAATTTTGTAACTTTGGTCTGAGTAACGGGTGTAGTGTAGAGAATTGGCTGAAATCAAAAGATTTCAGTCTAAATTCTGGCTCTACTGCTTCTTGTGGAAGTGACTTTGGACAATTCGGTCTCCCATTCTAGACTTCCTTCTCATTTGGAACGTGAAGGGGTTGAGTTAGATTAAGCATCTCGAAGGTCCCTTCTAGCTCTGACATTCTGGGAGTCAATGACATTGAGCAAAAACATCCTTTAAATTCATTGCAGCTACAGTTGATTTTACAAGATTAGAGAGACATGATTTATTTTTTTTTCTGGGAGTTATATTTTTTTTTATTTGATAAAAGTACACGGCTATGGAAATTACGTCAGTTTAATTAGGCTGCTTTGCCACAGTAGTTTTCCACTGAATCTACTTGGGAGCTGTGAATTTGTTGTAGCGAACTGCACTGCAGGCTGCGGTGGTATCTGATTGGCATGGCAGAAGCGTCACTAGCATCCAGCTCAATAGAGATTGGTGAGGAAATGGGGTCAGGAAGCAAACCTACTGTACCTGCAGAGGCCCGAAGTGCGATAGCAGAGGAAGCAAGCGTCCACAGCATGGCACTGTCTCCCAGAGTCTCAGGGAGGCTGGGGTTAGGCAGGAGGGGGGATGCAGGAAGTGGGGGTGGGGGGAGCTTGTTTGGCTCAGCATTAAAATACTCCCACTGCTCCCCCTCCTCTTCCTTTGCAGGTGATTTCCACTATAGCTATCTTGCTCTTTCCTCTTCCAACAGGCCAGCAACAAAGTTTTTTTTTTTTTTTTTTGTCCTCTTGGAAGCTCAGGAATATGTTCTTTCTGAAACAGTCCTCATGGGGACCATTGATTTTTCCTTCGAGAGCAGTGCCAGAAAGGAAAAAGGGTGCCAGCACTACAGGTGCAGTGGCTGTGGCGTGCTTAAAGGAGGCAGCTTTGCCTCACTGTGGGGAGGAGAGCATCAGGAAGGGCTCCTCTCTCCTGAACCCCTCCAGGAAGCCTTCCTGTAAGGCAAGGACTTTCCCTCTCAGATCTCATGAAACATTTATTACATGTCTTGTATCTCACCATGCATAATCGTGAATTATTATCTGTTTGTGTACTTTAGCCCTACCTGGGACAATGAGTTCCCTGGGATCAGGGTTTATGTGACCTAGAGCTCTATGTGACCCGGGGCTCTGGACATAGAGTAAGGAAGCCTGGAGTTTAATTTTAGCCTCCAACATTTAATAATTCTATGATTCTGGGCACATTTCTTAATATCTCTAAACTTCAAGTTCCTTATCCCAAAATAAGAGTGTTGGACTAGATGGCTTCTGAGAGACCTTCTAACTCCAAATATATGATCCTATTATTGAAAATGTGTATTTCCTCTGGTATAGGACTTAGCTCTGTGTATAATATACTTATTAAGTGTTTAAAGGGAAAGCAAAAAGAGGTAACATCCTAAGTAGCCCCAGGGACCCTTTGGGCCATCAGGGCATCACTACTGGTCTGGCTTTGGGCCACTAGCCCATGAAGCCCTTTAATATGTGGCACACTTGCCCCGAATCACTACTCCCTTTTTCCCATTTTCATTTGGCCTCTGGACCTCTGGCCCTTCCTAGTTAAGGATGTTGGTCACGTGGCAAAAGCTTAGGTTGATTCTTGGCCCCAAAATCCCCCTTTGTAGTGAGGAGCAGAGGTATTAAACGTTAGAGCAGGAAGAGATCTTCTAGACCATCTCAACCAAATCCCTCACTTTGTAGAGGGGAAACTGAGGCTTAGAGAAATGAAACGACTTATTCTAAGTCATCAAAAGCTAGTGATAGGCAGTCTAAAACCAAATCTATGGGAAGTTTTGCGATAATGATTAATAATAATAATAACTAGCATTTATATAACATTTATTGATTTATAAAGTGCTTTACAAATGATTTTCTCATTTGATTTTCCCTATAGCCTTAGGAGGTAGGTGTTATTATTATTTCCGTTTTACAGATGAGGAAACCCAGGCAGACAAGAGTTAAATGAATCACTCAGGGTAATACAGTTTGTAAAAATCTGAGTCAGAATTTGAGTTCAGGTCTAAGTTCAGGGCTCTATCTATTTCTTCTCCAGTTCATTTAACAGATGAGGAAAAGGTGGCAAACGGTTACCTGGCCAGGATCACATAGCTAGAAAGTGAGTCCAGATTTTAATTCAGGAAAATGGTTCTTTCTAATTTCAAGCTCAATACTCTAGCCACTATGTCCTGTTTAAAACTGCCCCATTTAAAACAAATTAACCATAGTAAAAAAACCAAAAAATTCCCACATTGGACACGTCCTAAAACATATGCCTCATTCTATTGCCTTTCTGTCAAGAGCTTACCTGCAAGTTTTGTCGCTGGTCTTCTGGAATTGTAGTTGGTACTTGTACTGATCAATCTTTAAGGCTTTCAAAATTGTATGTCTTTATATGATTATGTTCTGATTGCTTTACTCTGGATCAGTTCATACATATCTTCCTGGATTTCTCTGAAGTATTTCCTTTCATGATTTCTAAGAGAGCAATAATTTTCCATTACACTGATGTATGATTATTCTCCAGTTGATGGGGATCCTTAGATTCTAGTTCTTTGCTATAACAAAAATAGCTGCTAGAAATATTTTTGTTCATATGATCTTTTCCCTCTTTATTTAACCTCTTTGAGATGTAGACTTAATAGTGATCTCATTGGGTCAGAGGATATGCACAGTTTAGTAACTTTTGGGAGAAAATTCCAAAGTGTTTTCCAGAATGACTGGAGCAATTATTATTGCACCAACAGTTTATTAGGGTGCCTACTTTCCTGCAACTGTTCCAACATTTGTCAATTTTTTCTTTTTCAGTCATAACTATCAATCTTAGTGTTATTTTAATTTGCATTTCTGAAATGATTAGTGCTTTAGAGCATTTTGTCATATCCTTTTTGATGGCTTAGATTTCTTCCTTTGAAAACTTCCTATTTATATTGTGGTCCCTTTCTTAAACCACAGTAAAGTCCTTGAATAGAAGACAGAGTAAAGTCTTTCTCAAATTCATCAGGGTCCCAGATTCTTATCCTTCCATAATATGTTATGACATTATGTTTCATCCTCAGGAGCACAGTGTAGAGTCCCGCCCTGGACCTTAGATTCCAGGTTCCAGAGCCTGCTTCCTACTCTCCTGTGAAAAGTCCAAGGGGAAGAGCTTGCCTTTGGACCACGCAAGACCTATTAGACATATAAATACCCAGACAAACAGAAAAGGAGACTAGCTAAATTCAGGGTGTGCTTAATGTGGAATTACATGATCCAAAGGAATAGGAAGAATTATGTGGGCTGGGGGGAAGATTTGGGGACCAGAAGAGGTGGTGGAGATTGAAGATTATGAAGTCAGTAAAAGATTTCCAGTGTATGAATGGACTGTAGATAAATCCTTAAGAATTTTTACTGTCCATTAAAAGCTACCAAGTGGGAGATATTGAAGCATATGCCAAAAGAACTAATAATGTGATGTTGTTAGGTCTCTGAATCCAAGCCAATAAATGGGAAACTATAGTTCAGTTTGCAGAAATGTGTTTGAGAGACAACTTTCTTGGAATATGTTTGCTCCATTAAGAAAAGCATGTTTTTTTTTCCTCTTGGAGAGGGGTCATAGGGTCAGAGATCAAGAGCTGAAAAATACTTTAAAGGTCATATCATCTAATTCCCTCATTTTACAAATAAGGAAGCTGAGTCTTAGAAAGATTAAGTCACTATAACCAAAGTCATATAGTTAGTTAAGAGGCAGAACCAAGATTTGAACTCAGAACCCTTTATTCAAAATTAAGTATATTTTCTACCACACCACCCATGTCCTGGTAATTGTCCCATGAAATATAGGGAGGTCTCATTTACTAGAATAAAACACACACACACACACACACACACACACACAATTATAAAAGTCCATCCATTTTCAGATAGGGATAAAGTTTAGATAACTGGGTATGACTTTTGTGCTTTGGATTATTTGAGAATTGGAAGACCCAAGTGCTTTACTCATGCATTTTGATGGAGGGCTGGTTGTTAGAACTCCACATTATTTCTGACATAAAGTGAGCATTATATGCTCTGTAGAAGGTATTTGTTTGTAAGACATTTATTTAGGTTTTAAGAAACTCACTTTGCTGATATTGAAAGAAAAAGGCAGGTTTCTCCTCATCTTGAACATGTTATCTTTTGGTGTTGGATCACTACCCAAGGGGGCTAGAAAACAACTTTCCAAAAGGACAGGGGCTTACTTCTGCTTGGTTCAGGTCAGAATATATAAGTTTTGAATGATTCTTTTTAATTGAATATGGCCAGGGGCTGTGGGGCCATTTGTAGACAAGCATACCTTGCACAAAGGAAGGACTGGATTAAATGCTTGTTGATTGAACCGATGAATGAACTAATTGCCTTTCTGCACATGGACAGTTTCCATACTGTCTTGTTTGGGTTCTATTAACACTTGTCCTTGGGGTCAAAGCAATGTGACTATCTCAGAGGCATGGACAAAATGAATGGGAGCTCCGGAACAATAGATGGGTAATTCATTGTCAGTGAAGTGCCACATACTTTCCTGCAGTGTTATATAAAGGAAAATAAAATGTTCAATTTGAAGTTGTTGAGCAAATATAGCTACCATGGTTGCTGTGGGAGGGAAAGGAAAGGAACGCTGAGGTTTCTGAATATCTGGGACCGTGGCCGTCTGGGGTGAATGAGCCTCCCTACGGCAGTCTAGCCTGAAATGTTCCCGGATGGCACTCCAGATAATTTATAGTGCCATGGTCTTTGCATTTTGTGAATGTGTGTTTGTTTATGAAAGGCTGGCCACCTCTGCCCTGCAGCCTACATGAATCCATTTTAGTGACTCGGGAGGGCAGGTTGGTGAGTCGGGGCTCTTGCCCTTAAATCCTCTCTTCTGACTTTGCTGGCTCCAGCGGCAGCCCCTACCATGGCTCGTGCCCTCAAGCCCTTGCTTTGGGAATGAAAATCCATTTCTCTTTCTTAGAGGCCACTCGGTTTTTCTGAGTCAGGCTTTTTGTGTTCAAAGCCACAAAAAGGAAGTGAGTGCATTAGGCCCTCAAAGCAGCATGGAGCCAGAGGCAGTTGTGTGGCTTTCCTGAAATTCTTCTCCTCTCCAGGATCTCTGAACAATGTTTTGTGTGCACATAGAACTCGGGCTGTATTCTCTCCCAGGTACAGGGTAGTACCCTTCAGTTTTTGCTTTAAAATTCACCTAATTTGGACCTTTTCCCCCATGTGATTCTTTGAGTTGTCTACACTTAGCACAGGGCCTGGCACATAGTAGGCACTTAGTATATGTTTATTGATTGTTGGACTGATTGTCAATGACTTTCCTGCTCTAAATTATCTCTGGTTATAGACCCACAGTATGTCCTCTTCAACTACCTTTCATCTGTCCTTCTCCGTTCTATTTTTCTTTCTTTCTGTCTTTTTTGCTTTTTCATCTCTTTTGTTAAATGTTCCTCAATCCATCCAGAGCAGTATTGCCAAAATGGGAAGAAAAAAGCAGATATCTGTCTTCTCTCTTGTCATTTGTCTCAGATTAATGAATTAAATATTTTTATTGCCTAAAGATTAATTATCTCCTGTCACTGGCCACTTTTAATATTCCACTTGTGACTTGTGATTTCAGCCTCTAGAGTTCTTGATTCTGGTCTTTGCTATGACTTATACAGATTTCTTTTCACCAATTGATCATGCTGGTTTCTTTAGGGAATCCCATACTTAGGGACCCAGGGAAGCCCAAATCTTCCTAGTGGGGATCAGATTGGCTGTGGAGGAAACTAATATTTCTTTTCTGTTCCTTACTGGAAATTTTATGACATAATGAATTGAGAGTCAGAAGGGACCTCAGTGACCACTTAATCTAACCCATACTCAAAAGAAATCCCCATCAGAACATATCTGGAGGCAACCAAGTAATATGGTGGATAGAGTACTAGGACTAGAGTCAGGAAGACTGAGTTCAGATGCTTACTAGCTGTGTGGCCCTGCACAAGTCATTTAACTTGACTTCAGTTTCCTCATCCATCAAATGATGATAATAGTCCCTCACTCCCAGAGTTGTTGTGAGAATCAAATGAGATAGTGATTGTAAAATGCTTGGCATAGTACCTGGCATTTATAAATGTTAGTTGCAATTATTATTGTATATGACAAGTGGTCATTCAGCCTCTGCTTAAAGACCTTCAAGAAGAGTCATTCCACTTTTGGACATTTCTAATTTTTATATTCTTCCTGATATTAAACCTAATTTTCACAACTTCTAGCTTTTGCTTCCATATAGAACAAATATAATCTCTTTTCTACAGGACAGCTCTTCAGATATTTGAAGAGGATTGTTATCTGCCCTTCTTCCCCCCAGGCTTTTCTTTTCATGGTTAAATACTTCCAGTTCCATCAAGTGATCTTCCTATGACATGAACTGCGAAGTTCCTTCATCATCCTGCTTCCTCTCTAAGTAGTCAAGTGAGGGTCCCTAGAACAAAACACATTTGAATCAAACTTTGCTGTGTTCACGACATAGAGATCTAGAAATTAATCTAGAGATTATAAATCATGAATGAAACTTTCTTAGACTGGGTCTGCTTCACATTTTCACGTGTATCTGATTTATATAATCATCTCTTTAGTTAAACTTCCCCAATCCTAAAAAAAAAAAAATGGGGAGAATTCCACTGTTTCTTCATGTAATTATTGACTCATTTCTCTACTTATCACCAAACTTCTTTAATATAGTCTAAACATAAGATCTGTTGTTCTTCCTAATTTCCTATTCTTTCTTTATCCATCCTTTGTTTTTAAAATAATATAATTTATTTATGTATTTTAGTATTCTATTATTAAATTTTAAGTTTCAATTTCTCTTCTCTCTCCCATCCCTTTCCCATCCACTGTGAATGCAAGCAAAATGATTTCAATTAATTATATATATGAAATCATGCAAAACATATTTCTATATTAGCCATATCATAACAAAAACAACAAAAAAAATCTAAGTGAGAAAATTATACTTCAGTTTGTGTTCAGAGTTCTTTAGTTTTCTCTCTGGAGGTGGATAGCAGTTTTTAATCATGAGTCATTTGGAATTGTCTCAGATCATTATGTTGATCAGAGTAGCTATGTCTTTCAAAGTTGATCATCATTATAATGTTGCTATTGCTATGCACAATGATCTGGTTGTACTCACTTCACTTTGCATCAGTTCATATAGACGTTTCCAGGTTTTTCTGAAACTACTGCCTTATCATTTCTTAAAACATAATAGTACTCCTTCACAGTCATCCTGTAACTTGTTCAGTCATTTCAAATTGATGAGCATCCTTTAAACTTCCAATTCTTTGCTACTACAAACTATTTTTGTACATATAGGTCTTTTCCCCTTTTTTGGATTTCTTTGAGATACAGAAATAGGAGTACTATTACTGGATCAAAAGATATACAGTTTTATAACTCTTTGGGCATAGTTCCATATTGTTCATTAGAGTGGTTGAGCCAATTCACAACTCCACCAACAGTTTATTAGTGTACATATTTTTCTTCATTCCTTCATCTATCATTGCCAGCATTCATCATTTCTAATAGGTGTGAGGTTGTACCTCATATTTGTTTTATGTTTCTTTACTCAGTAGTTACTTAGAACATCTTTTCATATGATTATAATTAGCTTTGATTTTTTTCTGAAAACTTCCTTTCATATTCCTTGACAATTTATCAATTGGAGAATGTCCCTTTATTATTATTTTTTAATTTGGACTCAGTTCCCCATATGTTTGAGAAATGAAGCCTTTATCAGAGAAAATTTGTTGATACTACTTCATTGTGAATGGTACCTTTTTGTCAAAATGAAGTTTCCCTGATTATTTCTTTTAATTAGGTCTGTTTTTGCTTTTATTTACTCTGCTTTTTTTTTTTTACTTCAGCTGAAGCATGATAGATTCTGCTCTAGACCTTTATTTTAAGTCTCTGTGTATCCTTCTGTTTCAAGTATATCTCTTGTAAACAACATATTATTGAATTCTAGTTTCCAATCCATTCTTTCCTCAGCTTCTATTTTATGGGTTATCTCATATCATTCAAATTCACATTTATGATTATTAACTGTGTATTTTCTTCCATCTATCCTTCTCTCTCTTTTCATCCCCAAAAGTCCTCCTCAAAAGTATTTTGCTTCTGACCACTGCCTCCCTTAATCTGTCCTCATTTTTAATCAAACCCCCTCCTCATCTCTTATTTCTTTATTTTAGATCCCTATTGGGTAAAAAAAATTTTTTTATACCCAACTAAATGTGTTTTCTTATGTATATATACATATGTATATTCTTCCTTCTTTGAACTAATTCAGATCAGTAAGATTCAAACATTGTCCCTCCCCCCCCCCCATTTTCCTCTTCCTTGCAAGCCTCTTATTTGAGAAAGTTTTCCTCATTCCACCTCTCTCTTCCTCCAGTGCATCCCTCTTTCTTATCTCTTTATTTTTTTCTTTTGGAGATTTCCCCAATTTGATCCATTCACACTCATGTCCTCTGTCTATGTAGACTCCTCCTAATTGTTCTAATAATGATAAAGTTCTTAGGAGTTACATACATCATTTTCGGAAATAGGAATGTAGCAGTTTACTTTATTAAGTCTCTTATGGTTGCTTTTTTCATATTTGCCTTTTTGTGCTTCTGTTGCATTTTGTTTTTAAATGTCAAATTTTTCTTTTTAGCTCAGGTCTTTTCATCATCATTGCTTGGAAGTCCTCTTTCATTAAATGTCCATTTTCCCCCTTGAAGGATTATTCCCAATCTTTGCTAAGATTGTTCTTAGTTATAATCCTAGCTCCTTTAACTTCTAGACTTATCAAATTCCAAGCCCTCAGCTCCTTTGTAGAATGTGGAAGCTGTTAAACCATGTGTGGTCCTGACTGTGGCTCCATGATAAGAATTTTTCTTTTTAGATTCTTGAAGTGTTTCCTCATTGGCCTGGGAGCACTGGAATTTGCCTATAATATTCCTAGGAGTTTTCATTTTGGGATCTCTTTCAGAAAGTGGTTGGTGGATTCTTTCAATTTTTATTTTATTTCATTTTTTAACCTTTTTATTATTTTTATTTTACCTTTTAGATCTAAATTAGGGCATTTTCCTTGATAATTTCTTGAAATATGTTATCTAGGCTCTTTCCTTAATCTTGGCTTTTAGGTAGCCTAAGAATTCTTCTGTTTCTATTTTCCAGGTCTCTTGTTTTTCTAATTAGACATTTCATATATTCATCTTTTTTTTTTCATTCTTTTGACTTTGTTTTATTGTTCCTTGATATCTCATGGAGTCATTAGCTTCCACTTTCCCAATTCTTCTTTGTAAGGAATTATTTCTTTCAGTAAGCTAGTACTTCTTTTTCCATTTGGCCAAATCTGTTTTTCAAGTTCTATTCTTCAGTGAATTTGTATGCTTCTTTTACTATTAGGTCAATCCTGTTTTTAAGGTGTAATTTTCTTCAGTGTTTTTGTCTCATTTACTAAACTATGAAGCTCATATAACAAGCTTTTTGCATGATTTTCTTGCACCACTTGGCCCTGGAATTGTGACCGATCCCCTGCTCTATTACAGGCACAAGCATTAACAAGAACCCCTGCCTTGGAACTGTGACCAGGGATCCTGCTATCTTGTGGCTAATTATGATTTCTCTTCTCTGTCTTGAAACTGCAACCCAGAATTCTTTATGGGCAATAAAGTTGCCAGTTGGCACCAACTGCACCCAGTGCCAACAGAGTCATCTCCTGTTATCTCTTTCTGACCAATTGACTACTGTTTCTGGTCTGAGAGATCCCAAAGTTGCTACTTCTACTGCTGTCCTAACCAACACTAAGGTCTATCACTGGTGCTTCTGTTACACTTCAGGCCAGTTGCCATCCCATTATCATAGACCTCTCTTGCCAACCTACTAAGATATCTTAGGCTGGAAAACTATTTCACTTTGACCTTTTGTTGGCTTTGCACTCCAAAATTTGATTTGAGACATAATCTTAAAGTTGTTTGGAGGCGAATGTTGAGAGATGTCAGCTGGCTTGCTACCTGTACTCTGCTATCTTGGCTCTGCCCCGCTTCTCCTTTCAATCTGAATTCCACCTCTGCCTACTGAAATTACACTCTCCAAGGTCACCTTGAAACTCTTCATTGCTAAACCTAAAAGTGTTTTTGAAAGCTCTTATTCTTCTTGTACTCTCTAGAGCAGCTGGCATAATTGACACTCCTTTCTTCTGGGGTATCCTTTGATCTTAGTTCAGAGATACTATAAGTCTAGAAAATTTTTTTTAGGAATTATACATAGATTTTCCTTAAAAAGCTTGGGCTGTTGATCAATGAAGCCGTGCAATGAAATGGTAGAAACTGTGCGACATATCACTGAAGGTTTTAAAATTTTCATGTGGATGTAGATGGGATGGGATAAACCAGAGATGAATACACAGTTAAGAGCTTGTAGGACTGACAGGATAAGGAACAGACCCTAACAAGAAGATAGTGAATTCAGTTTTAGAGATGTTGAGTTTGAGGTGATGGTAAAATATTTAAATCGATTTCCAATTCCATTTCCAAATTTTTATGTGGTTCTTCTCACGTCACCTCCCATGCCTATAATACTTTCCTATTTCTCTCAGCACGCCTCTAGTGAATGTGAGCTTTTGCTTCTTGAAAGCTTTGTTGTTCAGTCAATTTTAGTCATGTCCATCTCTTTGTTACCCCATCGGGGGTTTTCTTGGCAAAGATACCAGAATGGTTTGCCATTTCCTTCTCCAGTTCATTTTACAGATGAGTAAGCTCAGGCAAATAGGTTAAGTTTAGACTTGCCCAGGATCACACAGCCAGCAAGTGTTTGAGATCAGATTTGAACTCAGGAAGATGAGGCTTCCTGAATCCTGTACACTATGGTGCCACCTGGGTGCCTCTTCTTGAAGGCAGAGACTGTTTAATTGTTATTTCTCTCCTAGCATCCAGCACAATACCTAGAAAATAGCAGGTGTTAATGAATAACAATAATAGCTAGCATTTACATAGCACTTTGAGGTTTGCAAAGCGCTTACAATTATTTTTATTTTATCCTCACAATAATCCTGGGAAGGAGGTGCTATCATCATCTAGATTTTATAGGTGAGGAAATTGAAATCCAAAGGGTCTACCTACCATAGGTCTAGCTTAATTCTTCCACGCCCCATATCCATTGTCTTTTATTTTATAATCACACTGATATAAAGTGGTCAGTCAATTGGTAAGCCAATTAATGGACTCATTGGGCTTCCAGGCAGAGCAGAGATTGAGATTTCTTTTAGTCTCCCCTAAAGGTCTAGGACAGAGTTGGACCCACGGATAGAAAACAATAAATCTACTAGTCCAAAGTCTTTCGTAGTCTCAGAGCAATTAAATTACTTGCCCATGTCCGGGGACCTTGGAGATCTTTTAGTCTATACCTATGTTTTACAAATGAGGAAATTAAAGCTCAGAAAGGGGAAAGGATTCAATTTTCAAACTCCTTTTTCCAATCCAGAACTTCTTCCTCTACAATGTGGACACCGGCATTGGATAGGAGCCAGTTCTCAGTTGTAAGAGAGGCTTAGAGGGAGCAAGGAAAGTCTGGGCTCTAGGTCCTCATCCTGGATTGGCTTATTTCATGTCCTTGGGCAAATGCAGTTGTCCCTTCCACATTGTACCTTTCCCCGTCACAGTTTTGATATATAGTGGGTTAGCATAAGACATTAAGTGGGGATCTGGGTTTTTTTTTTCTTTTGCAGAAACTATAGATGATATACAAAGTTCAGCAGATGGCACAGAGCCTATGATAAATACTTAGCCCAAATTTTACAATAAGGTACTGTAAATACCCTATAAAAGAAACATAAAAAAGTCAGACTACTTCCCTGGAATGATAAGAGAGCCAAAAAATTTTACAGGGATTTTCCAGATTGTAGGGTGCTGTACCCTTGTGATGTGGGAGAGATAACTGTGCCATAATATCTGTGCCTTTCTCATTCACAGGAAAGACAATCTCAGTCAAAAATCAAGTGCCTGCTATGTGCCAGGCTCTGGGGACACATAGAAAGGCTTAAGACAGTCTCTGCCCTCAAGGAGCTAACAGTCTAATGAGAGAAACAGCTTGCAAACTGTATACAAACAAAATGTAGACAGGATAAGTTGAGGGGAACCTCAACCTCAGAGGGGAGGCACCAAGATTAAGGAGGACTGGGAAAGACTTCTTGCAAAAGGTGAGACATTAGTTAAGACCAGGAAGCAAACATGAGGAGAGAGAGAGTTCCAGAAATGGAAGAGATCTCAGTGCAGTTTTAGAAGGTCTGGGGAAGAATCGGTGGCTATCATGGGCAGTGGCACAGCATTCACATTGCTGATGCCCTAGCTCTGCCCATCCTGAAGCCTGGTCCACTTTCCCTTTATCTTCTCTCCATCTTCCTGTATGTGGGTCACTAAACCAGCTGGGTGCAAATCTAGAAGTGGCTTTTAAAGACTTGGCTCAATTGGCTAAAAGGCTCTTAGAGGATTAACTGTAGATTATAGTTTAATAATAAATGGAGCTGAGGACATTAGCATTTATCAAACCAAGAGGGTAAGGATGGGTTTTAGTGACTCTAAGTAGCTGGACTCTGTTAGAAGCACTACATTTTAAAGACTATAAGTTATCCATGACCGGAGTGTTGTCAGACCTAAAATTATTTTTCTGGGGGCATTCTGATATTTCTTTGAGGGTTGTAGTAATAATTATTAATAGCTAACATCGATATAATCCTTTCTCTTTTTTGCAATACTTTGCAAAGTATTTGATTTCATTTGGCAGATACATTTGACAGAGAGGCAAACTGAGGCATGGGGAAGTTAGATGACCAAGCCAAGATCACACAACAAATATTGGCCTTGGGATTCAACCATAGGATTTTTTTCTGACACCAAGTTCAACATTCTTTTCACTATATTTCAGTGTTCAGCATTCAACACAGTGCTTGACACACGGTAGATAATTAGTAATTGCTAGTTGATCAAAAAAAAAAAATGCAAAAGAGCCTAGTAGCTCTAGCTGGTTCTTCTCTAGGGTGGTTTCCCTGATCCTAAAGACAAAAGGTGAAAGTTTTGGAACATCAGCATGTATTATATATTACTCGATTTGCTCATTGAATTCAACAACAATCATTATTAGATGCCTACTTTGTGCCAGACTCTATGCTAGGTGCCAAGGATTCAAAGAGAGAACCAAAATAATCCCTGCCCTAAAGAAATTTACATTCACCTGGGAAAGGCAATAGGACCATATAGAGATATACACAAAATGCAACCAAAACTGGCACAAACTAACTTTGAAGAGAAGTCACTAATATCCAAAAAGACCAGGAAAGATTAAACAATATTTATTAAGTACAGACTTTGTGCCTGGAACTAGATTTTAAAAAATCACACCCGAGAGAAGAGATTTTAAGCAGTGTAGGGGAGGAGGGAGAACTTTCTATGGCAAACCATCAGTTCAAAGACATCAGGGTGGGACTTCTCCACATTTTTAAACTTCACTTATCCTGAAGCTCAGCTTTTTCTCAAGTATTCAGTTAAGCAGCTGAACCCCAAAAGCATGTTCTCTCTCCCACCTTTCCCATAGTTTTCCTGTCATACCTGGTTGCTCTTGAAGGGATAGACAGGGAAAAACTTTCTCTCTCAGGGAACCTAACTTGACTTGTACTCAGCCTTTTCTCAAATATGCAATGAAGCAGCTGAACCCAGAAACCTGTTCTGAGTTTCCATCACAGAGTGGAGCCTCCCTCTAGACTTCTGGGCAGATCCTATGCAGTCTCTCTCCCACCTTTCCCATAGTTTTCCTGTCATACCTGGTTGCTCTTGAAGGGATAGACAAGGAAAAACTTTCTAAGGAAACCTAACTTGACTTTTGCCTCTGTCCAGACTTCTTCAGGGCTGGTCTCCAAGTTAAATCATTTCACGTTTACCTTGAGGATGCAACCTGTGCCAGTAAAAGGCCATTGGCGAGAAGCGGTTGCTGGAGCTCAGCTCCATCTGTCTGAGATCCAGCCAGAGCACATGACAGCCTTCTTCATTCACTCCGAACCTCCTGGGAAGGATATCATTCCTTGTCTCAACTCCAAATTGTAGCATGAATTATTTGTGGAGTTTTAGGAGGAAATTCCTCTAAAGCCAAGATATGGGCCAACTTCCTGAATCAGCCTGAATCAGCAATCCTTTTTTCTTTCCCCTAAATTGCCAGACCCTCCCTTTATCTCCAGGGATGTCTTTTTCTCTTCCTCCCAGGCAAGTCAGTTTGATATTGCAATCCACCCTGACTCTTTCTGCAAGTGTTTCCTATCAGTTAACCAAAAAATACTTACTATTATCATGTGCTAGGTGTTGGGGATGGGAGGATGGGACAAGGATAGTAAATAAAAAACAAAAACAAAAACTTTACTATTGTTTTTCTAATATAGGAGACAAGCACACACATACACATATACAGAATAAAAACCAATAAAAACCAAAATAGTTAAATAGTTTGCAGTTGTGGAAGGAGAGCAGTAGCAGTTGAGGGAATCAAGAAAGGCTCTATGTAGAGGATGGTATTTGAATAATACCTGGAAAGTGGAGGAATTCTGTAAGGCAGAGGGGAGGAAGGAGGGCATTTTAGGCATCAGGGGCAGCCAGTGAAAAGGCATGGCAATAATGGATAGGTTTCTCACCTCTGAACAGCCCCTGGAGACTGCCCAGGATCTGTGTTCAGCTAGCTTGGGGCTTCTTGGATGGGGAAAGGGCGGGGTCCGTTCTCCCATGGTGGAGGTCCAGGGGTTCTTCTTCCCACGTGCTGTTGCTTAAGATTCAAGATAGGGCCATTGTGTAGCCCTTGTGTGCTATGGGCCTAAGACAGAAAGACTTTGTTGCTTGTCCCTTATTCATGGAGTGGGGACTGCATCTTTTCCAGGCTGATCTCTAGTATGTTTATTTCTGTCTAATTACACTAAGCCCATTGCAGAGCCCCAAATGGTTAGTAGTGCCAGAAAGTCATAGGAGCTAAAATGGAGTGGAGTGGGGGTTATCCCTGGAGCAGAGACAGGGACAGAATGTGCTCCAGGCATCTACCATTGACATGGAGGGGAAACAGAGCAGATGGCCAGTGGAGATGGGGGTCAGGGTCACGTGGCGAGACCTAAGCTTCTAGGAGAACAGCCTGTCCTGCAGGTTGTGAGCCAGGCTGGATGGAACATTTCTTTTGAAAAAAGCCATCCTGTGATCATGGTCTCTTTGCAGGAAACCACTGGGCCAGAGTCACGAAGCCAGCTTGATGGGAGAAACAGGCTAGGTTTGGTTTTTGTGTGTTTTTCAGGCTAGATTTTGTGTACCACAGTCTGGTCTTCTTTCTTACCTACTTCCCTCCACTGACTTCCTTCCCTCTCCCCTGAACTAGAGGGTAGATTTGGGGAAGAATTATTGGGCCTTTGTCCCATGATGCTGAGAATAGCTCATACTGGGAAGGGGGCCTGTAGCTTGCTCTTTTCACACATTTGCCCCTCAGCCAGCCCTGACCTCTCATCTTTAAGGGGATCATTGCCATGAGGCTCCTTTTTTGGATTCAGACCCAAGGGCAGGGCTTTAACTGCACATTGGAGGCTTGCCTTGAACTCCTTGGGAAATCCTCCTGTTTTTCTCTCTCCTTGGTCCTGCTTCATCCTTGCCTATTCTCTTAAGGATGTTTAGAGTAGGCGGGAGGAGGCTCTTAATATAATAATAACTGACATTCAGATAGTACCTTAAATTTTGCAAAGCTTCCACACACAGTTTCTTATTTGATTACAGGCAGCTAGGTGATATAGTGTATAGACCCCTGAGCCTGGAGTCAGCAAGATCTGAATTTAAATTCATGCTTAGTCACTAGCTCTATGATCCTGTACAAGTCACTGAACTCCCATTCTGCTTCTATTTCCTCATCTGAAAAAGGAGGATGATAATCATAGCGCCTACTTTCCAGGTTTGTGGCAAGGAGCAAATGAGAGCATATTTCAACACAGTACCTGAATGCTTATTCTCTTCCTTCCTCTGATCTTCAAAGCAACCCATGAGAAATAAGTGCTTTATGTAGTCTTGTCTCCATTTTACAGATGGGGAAAACTGAGGCTCAGAAAATTTAAGCCATTTCCTTATACAGTAATACAATAATGATATTATAATAATAGTAATATTAATAATTAAGAGTAATACAGAGATGTTGTTGAATAGTAATAATTAGTGATAATATTGATGAGGTATTGAAACCCAGGACTTTCTGACAGCGAGTACAGTGCTATACTCTGATTCTTTTCCCAGTCCTACTTCCTGATCTATAGTTTACTTCCTCTTTGTAAATTATTTTTTCTCAACACAAACTAGGATCTTATTTCCACAACAGTTCACAGAACTCGCCTGAGACAATTATAGACTTTTAAAGGCAGAAGAGACCTCACCCTCACCCCAAACACAAGTATCTCTGTTGTATCCATGACACATGCTTGTCTTAAGTCTCTGCCTGAAGGCTTCTGGTGAGAGGGAACTCACTTTCTTTCTCTAGAGGCTGCCCTGTTTCAAGTTTTATGTTGAGTTAACATCCTTCTTGCCTTAAATTCATGCTTTCCTGCCCCCATCTCCTTAGTCCTTGTTCTTTCTGCCCTTGGGGACCAAAGATTGTTCTCATTTATATCATCCACACGACAGCCTTCCAGATACTTCGAGACAGCCATCAAGACCCATCTAGGTCTTTCTTCTCCAGTTCAAACCTTCCCCACAAGTTAATCCTCATTGGTCACCCTCACTAACATGGGGATTCATCAGATTGTCGTTGTCCTTCCATTGAATGTAGTGCCCAGAACTGGGCACAATGGAAAAGGTACTTTTAGCTGTAGAGTCAAAGAATACTGGGGTTTACCGGCTGTGGGATGGTAGGCATATAGGGCCTCTACTTCCTTACGTATAACATGAAAGTCTTAAGCATGATGGCTTCCGAGGGCCCTTCCAGCTCCTGATTCTATTGTCCTGCTCTAGGTGAATTCAGATCAATGTAGCCTATATGGCATAATCATCTCCCTATTTCTAGTAATTCCCAGAGGGGGAAAACATCTTCCCAGACTGTCTCCAGCCCCATAGTGGTTGAACTTCCGAAATTACTTTTGGCATGGTAAATTAAGGATCAGACATTAATGCATCAAAAAGGTAATAATGTATGCTCTCTATATACTTCCTTCAGAGTACTGCTCAAGTACCCCCTTCTATGAACAGCTTCCCTAATCCCCCTTCATTTACTAGCACTGTCTATCAATCCTCCAATTCCCTTCCTTCTCTTTCTTTTACTCTCTCCCCCTTCTCACCTTCCTTGCTTTTCCTTCCCTTCTTCCTTACCTTGCTCTCCTCTGCTGCCCTTCCCTCTGTCCCCTTTCCTTCTCTCCTACCTCTTCCCTTCCCTCCCTTTCCCTTCTTCCCTCTCTTCCCTTATTTTTCTCTGCTCCCTTCCTCTTTTCTCTTACCGTGTGTTAATTTGTATTTCCCATGTATGTGACCGCTATATGGTCCCTCTCAGAAAAATATAAGCTTTCTGAAGGGCAAGTCTGTTTTTGTTTTCCCATCATTTAGCAGAGTTCCTTGTATATACAGTTAGTACTTTAGAAATGTTTTTTGAGTTGCACTGAATAAAACCCCATTAGGAAAATCAATCAGCAAGCATTTATTAAGTGTCTACTATGTGCCAGACACTATATTAGGCATGAGGGATACCAGTAAAAGAATGAGGCAGATGCTCAACTGCTGCTCCTTCTCCCATTGATGTGTTTTCCCCAGAACCTCCATTTTGGGAAAGGCCATAGTCCAACCTCCCCTGATTCTTTAGATTGAACCACCAGCCCTTATGCCTTTCTCCAGATTCCTGCTCTCTTTTTATGGATTGTCTTTTCCAATCAGAATGGAAGTTATTTGAGCACAAGAACATCTTTTTGTTTATATTTGTATCCTTAGTGCTTACCATAGTGATGGCACATAACTACTTTAAAAGTGCCTGTTCACTATTGACTGAGAGATTGTCCTCTTAGCGATTTCATTCTATGTGAAGAAGGAAACTATCCATATGTCTTAGTGTCTTGCCAAGTCCCTAAGGCCATAGAATATCTCTGGCTTCCACTCATTTGGAAGTTAATTCATTAAAATTATGCAGCCTACTAATCCTGGATCCTAAGAGAAGGATCTAGTTTGACTACAATTTATTGTTCATGCATACAGGGTCATAGGTGTGAGTTCCATTGTTTCCCATAGAGGAAAGAAAGCTCTAGTCTATTGCTACAAATCCTGACCTTAGCCAGTCCTGATGGGTTGGTTGATAGGAGATAAACACACACACACACACACACACACACACACACACACACACACACACACTCACCAGATGACAGTAGGTGAAGGGGGAAGGGGCATCCATGGCTGTCAGGGAACATTTGTCCTATCTGGGCAGGATGGATGAGCCTGGATGGAGCTGTGCTCAGATCAGCTGGTGTTTGAGGACGGGTCCAGGATCTGAGCTGAGTCATGGCTATGGTAGAGAAGGATGTGCCCAAGTATCAATCAGATAGGGATTGATCCAAAAGGACAACATGATTTTTTACTTTGCAATTCTAGGAAGTCAGGCAGCCACACTAATTGGATACTCCATTTTCTCTTATAATTGGGGCCCTGTCCTAAGAAACAAAGGCTGTCAGTCCATGTCCAATAGCCCAATCAATGTTCAGATACAGTCATCATTGTTCCTTGTGCTGTGTTTATATGCTCATGATAATGGGGAAGCATGCTTGCAATGATAAGCTTTGATCTCTCTTCACATCTTATCATCCCCCTTGACTTTTAAACCCAGGGAGAATACAATTATCTGATTCTGGCCTTGCTGGTTTTCTTTATTTAAAAAAATAACAAACAACCCAAGTCTGCTGAGTGGATAGAGGCTAGCAAGCAGTTGCAAAGATCTGCCAGAGGCTTTTGAGATTGAGTTTGGGTATCTCTGCTTGATTCCCTGAAGAGAGATAGCAGATAGATAAACAGAGAATATTTATAAGGGTAACTCCTAGGGGTTGAGTGGGGCAGGAGATGGCATGAAGACTTTGGCCCTGATGAGATAAGCTGGGCTATCAGACTTCTCCAGCTGTCTCTGTCTCTCTGGGTGTCATCTAGGTCTGAAGACCCTGAGAAGTGGTCAGCAGAAGTCTGGCATTGGATTTTTAGAATGGACATGATAGCCCCTGACCTTTGGCTCGTATGCATAATGTTATGGTGAAAGAAATTATTGGATTTGGAGGCAGGACACCTGGGTTCAAAATTCTGGCTCTGGCGTTTATTATTTCTTTGAATCTTAGTTTTCTCATCTACAAAATGGTGTTAGTAGTCTGCACTATCAATCAGAGAAATGCAATTAGAGTTAGCAAGGGCTCTGGAGTCAAGATCTAGGAATAAGTCATGATTCTGAGGCTACTATCAGTGCCATCTTGAGTGAGTTTCCTAACTGGTGAAGGGTGATGATATGGTGATACATAGTGTCCAAAGTCCTTTTCAACTCTCCATCTATAATCCTAAAGAAGTGTTTGATTAACTTTGAAGTGCTATCTTAGTGAGACTTGTTACTGTAACTGCTGCTGCTAGTGTATCTTTAGGATGGGAGAAGCAGGAAGACTTCAGGATGATTATCGAACCCCCTCTGTGGCCTGGCGTCCCCTCATTACCCTTTGTATGGCATCGTTGGAGCAAACTGATTCCAGGTTAAAGATGAGAGTAACATTCCAGCCATTGCTTTAGGAGAATGTTTTTGACCTATTAACAGTCTGAGGCTCAGGTTCAGGCTTGGTTTTAAGATACCTGAAGGCTCATCTTGAATTGTGGCTCCATTCCTCAATCACATAATCTAGTATTCTCAGAAACTCAGGTGCCAGAGAATGGTTTCCTTAATCAGGTACCAGAAGATGCTTTCCTTGGTGATGTAATTTACTATTCTTGGATCTCAGGTGTTAGAGGATGCTTTCTTTGCTCATACAATCGTTCTCTAAAGCTCAGGTATCAGAGGATGCTTTTCTTAGTCATGTAATCTACTGTTCTTGGAGCTCAGGTGTCAGATGATGCTTTCCTTGGTCATGTAATCTATTGTTCTTGGAGCTCAGGTGTCAGAGGATGCTTTCCTTGGTCATGTAATCTATTGTTCTTGGAGTTCAGGTGTCAGAGGATGCTTTCCTTAGTCATGTAATCTACTGTCCTTGAAGCTCAGGTGTCAGAGGATGCTTTCCTTGGTCATGTAATCTACTGTCCTTGGAGCTGAGGTGTCAGAGGATGCTGTCCTTGGTCATGTAATCTACTGTCCTTGGAGCTCAGGTGTCAGAGGATGCTTTCCTTAGTCATGCAATCTATTGTTCTTGGAGCTCAGGTGTCAGAGGATGCTGTCCTTAGTCATGTAATCTACTGTTCTTGGATATCAGGTGTTAGAGGATGCTTTCTTTGCTCATGGATGCTTTCCTTAGTCATGTAATCTACTGTTCTTGGAGCTCAGGTGTTAGAAGATGCTTTCCTTGGTCATGTAATCTACTGTTCTTGGAGCTGAGGTGTCAGAGGCTGCTTTCCTTGGTCATGTAATCTACTGTCCTTGGAGCTCAGGTGTCAGAGGATGCTTTCCTTGGTCATGTAATCTACTGTCCTTGGAGCTCAGGTGTCAGAGGATACTTTCCTTAGTCATGTAATCTATTGTTCTTGGAGCTCAGGTGTCAGAGGATGCTGTCCTTAGTCATGTAATCTACTGTTCTTGGAGCTCAGGTGTTATAGGATGCTTTCTTTGCTCATGCAATCGTTCTCTAAAGCTCAGGTGTCAGAGGATGCTTTCCTTGGTCATGTAATCTACTGTTCTTGGATATCAGGTGTTAGAGGATGCTTTCTTTGCTTATGGATGCTTTCCTTAGTCATGTAATCTACTGTTCTTGGAGCTCAGGTGTCAGAGGATGCTTTCCTTGGTCATGTAATCTACTGTTCTTGGATATCAGGTATTACAGGATGCTTTCTTTGCTCATGGATGCTTTCCTTAGGTAATCTACTGTTCTTGGAGCTCAGGTGTTATAGGATGCTTTCTTTGCTCATGCAATCATTCTCTAAAGCTCAGATGTCAGAGGATGCTGTCCTTAGTCATGTAATCTACTGTTCTTGGAGCTCAGGTGTTAGAGGATGCTTTCTTTGCTCATGCAATCGTTCTCTAAAGCTCAGGTATCAGAGGATGCTTTTCTTAGTCATGTAATCTACTGTTCTTGGAGCTCAGGTGTCAGAGGATGCTTTCCTTGGTCATGTAATCTACTGTCCTTGAAGCTGAGATGTCAGAGGATGCTGTCCTTGGTCATGTAATCTACTGTCCTTGGAGCTCAGGTGTCAGAGGATGCTTTCCTTAGTCATGTAATCTATTGTTCTTGGAGCTCAGGTGTCAGAGGATGCTGTCCTTAGTCATGTAATCTACTGTTCTTGGATATCAGGTGTTAGAGGATGCTTTCTTTGATCATGGATGCTTTCCTTAGTCATGTAATCTACTGTTCTTGGAGCTCAGGTGTTAGAAGATGCTTTCCTTGGTCATGTAATCTACTGTTCTTGGAGCTGAGGTGTCAGAGGCTGCTTTCCTTGGTCATGTAATCTACTGTCCTTGGAGCTCAGGTGTCAGAGGATGCTTTCCTTGGTCATGTAATCTACTGTCCTGGGAGCTCAGGTGTCAGAGGATACTTTCCTTAGTCATGTAATCTATTGTTCTTGGAGCTCAGGTGTCAGAGGATGCTGTCCTTAGTCATGTAATCTACTGTTCTTGGAGCTCAGTGTTATAGGATGCTTTCTTTGCTCATGCAATCGTTCTCTAAAGCTCAGGTGTCAGAGGATGCTTTCCTTGGTCATGTAATCTACTGTTCTTGGATATCAGGTGTTAGAGGATGCTTTCTTTGCTTATGGATGCTTTCCTTAGTCATGTAATCTACTGTTCTTGGAGCTCAGGTGTCAGAGGATGCTTTCCTTGGTCATATAATCTACTGTTCTTGGATATCAGGTATTACAGGATGCTTTCTTTGCTCATGGATGCTTTCCTTAGGTAATCTACTGTTCTTGGAGCTCAGGTGTTATAGGATGCTTTCTTTGCTCATGCAATCATTCTCTAAAGCTCAGGTGTCAGAGGATGCTTTCCTTAGTCATGTAAATTACTGTTCTTGGAGCTTAGGTGTCAGAGGCTGCTTTCCTTGGTCATGTAATCTACTGTTCTTGGATATCAGGTGTTAGAGGATGCTTTCTTTGCTTATGGATGCTTTCCTTGGTCATGTAATCTACTGTTCTTGGATATCAGGTATTAGAGGATGCTTTCTTTGTTCATGGATGCTTTCCTTAGGTAATCTACTGTTCTTGGAGCTCAGGTGTTATAGGATGCTTTCTTTGCTCATGCAATCGTTATCTAAAGCTCAGGTGTCAGAGGATGTTTTCCTTAGTCATGTAATCTACTGTTCTTGGAGCTCAGGTGTTAGAAGATGCTTTCCTTGGTCATGTAATCTACTGTTCTTGGAGCTCAGGTGTTAGAAGATGCTTTCCTTGGTCATGTAATCTACTGTTCTTGAAGCTCAGGTGTCAGAGGATGCTTTCCTTAATCAGGTATCAGAAGATGCTTTCCTTAGTCCTGTAATCTACTATTCTCGGGAACTCAGGTGTCAAAGGATGCTTTCCTTAATCATGTAATCTATTGTTCTTGGACTCAGAGGTCAGAGGATGCTTTCCTGGATCATGCAATCCAGTGTTCTCAGAAGCATAGGTGTCAAAGGATGTTGTATCTTGCATTTCTTGACATTACTGAGCATTTGCAACACACAGTCAGTCCTAGATGGTGGCTGAGATGCACCCTGTCTGATGTTGTAATGTTCCAAGATAAATACGATTCATCTGTACATCCTGCCTAGCCCTGCCTGGCTAAAATAAGCACCCTCGACTAAGTCCTGAGTACACAGCCCCCCAGGGCAGCCTCTGCCAAGGAGGACAGCTGCACATCCTGCCTAATCAGCCTCTGCTTTGCAGGGGTGTTCATGGAAGGAGGGGCCTCTGGAGAACTGCATTGTCTAAGAGACCAAAGCCACTAGGGCCCTTTTCTGTAAGTGTGGAGCCTCCCTTTAAATTCATCTGAGCAGAAGCATTCATCAAGAGCTTATGTAGCATTGTCCTAAGGGTGGGTGCAATTCAACCGAATTTGACAGTTGTATAATGATGACAGGGAGGCAGCTTTAGTGGATAAAGAACTGTTCTTGGAGCTAGGAAGATCTGGATTCAAATTCTACTTTTAACACATTCTGGCTGTATGACCCTGGCCAAGTCAGCCTCTCTGATGTTCCTTGCCAGGAATGAACTTCGCATTTGTAATTTACATAACCCTTTGTTTTAAAAGTTCCTACAGCACTCATCATTTTTGGATTATGGTCATCTGTGCCTGTGTCTGTGGTCTTATCTTTCTACCGGAATGAGAGACAATTATGATGTATGTCCTTGGGACCAGGAAGACCTGAATTTAAGCCTGTCTTCTGGACTTGAGGGCTGTATGACCATAAGCGAGTCATTTAACCTTTTAAAATCTTAGACAGCCCTCTAAGATTATAAATTGCAGACAAAGTGCCTGATTACCTTCTTAGAGAGAGCTTTCTCACCTGGGAGGAATAAACCTTTATATCAGTGGGGTTCTAAGAAGTTTTCTTGTTTTATTTCTTGTTATAGTGTTTATATTTTTTGACTTGTACTCTTCTCGGATATCTGTAGTCCTTAAGTTTTTCTCTACATATCCTGTCTCTGAAATCAATATGTTCCACTTGTATGGAGAGGATTTTTTCTTTTAGTGTTATTGCTTTTGGCATTTCTTCTTCCATATTGGCTTTCACTTTTATGTATTTTTACTCCCAACCAATTATTCTTTTTTCTTTCTTTCATTGATGAGACTTGCCACTACTGATTCAAGTTTTTCTATTTTGCCAATTATTTCTGCTGTTTAGGCCATAAGTTTTGCTTTCATAATTCTGATTTCTTTTTGATAGCATTCAGGAACATCCTGCTATGGTTTCATGCTCTCTTGAGAAACCATAGGGTCCTCTGCCTCATCAGATGTTGATTCATTTTCCTTTGTCTTAGAATATTTTTTCACAGATGTTTGACTCTTTTATCTGATTTGGAGGCCATATATATATATATATATTTGTTATTAATCTTCCCCTTTGGTTTGTTTACAAGGTCCTTAATTGAATTTTCTTTCTCCTGAGATCTTTGGTAACTTCAATCTTTCCCCCTCTTCTTGTCTTACTCTTTCTCTGTGGCTCACTTTCTGACTCCTTCCCCTTTGAAGGTAGTTTCTTTGAGGACTCAAAGACTGCCTAGCTTCCTCCCATATTGGTCATATTTTGTGAGTCTCAGTCTCAACCCCAAGTGACTTGGTGGAGGGCAAGACAGAACTGACTCCAGCTAGATCCTGGGCTCTTTGCCTTAGACTTAGGGTAATACTACTCTAACGTTCACAAGTGTCCTGGTCCAGCTTTCTTTGTCCTACAGTTCTATGGAAAAACAGCGCACTTCTGCCCTGTTATCTCATTCTGAGGAAGCTTTTGCTTTATGGTTTCCCATGGTACTAGGAAAAGAAAGGAGTTGCATTCTGTTGTAAGCAGGTAGATTTGCTTGCTCAGACCCATTGCTAGGTTGTGATGGACAAGTGCTAGGAGAGAGTATTAGGGGTTAGGGATTAGCCCATTCTGCTGTTATTTCATTCATTTGCTATCTTGTGTGGGGTTTTGATGTCCTAAACCACAGAGATACCTGAAATTGCTTTATCTCTTGTATATAATTTCTGTCTTGTATGAGAAATCATGAGAATTAGAGAGAATGTTCTTTTTTTCCTATCTCTAGCCCCTTTGCTTAGCATAGTCCCTGGCACATAGTAGGTGCTTAATAACTATTGAATTGAGTCAAATTGAATGGCATGTAAGCAAGTAATAGGGATAAGGGGGTGGTCAAGTGCTGTGAGAGATGGGAGGAGGAAACAACATGAATAGGGAGGAACTGAGCCTCAGACTTTTGACCCTAAGTCAGTTGTCCTTTTTTCCTTCCTTTCTGCCACATTGTCTTCTGGAGTGGACACAGTGCTTCCTTGGTGCTGGGGATTAGTTCCTTCCTGGCTAAAGCTGGCCATTGCTTCTTCAAGCTGCACTCTTAGGGGCAGGCACCAGGTGGCGCTGCCCATCAGGGAACCGAGAGCATGGCAGGAGCTTCCAGAGGCAGGGCAGTAAGGTGTGGGTTAGCTCCTTGACCCAGCTTCTTCAGAGGCTGGTAGGGTTTGTTATTGATCCAAGGCTCTAGCCTAGAGGGATAATGAAAATTCTTAGCGTAAGTCTTGCTGTTATTGACAAACCCAACCTGGGAGCCTTGAAGTAGGGGTTGGAGGTAGAAGAATAAGCTCTGATCCAGCTCCTTTTTCCTTACCCAGGGAAAACCATGAGGTAAAGAGCTCTCCTGGTGTTTGACTTTACAATAAGGAGGCAATGTGCTCTTGGACCGGCTCCAGTCAGAATACGAGAGAATCACTTTTTCAACAAACTCAGTTCAGATCATTTATTAAACACCCTTAGCCCCTGGAGGCAGATAAAAAGTTGAAAGTAGAGACAGTCCCTCATTTTATATTCTAGTTCAGAATTAAGGCACAAAATAAGAAAGGTAGAATGCATGCTTTTACCTAAGTGTAATGGGACGGGACAGGAGAAAGATGGTGGTCAATGGTCAAGGATGGTATTGTCAGGAAGTCAAGGAAGACTTCTTGGAGGAAATGGCATTGGAGTTGGACTTTCTAGGGTGAAAGAAAGGGAATCATCGTATAAATAGATTGTAGGCATAAGAAACAATATAAACAGATGCATGAAGCAAAAAATAAAAGTATCTCAAGTGAAAGAGAGTAGGTGGGTTTGGCCAGAGGGGAGGGTCCATGGAGGAGAGGAGCCTGAGATAGTTGGAATGAAAGAGTAGTATGGGATCAAGGAAGGCCTTGAGGGGCTTCTTCCTCTCATTCTTTCTGACTTGCCTTTTTTTTTTCCCTAATGACCTATTAACTCATATCTATGCTATTGCTGCATGACTTGAGTTTGGGAACAAATTAAGTAGAAGTGTCTGAAGCCCTCAAGTCCTCTTTAGGACTTGCCTTTAGGCTGCCCTGGTAGGCCCAGCATCTGCCCTGTTTTGAGAAAACTCTGGAAAAGGGAATTTCCTGCAGATTTCCTAAGACATTTGGGTTCTTTAGGAAATCATTGATTATTGAGGATTTACTTTTACAAGGCAAAACAATGGATGATTCAAAAGGATATAAGATCCCTGGCCTCTTGGAATTGACAGGCTAGGAGTGGAAGGGGAGGGATCAGAAAGAGAAACCTGAGTAGAAAATTAACGTGGTTCATCTTATGTCAATCATACCTGGGAGATGGTGAGGGGCCTTAAGACTCAAGTCAATGAAAAGGTGGGTGTAGTAGTGGATGCTTGACCCAGAGAGAAGAATACTTGGGGAAGGATTTGATAGTTGTCGATCAAATGATCTAAGACAATTTGAAGGACAATTCGGACTGTTTCATGTATTTGAGCGACACCTTGATAGAGTTAATAGAGAGCCCACCTTGGAGGCAGGAAGGTCTGGGTTCTAGTCTTGCCTCTGACAGTGCCTGGCACATAGTAGGCAATTACTGTTTATTGACTATTTATTGATTAGGTGATGCTGGTCAAGTCATTTTACATTTCAGTATTGTAGGCCAGGAACATCAAACATGGTACCTAAACCAGATTAAAATGATTTTGGGAAATATCTTTAAATAAATAAAATACAGTAAGATATAATGTTAATTATTCTTTTCTAAGTTGATATGCAGCCACAGAGATCAGGATTTAGTGGTCCCTACTGTTCTAGGCTTAGAAACCCCCTTAATCAATGCAGATCAGAAATTGAAATTTACAGAAGTTACAGTTATTGCAGTAGCCGGGGTACAAGGTGATGAGTCTGCACTGGGTGGGAGCTGTGTTCAGGAGGTGCTGCTGAGGGGAAGTCCATGGGCCTTGGCAGTAGATTGGGTGTGGGAAGAGAGAGAGGAATCCAGGATGACTCCACTGGGAGTGCTAGGGACTGTGAGGAGGCAGTTGCCCTCTACATTGATAAGGACGTTTCTTTGCCAGGTTTTTTTTCAATATTATAAAGAAATCATAAGTCTAGATAAAAAAAAATCCAAAGCAAACAAAAATAAAAAAACAAAAAGAAATCCCAAACCAAACACATGAGCAAAAGGAATTAAATTTATAGCGCTTGACTCCATAGGACAGAATTGGGGGAGGGAAGATGGGAAAGGGGACGACAATGGCTTGATGTAAATGAAAGCTTCATAACAGTTAAAGTGATTCCCAAAGTGTAATAGGCTTCCCTTTTTCCCAAAGATAATGGATTCCCCATCTTTGAAGGTCTGAATAACTGCATTGCTGAGTTAATTAAAGAAGGGATTCTTGCTTAAGTTATGGGTTGGACTAGATATTGGCTGAGGGTCCTTCAATTCCATGATTGATTTTATGGGACATGGCTCTAAAGCATTCTGAGTTGGAGGAGGCAATGTCAACAATGATGGAGAGATTGGAATTAAAGTCTAGATTCCAGAGATCTTGAGTAGATCAGCTTGGCCATAATTGAGTTTACTCAAAGAAAGTCCTGACATCTCAAAATGCAAATGGTGGAAAAGGGGAGGTTATTGAAATAATAATTTTAGAAAATTGGATGAGGCTCTCATTGTTCAAGGCCTTAAATGCCATCTGAAAGGCTTAGCTTTTGTCTTAGAGACAGGGAGAAGAGTTTCCAATATTAGATTTAATTCAATTCAATAAGCATTTACTAAACGTGTGTGTGTGTGTGTGTGTGTGTGTGTGTGTGTGTGTGTGTGTGTCAGCACTTGTGATAGATAAGTGACATGGGGATAAATCACTAGACCTGAAGTCAGGAAGCCCTGAGTTCAAATCCAACCTAAAACATTTACTAGTTATATGACCCTAGACAAGTCACTTAACCTTACCTTAGTTCCCTTAAGTGTAAAATGCAGATAACAATAGCACTTAACCTCTGGTGGTTGTTTTGAGAGTCAAATGACATAATAGTAATTGCACAATGTCTGACACATAGTAGGCATTTAATAAATATTTATTCCTTCCTTTCTATGCTTGTTTCCTGAGGATACCAAAAAAAAAAAAAAAAAATCAGTCCCGGCCTTCAAGAGGCTTCTGTTCTGTTCTGTAATGCTCCAGGACTCGGGTGTATACACAGAATGAACCAGAGGCAGAGAAACTAAAGCAAAGGACATGAAGCTATTTGAATAGCCCAGGTTGGAAGTAATGAGGGATTGTGTCAATGGCAATGGCTGTTTTTGTTCCTTTGTTCTCGAAGAGGACCATGACATCAGGGAGGGGATGCCATCACATGCAAGTCAATTAGATTTAAGGGAGAGAGGGCTGTGCAAGGGCACCTGCCTCACTTTCCCTCCAGAGCCATCTGGGTCCAATTGCGAGATATAGATCAGGATGACCGGAGATGGCTGAATGGCAATGGAACAGATGGATGTGAGAGGTATGGATGAGGCAGAAACTGCAGCTCTTGGTCACTGAGTGTGAGAAGCAAGGAGAGGGAAGAATCAAAAGTCCTGGGACTCGGGTTCAGCTTGGGTAATGGCAAGGGTATTGGTGCCCAAGGAAATCAGGAGAAGGAGCTGGAGGAGGGGAAGATGATGGACGTGGTTTTAGACACACTGAACTTGAAGTGCTGCCTGGACACAATTGAAGCTTTATTTCTATTGATCAGTAAGTCTTTAATGAGCACCTCCGGTGTGCTTAATGAAAAGAGACATTAGATTTTTGCAGGGAGATTAATTTTCTTCCAGACCCAACGTTGATGTTGAGTGCAGTTGATAGAGGATCTCATGAGAGTTGATGTTGAGTGCAGATGATACAGGATCTCATGAGAGTTCCCTAGTTTCACTGCACACAATTCCCTAGAGATTGGGGGTTCAGAGAAGGAGGGGATTCACTTCATCAAGACCCAACTGGCAGGCTGCCAGATCCTTTAAATCCTGATATATCAAAATGTGAATGGTGGAAAAGGGGAGGTTATTTTTTAAAAAAGGACAAAGGAACAAGTCATTCTCTCTGAACCTGGTCAGTGCCTAGCATAGTGCCTGACACACGGTTGGCCTTAAATAAATGCTTTCTGTCTTGTATCCCGAGCCCTGCCCACCAGCAAGTCTACTTCTGCATGCAAAACTCTCCTGGCCACTCTCTCCATGTTGGTTTTCGGATTTGGGTTGGGTATTCTAATTGCCACCCTGAATCTTAAAAAGATGGAAATTGGATTTGGGCAGTGGCCCAGCCAAAGCTGCATGTGTCAGGCACCCCTTCCCTCCTGTCTCTGCATTCTCCAGCCTTCCCAGCCCCACTTTGTGAATAGGTTTCCTCCCTGAGCCAGTCAGCTAGCCACCCACCCTGGGTGCCACTTCCAGAGAATGGACAGCTCGTCCTGTCACTACTAGGAACCAGACAGAGAAGCTGAATGATTTTACGGCGAGGTTCTCTGCTGCAAAGAACCATCTTTGGAGTGGTCCCTTCTGCCCTCCCCTCTCAGAGGGCAACAGCTGGGGATTCTGTTGTTTACTCTGTTCACCTCTGAGTTCCCCTCACTCCTAGTACCGGACTCTTTGGGGTTCTGGGACATGCTTTCTGATATAATCACCTCCTTCCCTCCTGTATTTCACCCCCTCCCAAAATGATGGTGTCAGCATGCTTTAGCCACACAGAATTTGCTATAAATTTTTCCCCCATAAAGCTATCACATGCCTTCCCATGTGTAGCTCTTGTTGCCATAGCATCAGCCTTTATACCTCGGAATCATTGGCACAGCGCACAGGCCAATACAGAGCTGCTACACCCCAGTGCTAATGCCATGGGGGGAGGGCCTTTAGCACTGAATAGGGACCACGAGCAGTGCTGGGGCCGGGGCTGATGGGGGCTTCCACTGGTCCACACGGATGGGAGCTGAATGAAATGACATTCTTCCTTCTAGAGCTTATTATGGCTTGGTGCCCCCAGCAGCTGTTTCTCCTCTTCCCTTTCCCCTCCTCCCCTTCCAATCTTTATATAGTCTCAAAGCCAGTGGTTTGTTTTTTTTTTTTTAATTCTCTCTTTTTCCTCACTCCTCCTATTCCCTCTCCTTGGACAATGTCAGGTCAGGGATCAGATAGGGTTCACCTCTAAAGTGATCATCAGGAAGGAGTTGGCAATCCTGGATTGTCACGTCAAAGCTACTCTGGCAACTCCCCATGCACTGGGTCTCCTTGGAGAGGGAGTTGGGTCTCAGTGGCCATCTGCGTCTGGCTGCAGCTGCTTTGGGTAACTGAGGTCCCCTTTGTAATTAGCAATGAGCTACCAGACCTTGATTAGGCTGGACATATGGTTTCTTTTCTTCGTGTTTGTGGCTGGGAAAGGTTAAAACTGCCAGGAAGCAAAGAGACTTTCATGGAGAGGGAACCGTGGCAGATGGCTGACAAACCGTCATTCTACTCATCAAGCAGGGGCTCTTAACTTGAGATTCATGAAGCGATCTCAGAGGGGATCCATGAACTTTGTTGGGAAAAAAATATTTCCTCTTTTTTCCACTAACCTCCAACTGCAATTTAACATTTGCTTCAATTATTAAAACAACAAACAAACATTATTCTGAGAAGAGTTATATAGTTTTTCCTAGTTTGCCAAAGGGGTCCACAACATAAAAGAAAGGTTAAGAACCTTAGAAGCTAATTGCCATCCTTTTTGAGATTAATAAAAATACTAGTAATAATTGTTAACATTTCTATAGCAACTACTACATGCTAGGCACTGTGCTACGTGCTTTACATACAACCCTGGGAAGTCTCAAGTGCTATTATTGTCCCTATTTTACAGATGGGTAAACTAAGGTAGACAGCAATCGAGTGACTTGTCCAGGTTCACACAACTAGTAAGTATCTAAGGCCAAACCTGAATTTAGATTTCCCTGATTTCAGGCCCAGAACTCTATTCACTAAACCACCTGGCTTTCTATATGCTGAATAAAGTAGTTTATATGCTTATATATATTATATCTGTATGTAATTTGTAAATGCTTAGTTATTTTCACATTGTAGATCGTAAGTCTATTTAGGACAGGGATTATTTTTGTCTTGCTTTGTGTCCTCGGCACTCAGCTCAGTGCCTGACATGTAGTAAGCGCTTAATAAGTGCACATTGAGGGAGCAGGCAAGTGAGCATTGTCTGCACAGCCCTTCAGCTGATTACTGCTTTCCCAGGGTAAGGACCAGAACAGAAACACAGAATCTTCAAAAACATTCTGGCTGAGGACTCAAGCCCCAGGTTTGATAGCCTGTGGTTTATAAGACCTCCACCTCTCCCATGGACAACTTCCCTCACCTTCCTCATTTAATTCAGGGAGAGATCTGCTGATGGATGCCCAGGTAGATCAGCCACTTGTTTAAAGAGGGGAGCTGCAGGCTAGAGCCCCTGCTTGGCTGTGCAAGGATCCTCAATATGATGCTATTGCAGAGTCACAGCCTTGCTTCCTCCCTTTACCTGGGAGAAAAGGTTCTGAAAGCAGGTCTGACCTTCACATGACTGATCCGTTAAGATCCAGTAATCGGCCACTTTTTGAGGACAAGACCCTCTGCTAGGTATTGTCGTGGTGAATACAGAGATGGAGAAGACACAATTGGTCCCTACGCCGGTGGAGTATCCTATTTAGTTGAGGAAATCATTAGATTGTAGGTTGAGAACTGGAAGAGACTTTTAGGCTCTCTAGTTCCCCTCATCATAGAGGAAGTGAGTCTTGGAAAGGTGCAGGGATTTGCTATCACCACATAGCTATTACATAGGCAAGAGGCAGGATTTGAATCCAGGTGGTCCTGACTTGAAGTTCAGCCCACTGTCCACTAAGTCATGTTAGCATTAATAGGAATAGTCTTAATAGTTCACATTTATGTCGTGCTTGAAGGTTTGTAAAGCTCTTTATTTACATACATCACCTCATTTCAGTCTCTCCACAACCTTGTGAGGTGGACACTGTTATTATCTTCATTTTCCAAATAGGGAAATTTTTAGACTCACAGAGTGGAAGTCACTTGCCCATGGTCACACAGCTTACAAGCTGTGTCAGATTAGACAAGTCTCTCCCAGTCTAGCAATCTAGCCACTATACCTTAGTATCTGTCAAGAAAGAAGGCAAAAATATGTGAAAAGTTAAACAATACAAGAGATGTTACAAGGTAGAATGTGATTAAATTTCAAATTAATTGTATCTTTAGGAAGGAGATCAGAGGGAAGAGTTCGCTGTGGGCTGGAGTGCATTGGAAGGACTTCATGAAGGAAGAGTGACTTGATCCCTGCAGTTAGGGCTGAGAAGGAAATGAATACACAGGGGGAGGGAAAGGGAGGGGGGGATGGGAGTGATTCCACAGAGCCTGGCAATTAGCTGTCTAAATGGAGATGAATGTTCAGTCCTTTAAATTTGGGTTTTATTGATGAGAAGCAATGGCCTGGGAAGCAGGAGATCTGGATTCTAGCCCTGGCTTTGTCATCAACTTACAGTGTGACCTTGGCCAGCTTCATTCTCTCTGCATGATGGCTTCCATCCCTGTAAAATGGAAAGGGTTGGACCAATGGATCACTGAGGGTCCTTCCAGCTATAAGAATCCATAGGAATGAAGCAGAGGCAGTTAATGATCTGTGATTGGTCTCTCTTGGTGTAATGTTCACAGTTTTTAAAAAGCAACAGAAGAGAAGAAAATGAAATTATTAATTTTTACTTATATTGTATAAAGTTGCTCATACTCAGTGCTTTGAGGGATAGAAGTAATCTTATTAAAATGGTGACTTCCTTACCTATTGCATTATTATTTAATTCTGGGATTTGACAGGAGACAGGAGTGAACTGGAATCAGGACCACTTTCTACTCCAATCCAAATTAATTCAATAAGCATTTATTAGTGTAAAGCTCTGGGGACCAAAAACAATACAGAAAATAGAACTATCCCTCAAGGAGATTACATTCGATTGGAGCTGGGGGTACAGAGACAAAATGAAAAACAAAATAACAAGATGATTCCTGCTTCCAGGCTTACCATCTATTAGAAGAGCAGTATCTGAACATGTAAGTAAAGTTAGGATTTAAGGAGAGAGAGAATACAACCAAGAAAAGAGAAAAGACTTCCTAGAGGAATTGGCACCTGAGCTTTGCCTTGAAGCCATAGATTCTTAAATGTGGAGGTGAGGAAGGAAAGCCTGGCTCATAGGCATAGGTGCTTAATAAATGTTCATCAATTAGTTGATTGATTATATTTCAATCCAAGAAGACAACTATTACAAAGGATAGATGAGAGATGAAATTCTGAGTCTGGGGCCTTTCAAATGGACAGTTTGGTTAGAATCCAAAGTGCCTGAGAAGAGTAACATGAGATAAACCTGAAAAGATAGGCTAATGCCTTCTGTGGAGGGCTTTAAATGCCAAGCTGAGGAGTTTGACATGCTAATAATACTCTCCTTCTGGAAGAAAAGGATTGCCTTCTATTTCCTGAGCATGAGGTGGATAGATGACAGATGGAGAGAGAGAAGAGAGAGAGAGAGAGAGAAGGAGAGAGAGAGGGGAAGAAAGAGGGAAAGAGAAAGAGAGAGAGAGAGAGAGAGAAAGAGAGAGAGAAAGAGAAAGGAAATAGAGAGGAGAGATAAAGGGAGGGAAGGGGAAAGGAAAGGAGAGAGGGAGGGAGGGAGAGATAAATAGATGGAAAGAGAGACAGAGAGAGAGACACAGACACACATGTAAAGACACACAGAGAGATAGATATATAGGTGATGTTTGCATACATACATATATACGTAGATGGATAAATGGAGAGAGAGAGACAGAAAAAGAGAGAAAGACAGGGAAACAGAGACAGAGAGAAAAAGAGCGACAGAGACAGATAGGTAGATACATAGGTAGATGGTTAGATACATATATCCATATATAGATATATGGATAAATAAATACATACATAGTTCAATATCTGAGTCAAGATTTATCTACAATATGCCTGATTAATGTCCACTTAGTTTTTACTTGAAGATCTTCAGTCATGGGAAAATTTCAATTTACTGAGACAACCCATTTCATTTTTGGAGATTTTAATTGTTAGAAGGTTTGTTTTTGTATTGAACCTACTCTGCCTTTCTGCAATTTCAATCAATCAATAGATTGTGATTACATACATTGTATACAGAATAAGATACAAGGTTTAGATAAAGTTTGTTTCCTGCCTGCAGTGAGGTTATAGTCTAGGAAAAGAATAAGACACCAATGTTAAAAGCTAGAAAGGTGGATGGATAGGTAAATGGATGGATGGATAGATAGATAGATAAATGGATGAACGCATACATACACACATATGTAGGCAGAGGGATAGATAGATACACAGATGGATGAATGGATGGATAGATAGAGCATTTATTACTTATTAGGCTTAGTCCTGGGAATACTAATTAACATAAGCCAAAAAAAGACATAAGGAGCTAGAAAGAGGCAGGGTATAAAGCTGCTGTCTAGACCATGGAGAAATCTAGAGACAGAGGAGTAGAGCTGGGAGTGAGGTGACCATGGCCTGGGTCCTTTGTAAAATGGTGCTCCAAGCTAGGGATTCATTAGTCAAGAGAATGGGGCTCAGGGTGGAGACATCTCTATGGTGGGAAACCTACTGGTGAAGGGATAGAGAAATCCAGAGACTAAGGAGCAGCCCTTGGAGGATGCACACCTTTTCTCCTCCTCATGGCCTGTTTTTTAGGGCAACTCCCTGGTGTCCCCCAGCACAGTGAGAAAAAAGGCCAGTATCTTAAGTGGAGGATCCAGACATGATAGACTACTCTCTACACATCACACACTTGTAGTAGACTCTACCTACTTCCAAGGGCAGGAAACCCAGAGTTAGATAATAATCCCCTTCAATATCCTGAGCATTTCCTGGGGCTCTTTCAAATGATCCAGGCACTCTTTTCACTTATTTGCCCTCCACACAGTATTCCTGTTGAGTCCTCCCTGGACCTTGGTTTTGTTCAGACCTTGAAGATGAGTTGAGGATGTTTGTACGTTCCTTTTTACCATTTTTCCCTGGGTTAAGGCCACCTGAAGCATGTCTGCTTTCTCCAGACGATAAGCCTGTGCTTGGCAGTAGTGAGAAGAAACTCACAGGATGGTCTTCCAAGGCCAATAGCTCCTCTTAATTAGGACCCAGGGGGCTCCTTGTTGCTACTGAGTTTCTGGCCATTTCCTCTCATTACCTCTTAGGAGGAGTTAAATTTGCCCCAAATGGAAACTGCAAGGCAGAGAAGAGCTCTCATCCACAACTCAGACACTTTGACCCAGTTGTAGATTCAGAGTTCTAAGCATTTCCAAAATATTATGAGCAGTTACACAGGGTCTGCATAATGAGAAACTGGCTGTTCCTGATGAATAATAATAACGCTACTTGCTCGTGTTTCCCTGGGCTTAAAGTCTCAGTAACTTTGTGAGGTAGGTAGAGTGATGTATTCTTACCCCCATTTTACAGAGAGGGAAACTGAGACTAAGTTGAAAGGATTTGCTCAAGATATATACTTAATATAATAATCTAGCTTTCCTGATTATAAATCTTGATCTTCTTCTTGGGGCTAACATTGATGGAATAGCAAATGTATTAGTTGTGTTCAGTGATATCAGCCCAGAGTAGGGCTGTGTGTTTATGTCTATTACATCCCAATAGTAAAACATAGTCTTAAGATGTCACATTCTATATGTACAGCTTTTCCCATCATTTTTTTCTCTTTAGTAGCTTAGATTATGTAGGCTGAGTTGTTTTTATCTTAATTTTTTTTATAATAAAAACAAAACTATAACTTGGGAGGGACAACTGGGGCTTTATTACATGATGCCAAATTTTAGAGGATCAAGGAAGTACTTGTGCTTCTTAATCAGGTAGAAACAAGCGATCTTAGCTAGCAGCAATAATTAGTTGAAATAAGGAGCTACTATATGATGCAATTCATTCCTCTCCCTCTGAGAGTGAAGGACTTTTTAGCAGTAGCCTCATGGCATGTCATGGTCTTTGCCCACAGGTGACATGATCAAGGACCTCCATCTTTCCTTCATAAGATCCTTTTTCCCCAAGGTCTGAGATCTTTTTTCTTCTCTAACTCCCAGCTCTGAGGAATGTCAAGTATTATACATACTTTCTTTGGTCTTTGTGTGTTTTGTGTTTTTATTCTTTAATAAGATATCATTGTTATATTTTCAATTATATTTCATTTTTTTTCAGTTACCAAAAATTATTATTCTCCTTCCTACTTCACCCTTTTCTCCCCAGTATAAGAAAAAGAAAACCCTCATAAAAAGAAAAATATAACTCTCATATAAAGTCAAGCAAAATAAATTCCCATGCTGGTCAAATCCAAAAACATGTGCCTCATTTGGCACATTACTCCATAACTTATACATCAGGAGGCAGATAGGTAGCATTCTTCATCATCAACTTCTGGAGTCATGGTTGCTCACAGTGTTGATTAGAGTTCTTAAGTCTTTAAAAATAGCTCATTTTAACACTGTTGTTATTATAGAAATTATTCTCCCATTTCTGCTCACTTCACTCTGCATTAGTTCATACAAGTCTTTCCAGGTTTCTTTGCAATTGATTCTCTGATAATTTCTTAGAGCACAATAATATTCCAATAATATATCATAATGTCCAGTCATTCTTCAACTGATGTACATTCTATGGTTTATTGTTCTTTACACTACTTATTGTTCTTTAGTGTAAGTGGATTACATATGTATGCATACATGTATCATGTGTTTTTATATAATATATATTAAATAGTGAGCTTTTCCCTCTTCCTTTGATCTTTGTAGAAGCCTAGGTCAAATGTCCAGGTTAGCAACTCTTTAGCACAGTTCTAAATTGCTTTACAGAATGGTTGGACCAGTTCTGGCTCAATGAGCATCAGAAAGAATTGAAAAATAACTTAATAACAAAAAATTATTAATGATAAGCATCTAAGTGGAACAGTGAACTGAGTGCCAAACCTAGCACCAATCTTTTTTGTTTAAATCTGGCCTCAGACATTTCCTACTTGTGGTCAAGTCATTTAATCTTGTTTGTTTCAGTTTCCTCATTTGTAAAATAAGTTGGAGAAGAAAATAGCAAACCACTCTAGTATCTTTACCAAGAAAACTCCAAATGGGGTTGCAATCAGACATAACTGAAACAATTCAACAATAACAGCAATGACAAGAAGTTATTCATGACATAGCATTTTTTTCATATCACTGTAGATAACTTGGATTTCTTCTCTTGAAAATTGTCTGCTCTGAAGTAAGTGCAAGGGATAATGTTGTAAAACATTACCCATGCATATATTTTGTCAATAAAAAGTTATAATTAAAAAAAGAAAATTGTCGGCTCACAAACTTTGATAATTTACCAAAGGGGGATTGGCTCTTCTTAAAAACTGAATCAATTCCTCATAAATCTTGGAAATAGGTTTCTGCATTTTTTCTCTTCCTGGTCTCATGAATTTTTTTTTCCTTTTCCAGATGGCATGTGGGTCTGAACATAACCTGGCTGTGGTGGGTAAGTTAATTTTCTTTAAAGCACTTGGGACATTCTCTATTCCTATCATTCATTTGTAAATGAAGTAAAAATCTGAGTAACCAAAGTGATTTTGGGATGAGAAATTCTGGATTAAGGAATTTTCCCATATATCAATGGACAACCAGGAACTCCTTTGACTTAAAGCTTTGTTAAAAATATTCGAATTCATTCTCAAATTTTAGGAAATTAAACTAAGTGAAAAAGCTCAAGTTTTGTTTGGTGACTGAGCATCTTTCGTTCTCCAGGGTCATGTTGGGGAATAGGATCGGGGGGGGGGCAGGGAACATAATCACTGTCTTTTAGTACTTGAGAGAGTTGTCTTGGAGAAGAAGATTCAGCTATTTTCAGTTAGCCCTAATGGGCAGAACTAGGAGGAAAATGGGTAGAAATTGTAGAGAGGCATATTAGATATTTAGAAATAATATTTAATATTTTAAATTTAATATTAAATATTAATATAAGATTAATATTTAGAAATCTCTCAAAGTAAGATGGATGGGCTATCTTAAGAGGCAAAAATTCTCATACTAGGAGTTCTATCCCTAAGAAGAATGGAATAGAAAAGTCCTTAAGTTCCCATAGGGGACCTCGGCAGTTCATAAAACCTTGGGAAGCTGTGATCCCGGGAAGATGATTTCTCTGTGTCCTGGAATGTAGATGTTGATGATTTAAGAGATTTGGGCTGAGTCTGAAAGCAGCTCTTTAAATAAATCTTCTATCCTAGATTATTTGCTTGGGATCTGGCTCTCTCCCTCTTCAGCTCTCCTGTAGTTTTCTGTGTTTTCACTCCTTCCCCACATTGTTCCTTCCCCCTAATTTGTAGAGGTTTTCCCTTATGGTGGGTGTTTGCTGAAGTATTTGGGGATTATTTGGTTAAAAATTTTGGTTAGTTCCTTTCAATTGGATTTCCAGAACTCAGGATTTTATTACCTTTTTATTTTTACAAACAGTTTTAACCAACTAATTCTGAGAAAACTCATGGATCAGTGTGGCCTGAAGTACTATCTTCAAGGTCTGAATGAGAAGCACAATGGAGCCATTGTAAATAAAGATAAAATGTGTATTGGGGAGTGGTGGATTTCAAAGAGAAAAGGAGTATTCTAGATAAGTCAGGAGAGCAGTGGAAAGGAAGAAGAGATGGTACATGGTACAATGGTACAATGGGAAGAACACTGACTCAAAAACCAGGGGACCTGAATTCAAATGTTACCTCTGAAATGTTCTTATTGAATGCCTTTCAATGACCAAATCAGTTAACCTCAATTGTCTTCAGGTTTTTCATCTGTAATTGAAAAAGTTGGACTAGACAGTCTCTGAGATCTCTTCTAACTAGATTTTTGATTTGATGTAACAACAAGTGCCATTCCTGGGACATTTTTTTATGAATGAGGGATGGCTTGGTATATTAGAAAGAACACCAACTTTGGAGTCAGAGGACCTGGATTCAAATTCTGACTCTGCTATTTAAAGCTTCAATGGCTTTTGTCAAGTCACCCTCTTTGGTGAGTCTCAGTTTTCTATATAGAATTAACGGGTTGAACTAGATGATCTCTGAGGACATGTCCAGCTTTAAATCTTATTCTGTGCTCTCTCTCTTGGTTTCAATTTCCACAATTACAAAAATGAAAGGCATTGTCAACAGATGATCTCTCAGGGGCATTAGAGTGATGATTCTATAGTCTTTGATCTGATAAAAGCTCAGAAAAGTGATGTTCTGATATGCCTGTAAATTTCATCCATGATTTGGATGAAATCCTGAACTGGACATCAAGGAGACCTCAGTTCAAATGCCACCTGAGCCATTTGAATCAATCAATCAATTAGTTAGCAAAAAAAAGCCTTTACTAAAGTTGGTACCATTTTAGGTAGAAAGAGTGAAAAGAAAAAAAAAATTAAACTGTCCCTGACCTCAAGGAACATACATTGTATTGGGGGAATATGATACACTTAAATGCAACTACTTCATAGAGTTATGACTCTCAAGTGAAATAACATATATATATACATACATATGGATAGATATGTATACATATACATATCATACATAAATGTATACATATAGATATACACATACATACATATACACACACACATATATAAATATAAATATATATGCATCTAAAACTTTTAAAGACTTTACAAACCTGTGCTAATCTAATAGAAACTTGTATTACCATTATTTTTTTGGCACTTTCCTCACTGCTGGAATTGCCCTGCTTTGTCTTCTTCCTTCAGGTTCTTGGGAAAGCAACATTCACCAGAAAGAGTACTCACTCTTGGGTTAGAGTCTCACTGTGGCCGGTTACCCAGTTTGACAGGTCTGCCTGGAGAGGTTGGGACGATTCTAGTGCCTGTGACCAAAAGTTTGAGGTGTGACCCATCTCATTGTTGAGCAGCAGATTGAAGAAAAACCTGTAAGATATTCTGGGAAAATTTGGAACTCAAAATTTTATAAAAGTGAATGTTGACTGTGTGACCCTGGGCAAGTCACTTAACCCCAATTGCCTCAGCAAAAAAAAAAAAATTAAAAAAAAAAGTGAATGTTGAAAACCATTTTTATACATAATTGAGGGAAAAATACTATTAAGTAAGGAGAAAAGGGAGAAAAAGATATTCTGGATATCTGTAATATAGTTTCCCATGGAGCACATAAGTATAGAAAGTATAGAGCTGAAAGGGATCTTGGAGACCATCTAATCCAATACCCTTTCCCCATTTCACAGTCAGTGAATAGAAGTGTTTTTTCCAAGGCTTCACAGCAAGTTCATGGCAGAGCCAGAGCCAAAGCCTAGGTTCAAATGCTGGAGATATTTAAGGACTAAAAAGAACTTTTCACTTGTATTTGAGAACAACATACTTCTTTAATAATCAGAGTGGAATGAGCTACTTAGGAGGTCTGAGCTCTCCCTCATTGGAGGTCCCTGTAGAAGGAATCAGGAATAAATTTGGATTAGGCTATAGAGAAGATTCTTGTATAAGATTGAACTGGGCAAGGTGACAGCAGAGGTTTCTTCCAGTTCGGAGATTCTGTGATTCTTCTGACTTGTAATGATGAACCCATTGCATCTTACTGTTGAAAGCATCCTAGATTTTGTACTGAGCTAAGTTGTGCTAGGTAACCCAGTGGATAGAGCTCTGGCTTCACAATTAGGAAGATCCATATTCAGATCTTCCCTAGACAATCATTCACATCTTTGACAATTCACTTAACTCTTCTCTGCCTCAGTCTCATCCTTTGTAAAATAGGGTTAATACTAGCATCACTTTATTAGGTTGTTGTGAGGCACAAATGATTATAGACTTTGTAAACCTCAAAGCATAATCGAAATTCTATCTGTTTTTATTATTGTGCACTGATTGATTTGGATCTGTGAGAGAGAACAGAGGTAAAGCATTTCAATTTCTTCTCTGCAGTGCTAATTAATAGGACAGAAGGATGATGTTTGGCATCCCTTTCTCATTACTAATTGGATGGCTACATGTCTGTTTTGGATCTGAGTAATAGATTTTAATGAGTATTTGTCTTTTAGTTTGAAAAACAAGTCTGATGGTTTGATAAAGTGTCCTTTTTTTCCTTTGAGTAGAGTACCCTAACTCCTCCTATAGCTCAGGCTGTGTCTGTGAGAAGAGAAATGGTGGGTTTTTAGGGTCCAATCCCTGCCCATCTGTGACTCCCCTAGGAAAATCTTGCCTAATGCAACATTTTGGAGCCATGCATTTTTTCCTGTGATGATCTAATATTGCAATGTATATCAATTAATATTTATTAAGCACTCTCTATGTGTCAGGCACTTTATTAGGTGTTAGGGATATAAAGACAAAACTCAAATTGTCCTGCCCTCCAGGTGTTTATAATCTGTTGTGGGGAGGAACAGATAAATAAATGAGTGATATGTACTAAAGAAATGCAGAGAAATTGGGGATGAGTGTCCAAAGTTCCATCTCTCTTATAGATGATCACATCCTTGGAACTGCTTACCTTTCCATATTAGTACTGGTTTCTATCAAGCTGGAAAGGTCTCAAATATGGGCTCAGAAACAGACTATTTCTAATGTCTCAATATCATCTAACCAAGTTTGAAGAAGTTTATTATTGAAGAATTGGTCACCAGGAAATGGTTGTTTTAAGCTACTGCTTAATGAATGTTTGTTGAATGAATGGCAAAGTTCTGCTACCCTTTAAAAGTTCCCTGGAGCGAGTAGCTGGAGAAACCTTTTAGTTGGGGCCTATCACCACAGCTCAAGAGCTCTTCATAATGCTTTTCAGAGGCTGCCCATTTAACTTTTCTTTCTTGAGAGGTAGGAATGTGAAGGGTTAGAGAAGCTAAGAGTCAAAATTATGTCTTTGTAAGTAGAAATAAACCTGCTGACATTCTGTGTATGTAATACTGGAAATATGTGAAGACCATCAGTTATTTTTCAAGGATCTGCATTAAAAACTGTCTATGGACTCATATGAAAACTCATATGCCTAAAAATTTGGTTATCTTTAGATAATGTGAGCCATGAATTTTTACTGAACTTTCTTTTTTTTAAAAAATAAGTTTTACTTATACTTTTTTAAAAAAGCTTTAAATCACCATTTAAACTGCTCCCCACCTTAAACTCTCTTTTTTTAATAAAGAGAAGGTTAAGCAAAACAAATTGATATATCAGCCATGTCCAACAGTAGTATAACAATCTAAGTCCATAATCTCCTATCTCTTCATTGAGAAGAGGGAAATATTTCAATATCAGTCCTTTGGATTCAGGATCACAAGAGTAATAGAATTCTAATGTCTTTTACTGTTGTGGTTGGTTTTTTTATTGTGCTATGATCATTATTTATATTGCTCTATTGATTCTGTTTTCTTCATTTCCACAATACAAGCATCTTTCCCTTTTTTATTGTCTTTAACTTTCCTTGCCAGTTCATGCTAATTTTAATTGCATCATATTATGCTTTTAGATATTTATACTATTCCAATGCCTACTCTTGCTATCAGACTCTTTATAGATATTTATATAAAATAATCAAGCCAGGTTATGAGGGCCCTATGCCCCCTCCTGGTTTTTTTTCCCACAATTCCCCCTTTACGTCCTCATCAGGATTGTTTTTCATTGTGTCTTTAGTCATTCTTCAGAGAATTCTATCCCTTATGGGCAGACTCCCTCAGTAGAATTTTAATTCATAGAATACTATGTTTTCTTTCTCTGAATCCTTGAAATCTGCTTTCTAAAAATCTAGGCAGTCTGTCAGACTATTTTTAGCTATCAGAGAATCATAAATCATAGAATTAGAGCTTCAAGAGATCTTAAAGGTCTTCCAGTTCAAGTCCCTCATTTTATAGATAAAGAAACTGAGCCAAGTGACTTGCCCAGGACTAACAAGTAATTGAGACAGACTTTGAACCCAAACCTTTATGATTCAAAGACAATTGCTCTATTCATTCACTCTGCCAAATTCTTCCTCTCCTTTCCTATCATAGATTCTAAAATGGTGCACTTTCCCCAAAGTGCCTGTTATTTCTCCTTCAGCCACCGGTTTCTCTTTGATAGTGAGAGTGGGGTTCAGAATAGCAGTTTTGTTTATTGGTTCATCCCCCTTCCAAATGATGAAATTATCATAAAGACAAGCCAAGAAACTATCAACTGTTTTGCTTTGGCAGAGAGGGAGTAAAAGAAGATTCCAGGTAATTGAAGTCCCTAATCACTATTGTATCATGCCTCTGTGCCAGGCTTAAGATCTTTTCCTTGAACTCGTCATCTGTTTCCTCTTTCTGTCCAGATGGTCTGTAGCATACTTTGATAACAATGTCATCTTTCTTTCTGTCTCTGTTAATCTTCACTCAGATGTTCACCCCCATGTGCCTCCCAACTTCTTTGTCTTTTTTCTCATCTTCTCATCAAAACCTTGTTGGCCTGAAGTAAGCATATTCATAAGGAAGTTATTAAAATTAGTTCTTTTCTTCACTGTCATCTCAGTTTTCTGCCCTTAATCCTAAATTCCTACTTTTGACATTTGACTCAGTTGGACAGATTGTGACATTATCTTTACCTTCAACTTTATCAGAATGATTCTTCTTGTTTAAAACCATTCTGCCTTCATGACTACCCACTCAGGTCCTGGTTTCTAGCAGAGAGATGCTTCTAGTTCTCATCTCATTAGCAGATTGAAATAATTCATAGATCCTGAGCCAATGACTTTCTTAGTTCAGGTTCCCAGCCATACTCATTACCTCATGTTCTCTGATAATCCTCTTGGATATGCCCAGGGTAGTGATCTTCCAGCACCCCATAGCTGTCAGTTTATAATAACAAAATATTTTAAACAAACCTATTAAAGCTAAGGGATATAATTTCTACTAAGAGAAGAGGAGAGTATCCTAACATCATTCAACAATAATTCAATTCGAGAAATATTTGTTAAGTTCCTACTATGTGCCAGACACTGTACTAAATTCTGGGTGTATGAATAAGAGAAAGAAAGATAGTCCCTGTCCTCAGATACTTATATTCCAATGGGATGACACACAGAAGGAAGTTGAAAAGGAGAGGAGGAGCAACAATGGAGTACATGATGTTTCATGGAATAGCAAACAAGTAGAGCAGCTGATAGAAAATGGAGTTACCTGCAAAGTTCTGTTAGTTCAATATCTTCTATAAAAAAGGGCTTTAAGAGGAATTTATTAATCTACCCTCCAGTCCTTCATTCAGAAGGAAGAGGCAAGTGAGGAAGATAAGAAATGTTGAGAATCAAAAATTGAGTCAATCAAGAGGCTGATGAGATTGCATGATTTTAAGTATTATATCTATGGAATCATTTTATTGTACTTAGTGATATATATGTACCTACCATAAAACATGAAATTGACATCTGAGTAAACATCTATATTTTGATTTCACAGTAGTCTTATTGGAATGTTGGTTATTCCAAAGCATTACAGTTAACCAAAAGGTCCTTGTCTTTTTGAGAAACATCCATGCCATTAAGTCTGTACATTTCTGAGTAAAACTGAAGAATAGAACACCCCTAGGAATCCCAAATTATTAAAAAGTATCTCTGAGCAATCCTTGGTGCCACGAGGCTCTGAAACAACACAGGCTTTGTGTGTATATATACTTCTAAACTAATATAATCTAGGGCCATCTCCAGTCATCTTGATCTCTATCTTGCTAATGGACCCAGATGGCTCTGGTGGGGAAAGTGAGGCAGGTGACCTCGCACAGCCCTTCTTCACTTAAATCCAGTTTACTTGCATGTCATGACATCATTTCCCTGATGTCAGGGTCCTCTATGAGAATAAAGGGCAAATAACAATCCAGTCCAGTTATGTCTAAAATGCTGTCCTAGGTGCTGAAGGGTACATAAATAAAAAGCAATCTAAGTCTTGCCCTCAGGGACCTTACATTCTGCTTCATCATCCTTATTAAGTATTTTAGAATTTTCATTCTGGCCTCTTTCTTCCACCCATGGGTATGCACTCCAGAGTAAAATCTTTTCAAATAAGAGCCAGTCTTTAAGAGAAGGGAGCAAGGGTTTCAGGATGGTGTCCATGGACAAGACAGAAGCACCAATAGCTGTAGAATGCTATGACCTTTCTGTAGCAGATAAGAAGCCAGAAAAAGGTGCCATTTTCAGCTCAAGGGAATTCTTTTGACTGCAGTGTCTGATATCCCATCCTAGGGGCAAAGCAAGCTCTCATAGCAATGATCACACATCCTTTCTTGTCTTTTCTTTGTTTGGCAATTCTAGTGGGTGGCCTTTTTGGCCTACCTATTGTGCTGGGATACAGGTGCTCCCCAGGAAATCCTGGCCCTTTGGCCTATTGTGTTATTCATTATACATGAAAAAACTTGCTGAGCCCCAGCCTCCATTGTAGGGTTTGCTGGCAAAGCAGCACAGGATCGTGTTACATGGCAAGGCCTTACCTTATTATTGGCTAATCCTATTCATTGGTTATTAAATGATTCCTAGCCAAGATCTGCAAAGCCCCATTTCTATTGTCAGCCATGTTTGACTTGGACATTAAAAGGTGCTCTCTTCCCCCATCACTACATTGACTTTTGGTTCTTGTCTCTGATTTTGCTTACCTGGATTACCTAAAAGAAGAGTAGCACTTCCTGTTCTTGCCTAAATTTCCTTCTTTCAGAGAAACCTCAGGAGTCCTGCCTATCTATGTGTTCATTCCATCCATCTGTCCATATGTCTTGAGTGACTATTTGGTGCTCAGATCTCCCCTGGGCACCAGGGGGAGATGTCATGAATGAGAAATATGACTGCCCCTCCCAGAACTGGTCAAGTTGGGAAGAACAGAAGTGTCCACATGAAAAATTACTGACAACGCAGAGTAGTCTACGAAGTGGCCAATAACACTACAGGCAGTTGTTGGTGGTATAGGAATTTGGGGGGTGGGGGAGAGATCCCTGTGGACTAGGTGTTCGGGGAATATTTACTGGAAGATATAGAACTTTGAAGGATAAGTAGAATTTCTGAAAGTGAAAAGGAGAGAAAATTAAGGATTTAAAAATGTGTGTGTGTGTGTGTGTGTGTGTGTGTGTATAATCTACCTGATATACAGTGCAAGACTTGTGTGTGTGTGTATACACATACACACACACACTTACATACACAAGTCTTACACTATACACATACACACACAAGTCTTGCACTATATATTAGGTAGATTAGAGAGGGGTGAGACTGGAAGTAAGAATAGTTGAGAGAGAATCTTTGATTTTTCCTTTCCTTCTTCTCTTACTTTATCTCTTCCCTCTCTGATCGCAATACTTCTGGTTTTCTTCTTCTTTTTTTCTTTTTATACTTCTAACCTCTTGATTTTTCAACTATATTTGTTTTTTGATTGAATCTCAGATTCATTTCTAAGTTGAGTATCTCAATGGAATATAAATTCCTTGAAAGGAGCACATGGGGCCATAAATTTAAAGTTGCAAGAGATATCAGAGGTCTTTGAATTCAAATTCCAAATTTTGCAGATCAGGGAACACATTCATTTAGATAATAAGTCTCTAAGGTGGGATTAGAACCACAGGTCTTCTTGATTTCCTGTCTATGATGGCAACTCTGATGTTGCCTCTAATGCTTGATAATTAATTAATTGATGAGCTATCCAAGATTAGACCCCTGTCCAAGTGTTAAAGAAAGAACAAGGAAACAAGCATCAGATATTCTATAAGGATTTCCTTCTGCAAATCCATAGTTGATCATAGGTTTTGCCTCAGGAGAAGAAACAGTCTATCTTCATCTCCTGGGAAAACATCCAGGACACAGCAATAAATCTTTAGTCAGTTCATGTCCCCATACTCTTGCTGAGTGGTCCCTCAAAATCAGTCTCCTAGAGTATACTCAGCCTCTCTTGAGGTATTTAGAAAGCATGGACATCAGCTGAGATACACTTGAATTTAGTCAGAAGTTAGCCTGTCATATTGATAGAATGATTTTGTTCATCTGGGTGTTCTCTGTATTAATGAAATGACAATTCCAGTCCCTATTCCTGTGTCTCTATAACAGGTTTATATTGTAGTCTTTGGGATTGAAAACTACTAAAGATACTGCTGTCTCTTCGATTCCTCATTAGCCCTAACTTGTACTCCAAAAGTTGAAGTTTCAGGAATATTTCCAGAAGGTCCCAGTGGGAACAAGGCAGGAAATCTTGGGCAAATTTACACTTTGATTTATTGTCCTACAAGTTACTTTGGCCAGAAATATCCAATATCCATCCATTTTTCTGGGGAATTCATTCTTCATGAGAAAAATCCATGAAAGTGTTTTAGATAAGATAAAAGGTGAAGGGGTAGGGAGGGGCCAGTGAGCAGACACATATTTCCTCTCAGACCCAGGGAGACTTTGAGGCTTTTGATTAGTAAGTGTCAGCTCAATAAAACTTGCTCCCCAAGCCATCCACCTGCCCTTAGATGAATATTAGGATAATGATTTCAATTACTGCCACCTTAAAGATCTTGGCTTCTTTTTCATTTTTGTGTTTTAGTTTGGCAGAGCCCTTGAAGTGCCCTCCATGATGATTGAAATTTTTAAAATGCTTATGGAGATTTCAGGACTAGAGCTTCTCTGGTTTTGGAGGTCTAGCAGGATTCCAGTCATCTGCTGAGAGACCTCTCCTCAAAGAAATGGTATAGGGAAAGGTTGAATGTAGGAACTGCTTTGAAGGGAATAATAAGGATGGTTTAAGAGTAAAAAATTGGGAAAGGTCCCTATTATTCTCCCTGAGTTTATTCCTGTCTCCCCCCTCAATAAAGGTAGGGGCTATTTAAGGCCCTGGAATACTGCATTATAGTCCTACATTCTAGCCAAAGTTTTCCAGTGATCCAGTGAAGCTAACAAATTTGACCATCCATGAAAAATTTGTATATCAACAGACCATCCTGGAAATGAAGAAGTGAGTCATAGGCCTCTTTGCCACTACCCATATAATAAGCAACATAGCTCATGGCTAGAATTACCTACTTAGCCAAGCAACCATTCTGTGTTCTAATAGTTTTTGTTGCAATAAGGTCACTTTGGCTCCAAACTAAATAGAAACTTCAGATACCACAAAGAGACAATAATAATACATTTTTCTTTGAGGTTTTAGCTTAACTGAGTGGTTAGGATCAATTCATGTTCCTTGAATACTAGAAAGATTACAAACCTGAGACCGCACAGTATTCAGAATTCTAGGTTTATAGTCAGGAAGATAAGTAGGCAGATGATAGATAAATAAACAAATAGATAGACACACACGCACATAGATAGGTAGGTAGATAATAGATAAATAGATGAGTAAATAGATAGATAATAATAGTTGATAAAAATGCTAGATGGATAGGTAGGTAAAGACAGACAGCAGTGCTAAATGGATAGGTATATATAATAGATATTATTGTTCAGCTTCGGTCATGACTCTTCATGACTCAGTTTGGGATTTTCTTGGCAGAGATACAGGAATGACTTGCCATTTCCTTCTTAAGTCATTTTATAGGTAATGAAACTGAGATTAACAGGTTTAAGTGATTTTCCCAAGGGCATACAGCTAATAAATGTCTGAGTGTCTAAGGCCAGATTTGAATTCAGGGTTTTCTAACTTCACTATCCACTATGCTACCTAGTTGTCCCTATAATGGGTAGATAGGTAGGTAGGAAGGTAAATAAATAGATATACAGACAGACAGACAAATGGATGCTAGTTTATGATAAGTATTTATTAATTTCTTACTCTTACCAAATTCTGTATTAAACAATGAAGATACAAATACAAGCAGGGGAAAAAAAAGACTTTTTCTACTCTCAAGGAATTTACATTTTAGTAGTAAAAGAGAATACATAGATGGGAACTGGAAAAAGTATGAGAGTTACTAAAGAGACTGGGAAACTTCATTGAAGCCCGAGCCCTGAAAATTTAAAGCAAGTAGTTCACCTATCAAAGCTGAGGAAGTCAAGGTTGTAAAGTCAACTCCTGTCTCTGATCCTTCTACCTGTATAGAAGCCACTTAACTTTCTGAAACTCAGTTTGTTTATCTATAAAATGAGAGTAATATTAACTGCAGGACCTTCCTCACAGGGTTATATCTCAAAGGTGATAAAGCTCACAAAATGTTTTGAAAACTTTAAAGCATCATATAGATGTTAGGTTTTGTTTTAAATTAATTTGATTTGATTCGATTGAGTCCTTTGTTTCAGCCATAATAAAGGTATAAGCAGCTTTGCTTTTTTGCAAGATCAAGTTCAAATGGATGTCTGGATAGTTGAAGTCCCCCATCACTACTATTTCATGCCTTTGAATATTAACTCATCATCCATTTCCTCTTCCAGTCCAAGTGATTTGTAGCAAATTGAAATGAAAATATTGCCTCCATTGATCTTTATCTAGATCTATCAGACATTCCTCATATGGTTCCTGGATCTCCTCACATGAGTTATATATTAGACCTATTCACCTCATCCGCTTTTATTTATCCTGCTCCTTTAAAGAATGCATGATTGGGGCAGCTAGGTAGTACAATGGATAGCGCACCAGCCCTGAAGTCAGGAAGACCTGAGTTCAAATCTGCCCTCAGCAAGGACCCACACTTAACACCACATACCAAGATAAGATCAAAATGGGTCCATGACCTAGGCATAAAGAACGAGACTATAAATAAATTAGAGGAACATAGGATAGTTTATCTCTCAGACTTGTGGAGGAGAAAGAAATTTGTGACCAAAGATGAACTAGAGACCATTACCGATCACAAAATAGAAAATTTTGATTATATCAAATTAAAAAGCCTTTGTTCAAACAGAACGAATGCAAACAAGATTAGTAGGGAAGCAACAAACTGGGAAAACATCTTTACAATTAAAGGTTCTGATAAAGGCCTCATTTCCAAAATATATAGAGAACTGACTCAAATTTATAAAAAATCAAGCCATTCTCCAATTGATAAATGGTCAAAGGATATGAACAGACAATTTTCAGATGAAGAAATTGAAACTATTACCACTCACATGAAAGAGTGTTCCAAATCACTATTGATCAGAGAAATGCAAATTAAGACAACTCTGAGATATCACTACACACCTGTCAGATTGGCTAAGATGACAGGAAAAAATAATGATGAATGTTGGAGGGGATGCGGGAAAACGGGGACACTGATGCATTGTTGGTGGAGTTGTGAACGAATCCAGCCATTCTGGAGAGCAATCTGGAATTATGCCCAGAAAGTTATCAAACTGTGCATACCCTTTGATCCAGCAGTGTTTCTATTGGGCTTATACCCCAAAGAGATACTAAAAAAGGGAAAGGGACCTGTATGTGCCAAAATGTTAGTAGCAGCCCTGTTTGTAGTGGCTAGAAACTGGAAAATGAATGGATGCCCATCAATTGGAGAATGGCTGGGTAAATTGTGGTATATGAATGTTATGAAATATTATTGCTCTGTAAGGAATGACCAGCAGGATGAATACAGAGAGGCTTGGAGAGACCTACATGGACTGATGCTAAGTGAGATGAGCAGAACCAGGAGATCATTATACACTTCAACAACGATATTGTATGAGGATGTATTCTGATGGAAGTGGATTTCTCTGACAAAGAGACTTAACTGAGTTTCATTGGATAAATGATGGACAGAAACAGCTACACCCAAAGAAGGAATACTGGGAAATGAATGTGAACTATTTGATTTTTGATTTTCTTCCCGAGTTATTTTTACCTTCTGAATCCAATTCTCCCTGTGCAGCGGGAGAACTGTTTGGTTCTGCAAATATGTATTGTATCTAGGATATGCTGCAACATATTTAACATATATAGGACTGCTTGCCATCTTGGGGGGGGAGGGAGGGAGAGGAAAAAACGAAACATAAGTGATTGCAAGGGATAATGATGTGTAAAAATTATCCTGGCATGGATTCTGTCAATACAAAGTTATTATTAAATAAAATTAAAATTAAAAAAAAAATCTGCCCTCAGTCACATAACACTTCCTGGCTGAGAGACCCTGGGCAAATCACTTAACCCCAATTGCCTCAGCAAAAGAAAAAGGAAAAAAAAATGGATGGCTTACAGAACTCTATTTCTGGTCTTGAGTCTTGTCCCACCATGTTTCAATATTTGCTTCATTGGATGAGCATTTCTAGTTTACCTTTACTTTTTGCATTTTTTTGTGTGCAGACATATGAAGTCATATTCTTTTGCTGACTTTGTTCTTGCATTTTGTATAATGCAATTATTGTATAATAAAAATTGTATAATAGTACCATATACTATGATATTGGTACTGTAATATAGTACCAGTACTTTAATATACTACCAGTGTGTAGGATGCTATGTTGTATATGTCCAGCTTTCTGGTGACAAGGTGGTTTGGCCATGAGGCTCATTTGTAGATACCTGTTTTTCTCTCCTGCCTGGGACTTTGAGGGCAGCAGTAGCCACTTGATTTACAGCAGTGCTTTTTGTGGGGAAACAGAAGTAGGATCTCTGTTAATCTTGTTATATGACAAATTGACTTCTGGGCAAATTCCAGAGGGAAGGAACCAGATGATACTGCTCAAGTTCTTGGATTATTTCTCTTTTTGTGACTGCCCCTGGTGTGGCTAGGAACTGATGTTCAGTGGAGTTTTACTCTAGTGATTGCTTAAGTTGGGGACAAAACTTTTACTACTAATCCTGATAGTGAGGGCAAAAGCATCACAAATCGTTCCAGGGAAAAACAATTAGGGATTAGGGGAAGAGGAAAGACCTCAATCCTTAGAACACAAGAGTCCATGTGAGGAAAGATCCAAGATCAGGAATATTAGGAAGTGATATTTTCTTGGGGAGGTCACTGTTGGAGGAGAGAGCAAGTGGAGCTAGACTAAGGGAGAATTCACAGTAGCTTCCATTTTTAACCAAATATTCTATCTAGATAGGTGTTAAGCTCAGTTGTTTTTCTCTGTTGAAGTATCACAAGTGTTTACTGCATCTGCTCAATTTCAGCATCTTCTGAATTTCAAAGCCTCAGTTGCTTCAGGATAGTTTCTGTTTTAATTTCTTATTAATGTATTTTGATTTTGTATCACTTTCATTTCCAAATATTCCCTCATCCTTCCTCTTTTTGAGGAAGCAATCCTTTGTATCAAAGACTACAAATTCTTTGTACCAAAGAATAAAAAAGAACGTTCCTCACCTCTACAAAAAAGAAAGGATGTTCATTTTCTTATCTCTAATTTGTGTCCACACTACATCATTGTACTTAACAAAGTGATGTATTTGTTGCTGTTTCGATTTACATTGTTATAGCCATTGTATATATACGAGCTTCCTAGTTTTTCTTCATTTTGTATCAAGGTCAAATTCTCTAAGTCATCCTGTTATAGCAAAGCCTGCAGTAACCATTAAAAGCCCATTGCTGGTAAGTTTGAATGTAACTATGTGTTTATTTCCAAGGTGTATCTCCCTCCCTCCTCCCATTATCCTACCATGAATTAGAAGCAGAGTCCAAACCTTGATCTGCACACTAGGTCTGGGCCACCTGCTCCCTAACTCCAATATCTAGTTGTGCTTGACCTAGGAAAAAACTCTATAAAAACCCAACAGATCTAATTGGGGGTTGTCTTCAGACCATGCTGATAACTGATCTAATGATGAGAAGCTGAGGGAAGGAGTATAAATTTGGAGATCTTGTCATGTTGCTCCCACCCAACAGATGCCCCAGTGAACCTGTTTCCATCATCCAGTGTGAGTATTTCTCCTAAATCAAGCTAGATTACTTGATTGTCTTTGTGCTGCCCCTATGTTCTGTCCTGTTCTGCATTTTGGACTCTGAAACCCCACTTCCAGGACACTGGTTTGAAGATTTTGTTTGAAGATTCTTAAGGCAATCTCTTATACATGTATGTAAAAAAGTCAGGATTTGCCTCATCATCTAATTACATGTATATAAAGAAATTGAGCCAGATTGTGAGATACAACACAAAAAACCAGAAGGAAACCATCTATTCTGATCTCATTTTATGGAGGAGCAAAGTGACGTCCAAAGACATCAAATGCCCCTTAAAGTATAAGCTCTTTGAGGATGGGAGCTATTGTTTCACTTTATATCCCTAGTGCTTTACACAGTTTCTGCCTCATGATAAGCACTTAATAAATGCTTGTTGATTGATTGATGTGTTTAGAGAGGTCTGTTTGTTTATTGGATTTTAGCTAGTGCCTCCTGACATTAATGGTGTACCTGAAGGAAATTTGGTGTGACTGGTGAGTATCGATCAACTAAGTGCCATTAAAATTGAGGTGACAAGTATAAGTCCTCTTGGATGATAGATGAATTCTTCTTAACTTTATTTCTGCAAAAATGACATGGACAGTTAGTAAAAGCTTTTCTGTGTTCATTTTGACTTGATCTGAAAGGTGAGTTGCTGTGTTGATTCATTGGTCTGAATATGTTTCTGGGGCTAAGTTTGCCATATGGTCTCTTGTGATGGCAGGGCCAAGTCAGGCTAAACTGGAAAAAGCCCAGTTGTAACTGGGGCTGCTGACCTTTTGATGAACAGCTTAGGAAAGGAAGAAAATTTTTGGAGAACTTCTCATGGTTTTTATTCAAGTAACTTAGATTTTTTATACCAGAGGCAGTGTGTAATAATAAGTAGAGAGTTGCTCTTGGTGTCAGGAAGGCTGTGATTCAAATTCTTCCTTGACATGTCCTGAGGAGTGTGACTTCAGGAAAGCCACTTCATTTCTCAGTGTCCTTAGACAACACTCTAAGATGTATACGTTCATGTTTCTGATCTTCATTGGAAGGGAGAGTTTCTAAAAAAAAAAAAAAGTGCAGGTAGCAATTATAATTTCAAAGTGACACTAAAAACAGACATAATAAAAAGAGAGAAACTGAGGAAATATGTTATAATTAAGGGCACAAGTCAATGAATTAATTTCAATACATAACTCATAGGTACCAAAGGCATAATATCTACTTATTAAAGGAAATGTTAATTAAATTGTGCAGAGAATTTTACACTAAAACTCTATAGTGGGAGACACCGAAGGAACAGACCTAGTAAAAACTAATAGAACAATGAACAAGAAAATATAAATATCTGAATAGAAATTTAAAACAGTTCGTTTGATGGATTTCAAGGTTACTTGAATGGGAACAGAAAAGAATTTACATTTTTCTTAGCTGTGTGGTAATGTTACAAAAATGGACTGTATTGGGACAAAACAGCTCACTAAAAATGCAGAAAAAAGAAATGTTAAATACTATTTACCTAACATATTGCAATAAAAATTATTTTGAATCAACGACCTTTAAAGAAAGAATTGAAAATTGATTAGATTCAAAATAATTTAATTCTAAAGAATTAGTGAGTCAAAGAAAAATTGTGGAAAGAAAAGGTAATTTCATCAAAGAATATGACAACAACTAGGCAACATACCAAACCTTTTGAGAGGCAACTAGAGCAATTCTTAGGGGAAAATTTATATTTCTAAATGCTTTCATCAATAGAAGAGACTAAGAACAAATCAATGAATTGGACATGCAACTAAAAGAAAAACTAGAAAAACAACAAATAAAAAAGAAATCTTAAAGTTAAATATCCAAAAAGATAAAAATTTTTTAAAAAATTGAATTGATAAAGATAGGAACTTGTTATCTGGGAAAAAGAAAAACCTATTAAAATAGATAAGCTGCTAGTCTGATTTTAAAAAGAGAGGGGAAATACAAATTGTATTTGAAATAAAAAAAGGAGAATTTACAACAATTGAAGAATTAAAGGTAACTCTTGGAAGAGGGTGTTTTTTCTTTGAGTTCCCTAGACCAATAGTATCACAGGTCCAGAGCAAAAATAACCATCAAAAACGAAGTGAAAAACACCTTACTGTTTCCTTTCTTCTTGGATATCTAAGTTGGTTCTTGTCTCAGGAATAGTCTATCTTCTGATGTTTACCAGGTCTCTGATAGTTAACATTTATATATCCCTTTAAGAGTTGGAAAGTACTCTTTTTACATAATCTCATCTGACCTTCCCAAAACTTTTATGAGGGAGGATTTATAGGTATTATTATACCCAATTTACAGATAAAGGAAGTGAAACAGAGAGGTTAAGGGACTGACTGGTGGTTACATAGTAAGTTTCATTGATAAGATTTGAGTAGGATATTTTCATTGCCAAATCCTGCCCTCTATCCGTTACATCTCTGCCACTGATTCAGCATCCCAGAATGTCAATTTTGGAAAGGACTTCTGAGAGTGCTTAGCCCATCCCCTTCAATAGACATTAAAGAAATAAAGTGACTTGCCAAAGTCATTTGATTATTGAATGGCAAAACAAAGGTGTGAACCCATATCTTTTGGTTCTAAGTGCAGAGTTCTTTTGATTCACTTCACCAAATCTATTATCCATTGTAATATTCCATTCGTTAATGTATGTTATTTGAGGTGGATTTCTTTCATAGTAATTAATTGGCAATTCCCAGGAAACTGTAAGGAGCTCTGATTTACGCCGCTAATGTGCCACTGTAATGTGGGATTTGAGTCTTGTATATAGGTATGTGTGAGAGAGAAATAGAGAGAGAAAAAAAGAGTGAAACAAAGAGAGGGGGGGAGGGAGGAAGAAAAGAGGGAGGGAGAAAGGGAAGAGAGAGGGAGGGAGAAGGAGAGGAAGAGGAAAAGAGAGAGAGAGAGAGAGAGAGAGAGAGAGAGAGAGAGAGAGAGAGAGAGAGAGAGAGAGAGAGATTTTTGAACTTTGTATTAGCACATTGTAGTTACACTTTTTGGGTAATAGTTGTTGCCCTGGAGAGAAAAGGTCAGGGCTAGGTAAAGTCTTAAAGTTAGAATTGGCAGAGCTTGGAAATTGACTGAATGTGTGGGTTGGAGATCTGGGGACAACAGCCATGGCTGGCAGTGTGGACTAGAGGGATGATATTGGGGAAATTAGAGAAGGATAACAATTTGAGAAGGAAAATGTTTAATTGAAGGGGAAAAGTGTTTTAGACTTGCTGCAACTTCTCACATTTCTATAAGAAACACTTTCTTCATTACATCCTTTTAAGACTAGTAAGACTCACAGGAGGAACTTCACGTTACATATGTGGGAGAAAAGGGTCACAAAGCTTAAGTGACTTGCTTAGTATTAGAGGTGGGTTCAAACCCAAGCCTTCTGACACTGAAGTCACCATTCTTTGCATCCCATTGCCTCTCTAACCTCTCAGTTAATTCATCCAAAGGAGCTATATTTTAGTTCCAAACTCAAATAGAATGGAAAGGGCACCACTAAATCATACATAAGGAACACTACTCAGCTCCTATTGACATACTACCATTTTCTATGTTCTATTTTGGTTTTTGTTAACTATTTCTCAATTATATTTTAATTTGTTTGGAGCCGACATTTGGGAAGGCCTTTAACATCTCTGCCTATGGAACAGGGATTCTTGACTTTTTATTGTGTTGTGAACATTTTTGGCAGCCTATTGAATGAAGCCTGTGGAAAATTTTTTGGAATAGTATTTTTAAAAAACATAAAACAAAATACAGAAGAATACAAATGAAACCAATTACATTTTAATAGTTACCAAGTTATTAAAGTTCTAAGTTTAAGAGCCCTATGTTAAGACCCCTGCTCTAGGCAGACTACAAACTGATTTCCTGGATTATAAGCTCTAGGCAGGCAGGAGCCTTTTTTCCCAGAAAGCACAGGGCCCTATACTATGTAGGTATTCAAGAAATACTTGCTGAATAAATTAATGAAAAACAACAAAGGGGTCAAAACAAGAGAAATGAGAGAGAAGGTTTTGTTATGAACATAGATGATTTTATTCAAAAGCACCATAATAAAGTGGAAAGAGCAATGGATTTAGAGTCCCAGGACCTCTACAATTTGCTCCCTGTGTGACCTTGAAGGATTACAATCTCTCTATGCCTCAGTCTTCTCATCTGTAGATTGGAGGGTCCCTCCCAACTCTATTTCTAATAATCCTTTGACTGTGATATCTAAGGTCTTTTCTAGAACATCTACAATCTATATAAAATGGTAGCCAAAGCAAGAGAGGCAAATACATAGCTCTCCCCAGCTGATTTCAGATTGAATTATCACATTTGTGTGATTACAGATGGCAAAACCCTTCAGTCTCCTTGATTAAATTTGTATCTAAGTCTTTTTCAATGTTCTTTTCTCCCCGGTGTATCCAAGAAAGTGCCCAGTGATAACAACAATGCAATATCATCAGAGGCTGTAAGAGCCAAAAGGAAACAAGCCTCATTAAGCCCAGACCCCTCATTTTATAGTCAAAGAACCCAGGCCCCAGAATAACAGCTTGTCACTCTGTAATTTGCTGTGTTGGGTGCAAGGGTCATTATTTTTTCACTTTTTACGGGTGAGGAAACTAAGTATCAGAAAACTAAACAATGTGCCTGGGAGAGTCAGAGGAAAGCTTAGACCCAAATATCCTGACCCCAAATTCTGTGGGGCTATTTATACTCTATCACACAATACTTCCCTCTAACAGAGATCAGTATCCTCAGAGCAGAGAAGACAAAGCTTGAATCTGAGATTTTAGAATACACAGCTATTTCTATTTCTATAATGAAAGTCACAAAACAATAAGTTCATTTGTGTGAATGTGAAAATTACTTTTTCTCTATAGGACTCAGTTTTCCCATTTAATAATAATAATAACTAACATGTATATATAACACATAGATAATGCTTATTATATTTTAAAATATATCACATATATAATATATATAATACTATACATTACAGTAAATAATATAGCCTATATAATGCTTGCTATATATGATATATATTTACTATATTATATAATATAACATAACATGTATAATACTTATTATATGCCAAGCACTATGCTAAGAGCTTTATATATGCTAAGAGCTATATATATAGGGTTCTATCCACTATACTATATATATACATGCCCAAATAAGTCAGTTAACCACTGTTGGCTTCAGTTTCCTTATTTGTAAAATTGGGATAATAATTATAAAGCTCTTAGCATAGTGCTTGGCATATATATATATATATATAGAGAGAGAGAGAGAGGGCAGTTTGAAGTCAGCACTTACTGACTCCAGACCCAGGGTTCTATCCACTATACCACCTGCCTGCCTATTTTGAAAATGGGGATGATTCTGCATCTTTCTGTTTACTTTGTAGGGAACATGGGGGAATTAATTTTTAAGAAAAGTAGAGATCCAGTGACTTTGAATTATTTGAAAACTAATTAGAAAAAAGAAAAAATGAATGAATGAATGAATGATTAAACAAACCAATCAACAAATGAGTGAATGAACTAATAAATGAAATTAAAAAGGGGCTGCTAGGTGGGGCAGTGGATAGAGCACCAGTTCTGAAATCAGGAACGCCTGAGTTCAAATGTAGCCTCAGACACTTAATATTTCTTAGCTGTGTGATGAGGGCCAGTCACTTAACTTTGATTGCCTCACTAATAAATGAATGAATGAATGAATAAAAAGAAAACCAGTTAGAAGATGCAATGGATAGAATCTAGGACTAGAGTCAGTAAGGTCTGAGTTCAAATATGACCTCAGATACTGATTAACTGTGTGGTACAGGGTAAGTCACTTGATCTCTGTTTGCCTCAGTTTCATCAACTATATGGGGAACAATGATGGTTCAATGAGGAACAGTGGGGAACAATGAGAGTACCTAACTCATGGTTAGGACCAAATGAGAGAATTTTTGTAAACTCTGAATACGATGTCTACCACATAGTAGGTGCTAGATAAATCCACCTTTCTTTCCCCCTCTTTCAAAGTCTTTCTATCTACTATGCTGAATTGCTCAAAGTAGATAGCTAATAAGTGTTTACTGTTGTTGAGTTTAATTGACAAAACGGGCACTAGAATCTAGATCTTCCAACTTCACATCCAGCACTTCTCTCCTTCAGATGCTTCATTTCCATTTCTCTTCCATTTCCATGTCCTTCTCTCCTCCTCTGGCCCTCACGCCTCCATTTCCCCATTAGAATGTTTGGCATTTTCTTTTTTTAGAAATCCTTAATAATCCTGCCCTGGGCTATTCAGAGCCAGAATGGTATATAAATTGAATTCTTGTGAGAAAATAAATTCCCTCTTCCTGAGCTGAAGAGAGGTGGGAGCATGGATGTCACAACTTTCCCAGGTTGTTACCGGTTGGATTTAGTGCCTCTGTTTGGTTTCTGTAGAATGTTGTCTTGTCAGTCAAGGAAGTGAATCATCTAGGCTGCCAATTTGATGAGTGGTCCCTGAAGCAGGGAGGTCAGGCAATGCATGGGGTTTTTTTCATTGAGAAAAGCTGCATTTAAGTGGAGGCACAATGCCCCTATGGGCCAAGGCTACTCCTTTAGTCAGGAGCTTATTGGCTGTGGAGGTATGTTATACCTCAGAATGGCCTGATTTCAGGAGAGCGCAGAAGTAGCGGAGATTAGTAATAGTTGTTTGAATCAGAAATCTATTTTTAGTTCTTAAGGAATTCAGCCAAAGGATTTAAGAGCAGTTTTCTTCCTCCTGGGACTGTGCACATTTTCTGGGTAAGTGGAATGTGGGACTTCCATGGTAACTTCTGAAGGTTAATCTTTCTGGTTTTATGGTTTAGGGCTTCTCGAAGCTCTCGTAGCTGTCAGCAGGAAGGTCAGAGAAACAGCAGAGGGGATTCAGGAGCACACAGATGTTTTACCCTCAGCTTTATCAAGTCTTTTTCCAAACCTGAGGTTGATTTCAGCTCTCCAGCTGCTCAAGCTCTAGAACTTCTCTTGCCGAGTACTCAACAGAATCTGTTTCAGAACCATAGAATTTCATAATTGAAAGGGATGTCAGTGGCCAGCCTGCACAAGAATCCTTTCTACTATAGATCTGCCAAGTGGTCATCCAGTCTTTGCTTGAAGACTTCCAATGGGAAGGAAGTCACCACCTCCCAGGATAGCCTATTCTACTTTTGGACAGCTCTAATTATCAGGAATCTTCCTTTACATCTAGCTTCAGGCTGCCTCTTTGAGCATGTACCTGTTACTCCTAATCTTGCCTTCTGAAGCTGAAAAGAACAAGACTTTCAGATGAGACCCCTTCAAAGGCCACTGCCATGTCCTCTTCCCCACAACTCGAACAATCTTCTTTCTCCTTATCTAAGCTAAACGTTGTTAGTTCTTTCAGCTAATCCTGATGCAGTATGAACTCAGGCCACCCTACCAACCTTGTTGCCTTCCTCAGGATGCTCTCCAGACAATCAATAACCTACTTAAAAATACAGTTTTCAGAACTGAATATAGCACCCCAGGCATGGTCTGACCAGGGCAAAGAACTGAGGGACTATTAGCTCCTTTTCCCTTGAAGCTGTGTTTCTCTCAATGCAGCCTATAATTACATGAACTTGCTTGCCTCTCATCATATTGTTGAACTGGTAATACACAGAAACTTCCAAGAACCCATTTGGCAGATTTGGGAAATGTGATAATACATCTTTTCCCAAAGGTCCTGCCCCTTCCCACCTCCCACTCAAAGATATACAACATCTGCAAATGCTGCATTTCCCCCAGAGCTTCAGAGGACTAGCTTACTCACATAACAATCAGGTTCATAGCCTTATCTAAATTTAATTTCCCTTTTCAGAGACAGGGTCTCTAAGACTGAATTCTACTCTAGAGTAAACAGACTTTTAGTGACATTCTGTTGGCTGTCCCAAATCTGTTGATGTAGTAGGGTTGCATTGGGAAAAAACTGGTTCTGTATGTCAGGACACTTGGCTTCAAATTCACTCTCTGAGGCCTAGTTTTCTCATTTAAAAAATGAATGAATTGGACTAGATCATCTCTGAGGCTCCTTTTCAGTTCCACTGACACAGAGTAAACACTTAATAGTTTTTCATTTTCCTTATTCTAAGATCCATTCCAGTTGTCATTAATTTATCTAGTTATATAAATCTAAGATTATAATTGCCTGTGTTCTGAAAGACAAGTACATTAAAATCATGCTGAACTGGAATCAACAAGCATCAATTAAGTACCTGCTGTGTGCCAAGCACTAGGGCTCTGGGAAAAGAAAGACAAAAATAAAATAATCTCCTGCACTTAGAGAGTTTACATTCTTTCAAGAGAGACGATATGAATTCAAATGTGTATTTAAACAGATCCCAAAGAATGAAATGTTTCAGTCAATATGTTGGGTTTTTAACACTGACAGATTAAATATTTTTGTCTTGATTCCTTGCGGTTGAAATTCTAAAAGACATAACCAGTTCATCTTCCTATCTTAGAAAGACTAGTCCATGGAAAAAAATTAAATCAATCTTTGATGTCTTGGGATCTTGCTGTGCCTCAGGATCATGATTAAAAAGATCAATTCTCATTATCCTGGACAGTAGATGTAGATAACTCTACATCAATTCCATTGGAAAGATGTAGACAATTAGACTAAGCTATACTGCAATCCCAGAAAACCTCTAGAAATTCCTTTTTTTGAATAATGACCTAATAATTTAAAAACACATTTGTGATGTGTCGGTGCACAGAAACCCGTCTATGCTAGTTACTAGAGGAGATACAAATTTGAGACAAGACATGGTTTCTGACTTCCTTCCATTAACAAGTACTAATTAAAAAGTTACTGTGTTAGACATCTTGCTAAGAAATGTGTGTTTCTTGACACTAACAATGACAATAACAATAACAAAAACAATGACAATAACAAAATAGCCCCTATCTTCAAGGGGTATACAGTCTGCTCAGCTGAATATTTGAATGTAAACTACCAGGTAGTAATGGGAAGAACCATACAAAGAAAGTTAAGAGAAAGTAAAGAATACTTTACTCTTTATGGAAATAGAAATAGAAAAGGTTTTATGACTGCATATATGATAGGACCTTAATAAATGGTTCTTGAATTGATTGAAGACAGGGTATTCTATCTATCTAAATTTTATATCCCCTTTAGCATATAACATTAGTGCCTTCATATCCCTAGTGCCTTTCTAGCACATAATTTTAATGCTTTGTATACAGAAAGTGTTTAATAAATGTGTTGACATTATTAAATTAAGTAGTACCTAAGCTGAGCCTTGAAGGACAAATTTTAAGAGCAAGAGAGAGATAATGGACAAATATGTTCCAGGCATAGAGGGCAGTCAACATGATGCCATTGAATCTGGAAATAGCAAGTTCAGTTGGGAGAATGAGTAGTTTGTATAGAATGTGGAGTGTATGAGTAAGAGTTTTGGTAAATTAAGACTAGAAAGGTAGGTGGGAGTCAGATTGCAAAGAATGCCAGGATATTGAGTTTGTATTCTATCCCTTGGATAATGGGGAGCCACTGAAGATTTTTGAGCAAAAGAGTCAGATGATAAGACCTATGAAATAAGAAGATTTCTTTGGAAGCTGTATGGATGGGCTGGAGAAGGGAGATAGAGACAGGAAGATTAATTATGTGGCATAGTAGCTATCAAAATATCATCAAAAGATGGCAAGACCTTGGGTGGCAGCAGTGTGAGTAAAAAAAAAAAAAGAGAGAGAAAGATAAGACAAATATTGTTAAAGGAGGAGACAGAGCAAGAACTTGGTAACAGAGGACTGTCAACTAATTGTACTGGGAGATGTGTGATTTAGAGTGAGAGGAACTGGTTTTGAAATCTAGTTCTTATGTGATCTTAGCCAAATCACTTACCTCTTGGTTTTAGTTTCTTCATCTGTAAAACAGAAGGATCAAGCTAGATAAACTCTGAAGTTTCTTTTAGCCATAGTTCTAGTATCCTTTGATCCTTGTAGCTCTAAATATATGATTCTAGGGTCCTATGGGATGGGGAAGAGGGTGGCAATGAAGCATAAGAGAGATGATGTTTCCTATTTCAGACACTTGGGAGACTGGTGCTGCCATGAGCAAAACTAGTACCTTATTTATAGCAAATACTCTGGTTAATGGAAGGCTCTCAGTTAATGGATGTTTTCACACTATATTTACCAAATGTAAACACATTCTCTAAGATATAAAAATAGCATATCAAATATATGAAATTAAATATCCTTAATTTTATTTAATTTGAAGTTAATTTGAAGAATCTCTCTCTTACATGTCATCCAATCATCATGGTTTGAGTGTCTAATTGTATAGGACCTTGCGCAGGAAAGCTTAAAAACAAAAAAAAAAAAGAATAATAATATGAGATAGCAATGACATAAATTAGAGAGCTAAATGAGTCATATACACAGAAGGGACTATGAGATCCCCCAAAATGTTCAGGGAAGGTTTGCTGGAGGAAGTGAGATTTGAACAGTTCCTTGAAGTGTTAATAAAATCTTGATAAGGGAGATATGGAGGGAGGGCATATTAGACAGGGAGAAAGTAGGAACAAAAATACAGAAGTAAGGCATTTAAAGATGGCAGGAAGATCAGTTTAACTGGAGTGGAAAAACTATATCAAGATAAAAGGTGGGAGAGAAAACTGGGTAGGTATACTATAGACACTTATAACTATGAGTGGCGTATATGCATTTGGAAGCGGCAGTGTGGTATGAGTGATAGGACTTTGGATCTAGAGACAGAGAACCTGGATTCAAAGCTCAGTCCTAATATCTTTGAGCCTCAGTTTCTTCAACTGTAAAGGATTTAGATGCAATGGCCTCTAAAATTCCTCCTAGTTCTAGAGCTATGATCTTATGCTCTGGATAAGGACCATACCTAGTGAGCCAGGAAACCTACGATCCTATCAGTTCCCCTCTCTGAAGCAGGTTTGAGTTCAAATTCAACCTGAGATACTTACTGGCCAAGTCTCTTATCCTTGTTTACCTCAATTTCCTCAACAATAGAGTATAGATAATAACAACACTTATTTCTCAAGATCGTTGTGAAACTTCAAATGGTATCATATTGTGAAGCACGTAGCACAGTGCTTGGCACATAGTAGGTACTATATCAATGTTTAGTCTTTATCTATAAAATGGAGATATTAGTAATACATAATCTGGCAACCTCCCAGGGTAATTGTGAGTTCAGTGTACTATCTCCCAGAGTTCTTACTATTTTCCTTGGGCTGTTCATTTGACCTTCCCCCTCCCTCCTCCTAGATATGTATAAATTTCTTAATGAAAAGTAACCATGGAGATCCTGCCCTAGTGAAACTTGGTGGGGGCTGGGCGGGAGAACGTGGAAACAGGGAAGGACAGAGCCAGTGCCCAGAAATGCCCCGCTGAGAAGGGAGCATCCCTTTCTCACTGGAGTCCTGCCAGAGCCCATAGAGGCCCCGGGGACTAAGTTAGGCTCCCAGAGGAGAGGAAGAAGCCTCGCTGCTTCTCTGCAGAGAAGGGGTTAAAAGCTCCACAGCCCAGTGAGGGTTGTGTAGGCAGGCAGGCAGGCAGGCAACTAGCTCGGTTCTGCGAGGGTGCAGTGATCAGTGAAGCAGCAGAATTCAATTTGCAGCAGTGACCTAAGAGGGGCTATTTTTAGTAAGAAAATAGGTCAGGGGATGTGGTGGTGCAGACTGACAAATGAACAGCCTTCCCCCTCCCCCTTTCCCCGGGGGGCTTGTTTCCTTCTCTCTCACAGGAGGGGAGCGCAGGAGGTGAGGAAGGAAGCTTGATTAGACACCGCAGCAAAGCCGGAGTCTGGGCTTTCATTGTGAAATAATTATGGGGAGGGGAGAACGGAAAACATCTTCTCCCCCCGCCCCCACCGGATGCATGGGGGCTTTCCGCCTGGGCTGCATTGGAGGGGGCCCCTAGAAGGTGGAATGGCTACGGTGTTCTGCTTCTGGATGGATGCGCTGTCCAGGTACCCGGCAAGAAAAGGAACGCTGTGTCTCCGCTGGCTCCTGAACTCCTGGTGGCAGCAGGAGCACGCGTTCTGTCCGGCAGCGGCGCTGGCCCCGAGCGCAGTGGCCGAGGGGATTAGGTAACAGCCCCGCCAGGCCGCCCTTTTGTTGATTCCGAGCTCCCTCGCAGGTCAGCGTCCCGGCTTCCTGAGTGGGCTCGGGAAGCCGTAGCCCTGTAGCTGTGGTTGGAAGAGGGCGATACCTGCTGGGGGCGGGGAACACCAGGAGACCTCCATAAGACAAAAAGCCAGATGCTTTGGATCAGATCCTTGTACCTCCAGCCTTTTAAAAACTGCAACGCCTGCTCCTAGGAAATGCCACCTGCCAGCACAAAGCATGCTGTAGCTCCCATGCTGCTGGCACAGGGGAAGGAGACAGGCTTGTTAACAAAATGCACTAATTGACTCGGGGCAGTAATTTTTCGTGTCTGCATCAGCCACCACAAACCAACGCAAAAGGGTCCCAATGGAAACCCACCTTTATTTCCAACATGGCATGCCCTTTGTATTGGCAATTTCTGCCAGTTCTTATGGTTTAGGCTAAAGACCCTCTAGCACCATGAACAGCGCATTGAACCTGGCTCTCTTTAAGCTGGGATGCCAGTAGTTAGGAATCCTAGCATTAGAACTGGAAGAGATCTCAGAGACCATCTAGTGTCCACTCCCTCCCCCACTCCCCCATTCACTTCAGAGTTAAGCATCTGAGGTTCAGAGCTGGCACACAAATGGCAGCCCTAGAAATGGAACTCAGAACTCTTGACTCCAAATTGAGCACTTTCTCCACTCTCTGCACACAATCGTTGCTGGCCATATCTCCTGGCAAGGTGCATTCTAAGAGTCCACTTACCTTAGGATACATAGTGAAGGATTATTAAATATCTAAATCTAACTGTGCAAGAAAAAACAAATTAAAATCACAATTAGCAGACTTGGAAGGGATCCTAGAGCACACAACTTCTAATGTAAAAATGTAAAAAAAAAAAAAAAAAAAAAAAAAAGCACCATTTAATCCATTCTCCTCATTTTACAAAGGAAAAAAAACTTAGGTCCGGAGAAGACTCTTTGTAGATAATTTTAGAGGGGTCAGGACCCCAGAGGTCGCCCTCAGTCACATGGCTGTGGGCAAAATTAAGATTAAAACTATGGTGTCTGACTCTTAATCTCTGGTTCTTCCTTTTGTATCCCAGCTTCCCAAGGTCACACAATTAAGTGGCATAGCCAGTGGTAGAATGAAGGTACCCAGGCTCCTTATCTCTCAATTTCTGCTATGCTGGATTGGGTGCCTTTAGATTTTACTTTAATTTAGAATGACACATGGGGGAAAGGGCATTTTTGGCTGTGCTACTGTTTCTCTGTCCCTTAAGTAATATGTTCCTGAGATATGACCTGCATGGGAAAGACCAACAGTAATAATCTGGTTGGAAATGCTCAGGTGTAGAAGCAAAGTATTCTGTTCCTGGCCCTGTGCCCATCATTTGTTCCACTTTGGATCAGGTCCACAGCTTGCATTTTTTCCACTTTGATCTGGTCCCAGTGTGAAGAAGGGATTTGCCGCTGCCTGTCCTCTTTGTCTTTTCTTCTTTTGCTGTCCCCTTGTCCCCAGGCTCTCCCCACTGCAGTGAAGGTCTTCTTGTCTCCTCATGCTGTTCTAGGTTGGAGTGCATCCTCGGGTATCACCCCATGCAGCCAACCCAGCAGTTTACAGTCATTGCTGGCAAATGTAAAGATAGACTCCCATACAGAACACATCAGTGACTGAGGAGCTAGATCCCTGGGGGCTTCGCTTTTAAATTATGCCCCTTTTCTGAGGGTGCAGCATCAGCTGATGAGCCCCAAGATCTCCAAATCATGGTCACTCAGTTTTCCAAGCCTATCCCTGCTGCTCACAGCATCTCCCACTGAGCCAATCTGTGACCTTTCCAGGTGCACAAGCTGGTCTTACAGGAGCATTCTGGGATTGCATTTTGCCACTTAGCTCTTAGCATCAGGGTGGAAAATTCCTAATGGGTATCTCTTTTCAAATTTAGTGTTGTTTAAAAAAAATGGATTTGTTACATCTCTATTTCATTCATGGCACCCAAATGAATACAATCATAGCCTTGTTGGTAATTTAAATCCCAGGCCTCCAAATACAAACTAGGCGAGATGCCTCTTGCCTTTATGATGATTCCAAAGGCAACAGCCCTCCTCCCACCCCATTTTATCAGTGTCCTTTCATGCTATTTCTACTTACAAAGTCTCCCTAGTATCAGACACATCTATATCTTAGAAGATGATGCACCAAAGTCAAGACAGCTTATTTTTTAAGTAATTTGGGGGTTGGGTTTATTCCCACCCCCTCTTCATAAGATAGAACTAAAACTCCAGGGATTAGGTCAGATATACATGGAATCAAAGGTATCTACCCATATGCAATCTTGAATTTAGGAACAGGAGAGAAAGCAGATGGGAGTGGTAGGTAATTGAGCATTTGTATGGGCATGAGCTTCATTTTGGATGTTGACTCTCTGAGGAGCCTTATACACTGCTTCTTGTGATTCCTAGGGGTTATAAAACTACATAAGCATCATTGAGGATTTAGGGAGGAATCTGTGATTGTATTCTGTGTCTTTAGGGACTTAACACATGGAGTAAGGAATTTATTTTTTATAATCTCTTGGTAATAACTTTCCACTCCAAACTCAACTCTTAATGAATAAAGGTAGAATGTGTAGAAGGATTGATTTTGTTTTCATTTGGTCTCACTTATCATTTCTGCAGTCCTTTTGGCTGCATTTGATCATGTTTGTAGTTTACTTACTCCTTGAATTTCTTTGTGCTTTTGGCTTCTTCAAAAATAGGGAACTCTCCCAGAGCTCTATCTCCTACACCTATTACTACCTCCCATACCAGGAGAAGTCAGAGACTGGATTGATTTCCTTTTCATCTCCTCCCTGGAACCTGGTACTGTGCTTTTGTATGCAGTGGGGAAGTGTCTTCAAACAACTAATCCACAAAAAATGGTTAAATCCCTACATCTTAATATAACCCAGAAAGATCTGTCCCAAAGTCAGATTCTATAACACTATAAGCAAAGGTTTTTGTTTTATGATTTGAAATATTAGTAACTAAAAAGAAATCCCTCTTCCTAAATGATCCCATATTATTGAACAAATTTTGATTAGTTTCTTTGGGTTAAACATTACCACCCCCTTCAGCAGTCTTTCTAAATTAACTCCCTCTAGGAGTAAGGAGACATGCTAACATCCTCTGGGAAGTAGGACCATATTTATACTTAGGCATGAGGTCTTTGGAAGCAAGCTGGATAATATCATGCTTGGGCTGTTATTGAGGAGATTCATTTTTAAAGGGGAATTGAACCATATTACTTCTGAGGTACCTTCTAACTCCAAAAGTATTGAGATCTTGAGAAAGTATTGTATTGAAAGGGAAATAAAGGCCAAGAGAATGAAAGCCCTGCCTATCTGCTAAAGTAAAATCTTGGATTTCCTTCATTGGAAACACTGGGCAAACCAACCCCTTGGAGTTAAGAACCTTCCCCCCTTCCTCTCTCCCTCTTTTAAATACAATGAGAAAAAACCTACTTTATCTCCCAGGTTCTGTGCAAAGGCGTTAAATTCATTCTACTATGCAGGGCATTTGACTTATCAAGATGGATATAATAGAGGAGGGTTTTTGTGTGTTTTCCAATTATATTGTAAGCTTTGAAAATGCTTGCAATTTGAGGGTGGGCATAGTATAGTCAGGGGTCCTCAAACTCCAGATGCAGCAGCTGAGGACAATTATCCCCCTTACACAGGGCTATGAAGTTTCTTTATTTAAAGGCCCACAAGTTTTTGTTTTTATTATAGTCCAGCCCTCTAGCAGTCTGAGGGACAGTGAACTGGCCCCCTATTTAAAAAGTTTGAGAACCCCTGGAGACAGAGAGCCAACTATGGAGCCAGGAAGATTTAAGTTAAAAGTCTTACCACTGACATTTACTATCTTGTCTTGCTGGGCAAGCCACTTTATAGGCAGTTAGATGCCATAATGGAATCTGGAATCTGAAAGATATGTGTTCAAATTCTACTTCAGCTACTTAATAGCTGTATGACCACGGACAAGTCTTTCAATTTCTCTTAGTCTCAATTTTCTCCCCTGAAAGATGGACACAATAGTATCTATCTCACTGGGCTGTTGTGAATAAACAACAAACCTTAAAGCATATAGATACTTTATTATATAAATGTATCATCATCATCTTCATCCCACCTCTTAGTGCTTTAGGCAAATCTATAAAACTGAGTTTCAAGGAAGGTACCAACCTGCATTAGTAAAGGGGACTTCCCTAACTGGAGCTCCCAATAAAAGAAATCACAGTTTCATCACCTATTCCTATGATAGGAGGGAGAAATATACACAACTGATAATGATGCTATGGATGATGATATCACGACAAAGCATAAATGCAGCCAAAATGTTATGAGATTTGAATCAGGAGAGTTAATCTTCACCCAGAGAAGAATGAGGAGGTCCAGGAAAGCTCATGAAGGAGGTGGTGCCATGCTTTGACCTTGGAGAAAGGACCAGTGGAGGTGAAGAGGTAATCTGCAACCCCCGTCTTTCCCTATTTATGTCTCTGACCTCACACAGGGATAGGAATTCTTCATGTTTAGCTGAATGTGAACCACACATCCCACCATACACCTCTCTCATCCTCCTGTAGGAAGCTATGACACATGCTCAGACACATCAATGCCGTGGAGATGTGATCTTGAGAAAGATCTCCTTACTTATCTGATCATGGGTTAGGGGATTACATTATTTTGGCTTTGGAAATGCTAGAGATTAACTGTAGAATTTTGACCTCCCTCTCCAGGGAAGATCATGAAATCCCAAGAATTTAGGCTATGTCTATAGATCCTTTGATACTCATCACTGGGATACTCATCACTTTGGACTCTTGGGATGAGCACAATTATATCTGTAGGACCAATCAATGTATAACTCATGCTAAGGAATAGGAAAGGCCAGGTGATGGATGAATGCAGAACCAAAGAAGAAGGGGATTTAATCCAATCCCCAAGAAGCTGCAGAATATTTTATGTGATTTAGAGGTGAAGAAGTTCTGCTCAGTGAGCTTGGAGCCGATTCCATTTATAGATTGATTATCTAGTCTTTTTGTTCTCATCTTTCTCTCCCTCCCTTTACCCCGCTGGGCTCTTTCCTTGCTTGTTAGTCCCTTAACCAGACATCCAGCTGGGGGAAATAGAAAAGTACTTGGAAGTCAAGCTGAGGTTTGATTGGGATTTACCAAAGGAAGAGATTGAAACTTTAGGTGGAAACCCTTGTATGAGGGACACCTGTGTGCACCAGTGGTCTGAAACTGTCAATGGAAAGGGAAGTACACTCTACATAAGGTAATTGTGGAAATCGGTTGTCTTTTGAACCAGGTTATTCATCACATTCCCTCCCTTCTCTGGTGTATTGTGTCAAAAATCTCTCGAGAGTGCGGGTATCTTTTAATAGTAGCCCTTTCCAAACTGGGCTGAGTTGTTCCTTCCTCCCAAGGATCTTCCGATTAGCCTTGTCCAAAGAAAGGTGGCCCTTGATTCTCTGCTTTCTCAGCCTCCTATAAGATCTTCAGTCCTCTTCCTCAGGTGGGCTTTTGAATATGAGATTTACTCATTACAGAGACTACAGCTGTTCAATCTCCATATGTTGATCCCAGAAGCTAGACAATAGAAACTAATGTTATTTTAGAAACAATTTTTAAAACGCATTTTCATCAAACATTGCCATGAAATGCTAGAGCTGAGGTCTTCAGTGTATCCCTGCAGAGTTGTGATTAGAGCCTTCAGCTCCAACATTGAAGCTGATTAACCCCTTAATATCTTCTTTCCAGGAGAATTGTTCTCTTCACACTGATTTAAAGTGAGCATAGGAGTTCATTCTTCAGACTAGCCCTACCACCTTATGTCTGGGAGGTTTTAGGGGAGTGCATTATGCTGAAGGATAACTTGCTTTTTCTCAAAGAACTTAGAAATCAAAGATCATAGATTTTAAGGTGGAAGTGACCTTAGAGATGGAGTTAAATCCTCCTTATTTTACAAGTGAAGAAATTGAGTTTGAGGGTCAATATAGCCAGCAGATAATCTGTTGCAGAATTTCAACGCAGGTAATTTTTTGTCACTAAGTCTAGCACTCATACCAATCTATCAAGCCATTTCTTGATATACTAAGCTCCCTGTTGCCTCCTGGAATTGTAACTATGTGTCTCTGGACAATTAACTTTACCTCTCCCTCTGCCTTACTTTTCTCTTCTGCAAAATGGAGATAATAATAGTACCTATTTTACAGGTTTGTTGGGAGAGTCAAACAAGATCATAAAAAAGTACCCTGTAAATTGTGGTGGAAAAACTATATAAATGTCGACTTTTACCCCTGGAAAAGATGGGATAGTGCAGAAGTTCTACAAATGCAATTCAGGGATCCCCAAGAATCCTCTTTCAGTGAGTCTGTGAGGTTAAAAAAAATCCAAAAATTATTTTTATAATAATACTAAGACATGAAAAATTTTAATATAGCAAATATTGAAAGGTGTCTAAGTGGATAGAGTACCAGGCCTGTAGTCAGCAAGATTCATCTTTCTTGAGTTCACATCTAGCCTAGATAATTAATATCTGTGTGACCCTAAGCAACTCACTTAAGCCTGTTTGCCTCAGTTTCCTCATCTATCAAATGAACTAGAAAAGGAAATAGAGTTCTCTACATTAATGAAATCACAGAACTAGTCAAATAGATTAGCATTAGATATAGATACTTAAACAGATGTGTATGTATTTGATTCTGAAATTTGAAGCCTTCCAAAATCTGGGTCTACACTGTTTTCTACATTACATTACATTACATTCTACATCCTTGCAACTCACCTTCACATACTCTCTTGGCCAAAATGGAATCCTTTTTGTTCTTCATTCTTGTTCTGCCTTCTCCCTTGTCTGTGCCACTTGCCAGTCATGGCATGATCTTCCTGATGTCATGGTCTAGAGACAACACCAATCACAACAACTGTTCCTATAGCTGGAGTAGAATCCTCCTCTTGCTTCCATCTTTAGAAGTCCCTCCCTCCCATCCTTTAAGGTAGTAGGAGTTTTTAACTTGGGATTCACAGACAAAGGGTTGTGTGGACAGATTCCAGGTAGTCTGTAAACTTGGATGAAAAAAAAATTACATATTAATTTCAGCACTTTTTTTTGGTAATTCTATGTATCTTATCTTATGCATTGTTTGGAAAAGGAATGTCAAAGTGGTTTGTGATGTCAAAAAAATTAAAATCTCTTGCCTTAAGCCCTATTTCAGGTTTTATTTCTTTCATAAAAGCTTTTACTCCCCCCAAAATGTGACTTTTTTTCTCCTTAAATTTCTCATAATATCTTCCCTGAACCTTAATGTAATACAGTAAAATAGTTGGATACAGTAAAAAAGAAGACTAATACAGAGTCAGAGGACCTGAGTTCATGTTCCCCATCTGTGTGTCTTCAGGCAGTTTATGATACCTTTCTAGATGTCAGTTCTCTCATTTATAAATGAAAAGATTGAACTAGATAATGCTCTAAAGTTCTTTCTAGCTCTAAAACTTATGAACTTTCTTCTATCATGGTTTTCTGTATATATGATTCCTTTTCCATCCTGCCTTGATAAGACTATAAGCTTTTTGAGCGCAAAGACTGTTTCTGACTAATGTCCTCAACATTGACCTTGCATGTAGCAGGTGCCAAATTGAGATATTTGTCTAAGTTGAAATCAATAAACTGTGTAGGCTCTTCTGGTGTAAGGATTCAGATAAGAGAAGAAAATTAAAAAGAGAATGAGATCAGTAAATCCTTGGTTCATTGGTGTTGGTTTGCTATTAGTCATCTTCTAAGGAGCCAGGCCTTTAGTGGGTTGGAATGGTTCTTATGGTGATGAACAGATGTAGGTTCTGTTCTGTGCCCCATTTCCTCTTCTAATATTTGTTCACATCAAGTTCATTGGATATGACTACATTGGAGCGATAAAGAGATTTTGTTATCTCTAGCTCCCATCTTCCCAATCAATCACCAAGGTTTGTAACATTGGAGTTCTCTTTGACTCTTCCTCTTATTTACCATTCCTTCCCCACCAAACCAATCATTTTCCAAGCCTTGTCTAATTTGAGCATATTACATCTTTGAGATATCCCCTTCTTTTTATTCATATAGCTACTCCTTAAGAACATCCACCAGAACTATTGTACTAACCTAGTAGGTTCTCCCTGCTTATAATCTCCTCTCTTCAGCCCAGCATCTTCACATTTGCCCAAATCATTTTTCTGAGGAGCATAGTTTTGACTGATCTATTCTTTTGCTCAGAAACCTTAAATAACTCTACATTGGTTATAGGATAAAATAAAGACCATGGAATTTAAGGTCCTCCATGAACAATCCCAACTCCATTTCATAGTCAACTTTATAAATTCCCCACTCCAGCCAAACTAGAATGTTATTCCATTTCTATAATGAGATCCTTATTCATTTTTATCTCCCCAAATCCTTAACTTCTGTAAATGCCTGTTGACACTATTTTTTAAAAAAAATTATTTTATTTTATAATAACTTTTTATTGACAGAACCTATGCCAGGGTAATTTTTTTACAACATTATCCCTTGCACTCGCTTCTGTTCCGATTTTTCCCCTTCCTCCCTCCACCTCCTCCCCTAGATGGCAAGCAGTCCTATATATGTTAAATATGTTGCAGTATATCCTAGATACAATATATGTTTGCAGAATCGAACAGTTCTCTTGTTGCACAGAGAGAATTGGATTCAGAAGGTATAAATAACCCGGGAAGAAAAACAAAAATGCAAATAATTTACATTCATTTCCCAGTGTTCTTTCTTTGGGTGTAGCTGCTTCTGTCCATCATTTATCAATTGAAACTGAGTTAGGTCTCTTTTTTACACTATTTTTGACACTCTCTTAATTTTCCTTGTATTTTCTTTCTTCTTGTACATGATAGAACCCTTGGTATAACCCATGGTATGACCCTAACCCTTCCTCATTGAATGTAAGCTTCTCAACAATAAGGATTGTTTTATTTTTATTTATTTATTTGTTTTTATTTTTATTCATTTTCCTAGTGCCTTATGTATAGATCCCTAAAACTGAACTTGAGTTTAGCTCACCTACATGCTATTACTTGGCAGGGGAAATGTACTTTTAGTGGCCACTGGCTTTCCTCATTCTGGTTATTCACTCTGTAGATGTGTGTTGACGTAGAAAGTAGGATTCTAGGTAAGTATGCACATGCAACAGTGTAAACCTGTCGCTATCATGAGAAAAGCCAAAATCCTGGATTCATGGGAGGTCATGAGGGACTCATTTCATTTCCACAATCATGGTAAGCATCTACTCTATGGCTCTGGTGGGGAGCATACCACTTGTAAATTCAGTATTTTGGTCCTTGAACATCTGAAAAGGGGACCAAGATGTAAGACTAAATTGCAAAAATGAAAATTTGCTTTGCCAGCACCTGGAGCCCATCAAGCTGCTGAGTAACAGCCAGCCCGATTCATCTCAAACAAAATGCATCCAGGAAACCCAATTTCCTTCTTGGACAGAGTAGCTGACCTTGCAGATTGAGGGGAAGCAGCAGACCTGGAATCATTCAATTGAATAAGGACTCTGCTGCTATTTCTCTCCATGAACTCATTGGCACTGATGGATAAACCATATGGTGACGGCAGGAGGCTCTGGGTTGCCAGCCTTTGAGGGGTGTTATCAGGGGTCTCATCTCTAAGGGCCCTGTTGCTGGTCCAGTGCTGTGATCTGGAATGGAAATAGGGGGAAACCCATGATTCTATAGCTATTAGGGAATCCAATTCAGAATAATTCATGTGAATGGGAAAATTCAACTTGTTTAGTTGATTCAATATACTCCTTGATGCAGAATAGTAAATACTCCTTTCCAAATTTGAGAGATGAGAGGGGATAAAGAAAGGGAAGAGATGGAGACAGCAGTTAAGGGCTTCATGGAGTACTGAAAATTGTTCTGGGCTGAGAATTTTAAAAATTGAATATTAGTCAACTCATTATATGACTGGGTGAATTATGAAGCTTCTCTGGACCTTACTTTCCCTATCTGTAAAGTAGGGGATGACCCCTAAGATCTTATCCAGATCTAAGACTCTGTGAATCTCATGTTCAGCATACTAATAAGGAATCTGTAAATTTAAGGTGAAATGTTTGGAGGGGAGGTGAAGGTGGTGGGAGAGACAGAGAAAGAAAGATGAGAGATGATGATATCCATATGATATGTAGAGGAGTCCTTTTTTTCTCTACTATCGCACTCTTCTAAAGGTCATCTTTGGAGGCTAGCTAGGCTCATTGAAGTACATGGACATGTTAGTTGCAGGGAGGATTCTAGGAAGAATCAGAAAGCAGAGAATTCTTGACTTTTCAGAAACAAAAGGAGGCTATCTAAGAGAGATGATATAATGAGATGAGGGAGTGGCAAGAGGAAGAAGTGTTGACTATACACCTATAAAAAACTCCCATAGATCTAGGAATGAAGGAAAGCCTTGAAAAAAAGCCCCTGCTTTGGGCCCTTCTTCACTAGAATCCACTGAGTGTTTAACAAATAGGGACAGAATTATCCCAGTTCCAGGAAGACTATTTTGAATGTTAGAAAGATTTTTCACTGGTGAGAGAACTGTGCTGCCACAGGATGTTGGAAAAGATGACTTTGAGCATACCTTCTGGTCTCTTTCAGGTTTCATTGACCTGGACATCCATTTTGGTTCCAAAGTCAGTTTTCCTAACCACTAATGACTCAATTAAGCTTTCAAACAATTGTGTTCAGTGCCCAAAATACCCTTTAAAAGGGACCTTGGTAGGTCACCTGAGCTATGCCCACCTCACTTAAAGATAAACATAAAGAGGAAATGTCATGGATGGTTCTTTTTAGAAATTGGTGGCTATTATTTGGACTGGCTGCCAGAATTTGGGAGTGGCACTTGGGGATGGTAGGATGGACTGGGGAATTCCATCATGGGGAAGAGAATAAAAAAGAATGAGAGCTTGGCTTTGGTTTCAGACAATGCAGCAGTGAGCCTCTTAATATCTAAATGTCTGAAAGGGTTCTCTCACCTTTTGTTACCTATACCTACATGCATGGGACACTAGACCATCCCAACCTACAGGGTAAAGGCAACTCCTTATACCACTTTTATGCCTTTAGATAAAGAGAAAAACAGGATTTCCCCACTTTTCCTATGCTTTCTGGGGCCCTCTGAGTAACTAGCCCCTCAGCAAGCTGAGTCACTGGTTTTCAGCAAGTGGGTACATCCTGTGAGTTTAAAGGATTGAGCTCAAGTGGGTGTTTCGTGTCAATGCAATGTTTGAGTAACACTTCCAAATAAGACTCAGTGGAATTAGCAGGACTTGGAATCAGTAGATCAGAGAACTCTCAGCAGCCCTCCCAGTATCCTCATCTCTTGTGGGACCCTGTCTGCCTTAAAGGGGCTGCTTAGGGGGTAGCTGCCTTTTTGTCAGGCCATCTTAGTGAGAACTACACTCCCAATCCCCCTAGGTTTCCTCTGGGCTAGCGGTGCTATGGTATACTTTCTTTCCATCCAGAGCAGCCTCTGTTGATCCATTTCTTTGGGAAGGTAAAAGTGAGTGACGGGAGGCAGCAAAATTGATCTTTGTGGTACTCCAAGAGTCTGCTATCTGCAGCTCTCGCTAGCCAATCCCTCCATTTGGCCTGCCTGCCATTGTCACCATCATCACTGCTGCTGTTTATCCCTGCTTTAGTCCCCGGGAACTTCTGGTCAGTCTTCTGTGCTTTTATCCTCCTCCTTAGTTGCACATCTTTGTAATTTCACATTAGAGATAACATTTATACCTGTTGCTCAGCATATGATAGATGTGCGGTGCTTTCTCCTGCTTTAATAGAAACACAAATACAAATGTCAGTATTAGAAAGTTCTGATATCTTCAATTCCCCTATAGATTTTGACTGCTCCAATTATGCAGCCTGACTGGCACTGATGGAGTGTGTGTCACGTTCCTTGGGAGAGCTTACTTGGAAGGGCTCCACGGAGACTGTCCCAACTGCTGGGGAGCTGCTGTTTCCTGTTTCTGCTTTTGTGCCTTAAATCACTTACATACCCATGAACTTTACTAATTGAATTTAACAAGATAGAACCGAGACTACAGAAGGGGAAATAGCTCTAGGTATGATGATGGAGAACGCAGTACCTTTGGGTATGAGAGACAGGGTGTGTGAAGGTGATTAGACAAGGAGCTATCCATTGGGACTTAACCTTCAGCCTTTTTGGAGGAGGGAGCTCACATGTTTAGGAAAGAAAGTATGTATGTATGTATGGATGAAAAATAGTTAGGAAACCTCCATAATTACCCTTCACTCCATTTTAAGGACTTAAACCTTGGATTACCAGTACATACCAGCTCCTTCACCAACTTCTCTCAAAGGTGGCTTCAACTCAGTACTCGAGCCTAGCTTTTTTCTCCATTTATCTATATACTTCCTATTTTTCCAGCATTTATCTATATACTTCATACTCTAGCAACTTTACTATCAGTATAATCAGGTGGATTAGATTTTAAAAGAGAATGTTTGGAGTGATAATGGCAAAGGTCTAAAAGTAATAATGAATTAAATGAAGATACCAACCCCACTTCTTGGCCTTCTGAATGAGGCAAATTGAAGGATACATAAAAGAATTAAAATGTTTTTTGGTAATAGAATGAAGGTTCCAAAGGATATACTATAAGTGAAAGGAAGAAGAAAGGGATTAGGAAGGTAGAACAGAGTTGAATAGGAAAAAGATTACCTGGAGAAGTAGCAGAAGTTCCTGCCTAGGTTAGCAGATATAGGTAACAAAGATTAAGGGAACAGTAAATTGATAGGCAAGCTAGAGGAAGAAGTGAGCCATAGAGAATAAATGTTGAATAGCCAATATCCTCTAATGGTGAAGCTTCTAGGACTAATCACTCTAAAGCTTCCAATTAGATTAGTAATGCGATGGGAGACTCCAGAATTTTTTGCTTAGTGTTTTGGACTGGATGAATCTGCTCCCATAGTGTTTACTGTTACTATAGTAGGAAAAATAGGATATATGCAACTATAATACAAGAGAGAATTTGAAAATAAAATACAGGAGAGATATGTGAGGAGAAAGGACATTTCCAGCTGGAGGAATCACAGAAAGCTTTCTGGAAAGAGTAGAAGATAAGTTGGACTTTGAAAAAAAAAAGGAAAGAATCAGAGTCAGATTATTGTAGAATTGGAAGGAATCCCAATAGTCATCCAGTCCAATTCATTTACAAAAGTAATTCTTACTAACATACCCAATAAATGGTCCACCTCTATTCCAGATTAGAAAGGGGTAGCAATCGCCTTTGGAGGCAAGCCCATGCTACTTTGGAATACCTCAAATTTAAGAATTTTTTCCTGACATCAAGCCTAAATATACTTTGCAGTTTCAGCCATTGCTCCTGATTATATCTGCTAGAATAAGTCTAAGTCATCTTCTATTTGACAGTACTTCAAATTCTTGAAACACAACTAGTTGTGTTTCTTTTTTTCTACTCTTCCTTCAGCAGTCTTTATATGTCATGTACCCAAGATCTTTCACCAATCCTGCGTGACGTCCTTCAGACATGCTCTCAACTTATCAATGTTATATAAAAATATCAATGTTATATCAGTAACCATGATATCTAAAACTGAACATTTTTAGATGTCCATTTTTAGGTGTTTTTTTTTTCTAGATGAGTCTAATGAAGGCAGAATGGGATTCTAACCTCCCCATTCCTGAAATTTATGCCTCTTTTAATGTATCTCAAAATGGTTACCAATATCACAAGGCTGGTTCGTTGAACTTACAATCCAGTAAAACCCCCCATTATTTTTCAGAACTGCTCTCTATCCATGCCTTCTGTTCATACATCCATTGCTTTTTTATATCTAAGTGTAAGACTTTACATTTATCTCTATTGAATATCATCTTATTCAATTCATCCCAATGTTCTTCTGTCCCTTTTGCATATGATCATCAGATGTATTAATTATCTAAGTCTTGTGGCATCTGTAAATTTGATGAACATATCATCCATACCTTTATTCAAGTTATTGATAAAGATGGTAAACAGAACATGACCAAATATAGATCCAAATATAGATTCACTCTATTGGAATCTTCCTACCATTCTAACATTAAACTACTAACAAGTATTCTTTGAATTTGACCAGCCAGCCAGGTCTGAATTGAATAGGTTGAGATGAAAAGATGGAGACACTTGCCTTTCTTTCATAGGAAGGGAGCCAACTTGAGAAAAGCCACAGAGAAAGGAGAACAGAGGATCAGACTGGTATGAGAAAAAGTAGTTCATTTTTGCAGAAATGTATGGTAGGTAAAGGGAATTAAATAAAATAATATATTATTTTATAGAATTTGATTACAAATATGAAATCAAACTAAATAGGACTCAGAAACTATTTTGGAATCAGATGATGGAGGGCTTTGAGTGCCAAGATAAGAAGTGTAATTTGGTAAGTAAATGGGAACCATCAAAGATTTTGATTAAAGGAATAGCCAAGTTTCATTCTTGGTGGCAACTATTCATGTGCATGGATTTTTTTCAGGGTCCCATTTTATATGTTTTCATTGACAGGATCACAAGAGGAAAGAAGGCTGTGGATGAGGTTTTGCAGTTACCACTAGAGGGGGCATGGAAATAGGTGGTAGGTTTGCTGCCAAAATTAACGGGCCCAAACCTTAAATTTCAACCCTTTGATCTAGGGCCAGCCTCGAAGCTTTGTGGAAGACTTTTGGCCACCTGATCCATGAGCCCTGCTGAGGGAGAACATTTGTCACCTAGGGCAAGGCTGACGGTGGGGAAAGGGAGGGTCAGCTCACATGCACACGACAGGGTGACATGAGGATAGTCTGTCCTGTCCCTGGCTGTGGGTTCAAACCGGAAGATGGCTGTCTGTGAGGACGTGCCATAATAAAATCCTTCAACTTTCGGTTTTCTTTTGTCAAAATCTGGACTCTGTAGCTCTTTCTAGTTTCCAAAGAGCTTTCTTTTTCTAGGAGGAATTTTCCAAACTTGAAACTCTTAATGTTTGTTCTTGAAAATGGCCTTAGGCTTTCCACAGGGGACTCATAATACTTAACCCAGAGTTCTGTCCATAGTAGACATTTAAAAAAATTGAGTTTTTTTCTTTTTTATTGAACTGAATTTAATTCATGAGCTTTTCACCATTTTTTGCTGCAAAGAAAATTAGGGGGTGAGGATGTAGCAAAGAGGGAGCCTCAGTTAGGACTAAATGGCTGGGCATCTTATCCATACCCAACCCCTCCCACCTGCTTCCAGACTCCTTGCCATGCAGTGGGCAAGGCTGTTGGGCTATTCATAGCACATTCTTGCCCTTTTGAATGCACTTGAATAGTTCACATTGACCCATCAGGGAACTGTGTGCCCAGCTCATTCCCTGCTCGGGTATCATGTCCAGCAGCCCTTACAGAACATAGAACATGAATGAGGTCACAGTAATGTTCTCTCAGTTTCTATCTGTACTACCTTTCCTTCTTCTCCCCTCTATTTCCTGCCCCTAGACTCTGTCCTCATCCAACCTGGTATAATCACAATGGTCTGGAATAGGATCATAGCATGGACCAGAGAATACCGAAATGGAAAAAAATCTTAAAGACCATCTAGTTCAAGTCTTTCATTTTATAAAGAAAATGAAACCTTGGGAAGGGAAAGGATTGTCTTTGTATCACCCAGAAAGTAAATGGCAGAGCCAAGATTTGACCAGGTCTTCAATTCCCAATCCAGCATTCTTTCTTTTATACTGGATTCTTTCCAACCTACAGTCACTTTCAGATGAAGTCTGTGAAATTTATGAATGGTTTTTGTAAATGAATTATTTCCCAAAAAAATCCCTTTCATGGACCTTCTTCCCCTAGCCTCTGACAGGAATCTTAGTGTCAACTCAGCATTTATGTTGCCTGAGACAGGGATCAAGTCTTATTTATTTTTGTATTTCCATCAGGGTTCTGTAAACAGAAGGTGTTTAATAATGAATATGAATAAGCGAAACTTTGAAACTTTCCCCAAGGCCTATAGTCTTTGTTTTATGACTTTTTCTAGAATTCAGTTATACTGTTTATTTGGGCATTTTATTATATTGGGCACTGTTATATATTACATTTTCTATTTCACTGATATGGATCTTATCTCCCAGAGAGATAATTATTTTCCCCTTCCATCTCTCTCATGGAGAGTAGATTTTGAACCTATTTTATACCATCCACTTCATCTCACCCCTAAGATATAAAGCATATACTAAATAGAGTATACAAAACCACATAATGCCAGATCTGATTGAGATTCTAGAAACCATCTATTCTAACACTAATTTTTTAAAATGAGTAAAACTGAGATTCAAAGCAGTCACAAGTTAGCAGTTCAGAGAGAACTTGGTAATTTGCCTTTTCATAAATCATGTCCAGGGCAAATAAACTTCCTTACAACTATGTCATCACCAGGCCCTGAATTGTTAGAAATATATTTTCATGAATAAGGGTTGACCAACCCTCATCCATATATTGGTACCAAAAGGCACCAAATCTGAACAAGTCAAGTGCATTGAATTCTCTTCTCTCCAACAATTACTTTGAGGTTATTCCCTTGAAAACTGGATTAACGAGGGAGTATTCTGTACACATTTAGGAGTTTGCGGCTCTGTACTGAGGACTGGACAGATTTAAGCCAAAGGCAGATCTTATTTCTGCTGTCAGGAGCTAACAGTCTGACACTGTATCAGCCCAGACAGACATGCAGTAAGGCTTTTGTATGTCATCTGCCCAAGGGCCACAGGCCAAAACTTAAGACTCCTGGACCCCTAAGAGAAAAATAGGTTATTATAGAATCATGGTCTGTGAGAGCTGGAAGAATTTTTAAAGTATTTCTTATTAAACCCCTTTAATTAATAGATGAGAAAATTGGGACCCAAAGAAAAGAAGAGATTTGATCAAGATCATACAGGAGCTTAGTGACAGAACCAAGTCTTCTTACTCCCATATATTACATAGCACATTTTCCATCTTTGAATACACAACAGCCATATGTGATTATATGAATGTGTCCCTATATATTTCTATTTATCTTATGGCTAAAGGTAACAATAATAATAATAGCCAACTTTTTCTTTTTTTCTTTCTTTTCTTTTCTTTTTTTCTTTCTTTTCTTTTCTTTTTTCTTTCTTTTCTTTTCTTTTCTTTCTTCTTTCTTCCTTCTTCCTTCCTTCCTTCCTTCCTTCCTTCCTTCCTTCTTCCTTTCTTTCTTTCTTTCTTTCTTCCTTCCTTCCTTTCTTTCTTTCTTTCTTTCTTTCTTTCTTTCTTTCTTTCTTTTCTTTTTTCTTTCTTTCTTTCTTTCTTTTCTTTTTTCTTTTCTTCTTTCCTTCTTTCTTTCTTTCCTTCTTTCCTTCTTCTTTCTTTCTTTCTTTCTTTCTTTCTTTCTTTCTTTCTTTCTTTCTTTCTTTCTTTCTTTCTTTCTTCCTTCTTCCTTCCTTCCTTCCTTCTTCTTCTTCCTTCCTTCCTTCCTTCCTTCCTTCCTTCCTTCCTTCCTTCCTTCTTCCTTCCTTCCTTCCTTCCTTCCTTCCTTCCTTCCTTCTTCCTTCCTTCTTCCCTCCCCCTCTCTTCCTCCCTCTCTCCCTTCCTCTTTCCCTCTCTCCCTCCCTCCCTTCTTTCCTCTTTCTTTCTTTCTTTCTTTCTTTCTTTTCTTTTTTCTTTCTTTCTTTTCTTTTTTCTTTCTTTCTTTCTTTCTTTCTTTCTTTCTTCTTTCTTTCTTTCTTTCTTTCTTTCTTTCTTCCTTCTTCCTTCCTTCCTTCTTCCTTCCTTCCTTCCTTCCTTCCTTCTTCTTCTTCCTTCCTTCCTTCCTTCTTCTTTCTTCCTTCCTTCCTTCCTTCCTTCCTTCCTTCCTTCCTTCCTTCCTTCCTTCCTTCCTTCCTTCCTTCCTTCCTTCCTTCCTTCCTTCCTTTTTTTTCCTGAGGCAATTGAGATTAAATGACTTGCCCAGGGTCACACAGCCAAGAAATGTTAAGTGTCTGAGGACAGATTTGAACTCAGGTCTTCCTGACTTCAGGGCTGGTGCTCTATCTCCTGCACCAACTAGTTGCCCCAACAGCCAACTTTCTAAAGCATTTTAAATTTGCTTATTGTTTTATAAATATTATCTCATTTGGTCCTCACAACAACCTTGGGAGGTAGATGCTATTATCATCCCTGTATTTTACAGATGAGGAAACTAAGACAGACAAAAGTTAAGTGACTTGCCCAATCAGAATTCAGGTCTTCTTAAGTCTAAGTTCAGGATTCTCTCCACTTTGCCATTGGTCTACTGCCAGATCTCCCACATCGACTAGCCCATTGCTGTGCACATCGTAGGTATTGAATAAGTGATTGGTATTGAAGTGAAGATGTGAGACCCAATTTCTTTACCTTTAGAAAAATCACTAATATTGCTCAAAATAGTTCTATTAAGTTCTGGAGTGACTCTTTTTCTACATGCGTTTACAAAGCTGAGAAATTGCTCTAAAAGGTTGTGTAATGCTGTCCTAAATTCATCCCACTGTGGAATTGTTTTGGATAGCTCTCTGGGGCAGACAGAAATCTCTGGAGCTAGACATTCATTCAGCTGCTCTGCTCTGGGCCACACGGAACTTAAATCCTTTGCTGCTTAAAAACAGTAAAGCAGAAGCAATTTAAATGTGCAATTTATTTAATTAAAATGCAAATTCCCTGCTTAAGTACCTGCCTCTTCTCCTCAGTAGACCTTCTGCCTGCCTGTTGGAAATATACTGAATTTCCTGGGTGTTTAATTTCATGTTCTCCTAAGCCCGCCCTTTCAAAATCTTGGTTTCAGCCAGCTAGGACTCTGGCTGGTATACTGACATATGCCAGGCTGTCTGTCTCTCTCTGTTCCTCTCTGCTGAGGGGTGGGGCAGTGTTAAAGGGAACACATCCCTCAGCTTCTTGGCCTTTGTATAAACACCAGCCCTAAAGAACCCTTCCCCATCCCATAGAGGTGACTGGGAGCAGCCTGGAGAAAAAGTAGGGATCCCTCAAAAGAGGAAGCATTTTCTAGTTAATAAAATTTGTGACTGTTGATAAATCCCTTATTGACATTATTTTACTTTATGCTGTTGTAAAAATAATGTGGACCAGAGATTATAAATTTTCATTATAAGATAATGATAAGAAGTCCGGAAGACTTAGCACACATGGGCTGTGTTATCCTAGGTTAGTGATTTGACCTTTCCATGCTCTGGGCAACAATAACTGGAGTTTCTGAACCTGTTTTTAAAATATTTTAATTTAATCATTTTAGTATTTTAAAATGTTTTTATTTTATTTTTATTATTTTAATATTTTAAGCATTTAAAAATATTTTAATATTTATATTGTGATATAATTGGTTTTCTTTATATTGCTATATATTTTATTTTATGCACTTAAAAGCAGCAATTAAGAAGCAGAAGTTCTTATTATTTTTCTCTTTTAGCAAAATTACTCTGAAATTGTTGTCTTGGACAAAGAGCATTTATTGAAAACATGCTTAGTGAAAGACCCAGTTTTTGGTGTTAAATTTTGATACAAAAGAATATAAAACACTGGGCTTACTCTCCAAGAGGTTGGGAGGGAATAAGATAAGAAGGGCATAGGGCATATGCATAAAGGATAAATAAGCTTGAATCTAAACCCCACATTTGGTTCTGAACCAAATGTAAAGGAGAAAAATCATCTTAGCATAAGCCATAAATAATTATCTATTTTTAAGTTATCTCAACTTTTTTTTTTTTAACTTGAGGAAACAATATGGGGAAAATGTGGCTTTTTACCTTCATGGGAAACCAATGGGGAAAAATGAAACTTGGATCCTTAATGGGAAGAACAAACCTAGAACAGGTCTCCATACCTTGTAGGTACTCCTTCCTCACCGCTGCTCCTTAGAATCCCTACCTTCCTTCAAGGTTGTAGTCAAACATCAGCTCCTATGTGAGACCTTTCGTTGTTTTTTACCCTGTAGTCTCTCTCACAGTCTCTCCAGATGAAACTGAAATTGCCTTGAATTTCCTTTGTTTTTATTTTGTATTTACTTATATATGGACATGTCATTCCTTCTTATGGAATGAAAGGTGCTGGAAGAGAATGACTATTTCATTTTCATTTTTCTTTTCATGTCCCTCCTGTTTGTCAAAGTACCTGGCACATCATAGGTATTTAATAAATGTTGATTGACTGATAAATATAGGTGTGGACATAGGCACAAAATTGGAGATGGGGGGAAGGGTGGAGAAGAGTTCACATTCATTTAAAGATCTTTAGAACAGTATAGCACTATGATGTAGTACTTTCTGTGATGTGAAAACACATCATAGAAGAAAATTCCAAAGGGGATATGGAAAAAATCAAAACATTTTTTATTATTATCCTGCCGAAGAGAATGTCTTTTTGGTCCAGGGCTGTGATTCCATCCTTGTGAGGTTTTTATGGTGTCTTCCTAACTCTTCTATTCATTTATACTGTTGACTTTTTGCCATCCACAATTTGATTAATGGAGTTTATAGTCTCCTCTACACTAATTTCTCATTCTTGGTTTTATATTTGAATTCTACTTTTGTTAACAGTAACTGTTTAAAATATTAGGTATCACATTTGCAAAAGTTTTTTTTTTTTTTTTTTTTAAAAAGCAACACGGTAGACGAAACACTGAATTTGGAGTCAGAGGAATTGAGTTCAAATTCTGCTACTGGTATTAACTGCTTATATAACCTTCAGCAAGTCACTTAAGCTTTTTGGGTCTCCCTTTTATCTGTAAAATGAAGGGAATTGGACTAGACAACCTCTAATGTCCCTCCTTCCTCGACATCTGTGACCAATGACCTATATATCTAGACTGGGCACTACAGATGGGTTCAAAATTGAAGAAGGTTGAATTGCTTCTAGGGAATTATGCAGTGATTTTAGTGATCTGCTCTTGCTGCCTCTTGCCATGGAAGACCATCTTTTTCATTCCAGCACCATCAAATTTTAGGGTAGGAAGGGACCTCAAGGACTGTCAGTCCCAACATAGGCTGTATTCTTGGTCAGAAAACTCCCTTATTTTATGTCCAATGAGAACCTTGCTATTTTTTTTTTCAGATGAACTCCTGTCTAACTTCATTCACTCCATCTTGTACTTGGGTGGTTTATTTTTGGAATTCCAATATGGGACTTTTATATCTATCCTACAAAATTTCATTATATTAGCTATAATCCAATGTTCAATCCCATAGAGATAGTTTAGAACTCTTACACTGTCACAAAGCATATTAATTACCTCTCCCAGTTCTGTGTCAGCTTTAAATTGGATAAGGATAAGAAGTCCTTGCCTTCATCTAAGTCATTGATAGCAACTATCAAATGATATCATACTCATGATTGTTATATGGCTATGAACCTTGGAATGCTATGATCTCAAAAGAGTCCCAAAAGGCAATGGAAAGAACTCTGACACTAATAGAAGTAATAGACAACAGCATATTAAATCCATTATGATGTAGTAGTAAGAGTCTTAAGTAGGTTTGGAATCAGAAGACCCAGCTTCTAATTCTTGCTGTTCTGTTTATTACTTGGAAAGTCACAGCTTTGGAAAAGTCACTTAATTTCTGCTTCCTCATTTATAAAAATGAAAAAGTTGGATATATAGCCTCAAGTTCCCTCCCAACTCCAAATCTATGGTCTTAATATCAGTGTTATTTATGTATGAGCCTAACATTTACGTAGCACTTTAAAATTTGCCAAGCCATTAAAATCTTAAAACTATATTACAACTTTTGGGGCAACCCATAATATCTCATTTGATCCTCACAACTGTGTAAAGTGGATATTGTTACCCACATTTTGTAGATAAGGATACTAAGGCTGAAAGAAGTAAAAATAATTTGCCTTGTATTACACAATTAAATTTCTAGGCAGGATATGAATTCAGATCTTCCCAAGTCCAAGTCCAATTCTGTCTCTACTGTGTCATCTCCCTTTCAGGAAAAGGAGATGGACTAGCCACATAGCAAGAATGAGAAATAAAAAATGAATTGCTTGAATGCTGCACTGGGACCTGTGAAATAACAGAAGCGGAAGAAAGCATTCAGCACATTGGCTAGATCCTCTTTGGAGAACCTATGGAAGCCATCCATAGGATGTGCACAGAATAAAAAAGTGATCTTTATTGGGGGAAGTAGCTATGCAGATAAAATTCTCAAAATATCAAGGTAGGCATTTTTAATGTTAATGTCCCTAATTCCTAGTGTATAGTAAATACCTATTAAATGTTGATTTTATTGATTTGAAGTATTAAAGTATACCTATGGGAAATAGAGTCTCTAGTTTATGATCTTGAGCAAGTCACCTCTTTCTTATGAACTTCTGAATGCTGTAGTGTCCTCCATATATCACTAACTTAGTCTTAGAGTACTGCCTGGGGCAATGAAAAATTAAGTCAATAAGCATAGATAGAAAGGTGGATGGAAAGATGGATGGATGGATTGATAGATAGATGGATAGGTATGGGTAGATAGAGATGAATGAATGGATAGGTAGATAAATAGAGAAGGATAAATAGAAAGATAGGTAAATAGAGAGATAATTGATAGATGAATAGACAGAGCTAGACATAAAATGACATATTAGACATAATAAACAGCTAGATATAAATTAGTAAAAGGGATAGATAGATATAGATATAGATAGATAGACAGGTGGGTGTATGAAGTGATAGATATATAGATAGATAAATAGATAGAGAGGTATGAATAGATATAGCTGCATAGATCTTTGTTGTTGTTTGTCCTTCATTATTTGAAGAGGACCATGAAATCAGGAAGATGATATCATGACTTGCCAGTGACTTGAATTTAAGTAAAGCAGGGCTGTGCAAAGTCACCAACCTCATCTCGCCTTCAGAGACATTTGGGTCCAGTGGCAAGATATAGATCAATCAGGACAACTGGAGATGGTCGCAGTGGGAGATCTTGGCCTTTTTAAGCTAAGATCCTTCCCAGGTCTCAGTTTATTTGAGGCAATGCCCATTCAGCAATGAAGACTAAGTAAGAAATGAAGCAAAGAATGTCTTTTTTATGTCTGGGAGGGGAAGACTTTTAGGTCTGGCTGATATCTGGCCTAAACAGAAATAATTGCTATTTACACTCTGAGCTATCAGAGTTCAAACAATGACCAAGTGAAGCTTGGATTGGGAGCTATTGTTGGCCAATCAGTGAGACCCATAATGATCTTTATGGTCTTTAAAAAAAGCTGGGCTGTAACCCAAGATATATTGTGAGATTTCAGTGATCAAAATTTATATTCCTTTGGACAGAGGTAGATGATGGATGGATAGAGGGATGGTGGAGAGATAGAAAGAGAAAAATAGATACAAATAGATGGTTATAAATAGATGGATAAATATAAATGGATAGATGAACAGGCAGATAGGCAGACAGACAGACAAATAAGTGGATAGAGAGATAGACACACATACAAATAGGAAAATATTTTTAGAAAATACTCATATATGGACATAATATCTACACATACACATATCCAATTTTTTAACTGAAAATTAAGATTCACTTGGATGGTGGCTACGCTTTCGATTTTACAGACTCTTTACAGAATGATAGGAAAGCATTCAATTTCAAGATTGCATTGCCTTTTCAAGATAACTGAATCTGTAGTAGGGGTCACTGAAACTAGTGTCCCACTAGGATTCTATAACTCTCTGAGTAGTGAAGAATACTGTTGATTTCAAAGCTCAAGGTTTCCTTTTTTTAAGTGACATCCTGGTTCAGGAAAAACACTGGACCAAGAATTCAGAGACCTAATCCGGGATCTAACTCTGACTCTATCACAGAATAATTTTGTAATTTAGAGAAAGTCACTTCCTCTCTCTGCTTCACGATCTGGAAAATAAAGATGTTGGCTTGTTAGTTCTTTAAGAAACCTTCTGCTTCCAAGGTTCTATTTTTCTAATGGATAGTTACAATAGATTTTATATCAGCCTGGTGGAATGAGAGTATTCTTGCTACTTCTGTTCCTCCACACTTTGCATTGTCCCCTTCAGAATCAAATATTGATTGGAGCGAGAGGTGACCATAAGCTGGTATTCCTCAGACATAGAGACACCGAAGATGCCCCTCCAGCTCACCAACATGGCAAGCAGCTTGTCTCAGCTGGTTACTGTTTGCAACAAGAATCTTCAGAAGTGCTTCAAAGCCCGAGTTTTTTAGGACAGTTTTGTGTGCCTTGCCCAGGGCACTTCCTGCTCTCATTTTTTCTGTAATTTGGGTTGAGTTCCAGTAAGAAGTTTGTCTCTGAAAGAAGGATTTGTCTGCTTCCATTTGCCAGGCGGGGAAACCCTGTATAACCCAACGTGTTTCCCTTTTGGCCTTGGCTGCCAGGAGAATTGGAGCCAAATCCAGTACCCAACTGTGGGGATGAGCTCATCAATGGGGCCTGGCAACATCTACTCCTTCTGCCTCTGCAGATGCCCTCTGGGCTGTTTGTCCCAAATTGTCTCATTTAGTCTTAAATGTAGACCTGAATGTGATAGGAATAAGGGAAAGGCGGGCAAAACTGGGGGGTGGGGAGGGAGGAGAGAGAGAGACAGAGAGACAGAGACACAGAGAGAGAGAGACAGAGACAGAGACACACAGAGAGAGGAAGAGACAGAGACAGAACAGGGATAGAGAGAGACAGAGACAGAGATAGAGAGAGACAGAGAGAGAGAGACAGAGACAGAGAGAGAGAGACACAGAGAGAGACAGAAAGAGAGAGAGAGAGAGAGACAGAGAGAGACAGACAGAGAGAGAGAGAGAGACAGAGACAGAGACATAGAGAGAGAGAGACAGACAGAGACACAGAGACAGAGACAGAGAGAGAGAGACAGAAAGAGACAGTGACAGAGAGAGAGAGAGAGAGAGAGAAGAGAGAAGAGAGAAGAGAGAGGGAGGAGGGAGGAAGAGAGAGGGAGAGGGAGGGAGGGAGGGATTTAGGAGGAGGTAGAGGAAAAGGAGGGCACTCCTAGTGTGAAAACTCTTTCTAAGCATATCACCAGTTCAGTCTTAAAGAGCTGCCCTGTCTGGGTTACTGAGAGATAGAGTCAACAAACATTTAATAAATGCCTACTATGTGCCAAGCACTATACTAAGGACTATGAATATAAAGAAAAATTTAAAAATGTGTCCCTCTTCTCAAGGAGCATACATTATAGCAAAAAAAAAAAAAAAAAAAAAGGTAAATATTTAGGAACATCCAAAATAAGAGACTGTATGAAAGTAATCTGAAAGGGGAAGGCAGTAGTGCCTTGTCCATGGTCCATGGTCAGCTGATATGTGAATCTGGCTCTTTTTGTTGCTTAGATTAGCCATCTGTACCACACCCACCTCTATGGACCACTTGACAAAAGTAAAGTTTATCCAAATGATAAATCCAAATCAGCTGATCCCACCCATAAACCACAGGGCTTTGAATTGTGTCTTCCTTTATATTTCTTAGATGAATAACTTAGTAGAGAACATCAATGGAACCACAACATGTTGCTGAACCTGCCTTTCTTTGGGGAAGATACTTTTCCCTCCCAGTTTCAATGATGTTCATACCCTTTCTATGCATTTCCCTTCTTGTCCAGAAGAAACTGCTGGTCCTATATCCAATAGCCTATCCCCCCTTTGCAGACTGAAGTCTTGCAGAATAAACCATAAATAGGACTGAAACACCCAAGCCAATGCTTACTGATTAATATAAAATATCATTATCAGAAGGGACCTTATACCAACCTCCTGAGACTTTAAAGTTACCAAGCTCTTTCCTTAGAATAACAAGTAGCCAGGTCACCAGGAACCACTAGGAAAGCACTTTGTAAATTATAAAGTGATATAGAAATATAAGCCATTAGTTTGCATTGGTTTTTTGTTTGTAATCCATAGGGGAGGAGTGCACAAGGATTTTTTTAGTGCTTTATGCAAAACACAGTGCTCAGTATTTTAGAAATGTTATTTCATTTGATCCTCACAAAAACTCTGGGAGGTTGGTGCTGTTTTTATTCCTATTTTACAGTTGAGGAAATTGAACCAAACACCAGTTACTGGTAAGTGTCTGAGGATGGATTTCAATTCAGGTCTTCCTGACTTCAGATTCATATTCTCTACACTGCCCATTTAAATACTTAAGGAAACCAGTAGAGTTTCTCCGTAGGATGGAACATGACATACTGAATAGAGAACTTGTCTTGGAATCAGGAAGGTCTGAGTTCAAATTCTGCCAAGACACTTGCTAACTTTGTAACTCTGGGTTTTAACCTCTCTATGTTTCAATGTCTTCATCTGTAAAATCAGGGGATTGAATTCAATGAGATCCCTTCTAGCTACCTATAATCACAGAATCTTTTTTTTTTTCCCAGTTTTTCATCCACTCTGAGTTTTCTCCTAAGGCACATATTCCTACCATTTCTTACTTCCAATTTTGTATCTGATTGATGAGTTTCTTGGAATTCCTAGATTTACCAACCTCCATTCCCTGGAGAACTAAAGAGACAAATTTACTCCCAATTTGGATTTTCTGCCCTAGTATAGGATCCCAACAAGAAACCACAGGGCTTTGACTTGTGCCTTCCTTTATGTTTCTTGGATGAATAACTTAGTAGAGAACATGAATGGGACCTCAATGGAACCACAACATGTTGCTGAACCTGCCTTTCTAGCATTTCCAAGACACATAGCTCTCTAATTCAATAGCACCTGAATTCACCAAGGGGAATCAAGCTATGTGTGGAAACCAGTCACCTGTGCATGCATTTGTACATATAAGGCCATCAGAAGGCTGCCTCAGTTACTGTGTCTGGCACCTCATGACTTCCCATCCTGGTCTACATAAAGTTTTCAAACCTCAAAATGTGTAGATTGAAACTGTTGGTTTTTAAGTAGCAAAAAAAAGAGGCCATATTCAGAAAAGAGAGAGGTCTGAATACCTGCTCATGTACATCTCCCTTGAGCATCTGGCTTGCTGGGTCATTGAGAGGGATGTTTAAGGATGAGATAGCCAGGACTTGTTCTGCTGAGCTTTTCCAGGAATTGAAAGGCTTCCTAGAGGAAATAGAACCCGAGTTGATAATTGATGGGAAATGAGGATTTTCAGATGCAGAGATAAAAGGAAAGTGTGTTCTAAGCATGTAGGGGACAGCCTGTGCAAAGCCATAATGATAGGGAATGAAATGTTGAGTTCAGAGCCCTGCTAGTAGGCAGGTTTAGTTTATAATTATACAGTCTGTTGCTAGGTCTATCTGTATTCAGGGTCTTTCTGGCTGAAAAACTCTATGGGATTCTATGGTTCCATAACAAGCATTGTGGTTTTCACACAGTTGGTGCTTACTAAATGTTTGTTGTTGATGTTGATTTCTAAGTGGCAGGTCCTCCTTCCCCTGTGTCTGTCCCTACAGTGTGAGCATCCCTGCCTCTTTCAAATTCTCCTTGGTGCTGGGTTCCTGCTGACTTCACTGAATTACCACCTTTGATGCTTCCCAGGCCTTTGATGAGAATTCCTGCTCCCCCATTCAGTCAATTAAACAAGTGTCAGACCCACTGAAGGGCTGATTTCTTAGAGCTGGGGGAAGGGAATACAGGCCTTTCTTGACAGCTTGTCCTCTGGGCAAAAAAAATTCATTTTTTAACTTTTTTTCTGTCTTACTTTTCCCTTGAATGCAATTTCTCTCTTCAGGAATACGCATATGACTCAACCTGCCAGATCTAAATTTAGCTCAGCCAGCGATATGGAGAATGCTTTTGGTGCTGGCTGTGATATGTATTTAGAAATAATAGCTTTATTTATCGACATCCAGTAATACCGACTGCCTTCTGGGACATCTTAGAAGAGTCTGTCACTCTCTGTCCTCCAGCAGTAAAGGCAAAGGAGGCTGTTCTCAAGGATTGGCCCAGGGTAGGCTGGCTTTTACTTATTAAATCCCCTGTCTCTAATGGTCTCCCCAAAATATGGCTCCTTTCCCTTTCTCTGACTTTGCAAAAATTTAGGAAGAGGTATCTTTGCATCAAGTTCAGTGGATAGGATTGAGAATGTATCTTATACCTATTTCTAGGGATCAAAAGAACCTGTTTTCTTTTGATGAGCAACAACAACTGACAATAACAGCTACCTGGAGAGATGCTTTACAAATATTATCTCATTGGATCTTCACAATAAACCGGTGAACAGAATGCTGTTGTTATCCACATGTGAGAAATGAGCTCACCGAGACTACATCACTTCCCGGAGATCACACAATTAGTTGATATCAGGGACAAGATTCAAGCTCATCTTCCTTTCTGAGTGACTATAAAGGAAGGAATTGGTGCTAGGGCTTCTTTTTTTTTTTTATAATTTTTTCATTTATTTTTCAAAATACATACAAAGGTAGTTTTCAACATTCATTCTTGCAAAACCTTGTGTTCCAAGTTTTTCTCCCTTCCTCCCTAGACAGCAAGTAATCCAGTATAGGTTAAACATGTGCAGTTCTTCTAAACATATTTTCACATTTATCATGTTGCACAAAGAAAAATCAGATCAAAAAGGAAAAAGGGTAAGAAAAAAAACAAGCAAGCAAACAATAACTACAACAAAAAAGGTGAAAATACTATGTTGTGATCTACATTCAGTCCCCATAATTCTCCCTCTGGGTGCAGATGGCTCTCTCCATCACAAGTTTATTGGAATTGTCCTGAATCACCTCATTGTTGAAAAGAGCCACATCCACTGCAGCTGATCATCCCATGATCTTGTTGTTGCTGTGTACAATGTTGTTTTAATTCTACTCAGTTCACTGTGATGCTAGAACTTCTTAAAAGAGATGCAGGAGAAAAAGAGTAAAAAACTTTGGAAGCTGCTGATATATAGAGAAAACTGGTTGTTTAACATTTTCCTTGTTTCCACTTTTCCTCCCTGAAGATTGGAGAAATTTTTTTACTTGGGAAATATTGGAGTCTCTCTTTTGGTTTGAGCTAAGATGTCTTGTTACTAGGAATAGAGAGCTCATTCCTTTGCATTTTCTGGAATATACAAATCTATACAATTTTCTGCGGGACTTGGAATAGGGGAGGGAAAGGTTTTCCCTTTAGTGGAGGTTTTAAAGCTAGGAGAAAAAGAATAAATAAGGCAGAAAGAGCCTAAGTTAACCAGACATCTTCCCCTTTTGGCTTGCAACATTCAAAGTCTGAGAAATTTTGTCTATTCCCTAGGAGGCCAGGACACGGGATCCCCTTAGAGTTGAAGATTCCTATTGAGGCAGCTAGGCAGTACAAGGTTTAGAGGACTGAGCTTGGAGTTGAGAAGATCTTAATTTAAATCCAACCTAAGATATTTACCCCTGTGTGACCCTGGACAAGCCTGAAATATTTATTTGTTTGAGTTTTCTCTTTTATAAAAAGAAGATAATAATAGCACCTACCTCCCAGTTGTGAATATCAAATGGGATAATATTTCCAAAGTGCCTGGTACATATTAAGCACTATATGCATGCTTATCCTTTCCCCTAGAATTCAGAGAGGAGGAACATGTGTATTTATGGGGGGAGGGCAAATTATTAAATTAACTTTCTCTAATGGTCTCCCCAAAATATGATTTCTTTCCCCCTCTCAACTTGCAAGAATTTAGAAATTTAAATACCTACTAAGTGTCAGTCACTTTGCTAAGCTCTGAGGATACAAAAAGAGGGAAAAGACAATACTTGTCCTCAAGGAGCTTTACAGTTTAATGGTCAGTGTTGTCTTCCTTGCTGCCTTTGGGGATTTAAATAGGTAAAAAATATCTCACCACCAGTTACTTGTATAAAGGCACAGAGAATATGCTTGTTTAATTTATGGACACTAAGGTGGGGGGAAGGAAAGAGAAAGATAGGGAGGAGGGAAGGAAGGAAGAAGGGTGACAGTGAGAGAGAGAGTGATGAGAGACAGTGATAGACTGACAATAAGAGACAGAAGAGAGAGAGAGAAAGAGAAAGAAAGAGAGGGAGAGAGAGGGAAAGAGAGAGAGTCAGGCAGAGGGAAAAGAGAGAAAGTGCTTTAACCTACCAACCCACCAGCTTTGTAATCTTGGCCACTTGGTCCTTTCCTTCTCTTGGAGATGAGAATAATGCTGATAAACTACCCACTCACAAAGTTATAAGAAAATGATCTTGAAAAGTGTAAAGCACTAATATCAATATTATTCAAAAAGATCTCTGCTCCCTGAAATGATGAACTGAATCTACCCAGGTGAACTTAAATGGGTAAAAGAAATGGGAAATGTTTGAAAAATCCCAGGAAAGAAGGTCATGCCAAGAAATGGAAACAGGTCAGGGTTGCCCCTGTCTGCCAAAATGGGAAGGAAGGATATTTTGCAAACCTAGGCTTTTGAGTTTGACTTTAACTTCTGGCACAATCTTAGAAAGCTCTATCACTTTCTTCAGTTAATGCATAAGTATTTGTTAAGTATCTTTCATGTGCCAAGCTCTGGACTGGATTCTGGAGATGAAAAAGAAAGATAAGAAATGAACCGCTGAGCATCCTTTCTGGGTCTATGGCTCTGGTCCTGTGATTGCAAACTCACTCTGAGTCGTCAACAGTGTGATGTGGCAACCAAGAAAGTTAATACATGCTGAGACTATGTTAAGAAAAGCATGATGTCTTTGGGGAGAGGGGCAACAGTTCCCTGTGCCCTGTCTTGATCAATCTCTACTGGGAATATTTTGTTGAGACCAGGGTACCATATTTTAGAATGAGCATTCATAAATTGGTGACTACCCCAAGGAGGTAAATTCTTTGGCAAAGGGACTGTTTCAGAGAGGTCAGACAAATAGCCCACAATATTCCTGAGGATGGCCAGAATCCAATTAAGATATAGGAAAGTATTTAACAAAATAAGTAAAAATACAATAAAATACAGATAATGTTAATATGTGTCGCAAATATGTGTCCTTATGCACAGGAACTCTTGTATATAGTTTAGCGGCCTCCATTTTTTATTTGAATTTGATACCACTGCCCAAGCTCATACTATCTCAGGGTCAGTTGAAGGTTGTGGGGATGTTTATTTTGGAGGAGAGAAGAGAGAGGTGTAAGTAACAGCTGTTTTCAGTTTAAAGGGCTACCCTGTGGAAGAAGGATTAGACATGTTCCATTGACCATCCGGGGCAGAGCCAAGAGCAATGCCAGGAATTGCTAAGAGGTAGATTTTGGCTCTGTCAGACAAATCTTAATGTCCAAAATTGGCAGAAGCTGCCTCAAGAGCTATAAAAATATGCATGTAAAAGATACCTTAGAGGTCATCTAGTTCAACCCGCTCATCTTATACTTGGGGAAACTGAGTCCCAGAAAAACCAGATGACTTATAGTTAAAGAATTTGAAAATAATTTATCCTCTACCTTTCTATGACCTGACCTTAAACTTCTCTATATTCTAAATTTGACTTTTACTCGTCTCTCAAATACAACCTTTCATTTTATGTTATAAATTAGGCCAGTTTTTTTTTTGGGGGGGGGGTGGGATGTAACTCATAGTTACACAGATACTGAATGGAAAATTTAGAAATTGAAATCCTGCCGTTAAATCCATTATTTTTTCTCTTGTCTCATAGTGCACTGAAAAGTATTCCTTGGGGTGACCTCAGGATATTTTGCCCTAAGTTGATCACCTTGTGGATGTGGCTATGAGCTTGAGATCCTAAGAACTTCCATTATCTTGACATGACTAAAAAGTCATTCTTTTGGTCACAAATGCAAATCCCTTCCATGGAAAAGGTTCAAATAAACTAAATTCCTAATGACTAAATATTTCCCATAGGACAATTAGCTAGCTCAGGGCTGGCCCCAGTTAGAATGGAATGGAAGTAAAGGACAAAATAAGTTTTATTTGGAAGTTAAAATGGCAAGAGGGTTTACATGGAAGTTCAGAGCCCAGGCGCTGTCCAGTCCTCACCTAGTTACTTCCCAACTTCTATGGTGCAGTTTTTCCTTGTGTTTATCCTAGAAGGAAAAAAAAAAATTATAAACAGAATGCAGTGACAAGGGCTTTGACCCAGAGTGACAAATTTTAGAAGTACCAACCCACGGGGAAGAGATGAGGGGTACTTCATCTGCCATTTGTGTGGTTTCATGATTTTGTTCTAGGTGAACTTATATCCCATGTGGCCCCACTCTTGGCAACAATGCCCTCATCTCTCTGGTTATCATTTGAGAGTTTGAAGGAAACTCAGCAACCATGTAATCCAACCTCTACACCAGGGACTCTTAACCCGGAGTTTTTGGCATATTTTCATTGTTATTTTAACAACTCTATTTCATTATAACTGAATATCCTCTATCATTTATTTTTATGAATTTAAAAACATTATTCTGAAAAGAAATCAATTAAAAAGCTCCGGCTTATACAAAAGGTATCTCCCTTATATTTTTTTCCCCAGGTAGCTGCATCTCCTAAGCCCTAAATTTCTCTAGCCCTTCCTTTCTCATTTTATAATCATTTATCATTTATTTTTATGTATTTAAAAACATTATTTTGAAAAGAAATCAATAGGCTTCATTAGGTAGTGAAAGTAGTATATGATACTTAAATATTAAGAAGCTCTGACCTATACAAAAGGTAGCCCCTTGTATCATATTTTTTCCCCAGGTAGCTGCATCTCCTAGGCCCTAAATTTCTCTAGCCTTCCCCTTCTCAGTAGTAGCCATTCCAGCAGGTTACAAAACCTTATAGTATCCTAGGGTGCACTTCCATACCCCAAATTATTGCCTCCCCCCCACTATATTTGTTCCAGATGCAAAAATCCCTAGCAATGGTTCCAACAGGAGGTTCCATCAGGTTGATCTTTAGAGAGACATTTCTTTAGGAGATATTTTTCTGGATCAGGGGAGATACAAAGCATTATCTTTCCCTTCCTTCTCATCAATGATGCTCAGCTAGGAACTTCAGCCACTTTGGAGCTGCCTGGCCCCCAGAGAAGCCCAAGAGGCCCTCAGTGACAGGATCCATCTCTACAGAAGGCAATCCCCTAAGTGTGGCAGCCCTCAGCTCTAAGCCTAGAGCAGCTTGGAGGGCCGGGCCTCTTCTTTGATGAGTCATAGAAGTTTTACTTATGGAGGATGCGTGGGCCAGCCTGGGGCTGCTGCTGACTCACTGTGTGACCTTGGGCAGCCTCCTTCCCTGCCTGGTGAAGAGTACAATCAAGGGTCTGGTTTCTACACCTAGGATCTAATAGAAGCAGCAGCTTCACCACTTACCTGGATGGACAGATGGGTCCCTTGTTGCCCAGACCTCCATTTGAACACTAGGGAAACATTTTCTGGGCTTGTGAATTTATCTCAGTCATAAGACAAAAAGAATGAATCCTTGATTTATTAATATCTTCCTGAAATGTATGCTAGTAGTTCAAGAGGGTTCTCTTTAATTCATATCTTGCTATTGGACTTTCCATTCACACATTTTATGAAAACCCATTGGCATCATCATTCTATGGTAGAGTGTTAGGGACGGGGGAATCAGATGAGAGCTCAGGGCTGTGCTGGAGCCAATCCATACAGATCTGCAAAAGCTGGTTGTTAAATGTCAGTGGGAGTATTTATACTTCGGAAATTGGTGATGATTGCCAGTCAAGGGCTGAGTTACAATATTGTTTTGTAAATTATTTCTAGGCTTAAGAAAGTGGAAGACAAAACATTAATAATGAACATTAAACTTAAAAGTGTGTCATACAGGTTTCTCTTTCTGACCCCCAAGAGCTGGTTGTTAAATGATTCAACAGCACACCTCTGGGTAAGGTCAGTTCTATCAAGAGAAGGCAAAAAGCTTTCACATATTTGATTTTCTAAGTGTAAACTGGAAGGAGACCATGAGTAGAATTAGGAAATGTCTGTTGTGATCATGCATTTAAAGTCATAAGGGATTTTAGAGACCATAAATCTTCATATTACAGATGAGGATACTGAGATTCAGATTGTGACTTGACTAGAGTCACACAACTCGTAAGTGTCAGAGTTGGAATTTGAATCTAAGTGCCCCTAACTCCAACTCCAATACTCTATCTACAACCCTATTATAGGAAAGAGATGGTAAGAGTTGTCAGTTTCCCTTTTGGCTTTTGTTTGTATGTTGGGGGGAAAATATCTCTGCCAGAAAGAATTTATCAGATACTCCACTCTTGAAGAATGAAACTTCTGGTAGATGTAGAGATAGTCCAAGTGATTCAACACTATTATGGTTTGCCTTTGAGGTACCAGCTTTGAATTCTATATTTGGAAAGCATCATTTATAGTCTTCATCAGGCTGGTAGTCTATAGTATACTCCTACCATAATACAACTTCTGTTTTTCTGTCATTAAATCTATACTCAACTGCCACCTCCCTTCCCCCAACCCTCATTTCTGACTTCCTCAGCTTTGCAAATTTCTACACAGGGATATATTTTAATTTAATTTAATTCAATTCAATAAACTACCTGTTAGACACTATGTTAATTTCTGGGGATACAAAAAGAAGCAGAAAACAGTCCCTGCCCCCAAGGAGCTTATGATCTAATCCAATTAAAATCTAATTTTGCTTTTGTTGTTGTTCATTCAGTTTTCAGTTCTATGCAATTTTTTTATGAGTCCATTTGGGGTTTTCTTGGTAAAGATGGTGTGGTTTGTTCCGGCTCATTTTCTTTCTCCAGATAATTTTACAGATGAGGGGACTGAGACAAATAAGGTTAGGCATGTTACCCAAGGTCACTCAGCTAATAAGTGTCTGAGGCTGGATTTGAACTCAGGAGGATGTCATTCTGACTCCAGGCCCAGTGTTCTGTGCACTATGGTGCCATGTAGCTGCCCTCTTAAAGCCTTCAAGAATCCTAAGAAATCAGCAAGATCAGGTTCCCACTTTCAAGCAAGTCAGAATCAGAGTCTAAAAAGTTTGAAAACAAGTTGAAAGTTTGAAAAGTAGTGAAAACAGCTCAGGATTTAGAATCAGAAGACCTGAGTTCCAATTCTAGCTTTGCTACTTACAATTTATATGACTTTAGATAAATCATGTAAGCTTCTTTGCCCTGGCTCAACTGTAAAATGAAGGGATGGACAAGGTGATCTCAAAGGTCTCTGCTGGTTCTAAATGTCTGACTAAGCTTAATAGGAGCTTCCAGGTCAAGAAGGACTATAATAGTCTCATGTCCTCCTGAAGAGGACTCCAGCTATCTGTTGGCACAAAGAGTCAGATCATTTAGCTGAGGACTGTGGGCCATCTAGCCACTCTACCCCAATCTATAAATGTTTCTCCCTTCCTCCAGACAGGGGAGTCCCCCAAGTGGAAGAGGGGAGACTGCACTTTTGCTAGCCAGAATCTCCATCTTTTAATTCAGTTTATGAGCATACTATCCCTTGGACCATCATTGGAAAAATGCAACTCAGGCTGACATTGACTCCTTATAAATAGTGTAGAATTAGGCTAATCAGCACTTCCTTTAATTTTGGAACAAATGCAGGCACTGTGCTAATTGCCATAGTCCGTGTTGGCTTATCACTCGCTGATGGCATTGGACAGTGAAAGTGATAATTTGGGGGCTAGGAGGGAGCTGGCTTTGCAACCGATTCAATTAAAATTCTTATTCCCCCCATTTCCCCCATTGTGATCAGGATCTAGCCCTAGGGCTGCTGGGTCTCATTTCTGGCAGGGGGACTGAGTGATGAATATGGGATAATGGAGAGGGATCCACGGACTTGGCTGGGGCTGCTCTTGGTTACCCATGATAAGCAGTTTTTCAGAGATTCTATGTGTTCTGTGCCCCAGTAAAGGTTTCACTGGCATCCTTAAGCATCATTGCCTGGACAGCTCATCAGGGAGAAACCAGCCCAAACCTTGCCTGCCTGTTTCCATGGCAACGTGACATTCCCTGGCTCCCCAGGCAATCTTGCTGGTATATGTGGCCATGAGAGCTTCCTTTTGATGCAGAAGGATGCAGATCATAGCTCATGCTCTCCTCCTGGGCTTCAGCGGAGGGACTACAAGCTCAGTATGATGAATCAATGGTGTGACATGGCAGCCCTCCCCTAAAAAGCCAACACAGGGAAAAAATTTAAATTTAAAATTTAAAAACTTACGGAGTGACTGAGTTCAGATTAGGAAAAAGCACTGCCCAGAAAGAGGGAGGGGATAATCCTGTTGGATTCTGCCCCATTCAATCCCCATTTGGGAAACTGTGCTTTAGTTTGGGGTCCTCATTTTACATGGAACATTGGCAAACTGAAGAATATTGAGGGGAAGCTTCAAAACCATGCCAAACTGGGATTAATTGTAGGAACCAGGATGTTTAGCTTGGAAAGAAAAGATTTTGGAAGGACATATTAGCTGTCTTCAAGTATTTGAAGGGCTATGTGGAAGCAGGATTATCTTTATTTTGCTTGGCTCCAGGGGGCAAGTGGGTGGACATTACAAAGGCAGGTTTCAGCTTGATGGAAGGTGAATCTTGCCTGGAACTAAGAGTTATCCCAAATTAGAATGCGCTGTTGCAATAACGAATGAGTTCTTTATTGGTGGAGGTCTTCAGGCAGGGACTAGATAACCACCTTTTTAGATATAGATTAGCCTAAATGTCCTCTTAGGTCCTTTCCAACTTTGAAATTTTCTGAATCCAATTTTGACATGCCAGGATCTCTTTTTTGTTTAATTTTTTAATTTTTAATTTTTTATGAAAGCTTTTTATTTTTCAAAACATATGCACGGACAATTCTTCAAGATTAGCCCTTGCAAAATCTTGTGTTCCAATTTCCCCCTCTTCCCTCACACCCTCCTCTAGATAGCAAATAATCCAATATATGTTAAACATGGTAGAAATATGTTAAATCCAATATATGCATACATATTTATATGATTATTGTGCTGCACAAGAAAAGTCAAATCAAACCAGTAAAAAAAAAAGTGAAGCAAAATAAAATGCAAACAAATGACAATAAAAAGAGTGAGAATGCTATGTTGTGAACCACATTCAGTTCCCACTGTCTTCTCTCTGGGTGTAGATGGCTCTCTTCATCATTGAACAATTATGCCAGGATCTCTTAAAGGGGAATAATTTTTGTAAAGAAAAAACAGAGAAGGTGACTGAGTGTGGAAATGTTCTGTAGTTGGGAGGTTTCTGGCCATAGGGCTGTCCTTTGTTATGGTTTAGTTTTTTTCATCTTTTTCCAAAGATCAGGATATCTGTCTTTCTTGTTCCAGTTACTCTATGGTATCACAACCACTCCCAATCTTATCTCTCACTTCTTGTCTCTTGGAAGTGTTGGAGGACAGTGGATTCTCACACATACAAGTTTTAATTCTGTTCTGATACCTTGGTGGATGGACTTTAGAAAGATAAAGCAATTCTGGGCAAATTACTTAATCCCAATTGCCTTGCAAAAAAAGAAAGGAAGAAAGGAAGGAGGGAGAAAGGGAAGAAAAGAAAGAAGGAAGGAAGGAGGGAGGGAGGAAGATAAAGAGAGAGAAAGAAAGGGAAAGAGACAGAGAAGGAATGAGGGAGGGAGGAAGGAAGGAAGAAAGGAAGGAAAGAAAAAGAGAGAGAGAAGGAAGGAAGGAAAGAAAGAAAGAAGGAAAGAAAAAGAAAAGAAATGAAAGAGTAAGAAAGGAAAAGAAAAGAAAGACTCAGAGTTACTGGTTGGTCAAAAAAGGAAATATGACTGTCTTTCTTAGCTTGGATTTTCCATCCACATTCTGCAGAGATGACACCTGCCTAACATTGATTCACTGCCTGAGTTGTGTTTCCAAGGGGATAATATAGATTTAAACTTACTTATTGACATAATAGTCATGTATGTCAAGATAGTACCTGAGCAGAATGAGAACATTGTATAGAGTCATAGCAATAATCAACTTTGATAGACTTAGCTTTTCTCAGCAATACAATGATCCAAGACAATTCCAAAAGACTCATGATGGAAAATGCTATCCACAGCCAAAGAAAGAACTATGACGTCAGAATACACATATAAACATACTATTTTTACTTTTTTTTTCTTTCTCGTGGTTTCCTCCTTTTGTTCTGATTCTACTTTCACAACATGATTAATAATGTGGAAATATGCCCATGCATAATCTATATCAGATTGCTTTCCATCTTGGGGAAGGAGAAGAGAGGGAGGGAGAAAAAAATTGGAGATCAAAATTTTACAAAAGTGTATGTTGAAAAACATTTTTACATGCAATTGGAAAAAATAAAATATGAATTTGGGGGCGGGGGAGATAGTACCTGCAACATAATAAGTGCTTAATAAATATTTGTTGAGAGAACTGTTTGGTTCTACACACATATATTGTATCTAGGATATACTGCGACATATTTAACATATATAGGACTGCTTGCCATCTGGGGGAGGGGATGGAGGGAGGGAAGGGAAAAATCGGAACAGAAATGAGTGCAAGGGACAATGTTGTAAAAAATTACCCTGGCATGGGTTCTGTCAATAAAAAGTTATTAAAAAAAAAAAAGAAAAAAATAAATACTTGTTGAATACTGGCTGATATCCAGAGCTTGAGAAAGACTGATGTGGCACAATTTGGCAAAATAGTGCTAGATTTGGACCCAGATGATTTGGTTTTAGTCCTAGCTCTGTCATGTGACCTTGGACAGGTCTCCTTGGGCCCCTGTTTCCTCATATCTAAAATAAGGGGTTAGGTCACTCCCAGCTCTAGACCTAGGAGCCTGTGACTTGGGTGCCTCCTTCATCTTCCATGACTTAGCTAACATTTGTTCGAGCTCCTCTCCCCTCCCCAACCTGCATCATCCCTTGGATAATAGTCAGAGACTCCCAGGCTTCATATCGCAGGCTGCAACTTGCCTCAAGCTCAGCAGCAGTATCATTATTCCTACTTACTCTTATCAATAAGAACCTCTCAACAGGCATTGCATAGTATTTCTCTGGGAATATATTTTGCAGACATAGCCCTCTTGGGATCCAGTTTCCTTATCTATAAAACAAAAGAGTTATTACCAAGTGGCCTCCCAAGATCCCGTCTATCTTTGAGTTTATGACATCTTTGTTGTGGTAGTTGTATGTGTTTCCAAGCATCTTTGGATTAGCACTATATGGTGGAATGGCAATAATAACAGAAGCAATAATAATAATAGCTAACATTTATATAGCATTTACTAGATGGCAGACACTATGAGTGCTTTAAATCTGCTATAATATTTGCTATTCATAACAACCTGGGGAGATGAGTGCTATTGTTATACCCATTTTTACAGATGAGGAAACAGGCAAACAGATTAAGTGACTTACTCAGCTAGTAAGTATCTAAGTCTAAATTTGAACTCATATGCTCCTGACTTCAGAACTGATGCTTTATCTGCCATTGGACTGGAGATCAAGGGAACTGACATCCTAATACTGACCTTGGTCCCACCTTGCTGTGACCCTGGACAGAATATCACTTTACCTTTCTGAGCCTTGGGTTCCTTATGTGTAAAGTAAGGCTATTATTGCTAATTGTCCTATTTGTCACATAGGGCTATTGACAAAGGTGAAATGAGACCATGGAGGTAAGGGGCTTTGAAAAGCATAAAGTATTTTATAGAGGGGAAAGAAAGCCGTCGCTTGCCATAATCAGCAGTATTTCTCAGCAAATATTAGCAGGCTCAAGAGGAATAAATAGGACCAATCTTCCTGGGACCTTGATTTACAGAATATTCAAGAGGAAAGGCACCTCAGAGAGCGTTTCATTTTATAGATGAAGAAAGCTGAAGTAATATGCTGATAACTGCATTTGAATGTAATTGGTTTCCATTGAACTCATGTGCATTTTATCTTATACATTTAAGAACATGACTGAAGTCCATAGCCTTCCCTAGTCTTCCCAATGAAATCCCTGACAAAAAAAGACTAAGACCCTGTGCCCTACATACAGGAAGCTTTCCTGATCCCTAGTAGATTTAGTCTCAGATACTTATTGGTTCTGCGATCCTGGGCAAGCTTAATTTCTTAGTCTTCAGTTTCCTCTACTATTAAGGAGGAATAATCATAGCAAACACCCTCCAGGATTGTTGTGAGGATCAAATGAGGTAATATTTATAAAGTATTTAGCACAATGCCTGGCACATAATAGATGCTGAATAAATGATTATTCTCTTCCTTTTTGACTGTTCTCTCCCTTCCCAAAGTATCCTTTATTTACTTATCTGTTTGAATGTTGTATCTTCCAAGTAGAAGATGGATTATAACTATAAAAAATAAAAATAAAAAAGCTCTCTGGAGCTTACATTTCCCCAAGGGAAGGGACTGATATATATTTTTTTGTCCTTGTGTCTTCAGACCTCACTTTTAGTAGGCACTTAAATTCTTCTTGGAATTTGATTTCATTGAGTTGGATCCAATAGCATCCCTTATGGTTCTGACAGAGCAGCCTGGCATTATGGGAAGCCCTCCAGTGGAAGGGTGGGATAGATTTGTTTGGCAATCACAACTATAGCATTTTGTTAATGCCAGAATTCTAATAGGTCCAGAAACCCACCCCCACTCCCATCCCCAGGCACCGAGCCCAGTGGCTGTGCCATTCAGTGTGCCTAGCAACACAGGGCATGGCAGTGCCACAGAACAATGAAGGAATGTCAATTCAGTTCAATTAATATTTTAAACAATATTTCATACAAGATATCCCCCAAACCCTTAGTATTGTCTTAAGTCATCCCCCAATCTCATCCAATTCTTGTACCACTTTCATTTATCATACTCTCAATAGATAACTTCTGTAACTCTAATTGTTAGTTTTAATTCTTATAATGAGAGGATAGAAACTGTTTTTTACCTTTCTTTGTATTTCCAGTGCTCATCATAGAACCTGACATAATTAAGTGTTTAATAAATGTTTATTGACTGACCAAATGATTAGTTTAATTCATCAGGCACGTATTAAGGACCAACCACATGCCAGACAAGAGGCACCGTGATGTAATAGGTAGGGAGCTAGTAGAGACAGTTTCACGTCTCCCTTCTGATTCATACAGGTTGTGATCCCAGGACACAACCTTTCCTTGCTCTAGGAATCTAAGATTACAATTTGCTCAGAAAGTGATGATCAGTATTGGTAGAGATTCTCATTATGGAGTTCCTTACATCCCAGTGAAGTCATAGCTCCAAGCTCTATCTTTTTTATGTAGTGGGCACTGAAAACAAAGTGTCCCTTTCTTTGAGGAGTTCATCCTTCTCATGGTGGGAATAGGTCCACCTTCTCCCTGAAGTCCTGCTTTCCAGCTGAGTGTTTTCTTCTTAGATTCTCTTTCTACTGATCACATTCTATTGTTTCTCACATTTATCACTGTGTCTGTGTGATTTTCTCTTTTGGATCATAAACTCATTGATGTAGTAGACTGTATCTTTCCTTTATCTTTGCTTCCCCAGTGCGGACACTTACATAGAAACACAGAAATTTATCAGTGGACAAGGTTCTTAAAGGCCATCTAAACCAATATGTACCTGAAATGAAATCCTTTCTCTAATCTCTCTGTAAATTGGACATCCATGGTTATTTAGAAGGCATCAATAATAGGAAACCTACTCCCTTTGAGGCAGCCTCTAGATTACATTTTTTTTTTTTTTTGCATAGAGCAGGCAGGGGTTCTTCACCTGGGATCTATGGACTTTTAATATATATATATGTGTGTATATGTATATATATATATATATCTGTTTTGGAACACAAGGTTTTTCAAGGATCAGTGTTGAAAAATCATCCATGCATATGTTTTGAAAATAAAAAACTTTAATAAAATAAATAAATATATTTAATATATATTTTATAAACTATTTCAACATGATTAGTTTTCTGTATAATCCTATGCATTTTATTTTATGACTTTAAAAACATTATGCTGAGAAAGGGATCCATGGACTTTACCAGATTTTCCACACACAAACAAAAAAAGATGACAAATGCCTTACATGGAGTCTAAATAGACATCTATGCAACTTGATCCCTCTGAGACCAAACAAAACAGAACACTGCTCATTGGGCATTGTGAGACAAAACTACACAACTTAGGTTTTGAATTGTGATGAACTCACTTAAATTGCATCTATTCTGCATGTAGTAAGAAACACCTTCCCCAGGGTTCATGGGATGAAATGGGAGTCTATCAACCTTGAGGCATAATAATAACAATAATAACTAGCATATAGTTACATAGCACTACAAAGCCCTTTACAAATATCTCATTTGATAGCCACAATAACCCTGGGAGGTAGGTGCTATGATTATGCCATTTTATAGATGAGGAAACTGAGGCAGGTAGCAGTTAAGTGACTTGCCCAGGATCACATAGCTAGTAAGAGTATGAGGCTAGATTTGAATTCAGATCTTCCTTAGTCCCATTCCAATCATCTAACCAATGCACACTTAGCTGCTGTTTCCTCTCCACCATGACCTCTTTTATTTATTGAAGCTTTTTATTTTCAAAACATATGCTAGGATAATTTTTCAACATTGACCCTTGCAAAACCTCATGTTCCAATTTCCCCTGTCTTCTCCACATCCCTCTCCTAGATGGCAAATAATCCAATATGTGTTAAACATGGTAAAAAATATGTAAAAGGGAATTTTCTTGTAAAAGGGAATTAATAAACTGGTCAGTCTAATGCCAAAACAGGGAAAACTTATGATAAGTTTTCCAGGCTCTGTAACTTAATAATTCTTTCTTTATATATCTATTTTATTTTATTTAAATTTATTTATTTTATTATTTCTACCTTCTCCTTAGATGCTGATGAAAACATTTAAGAAAACTCATTGTTGACTTGGATAAACTTGAAATGTATAACAAAAGCGTAGAATGAAGTGATCAACTAGTCAATCAACAAACATTTATTAAATGCCTAATGTTTGTTAGATCTTATTCTTAGAATGATGATGTCACTTTCAGACCCTCCCCTTCCACTTATCTGCATTCTAATTCATTTCAACAAATATTAAGTGCTTACTATTAGAAGGGATTAGAGAGAGGGTGGCAGGATGGATAGAGAGCTTGCTTTGGAATTAAGAAAACCTGGTTGTTGTCCTGCCTCTGACATATATATTGACCATTGTCATTAGCAAGTTCCAAAACCTTTCCATGCTATATCAACTTTCTCAACTCCAAGAACAAAGGAGAATACTAGACAGGGTTGTCTAATAAGAAAGAGAGAACACCTTCAAGAAAAGACCTTGTGTGGAAGTTGGTACCTGAGCCTTGAAAGTCATTTATAATCCTTGACCTTTTGTTCTTCCAGATACATTTCATTATTATTTTTTCTAATCCTATAAAGAAATATTTTGATAATTGGCATGGCACTGAATGATTAAAATAATTTAGCTATGATTATCATTTTTATTATATTGGTTCAACCTACCCACGAGCAATTGGTATTCTTACAATTATTCAGGTTTGTCTTTTTTTCCTGTAAAAAATGCGTTGTGTTGTTGTAATCATGTTTTTGTTCCTATTTATGCCTTGGTATGTAAATTCTCAATTATATTATACATTCCTTAATTAATAGAATATCTTTTTCTATTTTGCTTTGGTGGGCTTTATGTGGATTTATTTTATATTCTGCAATTTTGCTAGGTTTTAATTATCTAAATTAGTTTTAGTAGACTCCCTCAGATTCTCTAATTAAACTATTATGTCATCTGCAGAAATGATAAATGTTGTTTCTTCTTTGCCTATACTTATTCTTTATTGCTGTGGCTAGCATTTTTACCAGTAGGTCAAATAATAGTGGTGCTAATAGACATCCTTGCTTTACTTCTGATCTTATTGTAAACGTTTTTAGTTTATCCCCCCTACATATAATGCTGGGTTTTGGTCTCAGATAGATACTATTTAATGTATCAAGGAAAAAGATAATTCATTCCTGTTTAGAGTTGGAAGAAAAGGGCCCAAGTAATACCACATTTCAAAATATGCTACAAAGAGTAATAAAACTATGCAGCACTGTTTAAAAATACAGAGGATGAGCAATAAGAATTGATTAGGTATGCAACATACAAAAGTCATTCTATAAAAAATTTGAAACTGTCCTCTAAAGGTGTTAAATTGTACAGACACTCTCTGACTAAAGGTGTTCAATGAGACATATCCTTTTGGGCTGACACAGTATAGGAATTTGGTTTTTTGGGGTTTTTTTGCCTTTTTTTGTTTTGTTTTCTCTTGAATATGCATAATGGCTAAAAGGGTCTTTTTTTCTCTAGTAGTAGGGTAGGAGAGTGCTGGGGTTAAGAAATAAGGCTCTTCCTTCACGGGGGCTGGGGGTAGGGAGAGGAAAATCAGAAGGCATAAATAAAATAAAAAGGATAGCTTTGAAAGTCATATGTTGAATTTTTATATACATAAAAAGAAAAGCAAGAGCTACATAGTGAAAATTTAGCTTCACATCTAATCCTATATGAAAATTCTTGTTTTATTTGGTATTTGTAAAATTCACAATAATAAAATAAAAGAAAATGGGAGAAGAGGAAAAAGGATTTCAGTGGATGGAGGTGAAGAGGGAATGGGTCCCCAGGAGGGGATTGCACTAATAGACATATGCAGGAGAGGGCAGACAAGATCATAGCAATCCAGTTGGTCTGGAAAATGGAGCCTGTGAAGGATTTTAAATGCTCATCTCAGGGGTCTAGGTTTTATCATTACAGTCAGTAGGGAATACTAGAGGATCAGCAGAGTGACATGGTTGAACTGTTACATTAGAAAGGTTGATTTGGCAGCTGGGCGAAAGAACTGGGTGAGACTAGAGGTAGGAAATGGTGTTTGTTGAATGGTTCATTAGGAAAGCATTCCAAAATCCAGGTCGAGGCTGTAGTGATAAAGGTCTGTACGCTGTCATGGCAGCGCCCTAAAACAGGGATGCTTAACCTGGGGTCCATGAGCTTTTAAAAAATATAGTTGTATTTACACAGAACTACTTTTCTTTTATGCATTTAGAAACATTATTCTGAATTATTTATAGGCTTCACCAAAGTGCCCCAAGAGTCCAGGATGCAACAACAACCAAAAAAAGGTAAAAATCCCTGGCCTGGAGGAATCCTTTAGAAGCTACCCTGTTCCAGAAGGTCTTATCGGACCATCCCAACTCATAGTGATCTCCTCATTCTCAGGCCTCTTATTTAAAGTAGAGCAACTAATACTGGACTTGATATGGGAAAGATCAGGATGTGAATCCCACCTTCATGGACTTACTAACTGAATTTTTTTTATTAATTTCTCTGAAATGTCTCACGTTTCCTCAAAGGAGAGTGTTTTAATTTTGGATCTCTCTGGTCCCTCCCATCTCCAAATCTATAATCCTGTAATATTAGTAGTTATATTTTCTTGTGTGGGAGTCACCCCCAGCTGGATGATGATCTCTGTGAGGTCAGAGATTTGTGTCCGGCTGTATTTCCCTTTGACAGGGCTTAGCAGGTGGTGGAACACCCAGCACCTAAGAGGGGGGACTCAATATTTCCGGAATTTATGATTGGTGGCCGGGAGCTTGCGTTTGCTACAAAAGCTCTGTAGGAGAGTTGCGTTCTCCGTCTCCTTTGTCCTTCTTCTTCAAGGCCACTCTCACCACCACAGTCTCCTCCATGTTGATAGGGATGCAATCTGTCAGTAGGAGACAAGGCATTCCCCACCCCCAGCTGTTGCTATGGTTACTGAGGGCTACTGTGAGTCTCCTGGGCTGTGAGCCTCCACACCTGTCCCTGCAAAATGAACCCTGGCTTGCAGAACAATGCAGGCAGGGAATTGCAGGTGCCCTGGGTCTCATGTAAACACAGACTAGCTGAGACCTCAATATACCTCCTCCTGCAGGAACAAGGAAGTCCCCCAGCCCTGTCCCATATTTCTCAACATAGCCCCTCGTTCCCTGATGCTGCTGAGTGACCTGATCAGAATCTTAGTGGATGTTCATTTGGCGTAATAACAATAGCAATACTATTAAGAATAATAGCTAACATTTACATATTGCTATATAAGTATTTGGGATGTCAGTGTTGGGAAGGATCTTAGAAATCATTCGGTCCTCCCATTATCGTATTTGTAATAATGTGTAATACTGCTCAAAATAATGTGATCACAGATCCACTAAACAGCAGAGGTTCTTGCTTCTCTCCCTCCCACCCCCATCAATTACATCTTTGTTCAGATAGTATCAGTCTGTCCCATTGAGTTTTTAACTTTTGTTGTTACCTGAGATCTAGTCTAGTAGGAAGGATATCCATCCATCCACTCTCCAAGACTGTCTTTTCACACAACAGACTATCTCTCATTCTTATTTATCACATTTATGGAGTACTTAATGATCTATAAGATCTAGGTGACATAAGTAATATAAGAATTATCATCCCTGTTTTACACATGAAGATGAAGCCCAGAGAAGTAAGGGAAAACAAAGGCAAGATTAGCCTCAGATTTGAGATTGACTCAAGCCTCCAATTCCAAGTCCTCCATGATCTCATCTGATCATTAATTTGGGATAATATAGACTAAAATACATATTGATTGGGTTGTTGAAGGAGCTAGAAACTATGCCATTTCAGAACAGACTGAAGGAACAGGGGAAGAGCTGACATGATGGCTGCCTTCAAGGTCATCCCTTTATCGAGACTAGATGATCTTGAATCCATTGAGATTGAAAATAAAGCATGGGTAGATGATGGATGGATGCCGAGTTCATTCAGGAACCCAGAATTGTAAAGTCATCGATGATCCTCCACAACACAATATCTCACTCTCCTCCAGAGTGTGGTGACAGGAACCTAGGGGCAATGACATTTATTGTCTCCTGCAGTCACAGAAAATTATTCTCTGTAGTTAATAAGCCCATTGAGACCACAGCTCCTGCAGGGAATGCAGAATTCAGGAAGAAAGTCAGTCCGGGGGGGAAGGGGGTGGATCCCTTGTTTGTTAAAAAAAAAAAAAAAAAAAAAAATACAAAACACAGAAAACAGGCCATGTTTGCACCTAGTAACTTCTAATTCTGTCGTCTCCAATTCCCAGACCTAAGAATAGTTAACCAAAGCTGAGCTGCCGCACATCTCACCCTCACACTGCAGGTGACTACGAAAATGTACCCACAGCAACAGCAGCAGCTACAGCAGCAACAGCAGCAAAAGCATCACTTTGGGGCCCACATGGAATCTAACACTTGGGCTGACATCAAGGACCGGAATGAGAGAAGGCCTTCCATCAACTCCTTCCCCTCCAGGCTCTATAGAATTAGGGTCTCCAGTTTCGTCAGTGTAAGGAATTCCTTTATATCATAGTAGCTGAGAATGTCTTTTGAACTGGAAGGGGTTATTTTATTATAGTAATGCAAATAATCCCTTATCTCTAGAGAGCACTTTATAGCTTATAAAAACCTTTTCACATCTCTTATCTAATTAAGAAAAAGTGATGTTGTTAAAAATATGAGTTCCTAGTCTTCATAGTCCATAGTGTCACCTCCCCCAATTCACTAAATTACTGATTTCTCCAGCGTGGTCCCAGGCAGCATCTGTGGTAAACTCAAGTTTCTTGCTTCCTGGCTCAAAGATCTTCCCATCACATCATGCTGCTACTGTAATATTCAATAGCATTCCTTAGCTTATATGTTAGGTACCAACTCCATTTCAGAAAAGGGAACAAGATGACTAGTCATGATCCTTCCCTTCTCCATCTCTGGCAACATGGGAATCACAGGAAGTCTTCCAAGTTTCTAGAGGAAACATCTCTACTTCTCATATGGGAATTTTTATGTCCCTGGAGTCACTTTTGGAGGAGGTTAAGAATGATCTGTTGTCCTTTCTGTATTTATGAATTATTCATTCTATGGTTCTTCAGTCGACCTTGGAGCCTGAAGTAATGAACAAAATCATAGTCTAAATGTGGCCAAGTAACTGACAGTAGCCTGGAAAAGCTTTTTAGTTGAAAGTTAGAAATTCTGTACTTGGGGTGACATTTTATGCTCATCCTATTTCCAGTCATCAGGGGCTGTTCTGATTTTGGTCCTGGTCCTCAGGGACCTGGGGTGCTTCTTTGTTTTGAAAGAACCAAAATGTCTTATGTGTCTTTAATCACCGTGAGCAACACTGAAGCTTATCTAAAGACTTTTAAGAGCTTTCCTCTTTGTACCAGAAAGAAAAGTGTTGGGCCCAAATTTGGAGAAATCCAATAGATACCAATAGGACATTGCCTCAACATTTACTATCCAAAAAAGCCCCATCAGTTTTCAATTTATCTCTCCTCCAACTCTTTTCACCAAAAGGTTGTCATCCACCTTGATAGAATTACCCCTGGGTCATATCCATTCCTGGAAGAAGAACAAGAAGAGTGATTTTTCCAAGATTGAAGAATTTCCTTTAAATTTAAAGGGTCATCCATATTTAACATGTATAGAATTGCTTGCCAACTGGGGGGGGGGTGGAGGGAGGGAGGGGAAAATTCAGAACAGAAGTGAGTGCAAGGGATAATATTGTAAAAAAATTACCTAGGCATGGGTTCTGTCAATAAAAAGTTATAATTATTTTTTAAAAAATTTAAAGGGTCATTATTTCTGCCCTAAGTAGGCCCTAGAGAGTATCTTATTGAGATAACAGTTGAGAGTTGAATACTGGGGCTCCAATGTCAGTGTGTCATAGCCATAGTTGGGGCGGGGGAGAAATGACAAGCACGCCTTCTTAAATATCATAAATGTCTCTACTTTGTTTCAAAAAATAATTTAATGGATTACATCTTGAGACCATACATGACTAGAGAGCAGGTTGCAGGCAAACAAATAAAGGTATTTAGTAAACTGCAAATCCAAATGTGGCACAACAGCCAAAAAAAAAAAATCTAATGGAAGTCCAGTAATGTAAATATAGTGTCCAGACCAGCAGAGTTTATCATCCTTCTGAATTATTCCCTGTTCTAACTCTATCTCAGATATTCTGATCCTTTCACAAGGAAGTTCTAGGTACCCCAACTTTAGGAAGGATATGGAAAAAATAGAGAATAATCAGGATGTTGAAGGGTACAAGTTCTATGTCATTTCAGAAAAAAAACTGAAGGATCTGAGGAGATACAATGACTGTAATTATCTATAAACTGCATCGTGGAAGGGATATTAAACTTCTTTTTTTTGTATCCAGAGGGCAGAAATAGAAGGTCTGGGTGAGAACTAAAGAGGGAGATGGGTTTGACTATTTAAAAAATGACTTTCTAATAATTCTGTCTAATAATGGAATGTTTTCATTGTAAGGCAAAGTGTCCTCCAAAAATGTCCTCCATAAAAAAGCTAAGGCTGCATAATTCTATGATAAGGTTGTTATGAAACCTGAATTCAAAACCAGCCTATGTGACCATGGGCAGGTCCCTTAACTTCCATCTGCCTCAGTTTCCTCATCTGTAAAATGGGTATTATAATAATGGCACCTACTTCCTAGGGTTGTTGTAAGGACAAGATGAAGCAATTTTGGGGAAAACTCTTTGCAAACCTTAAAGCACTTTACAAATGCTAGCTATTATTAAAAGAGACTTCTATACTATTAGGAGATTGATACTGTTAACTTCTAATAATTCCATGATTCCGTGAATCCCTCAGGCAACAGGAAAACCACAGATATGGAATCACAGACTCACACTTCCATTACTCGAGGAACTTCAAAAGTCATCTAGTCTAACCCCTGCCTCTCCCATCATTTTACACATGAGGACTTTACAGATGAGTAAACTGAGCCCCAGAGAAGTTAAATCATTAAATCAGACTCATGAGTAGCCTTCTGGGAATTTCTGTGAGATATCTAGCATCTTAAAAAACACATTAAGGTGGAAAGAATCTTAGCTTAAGTGACTTGGGATCTTAGTAAGGGAGCCTAAAGGTCAGTCAATCCAACCCCACCTTTTATGATAAAGAAACTGAAGAGGAGAGACTTTTTTGTTGAGCTAATGAATAGCAGATCTGGCATTCTATCTTCAAGCAAAGGAGAAGGGAGATCTCAGTATTGCTTGTGATAGCATAGGTTTGCTGACTGTAGACAAATGGTCCCTCTGGTCTTCACTCACCCCTCACATATGACTTCACATGGAGGTTTATGGAAACTAATCCAGTGTCATTTCTGGGGGACTCTCCAAGGAGAAGCCTGTGGATGCTCTCTGCTTTAATCTTCCCATACAAATGTGATTCTTCTCATGTAGCCGACTTAGTTTTTTTTTTTTCCCTCTGACCTTTCTTTCCATCTCTTCTTTCATTTTCACAAGGGCAGTCATTGACCCTATAATGTATTCTTGTGACTAAAAACCAATTACTCTCCTCCCCTAGCAACATAAAAAAAGGTCTTCCCCCAATTGTCCTTTCAGAACCATCACATCATCAAAATATTCCCCATTCTCTGGGAAGAGTTTTATCTTATAAAAAGCAGCTCTCAAACTGAGGTTAGGGAGTGGGGAAAGAATATGGTACCAAGAGAGTGTTTTATATTGTTTCTGCCTCATTGTCCCTTTGCCCAGAATGAGGTAGGAGTGACCTACAAGCCAACTAGATTCAAGGTTAAAGAACAAATCTATCTTAGAGCAGTTATATTTCTGATAAAAAAAAATAAAGCATGGCTTCATGGGGATTGATGAGGATGTGTCAGGGAAGTTTTTTATTCATACAAGGGATCTAGAGGGACTAGCAGTGGGGAGGATGGGGTATTTTAGCTGCTCCCTCGCAGCAGAGAATCTCAGACCTTCCTGTTAATTTAATACCTCCCAACCATCCCCAAAGGGCAGGTAAATGGTGTAGTAGATAGAGTGCTGGTCTAGGGTCCAGAAGATTCCTTTTCCTAAGTTCGAGTCCAACTTCACCTTACTAGCTGTGGGACCCTGGGCAAGTCAAGAAGGAAATGACAAACCACTTCAGTGTCTGCCAAGAAAAAAACAGTCACAAGGAGTCAGACTTGACTGAAAAACGACTGAACAATAAAGACAGCCCCAATTATGCCTGGGTATTCCCTCTGGTAAAGTAGAAAAAATTCTGGCTCTTGAATCCTTGGGTTCAATTTCCCCCTTGATGCCTTTGTGACCTTGAATAAAAGTCACAACTTTCTTGGGTCTTCATATTTCTTCTGTACAATGAAAGAGTTAAACTAAATGGCTGAGGTCCCTTCCCTCTCTAGATTTATGATCCAGTGATCTCTCACATCCAGTCTCTAGTACAGAGTGGCTCCAGTCTCTATCTTGCACTGACCAACCTCCTGGACAGCTCCTCCCTTGCCAACGTCCTCCTTAAAAGATGGCACCTGGAGCTGAATGTGACATCCCAGCTACAGTCTGAACCTGACAGAAAGAAGCAGGACTATTGCTTCCCTTGATCTGGATTGTTATCCCTACATTACTACCTCCCTGAGGTCATATTGGCTTCTATTGGTTGCTCAGTTGACTCATATCCATATTCACCCATTTCTTTTTTCTCTCTGGTTTGGTTTTCCATTCTGGCAGCCCAAGCATTACTTTTCCTAATGATTGGGTCACATTTGGATTCTTTTGGCAGCCAAGTTGCCTAGTGGATAGAACATCATGCAAGAAGACTTGTATTCAAATTCAGCTCCAGATGCTTGTATCACCGTGGGAAAAATCACTTAACCCCTGTTTATTTCAGTTTCCTCATCTGTAAATTGGGGATATTAATGGGACCTACCTCCTAGAGTTGTAAAGATTAAATGAGGTAATAATTATAAAGCACTTAGTATAAGGCCTTGCACTATATAAATATTGTTGTTATTAATATTATGATTATTTCATAAAGATTTTGTTAAAACAAACACAACACCAACTTTTATGTTCCTCTTTTAACTCTCTGAATCTCCCTTTCTCCTCTCCCCTCCTCCTGGCAGAAGGACAGCCTCTGCTTTAGGTTTCATCTTTCATCTCATATGATCGAAGATGATGGTGTGTTGTTTAAAATTATTCTTCTGGTGTCTTGTGTTTCTAGCATCTCTACCCTGGCTATCACTTTTCTGCTTTCATTTCTATCCAATCATGCTGTGTCTTTGTACTCCTCCTTAGATATCTGGCTGGCAATGATTTTCCTTGAGAAGGCAAATATGTACTTTTATTCGAAATGCTCAAAGCATATCGGACTATGAGTGTGAGCCAGCATTGCGGGATGCTGCTGCTCCCAGGATCTGGATGCTTTCCAAATCCAAGTCATTGTTCCTTTCCCAAGTATAGGGCTGCAATTACCCTACAAGAAGGACTTGTAACATCTAAGATCTGTCTCTATCTCTCTGTGTGTATCTCTCTCTATCTCTGTGTATTCCTGTGTCTCTGTATTTCTGTCTCTGTCTTTGTGTCTCTATGTTTGTTTCTCCATATGTCTCTGGCTCTGCCTCCCTCTGTCTTTTTATCTCAGTCTCCTATCTCTCTATCTCTGTCTTTCTCTGTCTCTCTCTGTCTCTGTCTTCCCCCCGCTTCCCTTTTTCTCCCTTCTTCCTTCTCTCTCTCTCTCTCTCTCTCTCTCTCTCTCTCTCTCTCTCTCTCTCTCTCTCTCTCTCTCCAGTTATACAGGGACACAAAATCACGAGACTAAAACAGCTTGGAATTTCATGCTCAGCCAGTGCCAGTTACGCAGACTGTCCTGGGAAGATTCTCCTGTCAGCGTCTTCTAGCCTATCAGATATCTCTGTCCAGCTCACTTGTTTTTTACATGTCAGGGTCATCCCTGTCTGAACACTAGCCATGATAACTCTACAATTTTACTTGAAGTAAAAAAAAAATTCTCAGTGAAATTTCATGAGGACTTTTAAGTGAAGTGTAGAATCATAGACTGTCAGAGGAAGGAAGACCCATATGTTATAGATTGAAAAACAAAAGGTCCAGAGAGGTAACTTATGTACTCCTGCCTCTCTTGTCCTAATATTCTTTTCATAGGTGTTTCCTATTTGGAGGGAACCAAAGAATTTATGCTGAACTCTGTAAAGGAGTTTTGGTGATGAGTTCTTTATTTTTTAGTTAATAAACCCATGGAGAGAACATGTGAAGCTTCTGAACCGGAGATACCCTCCATGATATAGGAATATAAAGCTCATACCTATGTATTATCAGCAAAGACTAGATGAAGCACAATAAAGTTGATTCTCTGGGCTTATGGATGTCACAGGGGACCAAGCAGATCTAGAAGAGATTTATCTGAAATTGTGTGGAAAGGGATCCTAACCAATTTGGAGGGAGGGAGCTTGTGCACCTGCCCAGTACCGTAGTGTGTCATAAGTGAGCAGGATGGAAGTATGAGAGGATCCTAGAATACCAAATCTCTGATTTAGAAGGATCTCAGAGGGAATCTAGTCTAACCGCTTTCATGGAATTCCCTCTAAACCTCTCATTTATACCTTATTTAAAGACTTCTAGTAGTAGGAAACACACTATTATCAAGGTAGCCCATTCCAAGGTAGCTCCTATTATTAGGCCATCTCTCCATATTATTTGTAGTTAGTTGCTTGTCATTTCTATACCTATTCTTTTTGACACTGAGTTTAGCAAGAAGCTCCCTATGCACTCACATTGGTACAAATCATTTGTGATTACAATACTAAAATTTTGTAAAAACAAAAACAAAAAAACAAACAAAAAAAAACCCTCTCATATTGGATCAACTTCCAAGAAATCCAGGGCAGTTCTAGATGGACAGTGGCTGGGCCTGTTAAGTATCTTCAAGCAGGTGTGGTGCTATATATCTGTAATTCCTGTTTCTAGGAGACTGAAGTTGGTGGATCTCTTGAGCTCAGGAGTTTTGAGCTTCAGTGGACTAAACAAATCTTAGAATCAAATTTTCCCAAAGAGACTGTGTATCTCATTTAAGTTCTTAGACATACAATCAAAAACCCAAGAAGAACAATGCCAGTTCATATACTACCGAATCAAATACTAACTGTCCTTTGAACTAAAGATTGAGTTAGTCAGGCTCTACCCCCAAACCTTCTTGTAAGCAACTCTAATTAATTACATAAATAAAATCATTGCTTAGCCCCCCTAAGACACAGTTCTTTTGTCTTTTTTGTCATTATAATATGAGTGAGTTGGAGCCATGAGAGGTCATATATAAGATAGTTCTATTCTGATCAGCCCATTATGGTGCTTACAAACTGGCAGGCAACTCATTTCTGTTCTTGGCACTATCCCCAGTGACTTGACTTGGATGATACTGAAGGAGTAAGGCTGATGACTTTTCACAAATCTGCCTCACTTAAGTCCAATTCATATGCAAATCAAAACATCATTCCATGCTGTCTTTGGACCTCTTCTAGAAATACTAAGGATGAACAACAACTACGACAGTTAAGGGTCTCCATATTGCCTACTTGAAGCTCCTCAGTATAAATTCTTTGTGGTTTCTATTCCATTGCCCCTACAATGATTCATTCTTATTCAGGGGAAAGAGGACTGGCCTGGGAATCAGGAGACCTGAGTGCTAGTCTAGGCTCTGATGCTAGAATTTGATATTGGGTAAATATCTTTTCCTCTTTGGAATTCATTTTCTTCTGTAAAATTTTTATTTAATTGTATCCAACTCTTCATGGAGTTTTCTTGGCAAAGATACTGCAGTAGTTTGTCATTTTCTTCTCCAACTTATTTCACAGATAAGCAACTGAGGCAAAATAGGTAAAGTTACTTGCCCAAGTCATGTAGTAAATAAGTGTCTGGGGTCGGATTTGAATTCAGAATGCCAGGCCTAGTGTTCCATGCACTGTGGTGCCACCTAGCTGCCTCTTTGTGGGGGAAAAAAGATGAATTGGATGCTCTTTAGGCATATTTCCAAATTTAGTATTCTGTGAATCTTAACATCCAATTTGGAAAAAGCCTAAACTCCAAATGGATTGCAACTTATATGGGAAATTAGTCCCTTCCATTCCTGAGGATCCCAACCTTATGGCTATTAACAACCATAGAACAAATAGAAAATTACACCTGGAAGAGCCTAAACAGGTGATGTAGTTCAGTCATTCCTGGAAAGATGAATTCCAATTTTTCAAATTCAGCAGGTGATCATATATGGCTTTTTCCTGAACACCTCACTCAGTACTTCCTGAAGCACTTCATTTCATGATTGTACCACTGTGATTTTTAGAATATTCTTTTTTTAAGATTTAGGATATTCTTTATTATATATTGTATATTTAATAATATTTTATAAATATTATTTATTTTTAGATTAGAATATCCTTTCTTCTATGGAACTGCTTCCCTGAAAATTCTACCCATTTTTCCTAGTTTTGCCTTCCAGGGCTAAGCAATTCTAATCTCCATGTGATCACCTTTGAAGTTACTGAAGGCAGTGATCATATCCCTGCCTAAGTATTTTCTTCTCCAAGCTAAGGACCCTTTCTTTAGAAACATACCATTTTACCTCAAGAATTTTCATGGCCCTATTTAGGTTGGCTACTGTCTCTTCCACTCCCTCTAAAACTGAAAAGAAAAATGCAGGCTCTACAGATACTGTTTTCCATTTCTTCCTTTATATCTACATTTGTATTTTCTTATCTTCTAAAAGTTATTTTATTGTACTTATGTCTTGGTCAACAAAAGTTATAAAAAATTGAGGAGAGACATCTCCATCTTTATCTCTATTTCTCTCTTCCGTTTCACTGATACGATCTACCATTATAAACATTTACTGAGAGCAAATGTATAAAACTCTGTCTCCTTCCTTCAACTTTAAAGAACAAAGAACAGGGATGCAATTTATTTTATTGGACTTTTTCAAACTGACCACTTTATTAGAAGCTGAACCTGGTGATCTCTTCTTACACAACATCCCTACCCCAGAAATTAACTTCCTTTTGGAATTTTGCTTACCCATCAATTAGATAAAATCTAAGTTCCCCCCATAGAAACCTCTACAATTTCTCGATATCTTAAATCTATTAGAGCATGTATGGTCAATGTGAAACCATGAGTAGATAAATCCCACTGTAAGGTCAGGCCTTCTAAAACATCTCTTCTTTAAGAGAAAACTCAATTCACGTGGCACAAATGTTCGGTGGCTCTGGAAAAAGTAAGGACAGAAATTGAGCCTCAGTTAAGTTCTCTAGAAGGAAAGAAAAAATGGAAATGCCAGCTTCAATAGTGTGGGAAGCTTGGAATAGTTTCAATGAATATCAGTTCTCGGTATACATTTCTTGATCTTCCATATTCATCCTTCTAACTAGACTGCCCTACTTTTTCCCCTTAGAGGAATTATAAACATCATACTAGCCCTCTCAGACTTAGCAAAGTAACTTTGGGACAAGAGGGAACAGGACTCTTTGGAGCTACTTCAGAAATAACTAGCTCTTGAGATTCGGAGGTACAGTAATATTGTACATATTCACCTTTTGACTGTTTCTGGATTTTTCTTGGTCTGGTCCTCTCACCATAGAACTTTATTCTTGCTTACCCCTCCTATCCAGTGGCAACATTTCCCTTGGTCTTTTCCTTTCTGTCTCCTCCCTTGCTTCCCCCGTCCCCTCCATTCATCTTTCATTATAATTTGTTACTCCCCTCAGTCCCAAGTAAGTAATGTCATACAATTGAGATGTTCCTAAAATGTGTATATAAAGGAGATTTCTCTGGATATCATACTCTGTTCTAAAGCCATATAGGGAATGTGCTGCAGCAGAGACATTTCTGCCTTCCTGCTTTGTGTATGAGGAACATATTGGAGAATTTCCTTAATCTTATAACCAGGATTATAACCTGTCAATAAAGATGAGGACAAATGATGCAACCAGAAGGAATTTAGAAAGCAACTGTAGGGATTATATAAGATCTAAGGGTACAAGTGGGATTTTCTTCCCTGCTGCCAGTGGAAAGTAAGGACTTTAGAAGACAAAGAAGGATTTCAGGAGGGATTAAAGAGGTAGGATTGAAGAATGAGATTTAAGATACAAGAATGATGGGCTCTTACAGATGAAATGCATTTGAGATGTAGAAATATATATACATATGTAGGTATATGTAGAGAGATATAGAGATAGATAGATATGTATGCATGTATATGTTTATCTAGAAACTCCCAGATCTGAATAAGAGGACTTGAAAGTGAAAATGGAAAGGGGGAGAGATGCTCAAACATAACTATTAAGCCATCTACCACAGGTAAGCCATGGAAAAAAGACCAGTGGAGATGTCTAGTAATTTATCAGAGATCATATTAAGAAAAAGGATAATCAAAGTATGTATAATTTCAGATGCACAAATCAAAGTGCATGGAACGTATGTAATAAAGTGAATCCAAAAAGAGAGAGATAAGTACTGCCTTGTTGACATTACTGAAACTTGGTGGGATGTGACTCATGAATAAAACGCAGCAATAGAGCTCTATATCCTACTCAAATAGAACAAATTTGGAGAAGGAGAGGTCCACTACATTGTACATACAGATGATAAATGCCTAGGTATAAATCTATGTGCCAGACCAGGCAAGTGTGACACACAGTATTTAGGCAAAAATTAGGAAAGAGAAAAATAAGCAATATCATGATAGGATTATACTATAAACCACCTGGCCAGGAGGCAGAACTATATGATAAGTTCTGGAAGGAGAGCACAAAATTGGCATGAATATTTGCTATAGTAGTGCTGTAGAATTCTGCTATAAATATTATTGAAGGACTTTTTCTAATAAAAGCAGAGCAGCTGAGCAACTCTTAATTTGCCTTGCTGATGATTTCCTCCTTCAAAAGGATAAGAAGAATTCTATTCTTAGCCTGGCTTTGAGCAATAAAGAGGAAGTAGTTATTAAAGTAAAGATGATGGGAATCTTGAGGATGAAGTGATTATACTACCTCGAAGTTCAAGATAGATAAGAAGAGAGCATCCTAGGTTCAAGGACTCTCAGAGTTGGAATGGATTTAAAAGGCCACCTGCACTGTTTAGAGTTGACATAATGATGGAAAAGCACGAAAGAAGGTAGACCACCTACTTAGCTGTTCTTTTGTTTGCTTTTTTCTACCAAGGAGAATTGTTTTTAGATTTGGGAATATGAAACAAATAGGTTTAACAAGTAACTGAAACCCAAAATAAATGAAGAGATTATTTGAGACCATCATATATCATCCAATCTCAAAGAATTTAAATATTCACACCCAAACAACAAAAGTCCTGAAAGAACTTGAGGATATGACTGCTGAAACACTGTCAATGATCTTTGGAAAACTATGGATAATTAGAAGGGTATCATAGCATCAAACAAAGGAAACTAATGACAAATGGGTATATGCTTATTTATTGATTCATTGAAAATACTGTCCAATTTTCAAAAAAGGGAAGACTGTAACAAGTTTTAATTGGACTTCAATAATGCATTATGAAAAGAGATGATTTGAAACACTTGGTGGGGGGAACCCAGTGATCTGTAAGAGGCAATTTAAACTCATGAAGAAAAAGTCATGCGCAGGGTGTAGTGGTACATACTTATAGTTTCTGCTGTTGGGGAAACTGAGGCTGATGGATCATTTGAGTTGGGCACTCTGATTCCTATGTTATTAAGGCTCATGGTGATTTCGTCTTTTAAGTCTGGCACCAATATCTTTAGCATCTGAAAATGGAAGGCCACCAGGCTGCCTAAGGAGGGACAAAAAAAATGGAGCAGGTTAAAGTTTTTGTTTTGATCAGAATTGGAATTAGACTTTTGAATGATCACTATCCTTTCATTCTGGATGAAATTTTTGATTCAGTCTCAAAATAAAATAAAATTAAAAACAAATCATAACAAACAAATCTAATTTTCCTTTATTATTGAGTTTACTAGACTGATAGAAAAGAGACATACTCGAAATATACCTCAATTTCAGCATACTATTTGAAAGATTCTATCTCATTTTTCTTGTGGATAAAAAAAGATCTGGACTGGATGATAGTGCAGTTAGTTAAGAGTCTAAACTAGTTGATTATAAACCTGGAGGGAAATCCTTAGCTATTGCTTTGAGGTGCTGTCCTTGGTGCCATTCTGCTGAAAATTGGTATGGATTGCTTGTGTGAGGACTAGATGGCATAGTTATCCCTTTGAAGATGTCCTATAGCAGAGAGCAACGGCTACTTATTTGGACAACAAAATTGGAATCCAAACACATCTAGAAAGGTATAAACTTATCCCCCTCCCCCCCAAAGAAGAGACAAAACTTAATGAGGGTAGATGAAGGTCTTTATTTAAATTCATGACCTAACACGTAAAAGATAATTAATAAAGTTTGTCAATTGAGTTAAAAGTATTTAGAATAGAAGAGGTAATATAATGCATGAGTACTAGGGGGAGAGAGTTTTGATAGACTACAAGCTATATATGGGTCATTGTATGACACAGCAGCCAAAAATATTTTTTTTCATCTTAATCTGAATTAATAGGAACATTGTTTGGATTATTAAGGAGGTGATAATCTGTCCTGATGAGAATTCTTCTGGAATATTGTATTCAGGTCTGAGTTCCACATTTTGAGAGATGATATTGACAAACTGCAATGAATCCACATTAATGGTGATGGGAATGGAGATCCAGTTATTAAGAAATTGACAAATAGTCCCTATGAACATTTGGGGTGGCTGCTCTAATTTTGCTCATTTTGAGTTTCCTTGGGCTTAATTCAATTCTACTTTGCTCATAGAGCACTTTCTCTGATAAGGGCATGCCCTTCAGTAGAAAACTAGATTTTACCTTTGGAAAATGACTGCAGAGGGGACTTCTGTTCTGTTCCAGATGAAGGTTTTGGCAGATCTATTTAGATGCTTGCAATTCTGCCATCCTGTACAATAATCAAATGAGCCACAATAGCTACAGTCTTCATAATAGCCACGTGAGCCACAATGCAGACAGTTCTGTCCCCTGAATGTCAGTACCAGGCACAAAGTAAATGCTTAATAAATGTGACTTCTGGCAGTGCCAAAGAGAAGAGGTGACTTTCTAGAGTCATGTAGTGAATCAGCTGAGGAGTGAGGACTCTGTTGCATGTCACTCTCTCTAATTAGGTGGCTTTCTAGTCATCCCTCCTTGCTAGAGTAAAAAAAAAAATCCTTGAAATCCTATGTTCTCCATAATGAATGCTTTCCCTGGAATGAACATTCAGGTTCCTGCCCTGAGTGGAGGGCCCCATTTTTAAGGGCAGGGTTTCCTACTTAGTAGAGGTACAACAAATGTGCAGGCAAGTCCCTTCGTACAGTCATGGGCACATGGAGATCACAGCAGTGTGAGTCTGTGAAGACAAATATCCATTGTGGACCAAAGGATTTTGAGTTTAGTAATATGTCGTCCCCACAGATGACATTGAGGGGTGAATATTTGGAATTTGTGTAGTATAAAAGAGGTGAATAAGATGTGTTGACTTGTAGAATACTAATGATACTGGAGATAAAATCTGGGAACCCCAGGATCTTGGAAAAGGCAGAACTCTTATAGACACACAGGGTGATAATGATGGAGACAATGACAGCCAAGATCTAGAAGATAGGGATTAAGTTATGGTTCTGTCACCAAGTCACTGTGTGACCCTCTCTATAAGTCTCAGTTTCCTTTTCTGTAAAATGAGAAATTTGGATTTCTCTGCAACTTGTATATTCTGTATTTCAGCACTTCCCTGAAGAACTCATCACATAATATAGTGCATCTTATCCCTCTGTACTAGACAGTAATCTCAGTGAGAGCAGACTTTGTCTTATCTAATCTTTGTACCCATCCAGGTGCCGAGTATAGGGTTATGCACACAGCTGGTGTTTAATAAATGTTCACTAAATTGAGTCCCATCACAGAAGAGTAGACTGAGGTCCACAGAGGATTCAATATTTAATGAAGTCTGTGGAGCAACTTTTTAGGCAGTGCTAGAACTGGAAGCAAGGTCTTATTGTCAAGGCCTTTTTGATATATTTCTACTTTAGGATATACTTTTATTTTCCATTTGACAGATTCCATCCCCTTTCATTGGTTCTCTTCATCTCTTGCCAAGAAAAGCCTGTCACCAGGCCTAAAGATTTTTCTGATGTGCCATTGAGAGCAGCATGCTATCCCATGTACTAGAGAGAAGGATTTCTTTCTTTTTTTATCAAAAGCAGTCGGATGAACTCTTCTTTGTCCAACTGCCCAGCACAGTCCTGTATCAGTATCCCTTGGGTGTGAGGTCAGTAAGCAGGGATGTCCCCGGGGGTCTTTATGAAGCCCCTGAATTGCAGCCTCTGATAGATCCCCAGCTTTGGCCTTCTGGATCATCCCTCAGTCTCTCTAGAGAGTGAACCATTTGGTAGGAGGATAGGAACCTGCTGGTTGCTGCCTTGTGGCCAGGCCCTGCCCCTCCTCCCACCCCTGCTCCTGCTGCTCGTCAGCTGGTATAGCTATCTGGGGCTGGGCACATTGCCCAAACCAGGTGGTGAACTGGGCCCAGAGCCACCAGGCCTCCTTCCTATCCCATATAAATGCCTTCCAATTGACTTGTCTGCCAGCAAGAATGAGCCCAGTCCTTCTCACCCATCCCCAAGTCCAGAGTCCACAGGATCAAGGGATTAACCTTCATCCATAAACCAAATTGACAGACATCTTTCTCTAACCTAGAGGATGATGATCAATATTGGTATCTTTCTTCCTCAGAGACAAAGAAGTCCAGGAAGATCCAAGAGAGTGTTCTATGCTAAAAAGTAGGAGAGAGCCCACGGGGGCTAGCAAAGGCGGTCCAAAGCCCAGAGCTTTGCCCCGCTGTTTCTAGAGGACAATTCACGTTTATTGTTTCTCCTCTTTCCCGTAGGAAGCTCCTGTTACTCTTGGGGCTGGAATGAGCATGGCATGTGTGGAGATGGTACTGAAGTGAATGTCTGGGTCCCGAAGCCAGTGGAGTCTCCAAGTTTAGCCCTGTGTCTTCTTGTGGGTTGTGGAGCTGGTCACTCTCTCGCTGTTGGCCAAGCCCCAGCCTTGCCATCATTGCACTGGAGCTCCCAGGACACAGAGTCAAGCCTGGAAAACACACAGCAAGAGAAAGCAAAGGGAAGAAGCACAAACATTGTTCCCACACCAAGCTAGTGTGTCCTAAAAAAGGAGATTTCATGCTTAAAGGACCTTTTAATAAAATCGATTTGGACAATTTTGTGGACTTGTTCATTGGGACACAGCAGGTAAAAAGGGGTAAGTATTTAGAAAGTGCTGATCATTTGAACAGCAGCTGGATGAGAGACAGGGAAAATGCAATTTCCTGAATATCCAAGAAACTTTACTTTTCAGCAAATGAGAATGAGAACAAAGGGACATCATTAGCAGCTTTCAAAAGGTAACAAATTTTAATACACATGGATTAGGGAACAGGGATTAGGGTTCCATTGATTCTCAGATCACCTTCATCTTCCTCCTGGCAGCCTCCAGTGGTGCTGAAGTCAGTAGCTCCTTCATGGAATTTTGTTTTTGCAAAAGACTTCAGAGGTTATCTAATAGAAAGATTTTTAACTTTTTGAGTGTCATGGAGCCATCTGGCAGCCTGGGAAGTCCTTTTCTCAAAGTAATATTTTTATGCATAAGAATAAAATACATGAGATTACAAAGGAAGCTCATTATATTGTAATAGAGTTATCAAAGTATATATTTTTAAAAGACAAATTCATGGTCCTGGTAAAAAATCTTTGATGTAATCAACAAACGGTATGATTTCCTTTATGCTGGAAAGACTGGATTTTGTAAGCACTCATCTATAATTTTCCATCTTTATGTTGTATTACTATGGGTTGGTAAAGTAATCTGTATCCTCCAAATGTGTTTGTGGATACTGCTACTGGTGACTCATTTTTGTAAAACAGATCATTGATGAAAGCACAGCGCAGGAAGAGACCTCCCTCCAACTGATTAGACGGGGACAAAGGAGCCGAAAGCAAAAAGCCCGAAACATCTGCATCCCCAATAACTCTGCCATAAGTATGGGTTTCTTTTCTAGCCAGAGATTACCAGGGCTTAGAATGCCTGGGCCAAAGAGAGTTAGCCCAACCACAGGGCTCCTTGCTTGCCTTGCCTTGACTCTGAATATTTGAATTGGATTCTGCAATTAGGTCATCACCTTCCTCTGGAGGGGTTCTAATCTTGGATACATAGGCTATGTGATCTTCCATTCCCTCCCATTCCCAGGTATAAGACCAACCAGAGAGTCAGGAGTCCTGGGTTCCAGCTCCAGGCCCGGCACAAACTATTCTATAATCTTGAGCTAGTTTTTGTTCCTCACCGAGCCTCAGTTTCCTTCTCTGTTAAATATGCCAATTTAGTTCAGCCAACCTTTGTTAAGCTCTTTCTTTATGTAAAACTAGATTAGGGGCTGAGATATAAAGGTGGATTAGACACAAGCCTTGCTCTCAGTGGGTTTCAAATCAAATAGGGAAAGAACATGCACACATGTGAACAGTCCCACGGTTCTGCCTGCTATACAATTCCACTTGGATGATTTGTTGGTGTCCTAAAATCAGAATATTCAAAATAGAATCCATTACTTTCCATCCTAAATTCTTCTGTTTTCCAAAAATCCCTATTTCTGTTGAGGATATCACTGTCCTTCAAGTCATCCAGGTTTATAACCTTAAACTCATCCTTGATTCTTCCTTCTTTCTTAATCCCACACTCAATCCAGTTGATAGCCAGTTCCCATAGATTCTACCTCCACAATTGCCATCTTTCCTTCAACTTGGATGACAGCCTAAGCACTTCAATTCCACAAACATCAATTAAGGACGTGGGATGGGCAAGGCATTATGCTTGACATTGGGAATAAGAATGGTAAGTAGACTGTAATTTCCGTGAGCCAGGGATTGTTACATATTTATTTTTATATTCCCAACTCTTAGCACAGTGCCTGATACATGAGGGACTTAACACATCATAGAATCAAAGAACTAGAAAGTACCTTAGAGGCTATCTAGTTCAATTCCCTTATTCTAGGAGGCTGAAGTACTTAGTTAAATGTCTTGCCCAAGATCCCACAGGTAGTCATAAAAGGTGAGATTGGGACCCAGGTCCTTTGATTCCAGAATCAATACTCTTTCTAGAACACTAAAACATTGGATGAATTGAAGGAAAAAGAAATGCACAAATAACTATGATGTAATTTATAATATAAGTGTGAGCTCAGGCTTCATGATACCTGAGTTAGTCCTGGAAGGAAAAGAAGGATTTCAGTAGCAAGGAGAGATGTGTGATAAGTCCATTCTGTCATAAGGGTCAGCTTGCATAAATAAGTCAGCATAAGTTAGAATTTGGAGGGGGGACAATTAGTAGTTTAGTTTAGCTTGAGCATAAAGTGCAGAATATAAAAGCAAAATGTAAACTGGAAAAGGTAGCTTGGAATCAGGTTGTGGAGGACCTTGAGTATTAAGAGTTGATCTTTTATTTAGTAAAGAATGGAGAGTCTTTATTGACTTTTGAGCAGGGGAGTGCAGTTTGGCATGTGCCTTAAGAAGATTAATCATTCTGTCAGAGAATGAAACATATATTAAGAAGGCTAGAGCTTAGAATCAGAGAGATAAATTAGAAGGCTACAGTCTAATAGACCAGGCAAGTGATAAGGTGAGCTTGCACTAGGTGAACTAATAAATAGGGAGTGGATTCCAGAAATATTGTTAAAATAGAAATGATAGAAATAGACAGTGGATTGGAAGACAGGAGATGGAAAGAGGACTGAAAAAACAAGGATAATTCTAAAGTTTAAAACCAGGTCGAATGGGGATTTGATGTTGTCACTACAGACCTGAGGAAGCTAGAAAGAAAGGAAGTATTTGGGGAAAGATTCCAAGTTCATCTTGAGACATGATGAGTTTGAGATAATTGGCAGGATATTTGCTGGGGATAACAATGTAGGAAATTAAAAATATATGATCAGAAATCAAGTTACAGGTCAAGGTGGGAGATGAAGATTTTAGAAGCCATCTACAGATAAGTGATCACTGAAGCCTTGAAAATGAATAAGACTATCAAAGGAGAGAGTATTAAAAAAAATAAAAAGAGCAAAGTACATGGAGAGATAGCTGTATTTATGGGATAGAAGGAGAAAGAGGAGCCTTCCAATCAATCATAGGTGAGAGAATTGTAATGGCATCCAGTGGAGGAGAGAATATCAAGAAAAAGGAGGTGTCAACTAGAGTTACCAAAGTGAAAAACAAAAAAAATAACCCTAACAATAAACTTAAGCAACAATAAATTACAAACAATAATAAATTATTACAATAAAATTAACTAATTTATTGATAAAATGATCCAAGGAAATGTTTCCATTATTTATATTGTAAAAAAAAAAAGTCAAGGAAAACAAGCCGTGGGGAGAAGGGAGCAGAAAGGGGCTTTGGATTTGATGATAAGGAAGTCATTAATGATTTGGGGGAAAATCTTATGGCAAAGGACAAAAGGAATGGTGAGAAAATGGGAAAATTAAGAAAAAACATTGCTTTTTCTAGAAATTCAGCACGAGAGATAAAAAATGACAGGAAGATTTTTAAATAGGGGATACAAGAAGTAGGAAAGGAGAAAAAAGGAGTAGAGAAGAAAACTTGAAGATGAAAGGAGATGGGAATGGTTGAAGGAATAAGAACTTAAAAGAAAAAGAAAGAGTTGGAATTTAAGGGTACAAATAGAGGTATTTAAATTGGTAAAAGGGAGGACCATTTCATCTTGTGAGGGAAAGAAGAGAGGATAGATTAAGACAGTTTAAAATATGGTAAAAAAATAAAGGAAGGAATTCAAAATGATTGGCTTAAAACTTTTCAGTAAACTAGAAACCGTTACCTTTTATGGGTGGAAGAATGAGTTAAGAGTTGAGGAGAGTAGAGAAAGTTAGGAATATTTGTGTAAAGATAGAGAGAAAACCAGAGATGAAGAAAAGCATTACCATGGAGTGGTGAGGGACCATTTGAGGTTGGAAAGCGTGGATTTATAGAATTGATCTACATGGTTTTATGACTTCTTACATTATCACTTGATGGTTTGTCAGTAAATAACAGACAACACAGATTGTGGGGGTTTAGCAAGCTAGAAATTGCAAGGAACAGGGAATCCAAGAGCAGAAAGCAATGCATTATTTAAGTAACTCTCCCTAGGCCACCAAGGTGTGGGAATAAAGCCAGAATAAGGATATTTGAGTAGGGGAAAAAGGGTAGGATCAAGAAATTGGAGGGTATGATGAAGGTGAAAAGCAGGTTTGAATGGGGAAGGAGTCTAAAGACAGAAGGTTGAATTCAATGAGGGCAATGTCAATTTTAAAATGGAGCAAATTGAGGTATTAATGACATCTCAGATTGGCTTGTTTCAGTGGGTAACTGAGGTAGAGTGGAAATGGAAGTCACATATTGAGGAGATCTAGGGGTTGAGAAGCTAAGATGTTGGAAGGCTCTTCCAGATGAATATTAAACTCACTGAGCATAAAACCAAAGGGTAAACTAGAGAGGGTCGTTACAAGCCATGTGTTGAAGTTATTAAGGAAAGTAAGAGACTGTCTTGGTCTTCATTCATGATTTCACAGTGACAGGAGAGGGTGATAGAGTTAGTTGTTATGAATATCAAAGGAGACAATTGAATGAAAGCAACAGAACAAAGATCTGGAAAAGGCAATGGAAGATCAAAGAAAGATTCTAACCTCATCAAGAGGCATGAGAGAAGAAGCATCCAGCATAGCAGGGAAAGGGGAAGACCATGATAGCTTCAGGGAAAACCCTGAAAGTTTTTAGTTAAAGAAGAAGAAGCGGAAGAGACTGAAGTTGAAAGAGAGTCAGTTTCCAATAGTCTGAGAATTAGTTCCTCAGATCCAATGGAAGTGATAAGGAGGGGAAGATAGGGATCAGGACAGGGAGGGTATGTGAGGAGGTAGGAAGGGTGAAGAGATTTCTATCAGAGTCATTATGAGTTTTGAGGATTAGGGGAACAGGATGCTGTGGAGTAAACTGGAGGAACAAGACATCCATGAAAGTACTGAGTAGAAACTTGTAGAATTAATATTTGGATCTTTCACTGTTGGATACAGTGAAATTCTTACCATATGCCTGTTGTTTGGTTCCTTGCCCCTGTAGTGATTCACTGATGATTCAAGTTTTACCCAATTTCAAAGGACCTGGCTATCTCACAATGACATTGGGAGACGCTGAAAATTCAGTCTCTAATCCCACCCATCCCTTGAGATTCATCTATCTATGAAGAAGATCTATTCCATGACCATTATGGTCCTCCCTGACCTGTTTTGTTTTATTTTTTAACTGAGGCAGTTAGAGTTAAGTGACTTGCCCAGGGTCACACAGCCAGAAAGTTTTAAGTGTCTGAGACCACATTTGAACTCGGATCCTCCTGACTTTAGGGCTGGTGTCTATCTAGTACACCATTTAGTTGCCTCCTGATTTGTTTTTCTAGAGCACTAGACTTAGAGTCAGGAAACCCCACTTTTGATGATTACTAGCTTTGTGACCCTGAGTAAGCCATTTCTCTGTATTTTATCATCTGAAAAACAGATAAAATATTATATAACATAATCATAGAATATAATAATATCACCCACCTCACAGGGTTGCTGTAGAGAGCAATAAGATCATATACATTGAGTACTATGTAAAACTTAGAAGTTTAGCTTAAAAGTGAACTACTCTGGTTATTATTACATCTCTGAGTCTGTCCTTTTCTGTTCTATTTTCAGCAGTGGTATGTATATATTTTGCATATTCTCCTAGGCTGGATGCATCTTAAATGCTTACAAATTATTTAATATGAAGATGTGTCTACCTATATGATCTTGGGCAAGTTATCCAGTTTCCATCCATAAAATGAAAGACTTGGCCAAGTGTTCTCTGGCTCTTCTAGCTTTAAGTCTGTGATTCTGGATATGATCTCCATTCATAATTCCCACAGATATACAGAAAGAACTCTAGAAATCCTTGCTGAATGACTCAGGTCAGGCAGATGCCCTCCTTTTCAACATTCTGGCATCTGTCCCATTTCCCTTCCAGGTCATGCAGAGAACTCCTAAGAAATTTCATCGCCTCCTTGTCTTTCTGGCTCCTGCCTGGCCCTGGAACTCCCCAGTGATTGATGGGAAATAGCATTTCTATTAGGGAGTGGAACACTGGGGTTAGAGTCTGAGGGCCTGGCTGCAAAGCTGTGTGGTCAAGAGAAAGTCATTTGCATCCTTCCCGGTCTCAGCTTCCTCACTTGTCAAATGGGGGCAGTTATCTTTGGACCACCTACCTGATAGAGTAGTCCTGAAGATCCAGTGAGATCACAGGGGCAAAGTGATTAATGACACATTTTGTTTGATACTTCAAGGTGGACAAGAAATTTTTTGACACTAAATAGATGTCAGCTGTTAGTGTCATCCTCCAATTCCATAGCACAATGTACTGGAGCTTATAGTTAACCCATCCTCTCTGAGTATAAGTCAGGGTTTCAAAAAGAAACTAAATTCTGATCGCTCTGAGTTACCAAGCTGCAGACTCATCACTCTAGGGGGAGTGGGAATGTCTTCCACAGGCCCAAGGTCCATCCAGGGCAGCCAGCCTGCTTCCCTCCCCCCTTTCTCCCTTTCTTCCTTCTTTTTGTCAGCAGATGTAGGGAATATTGGCTTGTTACACACAATATCAGGCAGAATATAGAGTAAATTTCTGAAGTGATGGGAGGATCTTATCATAAAGTAGTCCTGGAGACCCCTGAGCCCCCCTCCCTCCATCCAATGCTCCCAATTTAAAAATTCTCAGAGTGGGGCTTAATGCCATTTTTTTTCTGTTTGTGTTCAGGTATGTCAGTCAGAAGGATCTCCTTCAGAAGGTATGGGTTTTAATAGACACTCTAAACAGGGCTCTAAGAACTTAGTTGGGCCTAAGTGGTGTTAAAGGCTATTCTACTAAACACAATTTGAGAACATGATGGTCTAGCAAGGTTTAGTACATTGAGATGGTCCCAGTTCTCCTCCAAACCATTCTTTTTACTCCTCCTCTAAGGGGACTATAATTCCCTTGGAGAAGAAGAGATCAGAGAGCCTAGGAAATATCCCCCAAATAATGTCAGTCCCGGTTCCCAGACAGGTAGGCAAGTGAACTAGCTATGTGTTCTCTACATTCTTACTCTAAAATTCAACAAAGGAGAAGCGATAATGAGGTGTGTTCACATCCAGAAATCAGTGTTAATCATAAGGCAGAGGTCATGTCTATTTATTAAGTCTATTCTTAAGTCAAGGAGTTTGCCAGAGTTTAGGCCTATGGGAATAAATGAATAAATGTACCTCATAGGTTGGACATTCAAGACTTCTAAGGTCTTCTAAAACTAAAACAAGAAGCAGCATCAACCAGGATGAATCCCTTATGGTAACAAACCACATTCATAGAGTTAACATTTTACATGTTCAAAGTTTAAAAATAATCTCATATACTTCCTATCTCTCTGAGTCCTTCCATTCACTTGCAACTTGAATCTGGGAACCAAAAAATGATCCACTTGCTGATCACACTCTCTAGTTGAGGGTGGGAGCCTAGTCAAACCTCAATACATGTTGCAACTGGGTTCTGGGAGCATTTTGTGTCAATTGCATATTTGAAAATTAAATACAATTCTGAGACTTTTTAATGTTGGGAATGATTTTTATTTTTAAAATCTATAAATTGGTTAGAATGATTCCAGATTTGCTTAACTCACATAGCACTTATGGAGATCAAAGAATATATGCATTATCTGTTGAGATTATTACTATCATAAAGTAGGAATATTACACACACACACACACACACACACACACACACACACACACACCCCCCTCCCCACCATAAAAGGAAAAACACGTCCAGATGTGTATGAATGTACACCCATACATCACAGTGTATCTGATGGGTAAATCTGGATTATCATTTCAGGTCACAGACCACCTTCTTCAATTCTCCCTAACTTACTGGTTTGTGGGGTATAGCAGAACACAGGACAATTATCGCAAATGCCAGAGTAATCAAAGGCTCTGAAAATTCATGAGTCCTGGGGAAGTCTTTTGTTCACCCCCAGAGACAGTGTAAATATAAAGGGTCTTGGTTTTCTCAATCACTGGCTTGGTGACTTTGTCCATGTCCCTTCTCTCCTTTCTATCTCTATTTCCGATGAAATTAGAATAGATCATAACCTTGCTTTCTCTTCTAGACCTCAGTTTCTCCACCTGTAAAATAAGGAAGTCAAACTTTCCCTACTATGTTTTTAAAAAGGGCTGGAATCCCTTCCCTCGAGTTTTTTTTTTTTTTCTTTATATGAACTCAGGCAGGGCTGAAGTATTGTGCAGCTGGAAGAACACTGGCTTTGGAATGAGATCTAATTTCAAATCTTCTGTCATTTGCAACCTATGTGACTTGGGCAAGTGATTTAGTCTCTCTAGGTCTATTTTCTCACCTGTAAAATGGGGAAAGGGGTCGTTGAAGATCTTTGATTCTGTCGTCCCAGAGCTACTGTGGTATGTGGGAAGTGTTTAGCTTCTTGCTCATGGCACCTAAATTAGGGGATTGTGGAGAGGGCAACAGAAAGGGAAATGATGTAGGCAGTATGTGGACACCAAGAAGGAGATTGCAGGGTGCAGTGTGACAATCTCCCCCTGTAGAAAAAGGAAGCACTATGAGGAGCCGTAGACTCCATGAGGATTACGAACGCAATTCTCTCCAGGCTTTTTTATTCTTCAGAATCACCAGGCAACTGCCTGCTTCTCATCCTTCCTGAGAACCACATCTGGAAAGAATAAGTCCATACTGCCGACAGAATTGAGGAGACAAATCCTTAGCTACTAAACAGGCCCACTCACTAGCCTTGGGAAGCCAAAGGTCAAATCACTAAATTTAGGAAGATGCTCCCTTATCTTGATACCGAGGCTGTTGACCCATCTGAATTGTATTTGGCAAGCTCTGGGGTCCTGAACGAGCACTGGTACCCTGAGTTGCATAGAGTGGTGGCCCTGAAAGTGTTGCTACCCAGTTTGAGAACGTGTGTGAAGGCAAAACCGTGATGTTTTCAGAAGGTAAGAAAGACCCAATTCAGTGAATCAACTCAAAAGTCAACTTTTTATTATTGAGGAGATGGGGTGAGAATATTGAGAGAAAGGGTCATTTCTGTCTTTGCAGGAAATGCTGGTCACTGCTTGTGAAAGCTCAAGATGTTGCATTTTTTAAAAACTATAGCATTTTTTCCAAAAATATCATTTCTTTTCCCTCCCCCCCATTTTGGAATCAGACCAAAGTCAAGGTACTGTCCTATTTCTAATGGGAAAATATATTTATTTGCTATTCAGAAGTGTATCTCTGCAAACCTCTGAATGCTTCAAGAAACAAATCTGCTTTAGACTATACAGCAGGCACGGAAACCATGAGACAAAATTTATTTCATGCTAGAGTTGTTTTGCATAACATGGGGCATGCATCTTTACTGTGAAATGCTAACTGCATACAATGCTGGTTGTTCTTTTAATAAATCTGGAGACAAGTTTCTCCCCAGTGGTCTCCTGATCTTTTGGGTTCTCTTAGTCCCGTTGGCAAAGTAACATTTGGAGAATCCAGACTTTACTCATAACGAACAATTGGCCACGAAGGGCACTCACGGTGGGTCTCTACACCAATGGAATACAACAGAACCAGAGCTGGGCAATTGATCAAGACTATGATATGTCGTCATGGGTCCTGGGAGAGGTCCATGGGTCACACACATGCGGAGGGAAACAGAGAGGGAGGACTGTGGAGGTGGTGTATTCTCACAATTCTAATTGAATCAAAGTTCTCGGTGGGTTTCCATAGGAGAGATGAACTATGAAGGCATGGTCAATATGACCGATGACAGGCCGATCGCCCTTTTTTTTAAAAAACCATTACTCTGTATCTTGTGTACCAAAACAAAAAAACAAAAAAGGAAAACAAAAAAAAGAAGAAGAAAAAGAAGGAGGAGAAGAAGAAGAAGAAAGAACCATACAGGTTTGTGAAGACTTCACAGTCTGGCTACAACAATGTATGTAAAAAGTAAAAGAACATTGAAAAAAAATTTTTTTTAGAAGCTTCTCTCTGATTTTTCTGCTTCTACATGAGTCATACAATTGTAGGTTTGTGGTTTGTCTGTTTTTCTAGTTACTTCATGCAAATCATGCTAAGGAAGCCCTCCCTCCCCCCCACCCAAAAAAAACCAAAAACCAAAATCAAAAGAAAAAAAAATCTTCTACAGTTTGTTACCATTGGGTTGCAGAGAAAGCCTATGTCCATCCTAGAATAAGGCCCAAAAAACCACGCGGACTCATCCTGCAAACCTGCGTGGCGGGATTGACTCTGTCCAAGGGTGAGGAGGGGCTGCAGATCCACCCAGATGTTTTTTTTAGCCACCAGTGTCCTCGGTCCTCTGGCCTTGTCAAGTCACTCTCACTGCCTCTGTTGACATATACTTAGCAATGACAGGGCTTTCTTTGCAAAGATCTGCATGTAAAGAATACAATCAACACTTGAGCTTCTCTCCCTGCCCTCTGCAATTCCCGGGGTCGCTGATTACTTAGTTGTTAAGGAAATAGGATGAGGAAGGAGGAGGAAGAAGAAAAGGGAGGAGGAGGAGGAGAAGCAATGGGAAGAGAGGGGAGAAGGTGGAATAGTTACATGCAGAGGCAAGTATAATTCTCTCCAATTGGATTGTTTGGTGGTTTCCCATGGGGTCAGCCAGGCTGACTCCTTTCTCTCTCTTTCTCTCTCTCTCTCTCTCTCTCTCTCTCTCTTTCTCTCTTTCTCCTACTTGTTTTCTGAGCATTGCTTATTCCTTCGGATGGATTCCCGTGTTTCTCCCACAGTGTTCATTTCATCAATGTTCCTAATTTTCCTGAGAAAAACAAGTCTCCTGTCCCTGGCACTTTGCCTTAGAGCTGATCCCTGCCCTGTGACAGCAGACCACTGTGGGCTAGGGGACGGTCACTTGAAGGGTGACCCCCCCCAATCTGTGACAGCCAGATGTCACCATTCACCAGACATGCAGTAACTGCCTACCGCCGCCCACCGTTCAAGGAGACTTTGGTACCAGGACTGGGTGGCTCCTAGCCTAGACCACCTCAGTGCTACTTTAGGGGGCTATCCATTCCCTAATGCCGCCAGGAGCTCCTGGGATCACTGGCTCCTACGAGGAAACGTAGCATCTTCCGTTCCAGTGTCCCCTGGGTCACGTGCAGCACAGCCAGGGTTGAGGAGGCAGCAAAACTTATTTTTAAATTTTTATTTTATTTTAGACCATTCTTAGTTACTGATCCAATGTGCTATAGAATGGAGGGACTGGGAGTCCGGGATCAGCTGAGAGCTAGACAGTAAAAGGAAGGGGGGAGCCCCCAGACAGACCTCCTGCATTCTTCTTTTGGCTGCCTGTGCTGATGAGGCTTCAAGGCAGGCTGTGGGACTCCAAGGGTAGCATTGGATCAACAGTGAAATGGGCTAAGAATAGGGGCTGGCGGAGGCCAGGTGGGCAGGCCTTGGTTCCATCATGCAGTGCCATGCTGGGAAGAGGTCCACCCGAAGCAGGCTTCCCAAAGCCATCGAGGCAGAGCCAGGAGGAGGCAAGGACGTCCTCCTAATTCAGACAACAGCAGGAAGCAGGCAGGATGGTCACTTGCACCTATGGCCCAAATGCAAGGGGCCAGAGAACTTTTCCCCAAGTCTTTGCGGAGATGCTACCGATTGCCTCGAGGCTTCTGTTGTCCCTTTTATTTTTATTTTTTTCATTTTTTTTGTTTAACCATAGTGAATGTTTGAGCACCTGGAAATAGACCCAAACTACTCCAAGCTGTTGCTCAAGGGATACTCCCCACCTGCCCTCAGCGTTGGAGAGCCCAGGGAGCATGCACCAATTAGGAGGCTGCTACAGACATGCACATCAGTGACAATACAAAGGACAACTGGGTCAATGCAGCACCATGGAAGGAGGCTGCCCTCCCCCATTCTGCTCCCCCCTCCCCGGACCACCCCCTGCCGGTGCTTTGGGGTCTCGAGCCCCGAGGGCTGGCTATCATGTTACCCAATGGAGCTCCCACCGGTGGCCCCCATGGGAAGTCCCCCGGTGCCCCGTCCCACTGCCCAGCCTCTGCCGTGCTCAGGCCATGGGAAAAGGCACCCGGATCCTTCCGTGTGGTCAGACTAGATGCCTGATGATGGACAGAAAGCTTCAGGTCTTGCACCCTCCCCCCTGGAGCTTGTTCCCCTTTGAGGCATCTGGGAATTCTGCCCCCTTTCCTGCACAAATCCCAGGAGGCATCGGTGCCTTCCTGAGCGGTTCATTGTTTAATCAAGAGGGCGTATGAATAGCCTACCAAGGGCAGCACTGGTCCCAGGGCTGGCTCTAAGTTCCTCTCCCTACCCCTGCCCCATCCTGTAAGACTGCATCAGCAGGTGCTTCAGTGGCTCATGGGAATGAAGGGTTCTTGGATTCCGTTGGACACCCAGAGGCCCTCGGGCCGGCCCCTGTTTAAAATTTGTTTTGTTTTTTGGTGGGAGAAATCAGATTCAGAACCAAGAAGGCCTTTTCTGGACTATGTGGCCATGGGCCCCTGGCCCAGAGAGAATGCTGCGGCTGAGTTTTCAGAATCAAGATCTTCCCTCAACACCGGGGGAGTTCTGTTCCAGGGTGTTTGCTGGATGGGGGAGACCCTGTGGTCCCCCCCAATGAGGATCCTCCTGGGCTGGACCAGGGAAGCAAGAACTAGCCCCACAGAACCATCGCTTTTCCTTCCCTTGCCTAACCACACCATCTGTCAGAACAGCTTGGAAGGCCCAAGGCCTCTCAGCAAAAAACTGAATTGCCCCCATGCAGAGCCTTGCTGGCGTGCCTCTGAAACCCGGCACTGAAGCAAGGTTTCCTCCAAATATTCTCTCCCCTTTCCTTTGCAACTCCCCCAGCACAGGGCTGTGCACAGGGGCTGAGCTAGGGAGCGCCTTCTAGTATTCCATGCTGAAGAAATGGATCCAAGTGCAGACCAAAGGTTGGCTCTCTCTGTGTCCTCCCTGTGTCCCACCCCCTTCTCTGCCCCTCCCTGCCCCACCAGAGGGACCCAGACGCCCTTCTCCCTCCTCCCTCCCCTCCCCTTCTACGGTGAGGGGGCAGGCAGGCCGTCCTCGTCCCCAGAGCACCGGGACCCTCGCCCAGCAGCTACTCGACTTCCTCTACATACCCTTTCTCATTCCTCCACCAGGCGGGCACGGGTACTCCCCGGTTGATAAGAGGAAGCAGGGTCCGTATCTCTCGCGGGTGCCCGAGCGGGTAAAGGGCAGGCCCTCATCGGGCGTGAGGGCCTGGTCTATGTGGGGGCAGTCTTCGTTCGCCAGCGCGGCGTTGGCCACCTCCCCGTTCAGTTTGGAATCTTCAAACATATAAGCAGAAGCTATTGAAACACTCAAAACCATTTAGTGGGAGGGAGGGAAGGCTCTATGTCAGGGAGATAGCTGCAAAGGGAGCACGGTGCGGTGGTCATTCCTGTCCCCTCCAAAATCAAGACAGGAGGTGGACGAGGGGCAGGGGAAGGGCGCCAGCTCCCCGGGCGACCCTGGCCCCTAGGAGGGCCAGGCTGAGGTGTGCTCAAAGTTTGCAAAAAGATGAGCAGTGTGGTAGGACCGGTGGGCTGCAGAGCTAATGCTGAGGTCAGAGTCCAGCATAGGGCAGATGGCACAGAATGGACACATGGAAGGCTCACAGGGGCGACTGTCAGACACAGATCTTAAGGGGAAGAAAAGACAAACGATGGATTGGGGGGAGGGTGAGCAGAAATCCACCACCTGAGAGAAACAGAATTTTCCACATCCTAAATCCTGGAACCGTCCCCTCCTAGAGCCCGGTTAGCCACTCAGTCTGCTTCTTCCCTCTGTAGAGAAGAGATCTCCAGGTGCTCCATCCCCCCCCACAGGCACACGGTCAGCTCCATCCCCATGCACAGACCAATGCAGCTGCTCAGTCCTAACGATACTATCCTGGTCATTGGCTCTCCATCCTTCCATAGAAACCAAATTTATCACTTTATTTGACCAATATCCCCCCTTCCCCCATTGAAAAACTGCTCTCATTATTCAGGCTTCTCTGTCCTCAGCATGGGTCCAACAGCGGATTGAGGATGATTGTGCCCCTGAAGACAAAAGACCAGTTCACGCATGTGAGAGCTCTCTCCATAAAGACCAACCCTGTTGGTTCCATCCAAGAAATACCAGGTTAATCCAGTCTTTCCGATTTGCCTAGAGAGAGATCAAGTGAATTGTGCATCTTTCCTTTCCCTCCATAGACTGATACACTAGCTCAGTCTAGAGACGTATTCATTCTACCATGATCCTGCCATAAAGGCCAGAGCATTAACTCTGACTCTTCCGTGCATATATACAGAAACGGAGGTCTCTCAGCCTGCTTCAGCTCCTTATAGAGACAGGGATGGCCACGGAATCCTAGACTTAGAGCTTGAAGGGACATTGAAAACATCTAGTCCAACCATCTCCTTTTATAGGTGAGGGAAAATCAAAAAAGACATACCCAGAGACCCACAGCAAGTAAGTGGGAGGGTCAGGAGCCACACACAAGTCATTGTGCTTCCAGTCCAACATGGCTTTCCCTCTGCTCTGTCTCCTCATGAAGATCAAAAAGGTTGAATCCTTCTAAGCATAGAGATGGGGCCGACCACTCAGCCTCATTCATTCCCATCTTTGGGATCAGTTTGTTCTTCCCCTCCACACATACCAGAGTGAACTGTCCGTTGCTGCTCTATCTCCCTACAGAGACTGAAGCAATGATTCCAATCTGTTCTGTCTACCCTCCCTGCTTCCTCACACCAGCAGGAGAGACCAGGTTAGTCCCTCATTCTCCTTGCTTACCTGTAGATCAAAGGGCCAATCACTTAGTTGCTTATTTTTTTAATTGTGTTAAATCCAATCGACATGTCATGGTATCACTTTCTGATGTCATGGTCCTTTTTGAGAACAAAGGACAAATAACAACCCAATGAAGAGACTAAGGGGATAACCCAGTTTTCTTCTCTTTCTCGAGACCAATTTCATCCCTTAGACATCTCTGACTTCTTAAAGAGACCCGGCAAATCATCCATCTCTCCCTTTCCTCTTTAGATAGAGACCAGTCCAGTGGCACTCAATGTACGTAAAGACCATCTCCCAAACCCCAGCTTTATTACTTCATCTTCTCTTAGTCTATCAAGACTAGGTCTGGCCTCAGTCTGCACTGTTTCCCCAAAGAGATCAGACCATTCACTTCATCTACTCTTTCACTCGAACAAACCTATTTTCCTCCGCCACTCTTAATTCCTCCAGCTGCCCGTGCCTTCCAGTGGCCTCTGTCACTCACGATATTTTCAACAGGAACAAGGATAATGTATGAATGAGGTTGTGACAACAGAACATGAATTTGAGAAAATAAATCCATTTTCTGTGTCTTCTCTTGTGAATGGTGCTTGTGAGACCAGCACAAAATGATATGTGTGGAAAACAAAACAGCCGCCAATGGACTTGAGAAAAAGAAGATGAATTTCAGTCCTGTGTTTCCAGGGAGGTCTATGTCGTCTGCTCTTTACAGCCTGTCTCATTTATAAAGGGCAAGAGTGAGGGCTCAGGGTTCAAGACTCAGGGTGACTTAGGGACAATCCTTGCCTTAGGTGAGCAGCTTCTCTCGGTGGCCTGGCTACCTCTCTGGTTTTTAAAAGAGGCACCTAGTTTAGGAGAGAGGGAGCAGAATTTGATGTTGGAAAAAGTGAAGGGAGTTAGCTGCGGTCCCTGCTTCTCAACAGGCTAAACTCCTTCTGGGAGCTTCCCAAGGACCCACTACCACCCAAAGGTGGTGGACCTTCAGTAATCAGCGCCCAGTACTTGGCTTTCGTTCTGTGGGCTAAATCCTACAGCAGTCGTACCTGCCACTCAAAGTCAACATCACAGCCAAAAGTCAGAAAGAAACAGGTAAGGGTCACCAGTAACAACTGATGGGTTTTGTTTGCTTGCTCTCCATCAGTTTTGAGCTTTAAAGGAATCATTTATTTGAATAGGAAAGGATAATCTATTTGGAGGGTGGGGAGATCTCAGATTCCAAGTTCGGCAGAAGGAAAATATTAAAATAAACTACCCCGAGGTTGCACATCTGAACTGAAAGTCCCTTTTGGGAGAGGAAAAGGAAAAAGGAGGAAGTACTTTTTTTCCTTAAAAATTAGGAGGGGAAAGTGATTAATAAAATTTCCCCAGGTAACTGGTGCTATTCTGGAACCAAACACAGAGAAGGAATCCCCTTCTGTGCACATATTATGTAAGCCACAGAGAAAGGACCCCCTCCTTTGTACACATCATATAAATACACACAGAAGGGACTCCCTCCCTTACACATATCATGGCAATACACACAGAAGGGACTCCCTCCTGTACACACAGATATAACTACAAAGAGGCAGTCAGTCAAAATAGAAATGGACCAATCAGATTTATTAATAAAGCAAATCCAAAAATCCCATTATAATTTTGGAAATTAAAAAAAAAATCTATTGTACAAGATCTTAAAGCTTTTCACTTACAGTGCATTTCTTGACAATTCACATGGGTTCCACACCCCTATTTACTCTGAACAAGAAAGACCCAGTTACCAAGGTAACTCTGACATCACATAGTGCTGTGCTTGGGGTATTTCTGAGACATAACGTGTCTCCTCTTGGCAGTGTGAGTGCACACACATACATGCATGTGCACAGGTGTGCATGCACACACATGTGCACACACAAACATGCCTCGAAGACTAAGCTACCTCTCAGGCTTTCTGTGACAGGCTGGTTTGGGCTGCTGGCTGCTGGTTTCCTCAACATGGATCTGCTCTCCTTGGGGGGTGACCTCTGTCCTGGGGCCAGAGCTTATCCCCACCTAGAGGGGCATGAGAAGTGTGGTTTCAGAAATAGGAAAGGGGGAAAGATTTGCCCTGAGAGCTAATCTAAGTCCCTGACGATAGCTGCCCTAAGAGAAAAGTCTCATCTTTATTTTAATAACAAGGGAAGGATGAATGGGTGTGGGAAGGATGAATGGTCAAGGTTCCCCCAAAAGGGAGGGATGGAAACTGGATGTGATAGAGAGTTGGAGACTTTTGGAGCTGTCCCTGCTGGTTGGATCAGTCTTGTCAGGAATATATGGAGAGACTGGGGGAATAGATGTTTCCTTCCAGAGGTCCAAGCCTCTGGGAATATCTAACAAGCTTCCAATTTTTAATACATAAACCTTTTTTCTCCTATTGCCCTGAGGAATGAATTTTCATATGAATCTACCCCTTAAAAAGTGGAGATCTTCAAACCAGCAAAACCAGAAGCAGATCCCAAGACTTTCCTCTAGATTCCATGCAATCTAGTTTACTTTCTCCTGTCTTTCCTAAGTAATCCATGGGTCACAGCATTCTAGATTTAGAGTTAGAAGGAAACTTAGAAGCTATCAAATTCAACAACATCATTTTACAGATGAAGAAACTGAGGCACAAGGAGACTTGCCTAGGGTCGAATAGGTGATAAGTGTCTGAGGTGGGATTTGAATCCTGACCCCAAGCCTTGTACAGCCACTTACGATATGCTTTCTCTCAGTCTCCAAAGATCAGCTCTCTGTCTTATTTCTCATTCTCTGTCAATTGTGTTTAGAGGGACCTAGATCCCAGCCCTGATTTTCTGAGCCAGAGCCAATTGGAACCTGCAGTTGGATGATCTGGGACCCAAGGTTATGGTCATTTCTAAATACTGGGGAAACTAAAGTTCTGCCTTATTCCCAGGACTTCATTACTACTTTTACACCCCAGGATCCTAGTCCTGTTTTAAGTATAGGGAACAAACAGGGCTATGAAAAGGTGGTTATACCAGAAATGGTCATTCTTACCTCTTGTTCTGTAACTTGACCACAGAGAACTACCAATACTCTGAAAACACCCAACTTTCTCCATGCCTATTTTTTTATGTGCTATTTAAATGTGATTCTGGACTGAAACCCTCAGAGAAGAATACAATCTTTGTTCCTGGCCCCAGTTTCAGCTAAAGTACCAACAGCAGTAGCAGCTCTACAGCCTGATAATCAGGCCCATGTCAACAACCTGCTTTTTCATGGTCCATTCAAACCCCTAGGTCTGGCTCAAAATTGCCCTGGCAGGCAGAAGACCCCTCTCTCCACTCAGAAGGCCTCTCTAGGTTGTGAAGTAATAGCTAGTATGTTCACCTCTTAGCCCCTAAAATCTCAAGATAACCTCTTGATTCCTTTCTCAGTACCTCGGCATTCAAGTTCACTATCCCAACTGGTTAGTCAGACCAGGATCTCTTGTGCTGGTTGTCAAATTATTTTCTTGGTGGGGGCGGAGTTCTTAGATTATTAAACAAGATTCTGTCATGGGTGGCTGGGGCTTTGTGTGGCTGAAGATAAAGCAAAGGATATGGAAATGGATTGGATTGGATGGCTAGTTATTATAAATGAGATCTCATTTGGCGGCATCTAACAAGTTAACAAATAGGCTTTGGGGGGTGGCCATGAAGAATGAGAATGAATCCAAATGATCCCTGAAGCATCTTTTTGGAGGAGGATGCTTGATAGGCAAATCACCTTGATTTGTGTCAGATGAAGGAGGGAGAAGGACCATTTCTCCCTCTCTAATCCCAAGTATAATTTAAAGAGCTTCAGAAAAAGAGATGGAGTTTATCATGATGTCCCAAGTGAGGAGAGCCATCTGAGTTGTACCAGGCATTCTGTTGAGCATTTCAGAGTGGTTCCCTCCTGAGATGAGCTCTGAGTTGATGCTCTAGGACATAGAGCCCATAGGGGGAACTTCAGGGGGACTATAGGAAACCACAGATTAGGGACACCCCAACCTTCAACAGAACACAGGAAACTACAGACCAGCAACAATGAAATGGTTATATGGGTGAAGTCTTAAAAAGATGGTTTCCAGGCTTTGAAATGGGCTGAGATGAGCTTCTATGGGAAGGATCATTTTTTTTTAAACTTTGGAGCAACAAATACAACTGGAAAGGTCAGCATTGGTCCAGGCCACAGAGGTGTGGTCCTGACTCTCCATGCAGATGATCTGCCACAAGAACCACTTACTCTTTTCATCAATACTTGGCTTCAAGTGAAGGTCCCACCCTGAGTGAGCATATAAATTCATGGACTTGGGGGCCAGATAGAAATTTCCATCTGGTTTGTTTTGGAATCTCCACAACTGGCCAATTTGGGGCTCAGGCTGATGGAGTTTGGAAGAAAAACATCACAGAATAAAATAGGACCGCCTGTAACATACACAAGTTATGAGCAATGTACAAGAACCAACAAGTAAATGTCAACAAAATGTAGAAAGGGAGAGAAAGAGAGAGAGAGAGACGGTTAGTGGGAGAGAGAGAGAGAAAAAAATGTGAACAACATAAAAACATTTATTCCTAGTCCTAAAAAGCCAATTGAATTTAGCTATTCTAGGCTTCCTGTGCTCTTCCCCCCAGGTGTACAACCTTCCCCTCTTAGACTCTGACGCCCTCCATTCTGCCAACCAGCAGCAACCACATGGAAGAACTCTTATTGAAGTCCCTCTTCCCAGAGACCTGCTGTTTCATCACAGGGGCTCGTGGCTTCCCCACTGGCCACACGTACCAAAACCCTGGTTGGTTGTACCTTGAGAACCCGTTAATCCAGGAGTGGGGAGCCAACCTACCTCAGAGCCCGTACTCACCGCTTAGTTGATCAGAATCCCTTCAGAAAATGATGTCCCCCAAAAAGACTTTCGCAGAATATCAGGGTGAGCCTGTGGCCCATTGATCCCACTCAGGTGGCCATGTCCACCTGCCCCATGGCAGAGCCCAGCTTCCACCAAAGACATATCAGGGCAGGTGGGCAAACTTCTTTGAGTTTGAGTGCTTCTCTTGGAACTCCCTTTTCTCATCCTAAGAGGAACTAGAGGTGCTGCCCCTTTCTGCAGCTCCAAAGAGGGAAAAGCTGAGAGCAAAGAACTGTGAGGATCTCCCTAGGCTGGAGTCTGCTCCCAGTCAGCTTTGAATTCCCTATCATCCCCAGTGGACTCACTCTACAGAGACTCTGTTTCAGGTACCCCACCATGGAGAACTGAACCAACACACACAGGAGCCAGAGCGGACATGACCCACAAAGACTGACAGATGGGAAGAACAAAAGGAGGAACAGATTTGGGCCCACGCCCGGGGTGAGAAATGGGTTTGGGGATGCTGGCTTACTCTGCTTATAGCCCAAGCCCAGCCGGTCCTTCTTGCCTAAAGGGAGCATGGGCTGGAATTGCAGCTCAGGTCAGGGTTAGTTGTTGTTGTTGGGGTGTGTGTGTGTGTATGTGTGTGTGTGTGATGGGCATAAGGGTAAGGAGGTGGAATGGGTTTGAGTATTGAGGGAAGAGATTAAAAAGGAATTTACTTTTTGTAGGAGAGCAGAACCTCTTCCTGGGGATAGTCACCAAACTGTCTGGGAACCCATTTTTACCTAGCCTGGCTGGGGTGCCCTGGGGCTGAGCTCCACCAAGGAAGAGGGAGAGACTCTGGTTTCCTGCCCCCTCACCCTTGCACTGAAGACTACCAATAGATACACCAGTCACTGGGTGAGATCTGACCACGGGTGAGCCTAGAACCCAATCTCTCATATAATTTCCACTGCACCAAACTGCCTGGTCTGGACAATGGAGGTACTGCAGTCCTTGCTAGGGTGACGCTAAGAGTAAGAAACTCACCTCTCTGCTCATATGTCCGTGCTGCTGTCTTTGCCTGATTCTATAATCCATCCTTTTCTCAGTGCCTCAGTTGCTCCCCTCACTGTAGCCCCTTCTACAGCGGCAAGCAGGTGGATTAAAGCAGATGAGAAGCCATATAGAGACATGTGCTCAGCTATGCTTGCTGCAAATGAAGGTGTGGTGAGGGGAAAGAGGGTCCCCACCATGACCAGATCATAGGCTTCTAGGACCATAGATTCAGAGCAGGAAAGGTCTTTAAAGATCACCTAGTCCAACTTTCTCATTCTATCAGAGAAGAGAGAGAGGGGGCACAGAGAGGAGTCATCTGCCTAAAGATACACATCTACTTGCCATTTTGTGAATTCTCTATGGCCAACTTTTCCATACTAAATTGATTTCCCCTCTACTTCCTTGTTCAATCCTGGGCAAGTTCCCCTGTAATTATTGGAATGTCGATTTACTGGGGCGTCTTACTAGTTAGGGAGCCTGAGGTCTTAGGAGTTTTCCCATTCCTGTAGAGAACTTTGCAGCATGGGGACTGTGGAAAAGAAAAGTCTAGCAGCAAAAGGTTACCATCTGCCATATGGAGTAGGAAGCTCATCATGAAAGCAATATGCATGTGTTCATCTGTGAATGGATGTGAATGTCTTACAAGAATAATACTTTTATTGTATCGAAAGGTTGGGAGTATCCCCATTTCTCAAGAGAACTAAATTAATTAATACTTCCAAAAAGAGAGGTCTCAGAGATACCAGTCCTTTGCTCACAGCATTGGCTCAATTTTGACACAGAACTCTGGGGACTGCATGGTCTGGGAACTAGGGTGGTGGGTAGAACAAGGAGAACAGATCAAGAGATGGTGAACTGCATGGGCTCAGCTTTTGTCCTCTTGCAACCCCCAGAATAAGAGCACTTACTTCCTTGGCATCCTAGACCAATTTGCCCAACCCTCTAAGATCCTAAGGAGGGTTTTCTCCATTATGGTCCCTATTCTGATTTGAGATTGTGCCATCCTGAATTTGGTTGGCATGGCTACCAGCAATTCCTTAGTTAGCAAAATTCACATCTCTGGGGTGTATGTGGGCATATGTGTATGAGTGTGTAGAAGGTCACAGACTTTCTGGGTGCATGAAAATAGACTTGCATTGCCTTTAAGGAAACTGTCTTTTTGTGAATTTCAGAAGTGAATAATGTCAAATTTAATTTCCTCCCTGGTCTTCCTTTGGGTGATGGAAAAAATGTTAATGGTATATAATAATTTTGTCAATCCCCTAATTAGGGAGAGGAAGAAATGATATCATATAAACTAATTAGTTAGAAATAAGGGTGTCACATACCAAAAAACCTATCACACAAACAAGAGACTCACTGTTTAGCTAATAATGAATTGTGGGTGATGATGATCATCATCATAATAACAACAATAGTTAGCATTTATATTGTGCTTACATAGCACCATTTGAGATCTCTCTATATAAAATGACCATCACAAAAACTCCATGAGATATAGATTACACATAGACATTGTAGAGTGGACATATGAGTCTTGGACAGATTCTATGGGTGGAAGGCACCATTATCAGAGAGACTAGGAAAGGGAGCAGTGCACTTGAGCATCTGCTTACTCAGTGGAGATCCCGAAAGGGTGAACTAGACCCTGGAGAATTTCAAGTGAAGATTATGTCAGAAGGTTAGTTGGCCCCCAGGATAGGGCTGAGTAAAATTTTTTTATATATACTCTTAATAACCTACCCTGTTGAAGTGTGGCAGGAGGGAAGAAAAGGGGGAAGAAATGAAGGAGATACTAGAACAGGACAGTCAATTAATGTTGGCCAGAGATGAAGAAAAGAGGAAAATAATAAAGGATTTCAGAATAGCAAATTAGAAAAGTAGAAATCCTTGGTGCTAATGGAAAGAGTTCAGAAAATGCCTAGGAGGAATTTTTCATGCTTCTCCTCTAGATATGCTTAGATTTCTTTAAGTTTTGACCCAGAGTTCCATCCCTCTGCATCTGGTTCCTCCTTGGTGCAAGGAGCCTTTATCCAATCACCCTTGATTTATCTTTGTCCCTCGAGCTTCTTTCCCTACAGTCCCATCTCTTCTTGTTCCTTTGAGACCCTGTCCTTGTTTATCCAAGACCTTCTTTATCTCCAGTCTCAACTCTCTTCCATCCTTAGAGGTCCTGTCCTTTTTCTTTTCCCAAGAATCTTTTTGTTTCTAACATTTACCCTCTTCTCTTGATGAAGGTGTTATATTTCTTGAGTCTGAACCTGTGTTCTCCCTAAGCAGGGATTGTTAATCTATGATCTGTGAAAAATATTTTTTGATAATTTTCTTGCTATATAATTAGTTTACTTAGTAACTGCATTTTATTTTATGTATTTAAAAACATTGTGCTGAGATAGGGTCCTTAGACTTCATCAGACTGCCAAAGGGGCCTGTGACAAAAAAACTTAGGAATTCTTGCTTTAGAATCTCTATTCCCCCAGCTCTAACTCTCCTTTGCCCATGAAGCTCCGGTCTTTCTATTTTCAACTCTTCTCTACTTCCTGGAATGCCTATCCTTCCATCTTTGATTCTATTCTGCTGCTAGAGCCTCTGTCCCTTCAGTTCCATCCTGAATTTTTTTCTGTATCCTTATCCTTCAAGTTTGGTCACTCTTTCATCCTTGGAGACACTGTTTCTCTAGCTTTGACCCTTCACTACTCCTGAAAACCTAGGATTTCTAGTTCAAACCCTCCTAGAATTCCTTTCCCTTCAAATTAGACCCTTTGTTACTTATGGATACTAAAATAACCGACTTTTATGAACTTTAATAGAAACATTGTTGTCTTGAAACATTTGACTTTGTAGATGAAGAGAAAAACTTTTGTATCTTTCTGTCCCCTTCCTCTTTCATTCAGACAACAAACAAACTAGCTAAGAGATTGTATAGGAAAAGGGTCAGGATGCTAAAAATCAAGCATTAATCAGGGTTCTTGATAAGCCTTCTGAGAATGAGCCTAAAGAGATGGGTTGGATGAATACACTCTGAACAGAATATTCAGGTCAATCCCAAATCCCTGTAGAGTATTTTGGTGCAGAAGACTTTAACTAGAGGAAAGGGGAGACAAGGAAGCTGGATATTATGTCAAATGCGCCTAGTCTAGGGAAGACAATGAAGGCTCAGCTAAGGAACTTTAGTTGGAGATTAGCTTAGAAAGTTTAGATACCTATCTTTGACTGTGTTGTGTATAGCTATTTATAGATATGTGTATACAGATATACTTCTAGTTATCTAATACATACCCTGATATATTGTTTCTGATATTGCAAGTTCTCTTCTATGAAGTGGAATAGGGATAGGAATTGGACATGTGATGGCATTGATATAGAAGGGAAAACCCCCATATTGATGTAGGTTAACTCCTCTCTTCAATTTATAATCTTAGAGAGTTCCCTAGAGCAGGGAGACATTGGATGTCTGGTACAGGGTCCTACGGCCAGTATGTTTCACCAGCTAAATTTGATCTCAAGATTTTCTGATTCTGAAGTTGGCTCTCTGTCTATCTCCACCATGTTGTCTCTATTCTTGTAAGAATATGCCTTTTCTGCCCTGGAGCTGGTAGTAGCAGAAGGAAGAGGAGAAATTGTGAGTGGATGCCAAAACTGGAAAGCTTATTTTGGCAGCAAAAGCATGAGGATAAAAGGTAATTAAGGAATAGGCAAGATAAGAAGTCAAGTGGTCTCGAGGGCCAAAAAAGGTCAAAGGATTCTTGTGGTCTTGAGCTAGGATTTCAGAATGGGGAATTATGGGGAAGACAGAAAAGTGAAAAACAAGGTCAATGCTAGGTCCACTGGATTGGCACTAAGGAACTAGTATGGCACTAAAGACAATGTGCTTCCTTTTGCAATGGAGAGATATTTCAAGGAAGGAAGCAGATTAATGTACACTAAATGCTTACAGATTATGGAGATGCTAAATATGGTGGTTGTATTTTATAGTTAGCTAATATTATTCAAAGCCTTTCTGATTCTAGTCTGTGGATGAGGAAATGTGATATCTGGTCTCCTTGTCCTTTGCAATTACACCAGTTAATGGAAACCTTCGTTGAGACGCTAAGGCATTTGACAAAAAGCAATATGATCTTACCCTCAAATAAAAATAGAAATTGGTCATTTGTCCTATTTCAACAGGTAATGGTGTTGCTATGCTACTTTTGGCTAATTTAAGCAATATTCGTTTAGATAGATTTCTACCTGACATGAAGAGAAAACTCCTAACGATGAAAGTTGTCCCAAAATAAGAATGGGTTAACTCAGGAAATAGTGAGTTCCCCATTCCTGGAGGTCTTCAAGCAGAAGTTTTATGGTCACTTGGAAGAAATTCCTGCTCAGGAACAGATTGGATTAAATGATTTCTGAAGTCCCTTCCAGCTCTGAGATTTTTATGGTTCTGTGATTCCCCAGCAAACTGACACGGTTTAGTCCAAGGTTCAAAGCTGTGTCCTTCTTAAATAGGTTGTCCTTCTAGTCATTCCCCTCATCTTCTTCTGAAGCCCTTATCCCTCTGCTGTCCCTCCAGCCCTGCTCCTAGGATTTCTGGCCCTGCAAGAAGTTAGGTGAGGCATCAAATGAGTCCTTACAATCCTGTTCTTGCATCTCTCCCTTTGTTTCTTTGGGGTGAAACTTCAGCAAGAAAATTCATCTAGGAGTCAAGATATTGGCCAAGAGAAGGGAATTCATCTAACAGATCCAGCTGGAAGGGATGTGGGGATCTGCTATAGCAGAAGGGGTACCCCAATTGAACTGGGTGCTATACTGCTCTTCTCATGGTGGACTAATATTCTCTTCTCTGCTTTCCCTGGGCTATAAGCTGATATGGGAAAAGGATGAAGCAGAAGAATCCTTTATTTTCTTCTCCTGGCCCACCTCATGCATGACAGTAGAATGGAGTGCATATGCCAGCAAAGGAAGGAAGAGTGAGAGGGAGTGTTAGCACCCGGGGTTGGGGTTGCAGTTGAGGTGGAAACCTTCACAGAAATCATGAGAACAGCCTCCATAGTAAGGTGGGGAGGGGGGTAGAAAATGAATCCAGAGCTCAGAAATCCCCACCACTCCCAGGCAGCTGGTCTTTCTGCCTGCCTGTCCCTCTGGGTTGAGCAAGGAGTGGGGAAGGGTGGTCTAGGACAGGACTTTTACTTGTTAGGCTAAACTCTGCATGTTCAATGGTTTGGCTTTAGCCAAGTCCACCTACCCAGTGAATCACTGCCTGCCATCAGTTGTCATTGTTCTTTTCATTAATGCCATTGACTTCGAAAACCACTGTGTCTACAAAATACATCGATGCTAGTCCATGGGTAGAGGTAGATTATGGGGTTTGAATCTTCATTCAGATCAGAGCCCCATAATTTTATGTGCTATTTGTGGATTCTCATAAAACTGAGAGAGTCCCATGATGACCACTAGCCATGGAATACTAGAATATATCCCTCGGTGACTAGTATTGTTCCCCCGATGCGGAATTCACATGAAACGGATTGTTCACTGGCTGGGTTGCTCATATTGTTGTGGTCAATCCCAGCTGGGAGGAAACCCCTTCCCTGTCCCGGGCCCCACCTCTGCCTATCCCCCCTCCCACAAGGCTGTCACCCACAGCAGTTATGTCTAAACCTGACTGCTCGTGCTATTACCCATTCTCTTTCTTGACCCAGCAGCCTTTTTGCATCAGGAGGCTGCTGGGGAAACTCTGGATGGACCACTCAACCCAAACCCTGGAGAGAAGCAGACATGGAGAAAGCTACTGTCGTGCCTGAAAGCTCATAGCTACAAATGCTGAACATAGCCTAGTGTGGCGGTACGGGATGGGGCGTCTGCATGCTATGGAGTATGCATGTTACAGCCAGGGGAAGCCCTCTGAGAAAGGATGGGGGCTTGGGGGCTTTAATTCTACTCAGCAGGCAGCAGGCAGGTGGTGGGACCATGCCCCCGAGCATTCTGGGCTCTGGCCTGCCCTACCCTACCCTTCCTAAAAGTTAGGTCGTGCATGATTTCTGTCCTCTAAGCCGCTATGGGGAAAGGAGGGGGCGGTGACCCTAGGTGGAAAAGAGTCAAAGAAAACCCAAACCAAAGTCCTCTTCCTTTTCTGCAAAGCTCTTCCCACCCCCTCCACCGATGGGCCAGTGACCTGGGTCAGAGACTGACCCTCAGCCCCTGGCTCTCAAGGGCAACCCCTCTTGAGGGTCTGCCCACTATAAGAAAGTCCAGCACCAGGGCTGTGGGTGCCTGCGAGTCTTTTCGAGGCAACATTTTTTTTTCCTCTTCCGAACAACATGAACCCGTGTCAAGCGTCAGGTGCCTTACCAGGGGACCATCGGCACTGACTCCCTCCTTCTCCGTTTGGATGCTCAGCCTCTCCCAGCCCCCCCCACCCAGGCTCCACGTGGCAGGGTTGTGTGTGGAACCGTGGGTTGCTACCAGATCCCTGGGCTGCCCATGATGCTAAGAAAGCAGTCTGGCTGGATCTCAGATCTCTACAAGGGACGGAGGTGCAAGGTCAGATTGACATTCCTCTGAGAGGCTTCCTACCTGCTCTGTTAATTTCTAAAATCTCTTCCTGGGCCAGCGGGCATGTGTCACTCTGAGTACTGTGATGTGGAGAGTTTACGACAGATTTACAATAATTGGGGGATCCCAGCTGCGGCGGTCTCGGAATGTGTTTCTTTTTTTTCTTTGGTAGCTTCTGCTTAGCCATGGCTAAGGAATAGTACATTCCGAAATTGTTCACGATGACGGGCACGGGCATGGCGATGGTCAGCACCCCGGCGAGCGCACACAGCGCCCCCACTAGCATGCCCGACCACGTCTGCGGGTACATGTCTCCGTAGCCCAGTGTCGTCATGGTGACCACCGCCCACCAGAAGCCGATGGGGATGTTCTTAAAGTGCGTGTGCTCGCTGGCGCTAGGGTCGTTGGGTTGAGCACCTATCCTCTCAGCGTAGTAGATCATCGTGGCGAAGATTAAGACCCCCAAGGCCAGGAAAATGATGAGCAGCAAGAATTCGTTGGTGCTGGCGCGGAGGGTGTGGCCCAGGACCCGCAAGCCTACAAAATGGCGGGTCAACTTGAAAATTCTCAGGATGCGCACGAACCGGACCACTCTCAGAAAGCCCAGGACGTCCTTGGCGGCTTTGGAAGACAGGCCGCTGAGTCCGACCTCCAGGTAGAAAGGCAGGATGGCCACAAAGTCGATGATGTTCAGGGAATTCTTAATAAACTCCACTTTGTTGGGGCAGAAGACAATCCGCATGAGGAACTCGAACGTGAACCAGACCACGCACACCCCTTCGATGTAGGTCAGGAAGGCCTCGGTCTCCGCCTCCCGGTAGTAGCGCACCTGGGTGCCATTCCTAATGACTTCGATTTCGGTTTTGTTCACGATGGGGTTAAACCGCTCGTGGGTCTCCAGGCAGAAGGTGGTGATGGAGACCAGGATGAAGAAGAGGGAGGCAAAAGCCACGTACTGCAGAGAGGAACAGAGAAGACACGTTAGTGCAGAGGGAGGGAGAGGGTACAGCAAGGGGTGCGGGGGACCAGGAGGACTCGGACTATAACGTTTGGGAAACCCGGGAAAGGTTTGGACTAGCACCAAGACTGTAGGTGAGCAGGGAGGAGGAGATAGAGGAAAAGGGTGAGCGAAAAGAAGAGTGAAAGAAAGGAGAGAATACAAAGATTCGTGCTACGATAGTTTCTATCTGAATTTTTGACCTAATTGCTAGTAACTAGTAAGTGTCTGAGGCTATATTTGAACTCAGGTCTTCCTAACTTCATTCCCTATGCTCTATCCACTGTACCACTTAGTTGCTTCTAGATAGAAAATTCATTGTGGCTAAATGGCAACTATAAATGAAATTGGTCTGTGCACACAGAATCCTCCACTCTTAGAAGATAAAGAGCCAGAGGGAACTGAGGAGGACATCTCAGGAACAAAGACTTCGAGCTGGGAGGAGCCTAAGAAGTTCAGCCCCTTCATTATACAGGGGAAGAAAAGGAGGCTCATTGCTCTTACATTCAGTAAACATTTACAGAGCACATGAAGTGCACCTCAGAAGGTAGTGGAAATACAAAGAAGAAAGCAAGAAACAGCCCCTGCCTTCAAGGAGGTTACTTCTTCCTGAGAGATGAGGTGACTATTACACAGAGTAGCACCAACCCAAGCCTAATGATGACTCATTTCCAACAGCATCACAAGGATTTCAAAACTCCTTCCTTACAACAACCCTGAAAAGAAGCCACGTCTCTTGTCTCCATTGATTTTCCACTTTATAGCATTGTCCACCAGAGTATCATCTGCACCAAAAATGTCTGCTTCAGTCATGTGGATTTAGAGGAAATTCTAGTTGTTTGTCTTTCATTCTCAAAGAAAACCATGACATTGTCTGAGGGCAATAACATGACTTGCAAGTGAATTGAATTTAAGTACCTCACTTTCTCATCTGGATCCAGTGATAAGATATATGTGTGTGTGTGTGTGTGTGTGTATACATATATATGTATATATATATGTACACACACACACACACATATATATACACACACATACATAGGAAGGAAGAAAGGAAAGAAAAGGAAGGAAGAAGGTAAGGAAGAAAGGAAAGGAAAGGAAGGAAGAAGGGAAGGAAGGAAGAGAAAAAAAGAGAGAGAGAAAGAAAGAAAGGAAGAAAAAGAAAGATGGAAGGAAATGAAGGAAGGGAGGGAGGGAGGAAGGGAAAGAGGAAGAATTATAGGTAAATATAGATATAAAGAGAGAGATATAATAGATTTAGGCATATAGATATAGATATAGAGATATAGACAGATGGATAGATAGATCGATAGACAGATATATAGATCAGCATGATTAGAGATGGCCCTGGATGCAGTAGGAGACCTTGGCCTTTTAAAGTAATTCTCACAGACAGCTGGTGAAAAAGTGAATAGGGCTTTGGGCTTTGAGTTAGAAAGATTCAATTTGGCCTCAGATACTTTTGATCTGATTTGTGATTTGGGGCAGGTCACTTGTTTTCTAAATTCTAGTATAGTTGAGGTAGCACAATCATAGGTATTTGAAGAACCTACAAGCTGAAAGAAAATGTTCCAGCTAACCCAACAATTTATGGATGAGCTTATTGATACCCAGGACGGACAGTGAAAGGTAATGAGGGGCAGAGCTGAGTTTGAACCCAAGTCATAGATAGAACCATAGATTTGAGAGAGACAAAGAAGTCATGTAATCCAACCTCTTCCGTTTTATAGACGAGGAAACTGAGGCACAGAGAAATTAAGAGTTAATGACCAAGGTAACAATTCTTTTAGGTAACAAAACCAAAATTCAAATGCCAGTCCTCTGACTCCAGATGCAAGAGATTTTCCTTTAAATTTACACAGTTCTCACCGAAGACTCTTAAGGTGGAAAGGGTCATCAGGTTGTCATATTCTACTTGGGGCTTAGAGGGTAGTAATGGAGACAGGTTTCAAATCTTTGGCATCTGGCTTCCCATTCTTTCAACGTTAACGCAAAGCGGGCTCTCAGGGCAAAATTAGGCTTGTGGTAGTTCCATTCTGCCTCTCCTCCTCATTCCCTGGGTGTTAATTAACACATCTCCAGAGTTGTTAGAGAGGAAAAGTATGAAGGTGGGTCACCCCATCAGAATTCTGACTCCCTTGAGAGGCCAATAATTCCTTTGATAGAAGCTGGTGAAAGGAGCTTAAGTCATCCAGGGAAAGGTATGATTTTTCAGTGATTAGTTGGAGCAAGCCAGTCTGATTGTACCTTACAGGAGGGGCCAGGAGGACTTAATTTTAAGAAACTTCTAAAGGAAGAGACTATGAGAAAATCTCGAATGATTTGTGTGCCAGTAACTTTCTGCTCATTCAGGTACAGCTTCCTGCATTCCCAAGTCCCAGAAAAATCATCCTCTCCCAGGATCTCAAGTTAGCTGGTTTCTCGCTCTCCTGCTTTTCTCATTGCCTTTCTGTGCCTCTTTGTCTTCTTCCTCCTCTCTCTGTACCTTGGTATTAAAGGGTGGGGTAATCCATTGGTGCCCATCTAATGTCAAAAGAGTTGAATAAAGCAAGGGTTTACCACCTTTTTACATCATGGATCCCTTTTGGCAAATAGGCAATGCTTATTCCTCTTAGAATCATGTTTTTAAATACATAGATTAAAATACATGGGGATAAATAGGAAATTATATTGAAATACAGTTATTAAAAGTAATTTCTTTTTAAAGTTAATGAACCCAAGATTAAGAACCTGTGATACAGAAAAAAGCCTCCAGCATCCTTGAAGGAATGTTATTCAGTCATTTTTTAGTCACATCTGACTGTTCTTCACCCCATTTGGGGGTTTTCTTGGCAAAGATACTGGAGAGTTTTGCCATTTCCTTTTCCAGCTCAATTGACAGATGAGAAAACTGAGCAAATAGGGTTAAGTGACTTTGTCAGGGTCACACAGCTAGTAAGTGACTGAGGCCAGATTTGAACTCAGGAAAATGAGTCTTCTCTGCGCTATGGCACTACCTAGCAGGAGGAATCACAAAATATGTTAGGCAAGAGTGTCTAGGATGATCAGGAGTTAATGGGATTGCATCCCTGAAGATAATTTTTTTGTCTCAATTGCTACCTAATCTTAATCATTGAATGGATGTGGTAGTCAAACTGAGACCTCAAACTGATGAGGTCTCCCATTGCCTCCAGGACCATCTCCAGTCGTCCTGATATCTCTCTCTGGTCGCTGAACCCAGATGGTTCTGGAGGGGAAAGTGAGGCAGGTGACCTTTCACAGCCCTCCCTAACATAAATCCAATTCGCTTTCCTATCATGGCATACCCTCCCCAAAATCATGGTTCTCCTTGACAATGAAGGACAAATAACAATCATGGATAAGCTCATGAACAAAGATGTGGATGAATTCAGGGGGGAAAAAGTGTTTGTTGAGGGTACTCCTCTGATAAATGGCTGCTTGCTTCATGCGTCTTGACTGAGAATCGGGTCAGCCTTGTAAAAGCACAACCTGCTGGTTTCAAGCGTGTTCAGGGGATGATGAGTCATCTAGTTTGACTGGAACAGATCCTAATATGAGACCAGGCTTGAAAGGCAAGAAGGGGGAAAATTATGAAAGACCTTGCTAAAAGGAGGAGTTAGAACTTTTGCCCTGTGTGTACTGGGGAGTCATTGAAGATGTTTGAGTAGGATTGGGTTATGTCTGGGGTCAATGGTAAGGTAAACCTGATAGAGTACTCCATGAAACAGGTAGGCATTTGGAAAGGCTATGGAAGAAAGTGTGGAAGTCTTTTCAGATTAAGAAGCACTGAAGAATTGGCTCTTCCAACTCCAAGTCTAAAATGCACAATGTTCCCTCCTCTATCTTCTAGGATAGGTAGTCACTTGCTTCAAGTCTCAGCTCAACCTCCAGTTTCTACATTAAGCCTTTCCTGACTGCCATCCTCTTCCCTGTCCCATCTCCACAGCTGCTGGTGCCCATCCTCCCCAAAATACCTTGACTTTATTTTGTATTTACTCAGCTAATATTTATGTACATGTTGCCTCTATAGAATGTGAACTCCTTAAATACAGAATCTGTTTCCTTTTGTCCTTTTATCTCCAGAGTCTTGCCTGGTACCTGGCACATAGTAGGCACTTAATTCTGACATGACATCCACAACATTCTGGCCATGACAGTGGATCTGGTGGTCCCCCCCAAAAAAGTCAAGGAAATATCTATCCTTATTCTGGTTGAGACTTTCAGGGATAACTCATGTGCATTGATTAGGGAGACTGGTATATTCATAGCAACCTAAGCATCCTTACTAAGAAATGAATGAATTTTGGACTTTTTTTCTTGGACTTTTGGACTAGTAACTGGTTTCACACTAGTAAATGTACTTTGCTATTGTTCCAGAAGTAATTCAGATTTACACGATCTGCTGAAGGGAAAATAATTTTTTAAACTGGAATCATCCAATTAACAACCTATAGTCCCTTCTCAGTTGCAGACCCAGTGGTCAACATCTAAAAGGCAGGGTTCATCAAAGTACTAAGAGACCTAATGAGACCAGGAACAGAACCCAACATGTGCGACTGTGCTTGATAACTCCCATAGCAGAGATCCTTCAGACCAGAGGATGCATTTGAGAATTCATTGCACCATTTACAATGACCAAATTTGGCCCCAAAGAGCAAGTGAGAACATCCTTCCCTCTCCCTTCATTGCAAAGGCTGCAGGAGAAGGAAGGGGTTGTGCAATGTTGTACATACTGTCAGACATGGTAAAAATGTTGGTAGATTTTGTTGAACTGCCTGCCCGCCCCCTTTCTTTTTTTAATCTTTGGATATGAGAGAAGGAGGTGTATATGTAGGAAAAAATGTGATGAAAAACAAATTTAGCAATAAAAATAAGACAACATTTTAAAAGAGACAAAATGACCCTTGCAAAAAATACTCTTAAAAGCCCCCAATCTGGAGATCATGGATGAGAACCCTATGTGCCAGAGGACACACTGCCTCCTCAGATGAGTTAATTTTCTATTTGAGGAGCACGCCTAAATTAGGAAAGTGTTTTTCCTAAATAAATGTGGTGTTTTTTTCTAAAATGGGCTAAAACAACTCACATGTCCAAGCATCCCCCTCCTGTGTGTGTTTACTAAGGTATGTTCTGTTGTAGATGTGACTATAGCAGAATTTGCTGCAGCAAGATCACACATTCAGCCGGGAGCTGTTACCCCAGCCTTCTATAGATTCAAGGGCAGCCTAAAGGTCAAATCATCTGCTGAATTCTAGGGATAATAGCTTTTATAGCACTTTAAGATTTTTCAAAGTGGTGTGAATAGTTATGTCATTTGGTCCTCATAACAATCCCTTGAAGTAGGCATAATTATCATTCTTATTTTACAGAAAAGGAAACTGAGATTTGGCCAGTAACATAGTTACATGGCTACATAGCTAAAAAAGATCTGAAGTAAGATTTGAACTCAGGTCCTCTTGACTCCAATTCTACTTTTCTTATCTACTGTACCACTTAAATTTCCACTCCTTAATTCAATTCATTTTAATTTAATGAATAGTAATCAAATGTTTATTCTGAAAATTGTGCTACTGTGAAATATGTCCTATTTTGAGATAAAATTGATGAAACTCCCATCTGTCAGTCACCTGGAGAGATCATTGCTGTTGAAGATGAAGTCAGGGCATCGGGATTTGTGGTCCTGTCCTTGGAAAGGCTGAGGAGAATGATGGAAAACAGGGAAAATCATGCAAATTTCTTCTCTTTTGCTTTGCTGTACCTTCTAGAAGATCTGTGTTTACCAGCATCACTCAGATCCACCAAGAGGTCTTAGTTGTCAACCTTGTATTTCCTATCTTGTGATGAGCCTTAGGGACATCATAGCTAAGTATGTCTGGCAAGCGAATACCCATGAATCCAGGATTGACCTGGCCCTTTCCCAACTCTGCCTGGCCTTTGAGAAACAGTTTGACATTGAAAGGAAAAAAGGAGGGAGAGAACAAACATTGGTTAAGTATTTACTATGTGCCAAACATTGTGCTAAGTGCTTTATGAATATCACATTCAGTTCTCACAGGAACACTTTGAGGCAGTTGGTATTATGATCTCCATTGAGGAAACTGAGGTAGATAGAAATGAAATGATTTTCTCAGAGTCCCACAATGTCTGAGGTTGAATTTGAACTCAGGTTTTCCTAAATCCAGGACCAGTGTTCTATCCACAGCATCACCTAGCTGACATTGAAACTAGATCGAGTGCTAGGAAAAAAGGTAGGAACAGTTGGTTTCACATCCTACCTCTGATATTTACCAACTAAGTGTCTATAAGTCATTCTTAAACTCTCTCAGCCCATTTCCTCATCTGTAAGAACAAAACAGAATAATATCATCTATACTATTTTCTCCCAATGAGTTGTCTTTTTTGTTTTTTTGGTTACTCGATTAGTCATGTCAGACTCCATTTTTAGGGTTTTCTTGTCAGGGATACTGGAGCGGTTTGCCATTTCCTTCTCCAGCTTATTTTACAGATGAGGAAACTAAGACAAACAGGAGTAGCTTGTCTAGGGTCATACAGCCAGGAAGGGTCTAAGGTATGATCTGAGTTCAGATCTTCCTCACTTCAGGTTTAGTACTACTGAGCTGACTCAGGGTTATCAATTGGATTAAAATGTATGTAAGATTCTTTGAAAACTTTTATCACTATAGAAATGTCAATTATTTCTATTTGCCTAGTTCTTGGCTATTGGAGATTGGAAGGACAAAAGGGAGAGGACTAGCTGTCTCCATCCCATCCCCACGGGCTACAACAGATTTTGGTTCAAAGGATCCATCCCTGGGAGAGGGAATGAAATCTGCAAGTTCAGGTTGGGCAAGGCAGTGCAGACCTGTATTCTCAGATTATCAGGGAATCTCAGGCTGGTGGATCTTTTGATCTCTAGAGTTCTAAGGTGCAATGGGACTCTGCTCAATTACATGTTCCACAGTGAGTTCATTATCAATATGGTGAGCCCTTGGGAACAAAGGCTACTAGGTTCCTCAAAGAGTGGCAAACTGACCAGTGCAACTGGGACTAAAGCACCTGAGTGTGTGGTCCCTGCATTTGCATTCTGGGCAAAGAGTTAATGCAGGGGGGGGGGGAAGAGGAGCAAAATGACTCCTATTTTACAGAAAAGAAACCACAAATTTTATAGCAGTGGTCAGATTAGATCAGAAATTAGGTGACAAGTCCAAGGTCAATCTAGGATAGCAGTTTACAATCCAGGGTCCATGGACAGATTTTAAGGGATTCATGAACTTGAATGGGAGGGAAGATTACATCTTTATTTTCATTGCTAACTAACATTTAGTATTCATTTTATTTAGCTTCTGCTCCATTGGTATCACCAGATGTCCAAAATGGTCCAGTGCATAGAATGGTGGAAGAACCCATTCTGAAGCAGCTAAGAAACAAAGCTAGAATTCTAAAGGTTCAAGTCTTCTTAGTCCAGGGCATCAATGGTACCTCTTTAGCTATCACACATAGCAAGTCACATCTGCTATCATTTGCCTAAATAAACATACCTTCCCACAGAGAAGTAGGTACCACATACAGTTATACACAGATAGCATATCTAAACACACATACAGACACACATAACACACCATTTTATAGAAATCATTTTCCCTTGAGAACCAATCTTCTTAGAACCAATAATAGCCAACATTTTAGTTTGCAATCCAATTTACATATCTTATTTGACAGCCCCATGAGGTGGGTACTATTTCCCCATTTTGTAGATGAAGAGACTGAGATCAAAAGACAAAGGATACAGCTGATTATAGGATTTAAACTCAGGTCTTTCTGATCCACCTAGCAGTCACATCTCCAGTCATCCTGATCTATATCTTGCCAGTGGGTCCATATGGCTCAGGAGAAAGTGGGACTGGGGACTTTGCCCTGCCTTCCCTCACTTAAATCCAATTCATTTGCAATCATGTTATCACTTTCCTGAGGTCTTGGTTCAGTTTGAGAACAAAGGACAAATAAAATATGAATAGGACAAGCTGCCCTACCAGGGATCCAACTGGCCAATTCTAGTTGAGCAACATAGCTCATTCTGTCCTTTTCCCCTTCTCCAGTCCTCTCCTCTCTTCTCCTTCTCTTCTCTCTCCTTCTATCCCCATTGGATATAGTTCCCTCTTTACCTGTGGGTGTTCTGTCCTAATAAAAGCAAATTTTGATCACTGAAATCTCTTAAGATACCTTGGAGTTTAAGGACCTTAAACTCAAATCACCTTGGCTTTCATTGATTGGGCAATTAACAAGTCCCAGGCCATGTCCCACTTGATCATTATTTATTCGTGTCCTGATTGATTCAGAGTGAATGTAAATAGCGATTGTTTTTTTGTTTTGGTCAGAAATCCAGTGCGTCTTCCTCTCCCAAACTGATTTTTTGACTAGGTAAAAGAGGCTGCTATTTGCCTCCTTTCTTACCTAGCCACAATCTCTGAATGGGTGTTGCCTTAGTCATATTGAGACCAGTTACCTTAGCTTTAAAAAGCCAAAAGTCTCCCATTGCATCCAATGCCATCTCCAAACCTGATATATCTTTCCATTGGATCCAAATGGCTCTGGAGGAGAAAGTGACTTTAGTCATTTTAAATAGCCCTCCTTCACTTAAATCCAATTCACTTGTAGACCATGACAGTGATGTCATGGTTCCCTTCAAGAATGAAGGATAATAATGGTCTTGTGATGGAGAGAGCTATCTGCATCCACAGGGAGGACCGTGGGGACTGAATGTGGATCACATACTAGTATTTTCACTTTTTTGTTGTCTGCTTGCATTTTTTCTTTCTCACTTTTTCCCTTTTTGATCTGATTTTTCTTGTGCAGCGTGATATTTGTGGAAATATATATAGAAATATTGTATATGTTTAACTACATTGGATTATTTGCCATCTAGGGGAGGGGGTGGAGGGAAGGGAGGGAGAAAAAATTTTTGGAACACAAGGTTTTGCAAGGGTGAATGTTTAAAACTATCTTCATATGTTTTGAAAATAAAAGGCTTTATAACAAAAAGAATGAAGGACAAACAACTTCAGCAGCAATTGTTAATTGTAGACTCTTCCGAGACAAGAACTCTTATCTTTTTTCCTTTCTGTATTGTCAAAACTTAGCAGGATGTCTTGTACATAGTAAGCACTTAATACATATATGTTGAATTGAAATGAATTAGAAAGGGAGGTCCTTTGAATTCAGCAGATCTGGCTTTTGAGCTACTCTTGTATCTAAGAGGGGATGGATAACTCTGTAATTTTGCTGCAATCCCTTACCATTTAAGAAACTCCATTTTTCCCTTTTGTACATGGAATATGGTAAATTAAAGGATACCCAAGCTCCTTGGAAGCACTGACATTCTAGGAATCTATAGAGTTAGAGATGCTCATTACCTCACACAAATTAATGCAACTAGAATATAACTTTGCAACTGCAGAGTGTGGAGCTTAACCATAGAACCGTTGAACATGTCAGTATTCACAAAAACTTCTTTGTCTACATGTCAGTCACCAACCTGAGATTCAGGGGCTCCCAACTTACCGTGAAATATTCACATATTTAGTTTCAAGCCAAGGGACCCTACTCATGACCCAGTGGTGAGCTAGGACAGCACTTGGCTCTGCATTAGCTATGAAATTTAGAGAATCTGCCTCAAATATTTACATGGACTACTTGTACCCGACCTGGGGTTAGCTTTCCATGTTTGTATTGCTCTGATCAGTCACAGTAGGACTCACTATAACTTGACTCTTAACATAATGATGCCATTTTGGTGCTCTTGAAGAATGAAGGACAACAACTAACCAAGCTGCTTGAAGTTTCAGGTGTACAGAACATTAAATGACCAAGCCACCAGTTCAGTGACAGTCAAGTCCTTGAGAATCCCTTTCCTGGGACCCACAGTGCAAAAAAGTTCATGGCAGCCCATTTTGTAGTGGCAAGAAACTGGAAACTGAGTGGATGCCCATTAGTTGGACAATGGCTAAATAAATTATGGTATATGAAGGTTATGGAATATTATTATTCTTAAGAATAATAAGAAACAACCAACAGGATGATTTCAGAGAGGCCTGGGGACACTTACATGAAATGAGTACAATCAGGAGATCATTGTACATAGCAACATCAATAATATATGATGATTAATTCTGATGAAAGGGACTCCAAGAGTGAGATGATTGATGCCAATTCCAATGATCTTGTGATGATGAAAGCAATCTATATCCAGAGAGAGAACTGTAGACTCTTCCGAGACAAGAACTCTTATCTTTTTTCCTTTCTGTATTGTCAAAACTTAGCAGGATGTCTTGTGGGACTGAATGTGGATCACAACATAACATCTTTACTCTTTTTGTTTGTTGTTCACTTGCATTTTGTTTTCTTACTCATTCACTTTTTTATCTGATTTTTCTTGTGAAGCAAGAGAATTGTATAATTATGTTCATACATGCTGAATTTAACATATTTTAACATGTTTAACATATATTGGATTGCTTGCCATCTAGGGGAGGGGTTAGGGGGGAGAGAAGAGAAAATCTGAAACACAAGGCTAAGCAAGGGTCAATATTGTCAAATTATCCAAGCGTATATTTTGAAAATAAAAAGCTTTATTAAAAAAAAATTCTAATTCTGCAGGTGCAGCTGTGGTACCTTGACGTATCTCCTTACATGTCTTATTTTAGTTATTTTTCATTTTTGAGTAAAGCTTTTAAAACCCAAGTCTTAGCTCATTTTAAAAGATTTTACTAATACTAGATTCCCCTTTACTTTGGTGGTGGTAGGAAGGGTTCTAATAAAGGTTGGAGGCAACAAAAAAGGGAAAATGTATTGATCATCGAGGCTTCATATAGGAATGAGAACTATTCTTGCCTTCCCAGGAGTATTCATGTAAAGCTACCAAAGACGTTAGAGAAGATCTAGTCCAATGCCATTGATTTTTACTTTTACAGAGGTCAAATATACAGATGATTAATGTAAATGTTGAAGGATAGAAAGAGGTGAGGTAGAAGAAAATTTGGGCACTACCATTACGGGTATGATCTCTGGTCTGTTTTCTTATCTGAAAAAATGAAAAGAGTAGATCAGATGTTCTCTAAAGTTCCCTTCCCTTAGAACTATGATCTAAGACATTAAGGAAGATGAGAATGGGGTCTAAAGATCAGGAGAAAATAGTAGCAATGATGTATCTCCACATCTGACTTCCTAGGAGGAGCAAAGATATTGATCATCTTGCAGGTATGCTGGAGAGTAAGAAGCAGGTTGATTTCTTCCTTTTGCCAGAAAAGCTAAAAGAATGGGAAAGGGCAGCACCTGAGAGTGGGGTTGAGCTTGGGGCATGGGTGGTTAGAAGGGTGTCTTTGTCCCCCAAGAACAGGGCCCTACAATGGGAAAGATCATAAATGGTCTAGATAAGTAAAACCTTTACATCCCTGAGAAGCTCAGAGAAGTCAGTGTTAGGTTATGGACATGGGGCAGGACCTTCTCTGTCACTAAAATGTGAGCTTTTCAGACAAATGAATGCAAATATACATTCCAGGGAACACTAGAGCTTGGATTTGATTTTTTTTTTCCTTTAGAATCAAGTCAGAGAAAATGGTGAAAACCCCACCAATTGTATTCTTGAAGCTGGTCGCCATGGTGACAGCGGGTTGCATCTTGTTCCCGTGGTAACCAGGGTAGTGAGACTGTTGGCTGTAAAGTGAGACAAACCTACTAATGATCTGTTGATTTAAGAAGATGTTTTATAAATTGCCAAGTTATTTTTATCCTGCCCCCCACCTTTGGAAACCATAAATCAGAAAGGCAATTTACTTTCTATTAGAGTGACCAATATGCATGGGTGAATTATTTATGCTACATTCATCTGTAGGAAATGTGTTTGCATTTTGGGAATTCTGTAGCTTTTTTTTCTATTAGAACATGCATGTGTATGTGTATAAATATTTACATATATGTGTATATATAGACATATACGTGTGTGTGTGTGTGTGTGTGTGTGTGTGTGTGTGTGTGTATTTCCTGCTCCATCCCTAACTCAGCAATTTTGGCCAAAAGACACAGCCAAGATGGTGTTGAGGAAATTACACTGAATTAAAATCCAGGAGACGTAGGTTCTAAGCCCAGCTGTGCTATTGATTCAGAATGGTATTTTTGATTACGTGCCCTCTTTCCTGAGGGCCTTAGTTTCCCCTTTTGTAGAATGGGGGACTGTCTGTGAGGTCTGTGAGGGTAGGGATGTTGTGATAGAATAGTGAAATCAGGGCTGGGTCTAAGGCCTTCAGGGATAAGGGTGGCTGGGCTCTTGGTGAGCCCTGGGTGGGGTCCAAGCCCCTGAGGAATTAGGTTAACTTTTTCTGCCTAATTAAATCTGCCCACAGGGGGAATATGTGTAATGTGAAACAATCAGTGGGGACTCAATGAAGCAGAGCAAGCAAGCTGGCAAATTGGCCTAAATAAATTGACAATTGATCTAATGCTGGGAAACTGAATCAAGACCTCACCCAGGACTCCCGATGGCCACTGTAGGTGTGTCGGCCCACAGGCAATTTGTTTTGGTCTGACTGGGAGGCTATTTATAGTCCAGGTATTTTCATTAACAAATCCCTGACAGTCTCTTTCTTCCCTCACTCCCCTCTCTACCCCCACCTCTATACACAAACACTCTGGCTAGTTAGGGACTAGCCAGCCCTGAGCTGACAAAAGGAAAACGTCCAGGAACAGCCATCTTCCCTTCCCTGAGAGCTCCATCTGGGACCAACCAGGCCCTTTCTCACTCAGGGACTTTTCCTTCTGCGTGAATCTAGTCTGGTGGTTTGGAAGGGGACTTGTCTGAGATCACAAAGCTAGTAAGTGACTCTGTAGGGTCAGAGTAGAACTCTACAGAGTTGTGATTCTGTAGAACATGAACCTGTCTTATTTTCCTCCAGACTAGTGATTCTGCTGCTTTCTCTGTCCCAGGAGCCACTTCTTTGCCCATTTCCACACATTCACTCTCTCTCTCTATACAACCCATCTCCTACACATCACACACACACACACACACACACACACACACACACACACACACACACAATCTCTCCTCTGCTTTCTCCTGTTCTGATTAATTTGAACTCTCCCTGAATGCCTTCTGGTCTCTGGACCAGAAACAATTGCTCAGTAACTAAAGAGAATGGGGGAAGGTCCAGAGGGTGAATGATGCTGACCTCACCTATTGAGCTACCTCTATTCCTGATGCAAAGGAAATCATTCCCATCCCTAACCCGGAGCACTTTGGGAAGGAGGAGGAGAGAATTCATCACAATCAAATCATCACACAACCAAGTATTTTCTGAGTGTCTCCAGTGTGCCCATGCTTATGCTTGACCCCAGGGGGACATGATGTGTAAGAAAATCCTTCCCAGTTTCACAGAGAACATGGAACTTATGTATATAAAATATATAATAATAGAGCTCATTTGGGAATTCAAGGACCTTTGCTATTTGATTCCTCCATCCTTTCTCTGTCTTTCTGCTTTTTCTCTCTCCCCATTTCTCTTTCCTTCCTCTGTCTCTTTCTCCTTTTCTCTCTGTCTCTCTTTGTTCCTATCTCTTTCTCTCTCCCTCTCCCTCTCTTTCTGTCCCTGTTTCTGTCACTCTCTCTGCTTCTTTTTCCCTGTTTCTCTTTCTGTCTCTGTCTGTCTGTCTTTGTCTTTTCCCTCTTTTGGTCTCCCTTACCCTAACTATGCAAATTAAGGCCTTCTGTCTTATCACTTCCTTCCCTTCATTCTCTACTCCAGCTAGGTGAGTATATTATCCTCTGAAAATTCAGGTTGTTCCTCTCTTCCTGAAATGCCTTCTTTCTTCCTCTCTACCCATCCTTCAAAGCCCAGCTCAATTCTATCTCCTAGAGGTTGCATGTGTGATCTCGAACACATTTAATTTCCTTAATTTCCCTGGGACTCAGTTTCCTTATCTGTAAAATCAAAAGGTGAGATGATCTGTGAGGTTCCACCAACTCTAGAGCTGAGCTCCCATGACCTTCCATAAAGCTTTCCCTGAACACAAGTCCATGAAGTCTTCTAAGTCACTAAACACTGGCCCAGGATCCTAAATCTGGGACCTTCCTAGGACTTCCAGGACCAAGAGCCAGCTCTGAGAGAGCACAGTGCTATTTGATACCAGACAACATGGGGAAATGGCAAAAGACTTGGGCTTGGGACAGAAGATCTGGGTCTAAGAACCACTTCTTTCACTTAATAGTTGTACTATACTTCAACTCTTTGGGCTTCAGTTTTCTTCATCTGTAAAATTAGGAGATTAGACTAGATCGCCTCTTAAGTCCCTTCCAATTCTATGGATGCTAACGGAAGGCTGAAGCAGGGAGAGAGCTGGAGGCCAGACTATATCCCAAGAAGAGGATGGGAGATGATTGAGAATGGCCATTGGTTCTTGGTTTCTTAAGAAGGAATGATCAGTGATGTTTTTGAATCAAGGCTTGGTTCAAGTACCATCTCCTAGAGATGTGAGGTGTGAATTCCTTGAGAATAGGAGTTGTCTTTTGCCTTTATGTCCCTCAATGCTTAGCATAGGACCTAACAAATAGTAGAAACTTAATAAATACTTGCTAACTGATTCCCCCAGATATTAGTGCTCTACACTCCCCATATTACTTTCTATTTACTCTGTCTATATTTGCTATAAGAGAAGCAGCCCTCTGGGTTTAGGTTCCAGAACAGAATGGAAAGAGGAGAAACATAGCACTGGAGCTTGTAGAAAATCTGAGTTGCCTTTCCCAGCTGTCAGAATGGAAGTGATGAAATTTCAAGTGACTTATGTGAGTGGACACTAGATTCTACCATGCAATCTTTGTGCTGGGCACTGTGCTAAATTATGGGGAAGACAACAACAAGGCAAAATACTGTCCTTGCTGTTAAGAAGCTCACATTCTATAATTCAACCCTAATAGGTTTGCTTCCTCACTAAGAATCATTCACACAGATCATTGGCTCTTTCAAATTACATTGGATTTTTCACTACAATCCTTTTGATTTCTTCACTGAATCCCTCATTTGATTTCTCTTGACATTTTCCCTATTAAATTTTTCACTCTATTCTCCTCATTAGAGCCCCCATTTAATTTAATATTGTATTCCTTAACTGAATTCCTCACTGAAGGTCTTCCTGGATACCTCATTGGGGACGTTTTCCATCTCAATCATCAAGGTATTCCCATTTCTTACCCTCCCTGCCCCCCAACTCCTGCCGCTTACATGAATTTTCTAACCTCTAGAAATATCTCGAGGGTCAGCCACTAGAGGGCAACAGTCACAAATACTTGAAGGCTTCCAACAAAGGGTGTTTGTGGGATTGGAGAAGAAGTAAGGTGATAGTAATGGTGGTGATGTGAAAGAACCTTCCAATCCAGTGATTCCTGGACTGGAAATCTGGTTCATATTCTGGTTGTGGAAGTAGAAAGGAATAAGAAATAGACAAAGACAGAGATAAAGAAAAAGAGAGACAGACAGAGGAGAGGAGGGAGGAAGGGGAAGAGAGAGAAAAGAAGGGAAGGAGAGAGGGAAGGATGGAGAGGGAGAGAGAGAGAGAGACCGAGAGAGACAGAGGCAGAGACAGATAAAAAGAGACAGAGACAGACTGAGAGAAGGGAGGGGGGATGTGTGTGTCCTGGAAAAGTAAAAGAAAATGTCTTGAATTCTCAGAGCAGAAAAGTTCCCAAATCCCTAGAAAATTAAAGTAGAAATGTTCAGGACAGGTATTAGGGAAATAGGGCATATTTTAGGGAAAAGAATGAAGGGTTGGATATATTCAAAGCAATTAATTCAGTGCTGGAATTATATATCACACTACAAGTTTGTATTAGTAACTAGGAACTGAGTTTTCCTTTAATATTTCCCTATATTGGACCAATCCAGGAGGAGGAAATGTAATAGTGATCAATGTAAAGTATTCTACTTGGGCTCAAAAAATCAACTATATTAATTCAAAATTAGGAAAGACAATAAGATTTGCTAGACAACAATTCCCATGGGGGCTAGGAGTGAGAGCTCTGGTACCTTAAAAAAGGTTAACTAAGTTTAATATGTGATATCTGTGTAATATGGCAATCAAAAAAGTGCTAATGTTCTCCTAGGCTGTATTAATAGAAATAGCATCAAGAATAGGGGGCATATGTCATCTACCCGGATCAAGGCTATAACTGAAGCATTATATTTAGTTTTAGGAGCCACATTTTTTTTTTGCATCCCTAGTGCCTGGGACAGTAATTCAGCAAAGGTTTCTGAAGTAAGAGACACGTGGCAAATGCTTAATAAATGCTTATTGATTGATTTTAACTGAAGGACATTAACCTAGTAATCCAGAATATGAGGAAAGCATTGGAGACTGATATATAAGTATCTGTCAAAGTAACTGGAGATGTTTAGTTAAAAGAAGTAGTTATAAGTATAAAGGATGAGTGTTAAGGGAAGAAGGATGTAGAAAGGTTAAAAATAATCTAGTCAGATCTCATTTTAAAGATAAAGAAATGAGGGCAGGTAGATGGCACAGTGGATAGCGCACTGACCCCGGAGTCAGAAGAACCTGAATTCAAATCTGGCCTCAGACATTTTACACTTCTTAGCTGAATGAGTCGGGAAAGTCACTTAAGCCCAATTGCCTTGCCAAAAAGCAAAATAATATATAAAAAATTTTTAAAGATGAAAAAAACAGAAACTCTTTAGAAATAAAATAATTTGCCCAAGATCACAGAACGAAGAATTAACAGTGCCAGGATTTGACTCTAGGGCTTCCCACTTCAAATTTACTTCTCCACAGAAAAGGCAAAGGAGATAAGAGTTGCTAGATTTGGCACCAGAGTGCTGAACTAGGAAGTCCTCTGGGTGCTTGGTCTTCCATCCTGGACCAAGAAGAAGAAATCGAATTCCTCTTTATATGACAGTCCTTCTGATATTTGAAGACAGAGATCATGTTCTTCCGCCCTCTCCTTTCACTCATTTCAACTCCACCTTCCCTGCCAACTCTTCTCTTCTCCTGGCTAAACATCCCCAACTTTTTCAATTGATCTTTCTATGGCAGGGTTTCAAGATAGCCCTTGCTATCCTAATCAGCCTCCTCTGGATGTCCTCCAGCTTGGCAATATCTAAATTCAACTTGGCACCAGAAGGTAGACTACAGCAGCCTTCTATCACTGTTAAGTTCAGGTGTGGGGTTGGATCATCAGATTCAAGTGATATACCCTCTGGAAGGGCATGAATATAGGGATATTTTCCCCATCCTGCCTTCCATAGGCAACTTAACTCTTCTCCTGACCCTATTTTCTTTCCAATGGTGCCCCCCAATCCCTTTATTTTTAGAATTGGAAACCCCTCCTACATGTGAGTTGATAAAGTATGCTTCTATCTATTCCCTGCTGACTCTGGAGACTCCTACCTACAGGGTGAGTGTGGGTGGATATATTCCTATGTATAATCATTAGATTTTTGTGTCACTACTTTATCCTGGTTTTTCTCCTTCCTGTATGACCAATCCTTCTCAGTCTCCTCTAATGAATCATCATGGAAATCCTATTTCTTTATGGTGGTATATCCCAGAACTTTAGCCTGTGCCCTCTTTTCTCCTTTCTCTATGGCCTCTTGGTGATTTCTATCAGCTGCCACAGATTCAATTAGCCTCTCTGAGCAAACATTCAAAGATCTATATAAACAGACCCACTCTCTTTCCTGAGCTCCAATTCTGTATCCCCAATTGCCTATTCCATAAGCATTTCAATTTCAATTTGTCTAAAACAATTATACTCCTTCCTTCCACTCCATAGCCGACTTTCCTCTTAATTTCCCATTTCTGTTAAGGATGCCATCATCAGAGCTATTCTCAACTCTTCCCTCTCCCCCACCACCATATTCTATCATTTCCCAAGGTCTGACACATCTACCTCCACACAATCTCTCCTAATCTCTTCTCTCTACTTACACAATTAACCCTCTAGTTAATGCCTTCATCACTTCTTGACTGAACTATTCCAATAACCTCTTGAGTAGTCTCCCCATCTCAATCTCTTCCTTCCTCAAACCATTTTTGAAAGAGGTGCCATAAGGAATTGGAAAGTGAATGGATGGCCCTTAGTGGGAGAATGGTTAAATAAGTTATGGGATATGGATGTAATGAATATTATTGTTCTGTAAGTAATGATGTATAAGCTGATTTCAGAAAGTCCTAGAAGGACATGAACTGATGAGTGAAGTGAGCAGAACCAAGAGAATATTGTATAAAGTAACAAGATTATGTGATGATCAAAGGTGATGGACTTTTCAACAATGAAGTTATTCAAGACAAGTCCTATAGGCGGAAAGAGCCATCTGCACCCAGAGAGGAAGTTTGGAGACTGAATGTGGATCAAAGCGTAGTATTTTCACCATTTTTGTTGTTGTTTGTTTGTTTTTTTCCTTGCTTGTGTTTTTTCCCCTTGAGATGATATTTTCGTGCAGCATGACAAACATGGAAATATGTTTAGAAGTACTGCACATGTTTAACCTATATTGGATTGCTTTCTATCTTGGGGAGGGGGGAGAGAGAAAGAGAGGGAGAAAAATTTAGAAGACAAAGTTTTGCAAAGGTAAATGTTGAAAACTATCTTTGTATATTTGGAAAAATAAAACACTAGTTTAAAAAAGAGATGCCATAGTGATATTCCTAAAGTATGGCATTCTTCTACTTAAGAAGCTTCAGTGATTCCTTGTTGCCTCAAGGACAAAACACAAATTCTTCTGTCTGGGATTTAAAGTTCTTCACAATCTGCTTCCAGGCCACGATTCTAGGCTACTTACACAATATTCCCCCTTATACACTCTGTATTCCAGCCAAATTATTCTATGTACTGTTCAGTATGCAACCTTCTATTTTCCACCTTTATGCCTTTGCCCAGGCATACTTACTTCCTCACCTCCAGCTCAGAGAATTCCCAGACTTCTTTAAAGCACATTTCAAGAATTTTCTCTTATGGAAGACTTTTTCTGATTTCTCCCATTGTAAATTCCCTCTCCCTTTGCCCTGACAGTTAATTTCCATTTAGTCTCTCTCTCCATTTCAAGTCAGTGAACTGGTCCAGAAACAGGTCACATTTATAGGCAGGAAACAGTGAAAAAATTATCCATTACTTATTACCCCATTTCCTCTAAACAAAGTAGGAGGGACAGAGGGAGAGAGGAAAAGAAAGAAAGGAAAGAGAAAGGTAGAGATAGATAAATGGAAAGATGATAGTAATTGATTTCCAAGGTATTTCCAGGTTTATTTCTGATAATCAAAGGCTATGTGAAGATGAGAACTTCTCTCAGGAAGAAGAAAGATCAGAGCATTTCTATCCTCCTATCCATAAGCAAATTCTTTTTTCCTCAATATTTCCCAATATTTAAATGTCACTCTTGTAATTCCCCAAGGCTTCTTTTCAGGAGACCTCAGTTCTGATCCTGGTCATCAGCATTAATGAGCTGTTTAACAACGGGAAAATCACTTCTTTTTCTGGGTTTCAGTTTTCCTGTTTGCAAAAATAAAGGAATTGGCTATATATCCTTAAGAGGTGGAAAAAAGGTCCTACCTATGTCAAAAGCATTTATAGAAGCTCTGTTTGTAGTAGAACAAAAATGGAAACAAAGCAGTTGTTCATCAATTGGGAGAAATGATTAAACATGTAGTATGTGAATAAGGGAATATTACCACATCATATTAAAAAAAACATTTGGAAAATTCATAGAAGCATGGGAAGATTTCTATAAATGGATGCAGAGAAAAATAAATAGAATCAAGAAAACAATATATATATAGTGACAGAGGTCCTCAAACTACGGCCTACGGGCCAGATGCGGCAGCTGAGGAAGATTATCCCCCTCACCCAGGACTATGAAGTTTATTTAAAGGCCCACAAAACAAAAGTTTTTGTTTTTACTATAGTCCGGCTCTCCAACAGTCTGAGGGACAGTGAAATGGCCTCCTATTTAAAAAGTTTGAGGACCCCTGAATTTACTACAACAATGTAAATTGAAAAAAGAAATTAAAAAAGAAATTGAATGCTAATGTGATAATGTTATACAAGCCTGGCCTTGACCCTGAAGAAAAAAAATGAGAAAATATACCTTTTCTTTGAAAAGGTGGAAGACTATAGTTATGGATCTTGCATACACTGTCAGAATTGGTTGGTGTGTGGCTTTAGTTAATTAAAGTGGTTTTTTCTCATATTTTATAATAAGAAATAGCTAGGGGTGTGCAAAGAGATACAACTGGATATATAAAAGGTGATATAAAAATCCAAAGATCTTAATAAAAATAAGCATTAAAAATAGGCATTGGTCTGAACTCTAGTTCAGATATGAACTATGTTCTCTTCTTATTTCCATTCTCTCTTCCCATTTTTTCTTCCTTTCTATTTACCCTCTCTTCTTGGCCAGAGTCAGTGCCAGGGCTAACAGCTTGCCTTGGCTGAAAGCAAGAACAATGTGGGCAACAGAAACAGATAGGTTGTGGTTCTTAGCTGCCCCCCACCACCTGCCCCAAACCTGGGCTGAGTTCCCTGGACCCAAGCAGGAGGAGCTTTGGCTTGGGCCTCAGGACATCCCTTCCATCTGCCATGGCTCAAGTCTTGCCCACCTCAGTGTAGAGACCCTGCTGCCAAAATCTGGGTGGTTGCCCATCCTCAGCCCAGCTTCCTTCTTCTTCTCTGTAAACAAGTGTCTATTCCATCCCCCAACACCAGGGGCAATGATCTTCACAGCAAGACATCCCCTCAAACCCCCCAAAACCTCTTTCAGAGACACAGACCCAGTAAAAATTGGGAACCAAGGGACTGAGGAGAGGGGCCAGGTATCCCATCCAGACTCACCATGGCCCAAAGGGGCCCAGAAGGTCAGCAATATGGCTCAGCAGGGATGGACAAGGGCTCCGGAAAAGCAACCCTAGGTTTCTTTAGGTTTTTCCCAGCCCAGGGCACCGTGTAAAGGCAAGTATAGGCAACAGGAATATGTAGGCTGTGGTCCCTGAACCCCTTCCACTGTCCACCTGCCCCAACCCTGGGCCAAACTCCTATTCAGGAAGCTCAGCAGGGGAGCCTTCCATACCAAGAGAATCCCTGGCATTGGACAGAGTCTCTCTGAAGGAGGGATGAGCTAATACAGGAAGGCTATTAGAACCAGAATCAATCTGGAAGCCCCAAACATGAACCTGAGTGCTCAGCTTCCAGTTTTAATCATGATAATGGAATAAGATTTTAGCAGTAGAGGAACCAATGGAAAGTCACTGAATCCAGAATCTGAAGCTCTGAGAGTCAAAAATATTTCACACAGTAACTTGGAGATAGAATTAGAAGAATTGATAGAGATAGAAGTAGAACCAGCCACCTCCCAAGCCAAGGTACAGTCCTGCTATTTAATGCTATTGAGGGGAAGAATAATGGGTTACTGAGATAGACTGCCCAAGATTGGCCCATGGCTCTCCCTTCTAGGAAGTCTCTAATCCCATTCAGCCAGTCAACAGGAAGCCACAGTCTACCAAATGTGGGAATCTTGTTGCACAACCTGCTGCTGCTCCTCCTTCTCTCTTTCAGGAGCAGTGACCATCCATACCTGGACATCAAGAGGCGAACCCTAATAAGCTACAGCTGACAATTGGTATGGAAATCAAGTACATGGGAATGAAAGAATAATAAGTACCTACTATATCCCAAATTTGGGTGTATTAAGTGCTTGTATAAAAAAAAATTAAGCTAAAATATTTTTAAAATTATATTGTAAGGTATATGTATGATTTTTTTTAATCTAAGACAAGACCTTTTTGGCTTCTTTAGTACAGAAGCATTACTTTGTCTTTGAGTCTCTTGGTAATAATTGGGGAGGGTGGTTGAGAAAGATAAACAAGAATAAAAAAAAGTTTTAAACTTAAAACTGAACTAAGACTTTAGGGACAAACTACAAAGCACTTAAAGTTTACATAATCTCCACTGACCCACATATTCATTCTATAAAAATAAATATCTTACATATTATTATTTTCGTTTACAGATGAAGAAACTGAGGCTCTGAGAAATTAGTTGTCCATAGAAATTGCTTGACCATGGCTATAAAACTGTGAACAATAGATAAGGATGTTGTAAGACTAGTCCTCTAGACCAAGCCCATATCAGTCAATTTCTTTCTCAGCTTGTCTTCTGAATCACAAAAGAGACCTTGGAAATGATCAGATCCAATCTGCATGGGGACAGGAATCCCTTTTGCAACATTTCCCAATTTTCTCAAAATTCACTCAACAAATTTCAGACTTTGAAGGGGAAACTCACCATCTCTAATTCTCCTTTTGGACAGCAATAATGAGCAGGGAGTTTTTCTATATCAATCTTAGCATCACTCTGCTCAGGCTCTCAGACCTGGGATCCTGCTCCCACAGCCTTTAGAGAAACAGGAATATATCCTAGGCTGAGCATGTTTTACAAGCCAGCCTCCGCTCTCTCTCTCAATCATTGTTATTCCAAAACCCAGTGTCCCTGGATTTCCCTACTCCGGTGGCCATCTCAATCTCACCTTCTTAAGGGTCTGCCATTATACTGAATAACCGATACATGGGACACAGGCAAGAACTCTGGACCTGCTCCTCATGGAACTTGCTTCCTATTTTACATTAAGCCCAAGCAGAAGCAGAAACACAGAATTTTAGAATTGGGAGTTCCCTCAGAAGCCATCTAGTTCAAACCAGATCATTAGAGAAATCTCTCTAATGTTCCCAATAAGTGTTCACTTTGTGGTTTGTCATTCCTTCTCTCAAGAAATCAGGAAGATGATAACATGACATGTAAGTGAATTGGATTTGAATAAGGGAGGGCTACACAAGGATACCTACCTCCATTTCTCCTCCAGAGCCATCTGGGACCAGTGGCAGGACATCAATCAAGATTACTGGAGAAGCTCTTGATTGAACCTATCACCTCCTGAGGTAACCCATTATTTTGGGAAAACCCTAATTTTTAAGAAGCATTTTCTTCTATCAAAATTAAATTGGACTCTTTGTAGCTCCTACCCATTACTTCTAGTTATAGCAAGAACAACAGGCCATCTCCAGTTGTCCTGATATATATCTTGCCACTGGAGTCTAGATGACTCTGGGAGAAAAACTGAAGTTGGAGACTTTGCATAGCCCTCCCTCACTTAAATCCAGTTCACTTGCATGTCTTAACATCACTGTTCTGATGTCCCTTTGAGAACGAAGGACAAACAACAATAAATAAAGCCTTAGAGAAGGGGCTCTTGAGACAAGGGTGTCATCCTTAGATAAATGTCTCACCAATATTGTGGCCCTTATTTGCCTCTGCCCATTGGGCCAGAGGAGAGACAGTCTATTATTCAAGTTTCCACTAGGCCCTTGGCCTATTGCACCCCTCCCTTAGTCCCCTAACAAAAATTGATCCTGCCATCAGCTGAGATTTCCCAATTAGCCAGGGCAATCATTTTAGTCATAACTTTAGAAATGAGAACTTTTCTTCTTACACAGGTTAGCGTGCAGACTTTGTAATACATTACTTTGAGAGTCTTTGTTATATTGAATTATCATCCTAGACAAAAACATAAAAAAATGCACAAACAAAAATATTAACTAGATTTCTCTGATTTCACCTTCAAGGCTCTCATCCCTAGCTCAATAAATCCTTCCTAATCTAAGTGTCATCCATCTTTATCTTTTACTTTTTTTTTTTTTTTGCATCCTCAAAGATTATCAATTTTTTCATCTTTGTAAAATGGTAATTTAAATAACATCTACCTCACAGGATTGTTGTGAGAGTCAAACAAGATTACACACATGAGTTCTGCAAACCTCAAAGTGCCATATAAATCATAGTTCTTATTATTGCTAGCTGCTTCTTCTGTGCCTTTGTTCCATTACGAAGAAATTGCTCTCCATCTCTGACCTTTTCTTCATCTGTTTCTTTTACCTTCTAGTGTCAAATGAGCCCGACTCCTTAGGTCACATAAATGAGTACTATGGGAAAAATCCAATAGATAGATACCTAAATAGGGATAAATATGAAATCCTGTACTTGGTTTAAAAAAATCAATAGCACAAGTATAGTATGGAAAAGATATCCTTGGACAAAAGTTCATGTGAAAAAAATCTGGGGATTTTAGTGGACTTCACACTCAATCTGGTTCTGCACTAGAACAGGCAACCAAATTAACAACAAGAATAGCTAGCATTTATATTATATTTTAAAGTTTGCAAAGCACTTTACATATGTTATTTCATTTGGCCCTCCCAACAATCCTGGCAGATAAATGATAACACAACACAATACATTATATTATGCTTTGTTTATTATATTATAGATACCATTTTAGAGATGAGGAAAATAAGGCTGACAAAGATTAAATGACTTGCTTAGGATCACAGAGCTAGTATCTAAGGCAGGATTTGAATTTAGTTCTTCCTAACTCCCAGTCTGGAACTCTAGCCACTGTACCAGCTAATAATTTTTTGGTCTAATATTAAAAAAAAAACTTGTATAATCTAAGGTGTTATCTGTAGAAATATGATGTTCTGAATCAGCAGTGTCATACTCCTATTATTGTCTACCCCAATTAGACATTGGTTGTATTATTGTGCTCAGGTATGGGCTTAAGAAGGACAATCACAAATTGGATATGAGTGGGACTTCAAACCATTCCAAAAAAAGTAACTAGAGGGATTTAGCCCAGAGGAGACAGGACTTAAGAGATACATAATAATTGCCATCAAGGAGGTAAAAAGTTACCATGTAGAAGAAAAGAAGATATTTTGCTTGGTCCTAGAAATCATAATGAGAGACAATGGGTGGAAATTATAGGAAGACAGATGTCTGTTAGACATGAGGAAATAGATATAACAGTTAAAGCAATTCAGCAGTGGAATGGTCTCCTCTGGGAGATACTGAGCTCTCTGGAAGTATTCCAAAAATTAGTTGGATGATCACCTCTCAAGGGTACTATAGTGAAAATTCTAGCACTATGTAGGAAATAGTATTGTAAGATTTCTGAAATTCTATCCAACTCTGAGATCCTAGGAGGCTACCAGATCCTTGTGGGTATATACATGAGGTGTAAATGATGGGAAGAGTTGGTTTAGATCAGCATTTCTCAAGTTATTTGATCTCTAGACCTCTTTATATGTCTTAAAATTATTGAGGATCTCTTCTCCCCAAGAACTTTTTTATATGGGTTATATTTATCACTATTTCATCTATAAAAATCAAAACATTTTAGTATTATTATAGTTGTCTCAGAAATACCCCCAAAGAGGTCCAGTGACCACACTTTAAGAGCCACTGATTTACATGATCTCATAGCCTTGAATCCTATGGCCCCTTTTCATTCTAGGAGCCCTTTAATCTGAAAAACACGCACGATCTTAAAAATGCAGTAAGAAGTAGGCTCTCTTGAAAGAATTATGGAGAATTCCTGGATGATTCTTCCCAGGAAAGCTGAGATTCTGGTCATAACCAGCCCAAAGTCTTCTCCTAACTTGTGAAGAGAAAAAACCCAAGTTCTTATTCACTGCTTCCATTATCTAGCTGTGTGATCTCGATAGACATTTTTTTCTGCCTTGGGACTCAGTTTCCTTCCTTTTTATGGTACCAATCAGACATCCAATGCCAGCGTCTCATTTGTTCATAATTGTGACGCATCAGAAAAATCACCTCTCAAACTGTGAGCGCACAGTTTCCTCCTTTCCCCCAACTGAGAAATAGCTCTCAATCTGCCAATATTTTTTACACTCAGGTCAGATGAGACTTTACATATAGAGAAGTCTCCATAAAAGTCTTCCTGTCTAATCCAAGTCAGTCCAGTAAGCAAGTGCTAACATGTTCCAGGTACTGTATTAGGTAATAGAGATACAGAAACAACATAAAAATTGGCTCTGCCCTCAAGGTACCAGAATTCCACTGGAAAATTCCATGTGTACAGAGAGGTAAAATCAAATTAATTTGAAGAAAGAGATAAAAAGGCTTTGAGTACAACTGCCTGAGGACCAACCTCACTAAATATGGCTAGCTATAAAACAGGATCATTGGCTGTTAGGCAAAAAAAAGGAGGGAAGGGCAGAGCAAAATGAAGCATGAAACAGAAAAAATACAAAATGAACTTAAGTCTTGGGTGATAATAATGAGGTATAGTAGCATAAAGAAGGACAGAATTTTATATTTCTTAGATTATCTTCAAGCATTGATTTAACTATTAAAATCCTTGGAGGGGGCAATAAAAATCAACTTTTTATCTTATTTTTATGACAAATAACATTATAAAAATACATACCACAGCTAAACAAGATTTAAGGGTAAGTGATGTTAATTCATCAGGAGGATTTAGGGAAGGAGGTGAAGAGGAGAAAACTTCTTCAGAAGCAAAATACTGTAATTCTTAACATGAGATATTTCCCCAGTGAACAAGTCTGCTGTTAGAGGATCTGAACCACTTCCGTACCGAAATACTTGCTAATAATGAAATCAAAAGACATGAAATTACAGTTAAATGGAATGACAGCTCACAGCCTCTCTTTTGAGGGGTATACAAAGGACTTGGAAACATTGTTTTCATCATCAACAAGTCATCTTTTTATGGATGATCACCTTTTCTTGAAGTACTCACAGTGAGTATTAGCAAATAGATCACTATTAAAGTAATTAGAACTTACGTCCCAACATCTATTATAGAACATAAGATAAAGTTCATGAAATACCCTGACAAGCTCCCCAATCCAAACAATGCATACCATGATATACTTTATATTCCTTGTTAATAAAATGGCCACAAGGAAAGATAAAAGTAATTTGAAAATTCAGTTTAGAATCATATGAAAGAAAACAAAACCATAGTAAGTCACTCTAAAGCCAACATCAATATAGCATGGATACTTTCTTTAAGAATACAAGTGAGAAGATGTAATAAACATCAAACATCACCAAAAAAAAAATGAAATTGACTATTTCTGTATAGGAAACTATAAATGACCAATGTTGTCGAGACATTTTAGAATCATCTGTGTATGTGCACTCAGGCTATCCAACTGATTGGAGCCAAAAGTAAAAATCAATGCCAAATTAGAAGAAAAGACAAAGATTAAAAGATATGTTTTGTAGTTATGAAAGCTCCAAGTCAACCTGTCTGAAGAAGCTGTGGACTCTGAAATGGGAAATGCATAAAAGTTCACTTCCAATTCACTCATTATCATTATCTCTTTGGAGAATTTAAACAATGCAAAAGAATCACCACAATGAGGAGGCAGAAAAAACCCTGAAACCAGCCATCTTTGCCTGCAACTCTTGATTTCCTTGCCAAGAGGATTAATATAGAAGACAATACCAATTTAGATACAAACTCATTTACAAAGCACTATACAGGAAAAAAAAGAGCAAAAAATTATAAACAAAAACTCTCTTTTCAAAAAGAGGCAAAAAACCCTCAAAAGATTAGAGTTTGGTGACTAATCCCCATCCTTAGGTGAAACAAATGGGTGTGACATTAGGAGGGCAAATGGATATGAAAAGAGACAGATGGATTGGAGTTTTAATAACTAGCTATGCTCATCAGTGACAAAAATGGAACTACCATACTCTTATTCTACCACCTCACTATTTATGTTATGGGAGAAAATGGTGATATTCTTAAAACAAATTCAATTGGGAAGATCAACTGGGCCTGATTAATACAAACAGAAAAAAAATTCACATTGAAGGTGATATATATTTAAAAACACTCAGGCATCAATTTTCTTTCTTTTTTTTATTTGTGAATTATTTCCTTTTATTACTACTACAAGTATTGCAAGGCCTGTGTAGTTTGAAGATTCACAATACATTTAGCAAATACGTGAGAGAATCAACTAGATATCATTTCCCTAAGGGGTTCTTTTTTTTTTTTAATCTTTTTTTGTTTATTTATTTTATAATAACTTTTTATTGACAGAACCCATGTCAGGCATCAATTTTCAAGAGATCTTAAAGGAAATAAAATTTCAAAACAAAGGAAAGGACCATGACCATAGATAATATTAAGAAAAAGAGACAAAATGACAGACACAGAGATAGGGACACAGAGAGAGAATCTGCAACTACCAACTCACATCCATTCTCATATTTGAAACAACTTTATGGTAATGGCCTATGTGGCTATTAAAGGAATGCTTGATGAAAATATGAGAAGAAAATCAGCAGGACTTCACAGATAATCTCATACAGATCACATCTCTCACAGTCACAATACTGACTGAGTAATCTACACAATAAAATATCCTACTGTGTTTGGTGTTTGTTGATTTTTTAAAAAATGATTGGATAGAGCAAAAAAGGTATTAAAAAGTCTCCTTAAACAATACATGTCCCAATCTATGTTACAATCATGGAAGATTCTAAGAATGATTCTATCAGGAAAACAACTTTGTTCAATGTGCTGAGTGTCAACATTTAATAAAGTACCAGAGAGACAGTACTTTTGGAAGTAATACCATTCAGCTTGTTTTATTCCATCAATAGGTGTTAATATAATGAAAACTAATTTTAAAAAATGAATTGAGACTATTCACCAAAAGTTTTTGTTGGTGTTCTAGAGGAGGTTCTTTGTGAAGTCCAAATGAATGGGAGATTTTCTGTTGAAAGAAAGGATTTGTGAATATGCTTGTTTACAGACAGCAGTGACTTAACGTTGTTGGGTGCTAGAACACTACTAGCCTTACACTTCGATTTCAAAGTCATTACAAAGAGACAAATACAGTTTATCTATCCTGGGAAAACAAAGTGGATGAAGGATGCATATTGCCATATATATATGCAAGTGCTTGAGAGGAATAATATATTACTGCCTGTATTTAGGTCAAAAAACCTAGGTTTAAATTCCACTATAGATCTTTACTAACTATAGAATTATAAGCATCTAAGTCACTTAGTCTCTCAAAGCCACTATTTCCTAATCTGTAAAATGGGAGAAATAATAACCTTATCTAGCAGGATTATTGTGAAGAACTTGACAAACTATTATATGTAATGTATTTATATGTAAATGCAAAGTATTATATGTAATTTTGGTTCTTATTATATTACATATATATATATATATATGTCTTGGGCTAGCATTGTAAAGGTAAAAAAAGAAAATATTTTTCTTTGGGATGGGAAACCATTCACTTCTGCAAACGTTCCCTGGGCATGAAATCTTATCTTTTCAAATGAGTATTTTCCCACTGATCTTTTATGGCCACAAATCACAGAATGTCATGATCTCAAAAGAATCCAAATTGCAGATTAATAGACTTTAAAAAAAAAAAGGCATTTGTTAAGTACCTACAAAGAAACACATATGAAAGAAAGACTATCCCTATTCTTAGGGAGCTCTAATGTTTTAAAGGGGAGCTCCCTTTTGGGGAGAAGGAGAGATAGCACATATGACTGGTTTCAGCTGAAAGTCAGATAGTCAAATCCCATGTTCTTTTGGTGCAGTGGTAAAGTAGGTAAATGGTGTCTCTTCTTTACCATCATTCCCATTGATAAAATCATATCAATTTCTAATGCTATATTATTTGATAATGCCAAGGATTTTGGTTGCAAAAACTTTTTTCTGGATCTTCAAGAGCTGTGAATGAACCAATGAGCAACACAAAAACACATAGAGGACATACGACTGTGGCATATTATAAAAGAAGACAAGCCTTTGAGAAATGATATTTTTAAAAATCAAGAACTTCAGAAATGGGAATGAGGCTGCTTATAGAACAAGGGATGGGGAACTTGTATGTACCCATAAATTATTCAAAGAAACAGAGGAAATTCTCCAATATGGTGGACAGATTCTCTCTCGATGATTTATAGGAAGATGTGGAGGAAATTTGCAAAAGATGAGATGATATGAATGTGTTGGAATCTACAACCAGTGAATGGAGTGTCCACATATAAAAAAATCAGTAATTCCTCAAAATGTCAGAATAAGGAATAGATATTATAATATGTGTTAGAGTGAAGACACAAACCTTCCCTGGGTAGCAGACACATTGTTCATAGTTCTTTCCTAGGAAATACAACTGTCTTGTCAACTGTGCTCTGTCTCTTACTTCAATGTTTGGAAAAGGCATTAGATTTGAAGTCAGAGGAACTCAGTTTGAGTCCCAGTTTTATAATTTCTTGTAACCTTGGGCATACTACTTAAACTTAATGTGCCTCAGCTTCCTCATTTATAAAATACAGAGAATGTTAGTTAGGTAACTCTTAAGGTTCCTTCCAGTTCTCAGAGGAAGGGCAGCTGTATCCAAAGATTTGCCTTATGGAGATTCCCAAATCTCAAATTATAGTCCTAGGGACCTTGTTCAGGTTATCACTGTTTTGATACTTAGATCTGGAAGATAAAGATTTAATGTTTTTCCCAAAACATTCCATTCCCCCCCCCCCACACAAGTTTATATAACATCTTCCCTGATGTCTCATTCATAGCATGGCAAGTAACCATGGGTTCTCATGGACCTGGGGTCTCATGGACCAAGAAAACTTCATGGCCTTGACAATAGGTTCTGTGACTTGCCTAGTTAAGGAAAGGTTCATTACCAGAAGATTAGTACTAGAAGGGAAATATTTTGGCTACAACAACCCATGAAGACTACTTTATCAAGGCATAAAATAAAATCTGTCTCTGTGAAGGGGTAGCTCCATCACAAATTCTAAAAATCCTGAAGTGCTTACAAAGTGATCTTTTCCCTGGGTATAAATCAGGGGCTCTGGGGCCTTGTCAGGAAATAAGCTACTTATCAGTTCCTCTCTTCTCCCCCCGACCCCCCAGCTTTAGCTCCTCAGAGTTTTTTCCATTCTAAACTCTACCCCCTTGAGATGATCTTTTTATTCCCCTAGAGCAGATACTACATTCTAAAGAGAGATGGGGATGGCTTTTTTCTTGTGGCCTTTTCCTGCTTGGTCTCATCTGTAAAAATAGCTCAGGCTCCCAGGAGGGTACATTTCACTCTAAATATATATTTGGATTCCTTTCCTTAGGTGTTTGTCAAATGTGCTGCAACATGAGTCAATGACTAGATCACTTTAAAGCCTTCAAAGGGTAGTGATTGCTAATTATAATAATAACTTCAAATTGTAGTTTCAATGAACAATTTCAATATTTTCAATCCTTTTATTAAGCCTACTATGTGCCAGGTATTATGCTCAGGACTGGGGTTACAAAAAGAGGTAAAATGTGGTTCTTGCCTTCAAGAAGCTGACAATCTAATAGAGGAACTTACAAACTAATGGACTGTGAGTGGATGTTTTTTTCCTGTGAGTTATTTATTCACCACTATTTGAGTCAACAACCCAGAATCTGTTCACCAAAGACCAACCTCATACATATACACAAATTATCTCATTTGGTCCTCACAGCTAGCATGTGAGGTATTATTATCCCCATTTTACAGATAAGGAAACTGAGACAAACAGAAGTTCGCCCAAGGTCACACAAGTAGCAATTAGCAAAAGATGAATTTTGAAGTTAAGTCCTCTGACTCCAGAACTTAGGCTCCATTTGCTGTTCTATAATCCATTATTATCACAGCTAATTTTTTTTTACAAATGATTTCACAGAACCAAGGAGACATTCAACGACTTGTCCCTGATTTCATGATTGGAATGAGAATTCAATTCCTGATGAGAAGTCTAGAACTCCTCTCTTTGGAGCCCATGGGGTAGGAGTGGAATGGAAATGAATTGGCTCATCTCCCAGGTCTAGCTTGCTTCTCCAGCTTTAATAGCATCAAGGAGCAGGGAATCCAGGCAGTTTTCAGAGATTCCCCCAAATCTATTTGCATCCACATCCCATGCTCTCCCTGGAGGTTGCGACCCTCCTTCCTCACCATAAAAGGGTTCACAAGAAGTTCTTTATGGCATTTTGGCCAGACCAGAGGTCAGGATCTGAATTTGGTCCCCAAGCTTATTGCAGGATAACAGCTGTGGGCAGCAGCTGATTCATCAGCACCCACTCCCTGGGCGGGTGTCTGTCACACGCCTCCAGCTTTCTTTCTGGCCTGTTTGTACTTGGACAGTCCTGTAGCACTGCGGGTCAGCAAGCCAACCAAATTCCCTGGCTCTGTCTGAGTGGAAAGAACTTGGTCCTGAAGTCAGGAGATACCCATTTGATTCCTGGCTGGGATACCTTACTGGTGTGTGACACCCTCGAGCCCCAGTTTATTCAATTGTAAAATGGAGACAATAATACTTGCACTGTCTCCCTGCCCGGATCTTGCGAGGGATATTCTTTGTGAGCCCTAAAATAGAAGTATAAGTCATCATTATTATGACTTGAATCTCCAGTATTCAAACTCTGTAGAAGATAAGGATTTTTCCTTGAGGGTCCAGAAAGACTTGGGATGCTGGCTTGGGAAATGACTTGGAAGTAAATCTATTACGGCAGGAAGACATGTGGGAATGCTATTTAACCAAGGGCTGATTGATGGAATTGTGAGCTTTTCACCTAGTCATGGGAGCAGAACTAGAAAAGAAAGTCAAGGATCAACCCTTTTGGTGCTAAATCTTTATCCCATTTCCTGCTCTGGGTGCTCATTTTGTCAAAGCCCATGGCCAGAGAACTGGACGAAGCTGGAGAAGCAGCATGAGAGACTTTGCTCAGAGGGAAAAGGCCCAAGTTTCAATCTGCTCCTTACTAGTTCTGTGACTAAAGGCAAGTCCCTGGGTCACAGTTTTCTCATCTGTGGAAAAAGGACTGACAGAGAGATCATGGAATGGTGGCTTAAATGCTGGGCGTGAAGTTCAAACCTTACTCTTGCATGATCTGACAAGTCATTTAGGATCTATATGCCCAAGGCAACTCCCTTATTTAAGAATGCACAAACTCATACGTGATTTGTATTAATGAAAGGAAAACCCCCTTTCATGTCACAAATCACAGACTTTTTCAGAATTTCAATTAATTCAACAAGCATTTATTAAGTGCCTACCTTGTATAGGACTAGAGCCAGGCCTGAAGTCAAAAAGATGTGATTTCAAATCCAATCACTTACAATGTGTGTGACCCTGGCCAAGTCACATAACCCAGTTTGCCTCAGTTTCCTCATCTGTATAATAAGCTGGAGAAAGAAATGGCAAACCACTTCATTATCTTTGTCAAGAAAACCCCAAAAGAGGTCACAAAGAATCAGTCACCTCTGAAGAATGATCGAACAACAACCATAAAATTGTATAAGATGCTGTGCTAGGGCAGGGCTATAAAAATATACGTTAAATTATCTCTGACTTGAAAGAGTTTATCTTCTACCAATGGAAAATGGGGTAAGTATAGGGTGTATAGATATAGGTATATAGATAAGTAGGTGAATAGAGGGTGTAGAGGGATATAGATAAGTAGATGAATAAGGGGTATATAGATATATGTATATAGATAAGTAAATATAAAATGTGATATACAAATTGGGAAGGGAATAAAGAATTAATAAGTAGATGATAAAGTGGCAATAATACTATCTACCTAGAGAAGGTGAGGAGGGTGTTGTGAGTGCTCTGGAAACCGGAAATTGCTATGGAAATGTCAGCTATAATTAATATTATCATTTGCCTTGACTGCCAGGTCTGGGTTAAAATGGAATCAATCTTTCTGTCTTCTATTGATCTGTTTATGTGCCTTTTTTCTGGGATGGGGACCAGAGCAATCTCTCTGGGCTCTAGATGGATGGACCAAATGCCTGCTGAGCAACAGCTGAAGTGGTACCTCAGAGGTGGCAAGGATAATAACATTATGCCCGAAGCCTAAGCCGGCTTCTGGCATTTGCATCTCTCTTTTTGTTCCCCACAAAGCTGGGCCACTTAGGAGCTGTTTATTTCCTTTTTCAAAGCATTTTGTGGATGTCTTTTCTTTTATATGACCTTCATCTCCTAATATGTCTCTCCTCTTTCTCCAACTCAGAGAACCATCCTTTTAACAGAGGAGAAAGACAGGGGGAGGGAGACAGAGACAGAGACAGAGAGAGACAGAAAAATTCAGAGAGAGATAGACAGAAAGAAGAAGAGGGAGAAAGAAACAGAGACAGAGAAATTCAGAGAGAGATAGACAGAAAGAAGAAGAGGGAGAAAAAAACAGAGACAGAGAGAGACAGAGAAATTCAGAGAGAGATAGAGAGACAGAAAGGTAGAGAGGGAGAAAGAGACAGAGAGAGAGACAGACAGACAGAAAGACAGAAATATGGAGAGAGAGGAAGAGAGAGAGAAACAGAGAGAAAGAAACAGAGAGAGAGAGAGAGAGAGAGAGAGAGAGAGAGAGAGAGAGAGAGAGAAAGAGAGAGAGACAGAAATATAGAGAGGGAGAGAGACAGACAGACAGACAGACAGACAGAAGACAGAAAGACAGAAATATGGAGAGAGAGGGAGAGAGAGAGAAACAGAGAGAAAGAAACAGAGAGAGAGAGAGAAAGACAGAAATATGGAGAGAGAGGGAGAGAGAGAGAGAGAGAAACACAGTTGAGGAAAAATGAACCAACACATCAAGGAATTCTAATAGAACATGTAGCACTCCACATCCATACCTCCCCACCCCCACCTCTATAATAAAGAGAGGAAAGTACAGTCTTATACATTTGTATATCTCAGCATTTACACTGCCCTTTACTGTTGACAAAGCAGCTGGCATCCATTACCTCTCCAGATCTTCAAAACCACCCTGGAAATGAAGCATTTTACTGAGGAAAAAAAGGAAGGAGGTTAAAATAATCCCTCTCTCTATGTGTGTGTGTATATGGATCATATGTGGATATATTGCATTTGTATGCATGTGCGTACATATGCACACGTGTGTGAATACAAAGTTGTATACATATATTTGTCTTTTACATATATGTGTATAATGTATTTGACTCACATAGCTCCTTTAAGTTTGCAAAACACTTTCCCCCGTGAGGTTGAGAATGCTGATAGAATTATACCCATTTTCTAGGTAGGAACCTGGTCTCAGACCATGAGTGACAAATAGCATTTTCCTTCACAACCGTCCTGTGAAGATGTTGACATATGTGTTCTCCTTATTTGACATAAGAGGAAAGTAAAGGTCAGGGAAGAGACATGCTCATGATCTTCCCTAACCAGTAACTAGGTCAGAGTTATGATTTGGATTGGGCAGGCTTCCTCCCACACTCCACATTTGGCTCTCCACTGCCTGAATCGTGTTGTCTCTTTCAGCATATTCGCCAGCATTTATATGATGTTTCAAGTTTTTACAAACATTATCTCATTTTATCCTCACAATACCCTCACCTGGGAGATGGGTCGGTACTATTATTATCCCTCTTGTGCAGATGAGGAAGCTGAGGCACACAGGGATTAAGTGACTTGTCCAGATTCACTCCCTCAGATTAGAAGAGCTCATCCAGTCCAAGGCTTATCCTGGCCCTACCAGATGTCTCCCTTACTTCACACCAGAATCCTTTTTTTGAATGAATACCCCTTGCAGAAAAAAAAAATTAAGTTTGCATTCCCATTGTATTATAATTACCTTCCCCCAAAAAATAGAATGGAGGGGCCTACAGAGCTGAAAAAGACCTAACGGTCACCTAGTCCAGGCCCCTAGTTTTACAGATGAGGAAATTAGGGCCCAGGAAGATTGAAGAGATTTCTCTGAGTCCCACAGTAGTAAATGACTGAACTAGGATTCGAACCCATGTCCTTTGACTCCAAAAGCAGCATTCTTCCTATTATAAAATGCTTTATCCTAAGGAGTTCTTACTCACCCATCATAGCCCTGGAGCAAATGAAGTCCACAAACTCAGCGTCCACCCTCCAAGGGATACCTGTTGAAGCCATGAGGTGACCTGGGGTTCAAGAATTAGTATTTTGGGGATGTGGGGGATGAGTTTTCCCAAAGATCCCTGAGTATTTTCTGGTAGTTGTTAGATTATAATTTACCTTTAAGGGAAGAAATAAGATGGTTGGAATCTTGCACAGCAGCAGGAGATCATGGAGGGATGTTGGGCAATAATAAATTAAAGATAAGTGTAACTGTGTTGGAGGCAAGCACCATAAGATTTAAACCATCTTTCCATTTTCTGACTGGCTGATTATACCTCCTCTTTCAAATCATACCAAATCCTATCTTCATGAAGTAGTGTAGCCCAAGCTTAGAGACTACTGGTTTAGGTCATCAGTTATTTTGATTTAGCTTCTTTCTGAGGGACAATCTATTGCCAAGACTTCACTTGTCTAGTAGAGATAATCAGCCTTGCCCTGCCTCTGCTCAGATCTATGATGAAAATCCCTCTACTCTTGGATGAACTATACCAAAAGTTCATATCACTTTTGGTCAAATATGAGAGATCTAGAGTAATAAATATCATGGATTTGGAATGATAAGATCTTAGAAGTCATCTATGCTTTATAGTTGAGGGAACTGAGGGCAAAAGAAGTGATTTAACCAGCAAGGTTATAAACATAGTTCAGAATAGAGCCAAAATTTAAACTCAGACCTCCAGCTTCATATCTAATACTCCTGGGTGATCTTGATCAAGTCAAATCTTTTCTGTAGATGCATTTTCTCATCTATGAAATGAAAGTGAAGAGCTCAAAAGTTCCTTCCTGCTCAAAGTTCTCTGATCCTATTAAGGTAAGCTGTTATTGATTGTATAGCTTTTATTCAAATCCCAGACCTGCTAGAGAGAGAGAGAGGAAAATCATCTTCCTGGGGACTTCCTGCCATTTCTGACTTGTTTCCCAAACTTGGAAGCTTCTGGCCTGTCTACTGGGATCACTCTTTCTCACTCACTCCACAGGAGGCTTTGGGCCCCCTGGGGAAGAAGCTGGTTTTCAGTTCCCCAAGGATGTGAAACTAACTGTCCTGGGAAAAAACCTCCAGTTCTCACATAGCACTTTGGTTTATACTTCTATTGCTGCCTGAGTATTATGTATTAATGAGTACTATTTTTCTGCTAGACTAACAAGGAGATAAAAGCAAGGGATATACTGTACGTGAATTTCATACCTCTTCAGGCTGGGTACTCTGAGCATCTTTTGTTGATTGAGTTCAATTGAATTGATGGAAGATGGAAGAACCTCCTTTGAGGAGTGTCATCTTGGTTTTTCTATTTGCAAGAGCTAAGTTTCCTGGAGCCTTTCTTCTCCAAAGAAGGATGTAAGGGCTTGGCTAAAATGGACCTGCACTCTATCCCTTTCTTCTGGGCAGGGCTACATCTTCAGGTGAACATTAACCTAGTCCAATTTTATCTGTGCTATGTGTTTTTATTTTGCACTCGGTGGGTCTTCCCAGAAGACTGTAAGCTGCTTGCCTTTGTATTTCCATTGGCTATCATATTGCCCTGCACATATTAAGTTCATGAGATTATAGAATTAAAGTTGAAAGGGAACTTTAGCGGCTACTCAGTCTACCCTTCTCATTTTACAGATGAATAAACTGAGGTCCAGGGTCACATGACTCCAGGTTCAGTTCTCTATCACAACACATATTATCTCCTTTGACCTTTATAATAAGCCTGTGATACAGATACTACCATAATTATCACCGACCCCATTTTATAGAAAAGGAAATCGAGAATTAGACAACTTGATGTGCTGTTGCCATGTTGATACTGCTAATAAAGTCTAGAGGCTTGAATTAAATCCAGGTCTTTGCTGACTCCAAATCCAGAGTTATTTCCATTTTATCACAGTACCTTAGAGTGGGAAGATTATCTGTAGTCCACTGGTCATCCATAGTCTACAGCTGAACCAAAATTCTACATACAATAATCTTTGGTAAAGGGCCTCTAGTGGCAGAGACCTTGGAATTTTCCAAAATAGTCCATTCCACTTTCATTGTTAAGACTTCTCCCTTACTTCAAACTAAAATCTGCTTCCATGCAAACAAATCTAATCCCGCTTCCATACAATGATGCATCATATATTTGAAGGAAACTATCATGTTTTTACTAAATCTTTTCTTCTCCAAATTACCCTGCCCCCTCCCAGATCCTTTAACTAATACTCAATTAGGATGTTTTGGAGTCTCCTTCTCTTTGGGGATATCATTCTCTTGGATCAGTCTTTGCTCATGAATGTCCTTTGACATCTGGGTGATGTCCAAGATTGAGAACAACATTCCAGAACACGACAAAATACAATGAACACAGATTAAAATCTCCTTTTCTTCTTCAATTACCATATATCATATTTCTGAGCTTATAATTCATTAAAGCCCCCAGGTCATTTCACATTAGTTGTTATATAACAAATATAGGGTAAATAGAGTTCTGGGCTTAGAGTTAGATAATTTGAGTTTAAATTTAGTTTCAGATGCTTTTTAGCTTAATGATCCTGTGCAAGTCACTTATGTTTTTTATCTCATTTGCTCATCTGTAAAATGGGGGTAATACTTAGCATGTATCTCCTGAGGTTATTGTAAAGATCAAATGAGATAATAATGCTTGGCACATAAAAGGAATTATATGAATGCTAGCTCTAATTATTATCACAAAATTAATTCTTCTCCATCTCAAATGGAGATTTCTGTGGGACAATCTAATTGAATTTTTGAACCCAAATATGGGATTTTTACATTTGTTCCTATTCCATTTTGCGCATAATTCCAGTCTTTGGAGATATTTAAACTTTCACCTAGTCACATTTGTACCTTTTCAGTGCAAATTCCTCACAACTCCACATGGCAGCTAGTATACAAATGTAATTAGCCTCATTTACAGATAAGAAAACTAAAGTTCAAAGACATAAAGTACCTTGCTTCCATAGCATTGGTAGGATTCAAATGTAGGTCTTCTGATTTCAAGTCTAGAGATTTTTTTTTCACTATACTAAACTTCCTTTTCTCATTGGATCTTCACTTTTCTGGAAGGGTGGAGGTTATTCACTTTACTGGATATATGAAGCCACAGAGACACTGACAAAAGATGGGAGCTCTCCAAGGTCACATAGTGGTAGAATCAGAACTGGAACTAGGAATGCTCCTAATGCATTTTGAATGAAGACAGAGGAAGGGAGAAAATATGTGGCTAAGACTTCCACAGGAGCTGAATACACCAGAAAAATGTTAACACCGTCTCCCATCCCCCTTGCAGAGGGTCAGAGGCCTCTAGAGAATAAGGACGAGGCTGAGAGAACATCATGTCTGCATAATTCTCAGCTTCCTGTAGCTCTCGCCCACACTTTCTCTCATTGTTCCCCTATGAGGCAGCTTATAGTGACCCAGGAATAAGGACAGGATATTGGTCTTTAATATCCTAAGAGTGCAGGAAAGAACATTGGTTTTTGGGTCAAAAAAATCAGTGTTCAAATTTTGGTTCTGACTCTTGCTACCTGTGTGACCTTGGATTTCACTCAACATTATATGCTCCAAAGGTCCCTTCCATCTCTAAATCTCTGATTCTGTGACAACCTAGTCCCAAGGTTAGAAGGCAAGATGGCACTGTCTCCAAGTTAGGAGGCTGGGAAATTGAGGCAATGGGGACAGGATAGTCATTTGTCTGAGACCATGCCCTCAAGGGAGAGTTCCAGACATAGGACCTTGGAGGTCATCTAAAACAATGCTCTCATTTTGCAGAGGAGGAAACTGAAGCCAACAAAAGTAAGATATAAGTGGTAGACCTCTAAAGAAACCCTCCTTCCACTGTCACTGTAGCCCTCTGTCTCTTAGAACATTATGGTTATCCTCAAGTATCTGAAGAGTAGAGAACAGACTTGCTCTGCTTAGCAGAAATAGGACAAATGGGTCGAAGTTCTCCTAAGAGGAAGATTTAGGTTCCATATAAAGACTTCCATCATTTAGAACTGTCCAGATGAAAACTGAGCTGTCTTTAGAAGTCATAGGTTCCCATTCTTGGAGGTCCTTTCTTGGGGGATGGGCAGCCACTTATGAGACTATGATAGAATTTCTGTTCATATATAGATTGGACTGTATGACCTCTGAGATTCATTGAAACTCGAACATCTTGGGATCTTGACTTTTCCTGTTTTGCATCTTGATTTAAAGCCCCAACCTAGATCCCTCCTACCTTTCCAAACATTTATACTTTCCTCCTCTCCGAGCACTCTATGATCCAGCTAGGCCAATCTACTTCTGTTCCTCATACTTGACACTCCATCTCCTGACTCCATGGCTTTGCACAGGCTGTCTCTCATGCCTGGAATCCTCTGCCTCCTCACCTCTGACTCCTAGATTGCCTGGCTTCCTTCAATATTCAGCTCAAACCTCACTCCCTGGAAGAAGTCTTCCCTAGTCTTTCTTGATCCCCAGTCCCTCTCCTCTGAGAGTATCTTCTATTTACACTGTACATATTTTATTTGTACATAGGTTCTTGAATGTTATCTCTTCCATTGGAATGTGAGCTCCTTGAGATGCTGGACTGACTTTTGCCTTTCTTTGTATCTCAAGTGTCAAGCACAAAGGAGGTGATTAATAAGTGCTTGTTGACTTGACTCAATTTGATTCACCAAACTTACCTGGTGACCAAATTAAAAAAAAAAGTAGTCAGGAGAGTATGTAGGAGCATTCATAACTATATGTTGTGTGTCTGCATATGATTTTTTCAATATGAAGAAATGGATTATCTTTGTGAACTTTGAGGCAGGGGATTCTGATAGCCTGTGGTCTATAATCGAGGTGATTATAAATGCCTCATTCATGGTAAACCTTTTATAAATGTTGATTGCCATTTAATTTAATTGGTTAAATTAATTTGTTACTTATTTTAATTGGTTGCTCAATTAAATGGAGTACATATATTAAGCAATTAATCAACAAGCATTTATTGAGTGCTTAGTGTATACCAGGTACTGTATACTAAGTGCTTAGGAGTATCAAGATAAAATCCAAAAAGTCTCTTACCTGTTATGACTTTGCATCCTAATGCAGAACACAGATATAGACATATATAGACATGGTGAAAGAATGCTGGATTTGGAATCAGAAAGAATTGGTCTCAAATTCTGAATTTTACTCAAGTTGCATGACTCTGGGTAAGTTATTCCCTGAGCTTCTCATTCATAAATCAAGAAGGTTTTACTAAGAGATCCCCTCTAGTTCTAAACATATGATATTGTGATCTCATAATCCTAGATACAAGCAACCTTCTCAGGGAAGGAACTAGAAGGTGAGGGATCTGAAAAGATCTTCTGTAGAAGGTAAAATCTAACTGAGGCCTTGAAGAAAAAAAAAATCAGATTCCATGAGATAGAGCTAAGAAGGGGGAACATCTTAGGCATGTGCAAATGCATGGAGAGGGGAGAAATAGATATTGTATAAGTAGACAGCAAGTAGATCAGTATGGATAGAGTATAGAGTACTTACAGAGAGTAATGTGAAAGAAGACCAGAAAGATAGGAAAAGGTCAGGTTATGAAAAACTTTGGACGCTAATCAAGAAGTTTAAATTTAACTCTAGAAATAATAGGGACCTCTGGAGGCTGTTGAGCAATACGGTGACATGATCGGATCTGCACTTCAGGAAAATCACTTTGATGACTATGAAGAGACAATGACACAGCTACTGATATTGAAAGTACATATGTATGCATTTTTTAGGATGGAAGACACGTTTTCAAAACCTTACACTGAGTTAAACCCACTGGCAGTCAGGAACTTAACAGAGAAGACCCGAACTCAGTTTTTCTTAACTGATTTCTCTTATTTTGGTGGCCATTAACAATGAGGAGAATTGGAGAGGTGCTATTTATAATGTCCCATTGGAGGGATTCTTGAACTGAGTTTTGAAGGAAGCTAGAATTAGATCACTGACCAGAAGTTATGTGAATCAAGTGCCTTTTCCATCTGGGGTTCAGTTTCCTCTTTAAGTAAGATGACACTCTGTGAGAAATCTTGAGGATCCACTGCTGTTGTCAGCAGTGAATATATGCTTTCCTACTCCTTCTCAGCCCCCAGAAACTTCAGAGAGGGGCTTGTCCCTGAGAGCTAAGCAGATGCCCCAGGTATCCCAGTAGGACCCTTGTTTCTACAGAAGCAGCACAGAGAGCCACCAGCACACAGAGGTCACACTCACCACACTGTGGCTTGTTGGGCATAAAAAATTAATCCCTTCCTCAAGATGAGCTGAGTTGTGGTGAATGAATGAGCCTGGAAAGCTTAAGGGCTGTGGTCTGAAATGTACTTAATACTCATGGCTTCTGACAGGAGATCAAAGGATCATGGATTTCTAGCTAAAAGGAACCTCAAAGGTCATTTAGTCCCAAGGATGAGGAAACTGAGTCCTAAATAGATAAAATTGCCTATGGTCATGCTGATAATAAGTGGCAAACACATATTTGAATTCAGGACTTCTACTTACAGACTATTCCCTGGGAAACTTCTAATCCCTCTTTGACATGAGTAGCTTTTAGGGTTCCTTTTTTTTAACTATTGTGTTATATTTAATATATATTTTAAAGTTACACAACTGAAATTAACTTTCATATACAATCACCTCTTCTGTTCTTTGCACACTGAAACATTCATATTTAAGTTTTTTAAAGTTACTTTTTTTAAAAAATAGCTCAATGTATGAAGAAAAACGCTGAAAAAAATATAGGAACCAAGATTGTAAAAGGCTTTTGAATTTATTTAGAAGTCAAGTTATTAAGGATTTTCCTATAGAAGTGTTATGATCCTATGTAAAGGATGAAGACAGTTTCATTAAATAAAATGCTATCCAATGTTTTGAAATTTACCCAAAATCTACATAGTAATAACCAATGTAGAACCCAATAGGTCTATTTTTCCTCTCAAAACAAGGAACCCAAATCTAAAAGCTAATCATTAGCATAGTTTTGAGTTTAAAATATACTTTCTTGGTCACTAATTTTCAGATTAATAACAACCTATTAAAAAAAACAAATCTGTCCTGTCTTATTAAATTAAGCAAATACATATTCTTAAAGGACCACAGTTTATGCTTTTTAACAAAATGAGCAAAATCAAGTAAACAAAATATTAGGATAGAATCAGGAAATCTGTTGAGAATCTAATTAATGCTTCCTCCAGGCATTAAATTAAACAAATTACATAACAGGACATTGTCATTCACAACCCTTCAGGAAAAGATGCTTTATGACTTCATGTAGTTAAAATTACTTTCTTTTACTTTTTAATCTTAAAAAAATCCATTTTGGGGGCAGCTAGGTGTCGCAGTGGATAGAGCACCAGCCCTGAAGTCAGGAGGACCTGAGTTCAAATATGGTCTCAAACATTTAACACTTCCTAGCTGTGTGACCCTGGGCAAGTCACTTAATCCCAATTGCTTCAGGAAAAAAAAAAAAAACTACCTTAAATTTACTCCTTTACTATCTGTTATTTTTTCCTCCAAAGAACTAAAGATATTGCTCATTTTTTTATTCTAAGACTTTCATATGCAAAAAAGTAAAAAACAATGGAAGTGAAGGAAAAAAGTATTTAACAGATTGATGCTGTTTATTTATATGTATGTAGGAACCTTCAAACAAGTCGTAAGTAAATAAAAATAGTATAAAAATTCCTTTAAAAAAAGACTCAAGAATGTGACATGTTTCAATCTTTACATGTTTTATGCTATGATAAATTAGTAATTAAAAAAAGAAATAAGATGGCAAAATTATTTTTAATTTCTAATCTCCTTTTCTTCTCTAATTTTATCTACATTTGCCTCAAATTCCCCTTAAATAATTTTAAGTTTTTCTTAATTCTTTGCCAGATAAAAACAATCAACAGTTATCTAAGCTAAACTTGGATTACAACACTACTTATATTACCACAATGGCTTTCATACATCCATAGGGAATAAGAAAGTTTAATACACAAACTTCACACAACAAGCATAGTAGTACTTTTTAAAAAAAACATTCAATTCAATACAATATTGAAGCATATGGTTAAGTTAAAGATAGAGTTTTTCCATTTGTTTTCAAACAAAAAGGAGAAGCTTTTAGGGTTCATTTTTTAAAGCTGGTGTTACCAAGGTTTTCTTCCAGACATTCAATTCAATTCAGCTCAGTTTCACAAACAATTTATTAAAAATTCTGAGTACAGTGCTGTAAGATGAGAAGGATGAGTCGTTGGGCTTTTTTATCTACAGACTGATTTAAAAAACAAAAGATTTTATTTTTAAACTTTGAGTAGTGGCCTTGGTGGGTTCACTTAATGCACCAGTGACTTTCCTAGCTTCTCTGATACACTGATCTCTTTGAGACTTAAAAGGATAGTCTTTCTGCATTTAGCTCGTCGGTCAGATTTGAAGATGAGAGAATCATCGCTGAAAAGGACCTTGAAGGTCATGTCTGAGACTTCTGACTCTGATTCTTTCCCTATCCCTTTTATGTTCTTGCTCATTTTTTCTTTGGCTTTCAGCAAGGTATGAATATGGGGTCTTGTGTTTGGGGACTACAGACAGAATCCTTGTAAGGAGACAGTGCAGGGGTGAGGCTGGTGGGCCACAGGTGTGATTGTGGCAGTGACAAAACAGAGAAGGCCATTCACTAGCTTTTTATGGAGGTCTGAGTCAGAGGCCGGCATGTCAGCTCATATGCACATGTGTCTCAGAGAGGACCACTCATAGATGTGGGGGAAAGGCTGGGTCAGATACAAACATACCTATAGTCCCATAAGAGATAAAGGAAAGGAGGGATCCCTTTTTGCAGTCTGTCAATGTGTTAACTGGGAAAATCAGCTGAACTTAGTCAGTTGTGAAAGTGGATGAACAGGAGTTGGGACCTTACAGAAGAATTAGAAGCTCTGATACTGATTTTGGAGGTACTGCAGGCAGATGCAGTCAAAAACTCAAGCATTAAGACTGAGGAGGGGAGGTAGCCCTTGGAAATGGAGATGCAGAATACTTAGAGGATGATTCCCTGGAAAATAGAGACAAGGCAAGAGGATAGAGAAAAGAATAAAGTTCTAAGGGAAAAGAGAGGTGAAAAAAGAGCAGAATAAAAGGCAGGAACAAGAGGGATCTTTTCACCTCAGAAAATCAAAATTCTTAGGTGCAATTCTTCAGACATACCTCAGGAGCCAAGGTCAAGTTTCTAAGAGGAATAGGGATACAGGTTCAGTGGAAACTAGAGGGTCCTATTTTAACTTCACTATTCACACCTGTTCCACCCACAGTCTGCTTCCTCCAGGCTTTGTTGATACTCTGTCACTGCTCTTCCCCTTCCTTCTTCTGAGGATCCCATTTTAAGAGGATGGTTTTCCCAATTACTGACTGCAGTATATAACTCCACCCACAGCTCTGTGTATGTGGGATGCAATTTTGTCTGCATGCAGGATCCATCTGATAGCCTATTGGGCATTTCAAAATGGAAGTCCTAGAGACACTACAAGTTCAATAATGTCTAAAACATAACTCACTCTCTTTTTCTCCAAAGCCATCCATCTTCTAAACTTTCTGTTTCTGTCAAAGATAACACCATTATTCCAGTTTCTCCAGGTTATAAATTTGAGGTCATCTTCATTCCCTGCACTCTCTATCTCACCTCTCATATTCAATCCTAACCCATCAGCACATCTTGCCATTTCTATCTCAATACTGATTGATCTTATATAAATGGTTATATTATTAACTGAGATATGTAACCCACTGAACCACAGAAAACCAGAATGTGGTAGCATGGACACTGAAAGGAGATCAATCTCTAGTCTCAGAAGAAGGAAAGAGGAGAGGAGGAGAGGAAATATTCAGAGGAATGAGTTGCAAGAGAAAGGAAGAAACTAGGAAAAGGGTGGATCTGTTTGAGCAAGACAAAGGGAGAAGACCTAGCCAATATGAAATGAGAAAGTGCTTCCCAAGAGATTAGCAGGGGAAGATTAGGGTTGGGGCAGTCCAACTTAGAATACTAAAATCACAGAACCTTAGAGTTGAAAGACTCTAAAGAAGGCAACTAATCCAACTCCTTTTTGAATAAGAATCTTCTCCAACCAACACGGTCATCCATTCTTTGCCAGTAGATTTTCAGTAAAAGGAACCCATTTCTTCACAAGGCAACCATTTCACTTTTGGAAAGATTGATTATTATTCATTTCATTAAACCTAAATTGCTTCCCCTGGTCCTTCTTCTATTTTGTCTAAAACACAACTAATTACCTCCTTCCATGAACCTGCTTCTCCTTATCATTTTACTATTTGTATTGATGGTATCACTATTCTTTCAATTACCCATACTTGAAAAGTGAGCATCTTCTTTGACTTTACTCTCTTATACACTCTTCCTCCCAAATCTACTCAGCCATCAAAACCCAGAGAATCTACCTCCACAAGATTTCTCTCATTTGTCCCCTTCTGTCTATTCACAAGGCAAGCCCCTGTTTTAAGGTCCTCATCATTTTTTGCCTAGGCTATTAAAATAAATGGTCTCCTTGTCTCTGATCAATTCCCTTTCCAGTCCACCATTCACATAAACATATCTCTAATCATGTTCTTTTTCTAAAAAAAAAAATCTTCAGTGGCTCCCCTAGGAATTATAAATATCTAATCCTGGCATTCAAGGCCTCCCACAATCCAGCCCTCATCTACTTTGTTCAGGTATGTTTCAGATTACTCTCATGTTTTAGACAAATTAGGCTACTCTCTATCCTCATTCTTATAGCCCTCTCCCATCTTTTTGTCTTTGTCCACCTGACTCTTGCCTGAAATGGATCCCTATCCCTTTACCCCAACACATTCCACCATCACTATCACAAAGGTTGACTATTCATTGGGGTAACCATGAGAATCTCTGTCTGACCAGAGAAGAGAGCCTCTGATATAGGCAAACTAGGCATAGGTGTAAGCTATAAAGGTGTACCTTCATTCAGGTTCTTCTATCTGCTGACTTCTCTCATCAGTCTTAATTCCAGAATTTCCAATTCTGGAAACGAACCCTGCTACACTGAAGAAAAGGGCCCGGGGCTATTTGCTCTGTATCAGAGTGATTGTCAGAGACTATAATGACTCAATATAAAATTCATTACTGCCACTCAATTACTATGGCCTAATTCCAGTACAATCTTTGGTATCATCCCTTACAGCAACCACTTTACTACCTGATATACCATTGACCATACTATCTACCATATCTCTCATAGAACCAATAGCTACATCATTCCTTACAGCAATCACTGAGCCATCCCCTCCAACAATCACCACATCATCCATTGCGTCATTTACTCCCTACATGATTCATTCATTTGGCTGCTCTTCCTCTTTCATTGCCAATGAACAGATAATAATCTCTCTCAAAATGACTGCTGGGGTCTCTCTCCTATTAGGTGGTCATTGAGAGGCAGATGACCAAAAGGCAGAGTCAAAATCTTTGAATTACTCTAGGAGGGGATGGTGGGGATGGTGGTAGTGGTAGAGACAGTGGGCATGGGAAGCCAAAGCCCCCACATTGGGGCCATCTTCATCTCTACAGCTATTACAGAAGCAGCAGCCTGAAGTCATGTCACTCCTCTACCTCTGATGACTCTCTAGTGGCTTTGAATGGAAGAACAATGTGGAAGGATGTCCAGGCCAGGGGAAAAACATGAGGTTCCCAAAGCCAATGCCTAATCAGAGGTAGATTTTTTTGGACTCATGTCCCATAACAGTCATCCTTGTTTCAGAGAGTATTGTAGGTAAGTCTGTGGTTGTCTTGTCAGAATCATGTTTTTAAATGAACAAAAGCTTAGTGAAAAGAAAAATGTCATCTCCTCCTGTCAAAGTTCACAGATTCCCTGAAATCTATCCATGAATCCATTGGGTGGGAGCTATGAACCCTACTTAAGAATCTTTGCTCTGAAGGCTCTTTCCTCTGTAGAGTTAGGACCTCTACCCCCTTTCACCTAGGCTTTTAATCTCTGTGGGTCTCAGTAAAATGAGGGATTGAATTAAGTGGCCTCTAATGTCTCTTCTGGCTCTAAATCATCAGAGCAAGAGCTGGTTAGCAGGAGAAACCCTCCAGAGTATTTGGTATTAGATATACCTACGAAGATCAAAGTTGGAGTGGCCATAGTGTCCTCCTGAGGCAATACATTAATACTCTGGATTTTGTCCAAAGGAAGGTGACCAGAATGGTAAAGGGACAAACCCGGACTCTAGGAGGATGTGGAGGACCTCAGAGAATCTTGGAGGACCTAAAGATGTTTAGCCCTGAGGAGAGAAGACTTGGGGGTGGGAAGGAGAGAAATACACTTGTTGTGTTCTAGAATCTGAATGTTTGTCAAGTGAAAAGCAATAATGAGAAGAAGTTATAGAGACAGATTTAGGACCACTTATAAGACATCTGTAGTGAGAACTGCTATTCAGGTTGACATTGTTCTAGAGAGTCTTTGATGCTTATGAGAGCCAGGAGAATGGATATATTCTCTTGTGACTTGGGCTCTAAAATGTGAATAGACCAAGCACGTCACCCTGAAGCCCAGGCCCTGCCAGGAAAACAGGATCAATGAATCTCCTTAAAATCCAGAGTCAGGAGACACTGAGGCCAGTGTCCTCCTGAGACCCCGACTTAGGGAAAAAAGGGTCCCATGGCTGAGGGCTTCGGCTATCATTCCAGGACCGGAGCCAACATTCCCTTCAAAATGTTCCGTTCATCCTCGAGGACCAGGCTTCTGGCCAAGAGACTCCTGCTCCTACCCAGCCTCAGGCTAAACTCAGCCTGGCCACCCCAGACATCTGGGCACCAGGGTGGTGCAGACAAAACGGGTATGTTTGGAAACATGCTCTTGGGGAGATAGTATCATGCCATGCAAAGAATTTCAGGTTGGGCATCCCAAACCTTCAATTCTCAGTGGTCCCACCACTCACTAGCTGCGTAACTGAGGATTTTATCCTTTTTCTCGGGACCTCAGATTTTGCTATATGAATGAGGGAGATTGAACTAGATGGCCTCTAAGGTACAATTAAGATCTAAGGACCCTTAGAATAAAATTATCATTGTTCCAATGTGGGAAGGAACGCCAGAGATTGTTTAGACCAACTCCCTCATTTTACATATGAGGAAACAGAGAGTATTCTCAAGCTGCTGAAGGGGGATGAGTAGTTGGGAAGCAGTAGCAACTCTTTTAGAGATCAACCAGGTAATATTTCAGAACTGACCAGTAGATTGAGCTCAAGCTCTCGGGGACTCCTGCAGCGAAGGCAGTTCAAGCTGAAAATGGCAGTAGATTCAAGACTTTATTTAGATGAGCAATTGTTTGCCCAAAGTCACGGAAGTAATAAGCATAGGAGATGATGTTCAAACCTAAATCATATGATTTCAGATTCAGTGCTCTTTCCTTATACCAAGCCTAATCATTCAACCTCTCTTCAAATACTTCCTGTGAGAAGGAATTGACTTTACTTACTTTATCTCTTACCCCCTAAATGTCTTTTTAATTCCCCAGGAAATCTGTTGAGGGGCAGAGGGGAAGCCAAGAAGATGGAGTTTGGTTGATTTTGATTTTTGTAGGGCCAGTCTGTGCTGCAAAGCCAGCTGTTCTGTCTTCAGGGAGGGGAGGGGTGATGATATATGAGTTCTGGCTCCAAAGAACAGTCTTTGGATTCCAAGGGCCCTTGTCACTGACCATTTTCACTGTGCTGTGCCTCTGTTTACTCCAGCACCCTTAGAAACGGTATTCCCGGAAGTAGAGGGTTATGGAGGAGGGGGGAGCAAAGGAAGAGGGAAGCTCTTGAAAGGAGTCTTTTTCTATCTTTTAAAACCAAGAAACAAAGTGGTTTAAGGCATGGCTTACTGAAAACAGCTTTTCTTCTTTTCTTTTCTCTCTCTCTCTCTCTCTCTCTCTCTCTCTCTCTCTCTCTCTCTCTCTCTCTCTCTCTCCCCCTTTCTCTTTTTTCTTTCTTTTTCTTCTCTCTCCTCTCTCTTTCTCTCTGGCTTTGTCTCTCCTCCCTCTTCTTTTCCTTCTTTTCCTCCCCCCTCCCTAAACAAAACCTTCTTGGACTAGTCTTCCCTGCTCCCAGAGAAAGGAACAGCCAGAGACAAGGAGCCAAGACCTTGCTGACCAGAGGATTCCTCCCCTTTCTCTCCCCTGGGAATGCCCCTGTCATGAGACTAGTCTCTAAATAGATACCAGGTACTATATTAAGCTGTCATGGGATGCCCCGGAGATCCCTGGACCCAACCAGTTTCCTTATTACCTCCCATGGTCACCACTTGCTTCTCCCTGCTAACAAGGAGAGCAAAAATAATCAAAATCCCCTGATAATGTAAAAAGTTTTTTAAGAATACCCAGAAATACTACAACCATGTGAAAGCTCTCCATGTGACTTCTATTTTGAGGGCACCAAGCATTTTTAGGGAAAACTAGAATGGCTATCCATGAATATTACTGCATTAGAAATCAAAAGTCTTGGATATAATCCTGATGCTGTTTGTTCCCTGTGTGATTTTAAGAAAGACAACTTGACCTCTCTGGGTCTTAGTTTCTTCATCTGTAAAATTAAAGAGTTGCAATTAATGATCTCTAAGGTCACTGCAAGGCCTAAATTAACATTCCTTTGACCTTAAACATCCTTTAATAAACCATAATGGATCCATCATCAAGGAATTCATCCAAATAAAGTCTTGAATCTACTGCCATTTTCAGCCTGAACTGCCTTCGCTATAGGAGTCCCCGAGAGCTTGAGCTCAATCTACTGGTCAGTTCTGAAATATTACCTGGTTGATCTCTAAAAGAGTTGCTACTGTTTCCCAACTACTCATCCCCCTTCAGCAGCTTGAGAATACTCTCTGTGGGTGGTGAAATATGGCCAGCAGCCAACCTCCCCCTTCTTTCTTCCCGCAGTGACTTATGCCCCTCCCACCTAAGTCCCAGTGAAAAGTATGAGGTTCCAAGAAATCATAGACTATTAGAGCTAGAAGGACCTTAGAGATTATCTAGTTCATTTGTAGTAAACAGAAAGACAGGTTTCTGCTTACCATAAGGAAAGATGCTGTTATACTCAGCACTTTGACAATGGGACGGCTAACTCATGAAGTAAGGAGCTTTCCATTCCTAGAGGTCTTTCAGGAGGGATTGGATGGCCACCTGTCAGGGACTAGGTGTCCTCAATCATCCTCTCCACTTCTAAGATCCTGTTACCTTATTCCTTCATTCAGACATCTAAAAAAAATAGGATTTAGAAAGGACTAAGGACTTTCCCAACACCATGAGTGAGTGGTAGAGTCAGAATTGAAACCTAACCCTTTCTGACCACCAATAAGCTCTGAACTCCCTCACCTTTGACAACCTTCCAAGGCTGCTCTGGGGTCAGAAAAGGGAGAACTTTTATGGCTGGCACTGGGTAGCCAGAGTTTTGTTAACCCATAACTTGCTTAAAGATGAGCAACAGAAATGTTGGTTTCTAGAGCTTTTTCACAGAGAGTTCCAGATAAATCATCCAATGCTGCTACAGATAACTATAAATAGCTCTTTCAATGACCTCTGCTATCATGCATTTTTGGCTTCATCCAGTCTGGCAAGTGTCATAGTTAGGACTCAGTTCCTTATTTCTACACTGCTTGGGGGATAACCAGGTCTGCCATTGTTATCAAGGAAAATAATAAGCGATGAACTCATGAGGAACTCTGTGGGAATAAAAGGAAAGTCAAAAGATAGAGAACCCTGCAGAGAGACGGACCCGCAGTGAGAGGCCCTCAGTAGAAAGTGCACTGCAGAGAATATACTCCTGGGAGAGTGCAATGCAGAAAAACACCAGACTGAGCCTCAGGCTCCCCATCTGCAAAAGAGGAAAAAACGCTTGCACTGTTAGTTAGCTAGTTCACTCCCAGAGTCATTGTGAGCATCATGCTTTTCAGACCTTAAAGCAATTAATCAATGTAAGTGAATGATTTTTTTTTTAATCACTGAGAAGGATCCTGAACAAAATTCCGGCTCACTACAGACCCTAGTTTCTCTAGCCATAAAATGGGTAGAATAGACATGCTAACAACCTCACAGGGTAATTTTTGTTGCACAAAGAAAAGACTCACTAAAGAAAGACACATTGCAAAGAAGGAGAAAATGCAGACGTGGTTCACCTTGGAAAAGGGTCATTTCATTATCTGGACAGCTCCTTCCAAAGGAGGCACTCTGTAGAGACAGGGCACAGTAAAGAAAATAGCTCTACTGGCTCAGTTTCCCCATCTGACAAATAGAGAAAACATTTCAGTAGCAGTTTTATAGGATTATTATATTTATTACAAAGAAGGGACACTGCAAAGAAAGCAAAGAAAAAACATCATAGAACCTCAGTTTCCCAATCTGGAAGATAGAGAAAATGCTTTCCCTACCAACCCCATAATGCTAGAATCACATTTATTTCCGAGAGGGTACATTGCAGAGAAGGGTCAGTACGGAGAGGGACACTATAGAGATTATGCTCCAGAAAAGGCTCGGTTCTTTATGAAGAGGGGCACTGAAAAAAAATGCATTGCAGAGAGGGGCACTGCGGAAAGTGTTCACTGCAGAGAAGGGTCACAGGAAGGAAGGGCACTGCAGAGCGTATACTGCATGCTGCAGGAAAGGCTCTGCACAGAGAAGGAGGCACAGCAGAGCAGGACGCTGTAGAAAGTATACACTTCAGAGAAGGGCTATCACAGGGAGGGGTACTGCAGAGAACTGCAATGCACAGATGTCTACACTGCAATATACACACAACTACCCTGCAAAATACAGATGTCTACCCTGCAATATACAGGCAAATGCCCTGCGATACACAGATGTCTACCTGCAATATACATACAGCTACCCTGCAAAATACAGATGTCTACACTGCAATACAGATATCTACCCTGCAATACATAGATGTCTACACTGCAATGTAGTGGTCCCATTGCCCACCAATGATCCAAATCAGATACTCTGCTTCATGTCAAGCCTTGAGCTATGAACTCAGAAGTAAGGAAAAACTCAGAATATCCCATTAAGCTGAGGATCAGAAGATGCCTTGTAACAGCAGAGGATGTCCTTGGTCCTAGGGGACCAAGAGATTAATGAGTGAGATGGAAGGTTTCTGGCGGATGAAGGTGTGGGTCAACCCCAGGGGGAGAAGAGATCTTGAAGGACAAAGAGGAACTTTAGTATTCTGATGTGTACAGAGACCTGAACCTGATCACACAGTTCCTTCTCCATGACTCCTTTGAATGCCAGAGAATACCTCCTTTGCTCCACAGGGCAGGAACTTTAGGTTGTTTTATGCCAAAGAACTCTCATCCAGAGTTCTCAAACAAGCTCACCTTTCTGGAGTTGAGGACAGGACCAAGATTTAGCAAGTGCTCAAGGTCAACCTGGGCCCTTAGAGAGAAATGAAAATCTAGCTGATGGTCCTGGGTCCAGATCCCTGAAGATGACCATCAGGAAAATCTCAAAGTGAATCAAGGTCTTCCTTCCACTTCCTGAAGAGTGAACTTCAAAGGAAGTCCAGAAGAAAAATGACAAAGAGAAACCTAGGGTAGTTATAGGGATATAGAGACCCAGAGAGAAAGCACGCAGAGGCAAAGAAGGAGTGCAGGAAAAAATACCAATAGGGATGAAGGAAGAAAGAAGAGAGAAAGAGGCAACGGACAGAGACCTGGACTTGAAGTCAAAGAGTCTTGGGTTCAAATCCAACCTTAGACACCTATTAGCCATGTAACTTGAACTTCTCTCCATGTCTCACTTTTGTCATCTAAAATGAGAGGTTGGACTACATGGCCTCTGGAGTCTATTCCAGCTTTTAATCTATGATTCTATGAGGAGAAAGAAATAGGTGGAGATAGGGAGAGGAAAGAGGGAAAAGGAGAGCAGGCAAAGGGGCATTATTTAAAGATCAAAGCTATTCTACTGTGTGGAAGTGGAGAGGGTGGTGATGTCTTCCCAACTGATGGGAACTACCTGCTCCTGCCTCCTGATCGGGAAGGACAAAGAGCTTCTGATCAAAGAATGAGCTCAAAGTAAGACCCAGAAAGAAGCCAGCAGATGATCCCAGATCATGAATAGCAAATTCAGGAAGCTCAAACTTTAGACGAGAAAGGATTTGTACCTCAAAAGGCACCTGTCCTTTGAGTTCAGCTTTTCTAAATCCTGTTGTTTCTAGGTTCATACCCACAAGTCACATTGCAAGGTCAAAAAGGACAAGGTCAAGAATGACACGGGAAGGGAAGAATAGACATAAAGGTCATCTCCAAATTTCAGACTCTCATAAAAGCTCTTGGAAAGTCATGGCTAGGGTCCACATTCTCTTCAAAAGAGACCATATCGATTAATGAGTATATATTAAGTAATGACAATATACCAGGTGCACATTAGGACAAAGAATAAAATATCCTACTTTAAATGGGCTTACATTCTAATGGGAGAATATATTTTGGGAAATAGCTAAAAGCAAATTGGAGGGAAGTGTGTTCTCAAATTTTCCATCCACGCTTTTCTCCCACTATGTCCCAACAAAGATGCCCTGTAACTACCTGCCTCCTACTTGTCCCCAAAACAAACCATGATCCTTCCAACATCATCCTCAACATTGACCTCTGCCCCAAAAGATACTATGTTCACCCACCTCAGGCTCAGCTTTTCCTGGGTGCTCCCATCTCTATAGTTGAATGATCAAACAGATTTCAAGTCTCAGCCAGACTTTGAGACCAAGACACTTCCTCTATTCTATAGTTCCTCCATCACATCAAATACTTCTTATTTCTATGGGTCCCCCTCCATCTTCCAGGAAACTTTTCTCTGCCAGCAAACCCTCTTCTTCCTAGGGATTCCTTCGTTTCCTGAAGTACCCTCCTCATTCTAGACCCTTCCTTTCCTCCCTCCCTCCCCCCGGAACTTCCCCCATAAACACTAGGTCTAGGCAGACTGTGCCATTAAAGATAGATTCCCCTCTTGAGCCCTGTCCTTTGCTCCCTCCTCTGTCTGCCTTCCTCAACCCCTCCTTTGCCTCCAACCAGGCCCATACTGCGCCCAGTGGAGATTTAAAGCTGGTAGCAGGGACCGCAGTGTGTCAATGCAACTGTCTCTTCCTCAGGGTCTGGCGTCATTCACTCCCTACACAGGGTGAATATGCAGCCAGGCGGCCGGGGACTGAGACAGATTCATAATTTGTACAGTGTGACTGCTGCTGGGGGCACTCTGCAGCCCACTATAAATCACCCCTGACAGGAAAGAAATCATTCATCCAGAGCTAGCTGTCTGAGGAATCTCCAAATTATTCTAGAAATGATCGTGTGCTTTTGCTGCTCCCACTCCCCAGGATTCCCATGCCTGCTCTGAAATTGTGTGGGGTCTCCCTGAATGTCAGACTGAGCTATGGCCCATTTCTCTGTGGTCTACAGCTGATGCTTACCCTAAGATGTCACAAGAGGGTCCACTATTCACTGGGTCAGAGAATCTTGGAAGATTTGTCCACTCTTAGCTGCTCAGTCACCCAATGTCTTACCACTTTTGCTCCAATCTTTACCTGCGGCCATCAAAAAAACTGAGTGCATTAGTAAACCATGGAAGGTTGAGCAGGTACTAAGACTCTATTCAGATTCAAGGAGAATTTTCTTTCTTTTTTTCTTTCTGGGAAGGCAATTGGGATTAAGTGACTTGCCCAGGGTCACACAGCTAGTAAGTGTTAAGTGTATGAGACTGGATTTGAACTCAGGTCCTCCTGACTTCAGGACTGGTGGTCTATCCACACTGTGCCACCTAGCTGTCCCCTAGGAGGATTTTCTTAATGGAATGAATCCAGTCATCTGAGTGGACTGGAAACTAGATTTTCAGAGACTAGGATCTTAGGGTCTGGGATTGAGGCCTCCCTAGATCCAGGATCTGAACCAAACGGGATGTTGGAATGTGAATGGCTAGGTTTCTGGGATGTGAGTAGTCAAGACCCTCATATCTTAATGACTGTGCAACTGAAATTTGGATGAATGGAATGCTAAAAGAACCTCAACCTTCCCTCTTCATCTCATGCTTAAATTTCTGTGGAAAATCTTGTGACCCATTTCTCTGACTCTGCTCTTCCACTTCCTCTCCAATCTGTTCCAGACTGGGACTCGGGAATAAACTCCTTTAAGCACTGGTATTCAATAGTGTATATAGAAAGACAGAAGAGGGATTCTACTCTTGCCACTAACTAGCTGCTTGAGTTTGGACAGGTCATTTCTCTTTATCTCTGTAAAACAAGGGCTTTGGGCTAAATGATTTCTAAGAACTCCCTGAATTGGGGACAACCTATATCCTATATTCTTCTCCTGCTTAAAAGCTGACGATGCTTTATTACATCCAAACTCTGAAATCTAGCGTTCCAGGATATTGGTAATCTGGTCTCAAATTTTCTATCCATGCTTTTCTCCCACTATGTTCCAACAAAGATGCCCTATAACTAGATGCCCTGTAACTACCTGCCTCCTCTTTGTCCCCAAAACAACCATGATCATTCCAATCTCTGAATATTTGCTATCTACCCCCTCTTTCCAGCCTATGATACCTCCCTCTTTTCCCTCTTCTCATGCAAATCCTTAGGGTCTGGGTCACACAATTCAGAATCTATCAACTTTTACTTTTGAATCTTGTTGACCTAACCAGACAATGAGGGAGCTGACTGGAAGCAAAGGATGTCCCTTGCATCAGGTAGAACCTAGACAGAACCTTTGTGAAGCAGAAATAGACTTGAAATCCATAGACCTAGTTTTGACCATAGGCTCTTCCTATATGGTCTTAAACAAGTCACTTGTCCTTGAAACTTGATCTAATTACCTATTACTCCCTTTCGCACTCTATAGTCCTTACACAAGACATTCCTTCTTTTATCTCTTAGTAGTTTGCATACAAATGCTCTTCCTCTTAGAATCCTTGATTTTCTCTTGTGTGAAGTAATATCCTGATTCCCAAAGCTGCTAATGCCCACATTACCAGGTATATATTGTGTTTATACTTGTATGTGGAAATCTCAGCCCCTCCATAGTATAAAAGCCCTTTAAGGATGAGGACGTTTTATTTATGTCTTAGTAGTATCCTCAGCATCTAGCACAGTGGCTGGCACAGTGGAATATTTAATAAGTGCTTGTTGATACACTGCTCGATGTATAAGATAGAGGGATTTGACTGAATAACCTTTACAATCTTTTCCCTCTCTGAAATCCTATGACCAATGCAAAGTGAATGTCCAGTAAAGGTGGCTGAGTGATGGATGAGTCAGAATTGGCCTGGGAGGCTTTTATTCCGGAGCCTGCAGCCTTAACAAATCCATTCCCTCTGCAAAATATCTCCAAGCCAGAATTTTTGAATTCCCTCTCACCCAACACCAAATACACACTTCAACAGAAAATTGTAGGGTTTCCAGGGAATGGGAGCAGGGTAAGGCATGTACAGATGGTGCCTACTCACCAGCCACCCAGCCCCTGGTGGGTAGGAGGGGAGATCATGTGTGTTTGTGTGCGTGCTCATGCGTGCACACGTGGAAGGGAGTTTCTTGAGGGTAAGAAAATGGAGAGGAAAAGTAAACATGACTGTGTTTTAAATTCCAGCAAATAGGCTGACAGGGCAATAGAGTGAGACCAAGCCTTATCTTTCTTATCCATAAACATAAGCTCCCTCCCCACCTCTTCCTCTCTTTTTCGTTCCCTCCCTCTCTCTTTCTTTGTCTCTCTCTATATCTGTGTGTTTCTCTCTGTGTGTCTCTGTGTCTGTCTTTCTCTCTACCTTTGCCTCTGTTTGTATGTCTCTCTGTCTCTCTCCCCCCCACCTCTGTTTTTCTGTGTCTCTTTCTCTTTATGTCTGTCTCTGTCTCTGTCTGTCTTTGTCTCTCTCTGTCTGTCTCTCCCCCTCTCTCTTTTTCTTTCCTACCCTCTCCTTTTCTTTGCCTCTCTCTGTGTCTCTGTGTCTGTCTTTCTGTGTGACTCTGTATGTCTTTGTGTCTGTCTCTCTTTATCTTTATTTCTTTCTATCTCTATTTTCTCTATTACTGTGTTTTTCTCTGTGTCTGTCTCTCTTTGTGTATCTCTATGTCTGTCTCTGTCTCTCTCTGTCTTTGTCTCTGTCTGTCTCTCCCCCTCTCTCTTTTTCTTTCCCTCCTTCTCTTTTTCTTTGTCTCTCTCTGTGTGTTTCTCTCTGTGTGTATCTCTCTGTGTGTGACTCTGTATGTCTCTGTGTCTGTCTCTCTTTATCTTTATCTCTTTCTGTCTCTCTCTCTGCCTCTTTTTTCTCTTTCTTTCTCTTTCTTTGTCTCTCTGTCTGTCTCTGTCACTCTATGTCTTTGTCTCTGTCTTTCTGTCTCTGTCTGTCTGTCTCTCTCTCACACACACACACATCATCATCATCATCATCACACCATACTGGTGCCTAGGAAGAAATTCAGACACCAGCTAAATCTCACCATCCAGAGAAAAAATATATCTGACATAAAGAACAAAAACTCTTTAAGCCTGAATGAATTGCAGCAGAGAAACATGAAGAACTCTATTTATGAGTTGAGACATGAGTTTAAATCGTGGCCTTGTCATTGACTTCATGACCTTAGATTGTGACTTCCTTTCTCAAGGTCCCAGTCTCACCAACTATAAAATTAAGGGATCAGAGTAGATGATCTCACCAGTTCCTCCTAGAACAGACATTCTGTGGTTCTAAGATTCTATGCAAGAGATAACAGTGAGACAATTTAGCAGAGACATGGTGGGTTGGGTTCGAAGGGCAGAAATACAGGTATAGAAGATCACAGGAGCATAAATTTAGAGGCAAAAGGAAATTTAGAATTGATCCAGTCCAACTTCTTCATTTTACAGATGAGGAAACTGAGGTCTAGAGAAGAGGGGTAGCTTGTCCAGTCACTTTAGCTACTAAGTGGCAGAACCAGGTTTTGAATTCTAGTCCCATTATTCTAAGTTCAGCTTCTTTCTACAGTATCACTGCTGTATGACAGGAGCAGGAAATAGAATGATTATCAGCAGGGTGAGTTACACTTATATGGGGTCACTGCCAAAGTTTTCATGGACTAAGGCATTCATCCTCTGTCACCCTCTCCCATCTCCAAAGAAAGAATGGTTACCTTCTTCATGTTTAGCTCTAGACCCAGCAATCCTCTCCTCCTGTTTCTGATCCTGAATCTAAGAAGCCCAAGTGATTTGAGAACTATTGGACCTGTCCTAAGAGGTAAGATAAGAACATAAAACTGAAGCCCTTTCTGCATTCTTTTCTATAGTGAGTTGAACTAGATGGTTTCTAAGGTCCTGATATTCATTTCTAGTTCTCACATTCTGTGTTTTAAGGTCCTTCTGAACTCTGATATTCTAAGGTCTGTAAGAGTGTTAGAGTTGGGTGCTAGTGACAAGAATACATTTTTTATCTTTGAAAAACAATTCAATTATTTTAGAACAGTCTCTTCACCTCCCCAGTCCTTGCTCCCAGGCTTTTATTGTTCAATCCTCAGTTGCCTTAAAAAGAACATTTTTCAGCAAAATCTGGAACTCTGAAAAAATGTCTCAACACAGTTTCAGGAAGAAAGAGTGTTATCACAGAGATGTACCCCTTGTTCTCCTAATTCTCAGCCTCCCAGACTCCAAAAAAAAGGATCACTCTCCCCCCACATTAATATATAACGTGATATAGGTGGATAGAGAAGGGAACAGGAAATAGGAGGGAGATTCATTGTTTTTTAAATGAGACAGGACATGAGAAGTAGGGCCTGGATACAGAGATCTATAACCTTGATGACCTCCACCTGCTCTAAAACTTGAGCTGTAAACATTGGTTCTAAAAATCCGTGAAAGGAAGGTGGTTTGATAGGAGAGTACCAACTTCTTAACAACTATTGGAATTCAAGAAGCAGACTTGAGGGGAAAAGATCTATTACTTTCTGAGATGGAGCCCAAGGCAGGAAAAGATGACCCTTTCCCCCAAGGTCAGTCTCAGATGTCTCAGCCCATCATGTCTACCAGAGGCCATAGACCCTTGAGCCAATGTCTTCCTGTTGGGTCACCCATGAAATATGTCACTCTGTCTGTCCCCTGCAGCCCCCACCAGCCCTTTCAGCCCCCAGCCAAGACCTTTCTGATTACATAACCCTCTTGCCAAGGTCATTACTTCCTACAGGGAAGCCCTCTGCAGACACCTGCTCAGTAGTCCCAAGGACAACAGAAGGCAACTGGGACTTTTTCAGGGAAGCAGTGGAATGAAAAGAGGAGTGGACTGGATATCAGAAGACCTGAATTCTAATCCAGATTTTGCCAGAAGCTTTTTATGTGACCTTGAAAAGTCACTTTCTACTACTGGCCTCAGTTTCCTCATTTGCAAATTTTGGGAATTTATAGACTGGATTTGTAAGGTCCTTTTCAGATCTAACATTCTTTGGTTTTATGATTTAGGTTCAATGGAAGTAACCTCCTCCCTTGTCCCATGGTGAAGGGGAGGGACTCTCCACAGCTCAGCCGCAGTGGGAGGCTCTGTGGCCCAAGGAGATGCAGAGTGAGTGCTGGGGAGACTAATGTGTAAGCAGGCTTAGCCAGACCCTGCCTGGAGCAGACAGCAGCTCCAAGGCCCACTCCTTTCTGGCTAAATACATACCCACCTACCATTTGGCTCAGCTGTTTCTCCCCCTGGGACCAGTCCTGGCCTGGTTTCTCCTGCCTCCATAGAGCCTGGAGGCCACAAGGAAAGGAGTGTAAATATAGACCTCTTCCAACCTTTCCTGAGAAGTGCCATCATCAGCTTCCCTTCCTCTCTTCTCTGGCTACCCTGGGGAACCTTGCTGTACTCGAAGGAGAATCTACAGATTCTTGCCGGGGCTGGGGGATGGGCGGGAGGATTGTATGTGAAGGGTGTGAATGAAAGGGGAAGGTGAGGATCGGGAACCTGTCCTGCCCCTGAGCTGGGGTGGGAGGGCAGAGGTAGAGAAGGATGTACTACTTGTCTTAGTATTATTCCCTTTTGCCTGATAGTCCCGCCATTCATTAGCTATAAAGATTCTTCCAGCCTGGCCCCACCCCTCTCCCCTCTTCTAAATAGGCGATTTTTCTGTCCCTCAACACTCCCCACCACTGGCCGCCTTCCATTTCCTCTAAACTAGTTCCATTCCAGTCCCCCTTCCACTGCCAGAGCTGGAAGCCAGGGAAAGTTAGGGTACGCTCTACAGCCTGAATCGTAGCCCACAACATCCCCCCCCCTCAATTTCCCGCCGGTGGCGGGGCAAGAGGAGGGGCTGCCAGGTAGAAAGGAAGCTGGCATATGCGGGCACAAACACACACTGGAGGCAACACTTAACCCGTGGGTTCGAATACTGGCTTTGCTATTAGCTGCAACGCGTGACCTTCAGTTATCCACTTAATATTTCTGACCTCAGTTTCTCCATCTGTACAATGAAAGAGGTTGGGTAAGATTCTTTCTAAGGCCCTTTATAACACGGTAGCCTAGAATTCCGTGGTCTCCCCTCTCTGGACTTTCTGGTCATCTTTCTCCACCCCAAATACAGAGCTCTCCGTCTGCTTGCTGAGGACATCCGGGTAGTTCTGGGACCCCCATACACCGAGACCGTCTTCTGAGGGGCCCACGGAGCACGTCAGCAGTGCCCCCCAGCGGCAGAGTTGTGTCCACAGAAGGAGCAGAGACGGAAAGGAAGAAGCCCGAGCCTAGAAGGTGGGGATGGGGGTGGGGAACGGGTATTGTTTCCCAAGAGGGTGGCGGAAGAAAGGGAAAGAAGCACTTACCCGCGCGTAGCGGGATGAGTAGGGATCCTCAAAGAGCGCCCAGATCCGTGGCTGCCAGCGACGCCAGAAACCGCCCGAGCGGCCGTCGGGTGAGTCACTGAGCGCCAGGCCCTTGGTCATCTCCAGCTCGTCCTCCCCGTCCCCGGAGTCGCCCGCGCCATCTCCGTCCGCGTCCTCGGCGCTGTTGTCCAGAGGCGCGCCGCCGAAGCTATCGAGGGCTTCTTCTGCGTCGCGGTGCTGCCTGTAGGTCATCCAGCAGCAGGGCTCCACGTCCGTCTCGTCGATGCCCCAGAAGGCCAGCTCTTCCTCGTACAAAGGTCCACACACGTCAGCCGGACAGTGCAGCTTGCCCGTTCGGTAGTAGTTCAGGATATGCGCAAACACGCCCGGGTGCCGGTCGAAGAAGAACTCGTCTGAGCGCGGGTCATAGTCAAAGTGGCTGTGGGCGTCGGGCTCGGCCAGCCAGGCGAGCCGGGTCCCGGGCAAGGTGCGCAGGGTGCTGCGGTACGTCTGGTGCCGCGTCCCGCCCACGTTGATCACGATGCGGTCGCTGTCGTCGCCTTGGCCCATCGCGGCTTCCCCTTAGGCATGTCGCAGGCCAAGGGCACCCATGGGAGCGGCGGGGTGGGATTCGGGGGCTGTTGTGGATAGTGGGGAACGGTGTCTTTCTCCCCAAGACCCTGGGAAGGGGGGGTGCAGCGAAGAGCGGCACCTGCAGGAGGGCAGGCTGGAAGGAGCTGCGCCTTCACAGTTAGACTGTCTCTCCTCTCACCGCCCCGCCCCCTACCCTGCGGCGGCGACCCGGCTCCCCTAGCACCTCTGACAGTTCCAGTCCCCCAAATACAAAAGCCCTCCCCCCTCCCGCCACCCCTCTCCAACCTCTGCCTCTATCAATCGGAGTGAGATGGAAAGAGACAACGAGCCCTTGGAGGCTGTGTGGGTCGCGGGAGGGGGGGGGGGGGAATCTTGTTGCCAGATGTGTACAGGCAGTAGAGGTGTCCAGCTAAAGAGGAGGAGGAAGAAGAAGGTGGGGAGGGAGGCTGAAGGAGGTGCTCAGCTGCGGGCCGGGGGAAGAGGAGGAGGAGGAGGAGGGGGCCGGGCTCGTGCTCCCATCTCAGCAGCAGCGTGAGAATAAATACATAAATAAATAAATAATCTGAGGGAAAATCGAGGAGCCTTCGAGAGCCCGGAGACAGCAGGAGGACAAGGCGCCTGCGTTTGGGGGTAGAACGAGTCGCTTTCCTGGGGTCCAGAGGATGGGAAGAGAGGGACTGGAAGGCGGGGGCTTCTTGGTTCCTCCCTCCGGGAGGGGGGAGGGAAGAATTACCAGCAACCTCCCAGCCCCCGGCACAGGCGAGGAAAAAAGCGGGCCACCGGAGACGCAGCTTGGAGCGGAGACAGAGCGGAGGGAGCCTCTGGCTCCGTTCTCCTTCTCCTGGGCTCCCTTCCCTCCGGTCCCGCTCGCCTGCCCTGCTCCCAGTGCAGCCTCCCGGAGGAATTGCCGGACCCAGTAGGCAGCGGGGCCCTCGAGTTGCTCTCTTGTCGCCTTCCTGTGCGCCTCTGCGCTGTGCGCTCCTCTGCGCCTCTCCTCCTCCTGTTCCTTCTCCCTCTCTTTCTTCTCCTTCTCCCTCTCCCTTTCCTTCTAATCTTCCTCCTCTCTTCTCTGCTTCGCTACTCCGCTCCTCTTCTCGGTTAGGCTTCCCTTGTTTCCCCGGGGCACAGTGCTGAAAGGACAGCTCCCGAAGCTAGGCTGGGCTGGGCTGCGCTGCTCTGGGGGTTAGTCCTGGTGCCCGAGCTCGGTCTCCGGCTGGGTTCCTTATCCTCCCGCGTCCCGCTCCTCCGAGGCGGCTCTCTGCAGACACAAACCGCTGGGCTCGGCGTGGGTTGGCTCTGGCCGCAGAGGGATCCCGGACTGTGGAAGGCGGCGCTGCACCTAGGAAGTCCCTAGGGCTGGGCAGGCTGGGGGCGGCGCAAGAGCCGAGAGGCGGCAGCCGCCGACTAGGCTGCTGCCGGGGTAGGTGCTGCCTCTGTGGCTGCGGCTCAGTCCCAGTCCAGCCAGCCCGGTCGGTCTCCGGACACTGGCACTCAGCTCGCGCAGCCGCATTCGCCTGCTGATAGAGGCGCCGCTCTGGGTCCTAAAGAACCCTAGTTCTGTTCTAACTCCCCTCCTCCCACCTCGCCCAGTCCTTTCTCCACCCTAGCTCTTGTGGTCCCCCGAGGAACCCGCACCGAGACGTAGTTCTTACACCTTAGACTAAACACCTTGATTTGGCCACCTCGTCCTTTGTTCATCCTGAGCAGCCCAAGGCTGCAGAAGAGACAGTTCTCCTGGGGCGGTGGGTTCAGACTTCCTAGTGTTATGAGACCGGTCCTAATGGGACTTGGTGACACATTCAATCCCCACAAGTACTGGTGGTTAGCCAAATGCCGTGACTCTGCCAGCTCCCGTTTTCCTTCAGCTTACTAACCAACACGTAGACTTCTCAAAACAGACTTCCGAATCTCTCTTATTGGGAAGATAGAAAATATGACTGAGACAGAAAACCCTAATAGCATATTAAACCTCATCCCCTTTGCTCCCCTCCCCCCAGATCTATCCTGGGCACTGCTTCTAGGATCGTAGATTCATAGATTGAGAGCTAAAAGGTACTTTAGAGGTCTCTTGGAACAACCTCCTCATTTTATATATGAGGAAACGAGATTCAGAGATGTTATGACTTGCCCATCATCATACTGGAGGTAATTCGTAGAGCTGACTGTGAAACTCGGATTCCCCCGGGATTTCAAATACAGCATTCTCTTCATTTTATGGAATTCCCTTATTGACCCAAGAATTTCTTCCTGACTCCTTCCCTTACACTTCCCAGGATTTCCAAAAATGACCCAGCCCAGTTATACTTAAACCTTGGACACTCTCCAGTGACTCAACAGTCACATTGATTGTGGACACTTGCCACTAACTGGGCCCTCCTTACTTACCTTCTAGTCACACTGACCTCAGAAACTGATTCTCTCAGTGATTAGAATATTCCACCACATCACACTCACCTGGAAATTCCTCAATGACATCCTCTCTAATCACCCTAATTTCTCTCATTTCTCTAGAAAGTCAAATTAATCTAGGAAACTTCCTGAGTGATCCTGTATGTTCCAATTACTCTCCCATTTTACTGAATCCTGACTGATTCATCTTAGTCACATTGACTCTGGAGACCTTCACTATGGATTTTAATTCCAATGGCACCAAGTCATGAAACCCCCTCCCCATTAGCTCCATTTTGATATTAACTCCTTTAGGTTATATTGAACATGGATCCTCCTATAATGGAGTTTCTAGAGAAAAAAAAACCTGGGCATTTCTCCAATCCAAAGAGATTTTCCTTTTCCTCAAAAGAAGCCTGGCCTTTCAAGTCTGACTGCTGTCTTTCTGACGCCTCAACACTCTCTTCTTTTTAGAAGAGTCACTCTTCTAAATAGATAATAGAGAGTCACTCTGTGACCCTAATGAATAGAAAGATGAAGAATCAGTGAGGGCATGGGGCTGGACAAGTTTGTCTCTCCAGCCTGTTAGCCAGAGGGCAGAGGATGAGACTGCACCTAACACATCCTACCATAAAATAGAGGGGGGCTGTTTATCCTGTGACTCAGTTTTCAATTCATCACTTCTACACACACACACACACACACACACACACACACACACACACACACTCCCTCACTCCTCTCCTTTTTAATGTGTTTGATTCCACCAGGGAGGAAGATGGGAGATAGTAGAACGACCAATTCCAAAGCTGAGTGTGCGGAGAGCAGAGAGGATTATTGATCTTAGTCAAGCACAGTGGAAATGGTACTTAGACAGATTGTCCAATGGACAGTTTAATTAAGAAGCCATGAGGCCCTTATTTAAATATTGATGCATAGATTGAGGACACAGGCAGAGGGGCCCCCAGAGAATCCACTATTCAAGATTCCTGTAGTGACTTAGAATAAAACCTGTGAGAAGAGAACTCTCTTCTTACTCACTTTCTATGGTCTGAAGCACAGACTGATTCTTCTCCCAACTCCTGACCTTAGAAATCCCTTTTTTTTTCAATGAGGAACTAAGGTATGATGGTTTGAAGAGAGATGGGAAAGAGCAAGGGTCAGGAGAGGGAATCAGAATCATAGAAAAGGAAAGAAAGAAGGAATTTGAAACCCAGAGAAGGACAATTGACTTCTTCAAGGTTAGATAGCAAGTTATTGGCTAAGACCAGAAGTCTTGTCCTTCAACTTTCTTGTCAGTAATCTGTCTAATGTCATTAGTGGAAGAGATGGACAGAGACAGAGATATATTGCTATAGTCCTTCCCCAAACTGAGTTCTGTCCCACACATTGACCCCTAAGGGAAAAGGAAACCATTTCACTATTCTGACTACAATATCTTGATTTCCAGACCCAAAGGGAAGCCCATTGAGAAAGTATTTAACTTCATTCAGCTCTTTGAATTGGGGCTCCAAACCAAGTCTGAGTCATATTGACAGCATTTCTGGACAGGTCTCAGGCATGATAGCATCCTGACACTGGTATAGAAATATAACCAGAATTTGGGCAGCATTATACAAGAAAAGCTGAAATAGAATCAGGAGTTATGGAAACTTCAGGGTAGGTTCAAGCTTCTGGGTGAGTCTAACATTCTCTTCTGATAGAGAAGAGCTCAGCTGAGTCCAGGGATATTTTTTTCTCCAAGTCTTCTTTTCCTTCTCCTTTTAACAGACTCCTCACTTACTGAAGGAGAGACTGAGACACCTAGAGGCCCAAAGTGACAATGACAGAGCGCTTGAGAAAGTAAAATATGTGGAAAGAGATGTGCTCATTCTAGCAGGTACAGCTCACGTAGCAACTCTCCTGATAAAGCTTCCTATACCACCACAGGCTCAATGATTTTGAGAAGAATGCACGCATCTGGGTCAATTTAGGTGAGTTTATAGATATCATGACGATGATTTTGAAATAATGGGAACACTTTTATCTGTTTCTCTTTGACAGTGATGTTTTTTAAAGTCACATTGGCCAGTATTTTTCAGGGAGCAGGGGAAAGTGTGGTTATTTATCAAGTTAATGATTAGTAAGAATCTGATTTCAAAGACAAGTTCTTTCTGATCTGCATGGGATAGGGATCAGCTTTGTTCAGGGCTCAAGTGGAACAGACATCTGAGTAGCGCTTAGCTATTCATCTGCTTGGGACCTTCCAAACTAAATGAGAGAATTTTTCAGAACTTTATCCCTTGTATATATTAAGTTATATTGTCTTTCCTGTAAATAAATATCCCTTTGTCGACCAAAAACAGTGTTTCTATGAATGAAGGAAAGAGAGAGAATGCTAGAAGCTACAGGCATCTCATGGGTTGTCTTTACATATAGAGAAACCTGGCATCCAGAGATATATTTGACACTTCAAGATTCCAACTGAGGGGAAAGTATGGGGACATCATCTGAGTTTCTGGCTGCTACATGGTGCCAGATTTTCATAGATTTCTTTTCTGGTCTTTTGCCATTTGATTTTTAATTAATTAAATCAATTAATTAATGCTAACTCAATACTAACATTTGTATTTACTGCTGTTTTCAGTGAGGGGGAAGGAAAAGGAAAAGGGGGGGTCCCATATACTCATCAACTAGGTTTCAAGTTTCTGAGGATTTTTGTCTGATACTTCTGTATCTCCCATAAGTACACTCCAGCACAGGGAGAGTATGGGCAATAGGTGCTAAATAAAGATTTGTTCATTGATGTTTACTATATGTATGGCCTCAGAAAGTCATTTAACATTCCTTAGTTTCCTAATATGTAAAGCCAATGGAGTTATATTAGGTGGCTTTAGAACTTTGATCTTCCTTCAATGGCACAGAGAGCAAGAATCAAGGATTGTCACAATTAAGGGTGGGGACAAACAGAAGAGAAAGACAGCAAAGTATAGCCCCTCAGCAGGAGAGACTTAGTCAGAGTTGGAGGAATAAGCCCAGATGGTTGATGGGATGTCTCCTATTCTAGCCTATCCTGCTTCAAGATCTAAAGGAGATTGATTTAGTTGATTCTATTTCTATGACTCTCAGACTGAAGTCCTGTTGTAGCCAAATATCAGAGTTCCCAGATCTTCTTAAGTGACCTCATGACTCAAGATTAGGACTAGATTTAGGAGTTTAATACTTGAGATTTCTCAGATCTTATTCATTTTGTTGGACAGAGAAGAATGATTGTCAGTGATGATTGTCAGTGATCACATTGACCCTAGATATTCATAGCACTGACAACCCTTCTCATTGACACTGAACACTTCCTTTTAACTCCATCTCTCAATGATGTCCTCTCCCTCATGATAGAGAGAGAAAACAGCCATGGAGAAAGAATAAGTTGATGTTGTAGGATAGACTAAGTGGATGTTAGGGAATGAAATAAGGGAATGCTAGAAGCAGAGTGAGGAATTGGCTAGAGCCAGAATCTGGGATCAGAGTAAGAAGATGATAAAGGACAGAGAGAATATATTGGGAGTATATATAAAACTTATCCCCTCCAACACTCTAAAAAGCTCTGCCCCATTGGTCTGCCACAACACATTCTCTACTTCCTCTCTATCCAATTCCATTTTAAAGTTGGATAGCAAAGGGAGAACCTTTGTCACCAAAGGTCCTTATGAGAATAGACCTGGGGTTACAGGAGGAGCAAGTTAGCTTCCATTGACACATGGCAGATTAGCATAGATTAATGGAGTGTGGGGATAGATTAGAATTCTAGAAGGAACAAATCTTAGTGATAAACTAGTCAAAATGAGGAAACCAACCTAGAGAGAGGATTTTTGGATTTGTTGAATCATAGAGGTTTTCTTGGCAAAGATACTGGAATGATTTACGAGTTCTTTCTCTAGCTCATCTTACAGTTAAAAAAAAAATTAAGGCAAATAAAGTTAGGTATTAGCCCAAGGTCACACAGTTTACAAACTTCTGAGGACAGATTTGAACTCAGGAAGATGAATCTTCCTGACTTCAGGTTCAAAACGCTATTCACCATCCCACCTACCTGCCCCATATAGTGAATCATTAAATGCTTTAGAACATTAAGTTAAAGGAATGATAAGGGATCACAAAGTGAAAAGGAGATGTTTCCCTCTGGGCCAGTCTTACAAAAGTCTCAGAGTTGACCTAGGCTCCAATACAGACACAGAAATGCCCCCTTCCTCAAGATCCTGACCTGATTGGCGTGGATAATAAAGATGAGCATCTCCCTACCACTTTCAGAGTAGCCAGCTTGGACTTCGCCGTAGACCTGGATTTGGGTGCCATCTTGTGGCCGCATGTGATTTCTGCAGCCACCTACAGGAGCAGGGAAGCCTGGGGTTATTTTAAGAGGCAAAGAAGCTTTTCTTCAGTTATAGTTTATTTCAGCCTCCCATTCCTACTCTGTTGACCCCAGGGAAAAGATGTGGCATTTGGTTCGTGTGACCTGAGACATTAGACACACAATTAGTCTCTGGATTTAAATGATGGAGAGCCTTACACTGCTTAGGATGAAGGTGGCAGGAATATAGTGATTAGGACAATCTAGAGAATGTATCTAAAGACATGGACAAATATACCGAGGTTATAATTCATCAAGGACTTCAATACCCTGAGAGATAAATGTTTTCATAGGCAAACATTTTGTTTTCAAATTGGGGTAGGGAGGGATAGCCTTTGCATCAACTCTATCCCCAATCTTCCCTCAATTCTATCTCCCAACATTCCCTTGTTCTTTGGCCCATCATTATCATTCTAGAAAAGACCATGTATTCCTTTTGAAATTATAGAATCACTTGGAATTGGGATATTAATCTATACCTGAATTGGAATGCTCTCTGCAACATCTCCAAAAAGTGATCATCCAGTCTTTACCTGAAGATGAAATTGTGACAAGGAATTCATTATACTATGCTCCTTATAATGTTCATTCCCCCAAAACTTGACTTCCATACCTAAGTTCCCCATTTCTGAGAGATGACTTTTCACCTGATTTTGCCAGAGTTTGAACATCTATAACATTTCCCAGATGTTTCCTCAACATACTGTCACTGGAATACCCTCATCCACCTTCTACCTCAGTCTCTTTCCAGTGTCCTTTTATAGTCTGTCTTCTCCCAATAAAATATGAACTTTTTTGAAGGCAGAGAATGTCTTCCTTACTAGTATTTTTATCCCTTCTATTAACACAATATCTGATAGGCTCATAAGTACTTCACAGATTCTCTCTGTCTCCATCCCTGTGTCTCTGTCCCTTTGTTATCTGTATCTTTGTCCATTCTCTTTCTGTGTCTCTGTCTCTATCCTTGTCTCCCTCTGTCTCTCCATTCTTTCTCTGTCTCTGTGTCTATCTGAGTCTCTCTCTCTCTCTCTCTCTCTCTCTCTCTCTCTCTCTCCTCTCTCTCTCTCTCTCTCTCTCTCTCCCCTCCCCTCCTGTCTGTCTGTTTGTCTCCTCCTTTGGTTGGGACAATTCTATTAGGAAGGGTTCCCTCTCCTTCTTACAATGAACCTAAATATGATTCTGTGCAGCTTCTACCTGATGCTTCTAATTTTCCCCTATAGCATAGAATATTTCTAATCTCTTTTCAATTTGGTAGTTCTTCAAACTCTTTAAATCAATTACCATATTTCCCTATCAAGTCTTCTCTTTTCCAGGCTAATGATTTCCATTTCCTTCATCCAGTATTGCTAAGGTTTGATCTTCATTCCATCTCTCCATTCTGTCATACCCCCATTCTGTCATACACCTCTAGATGTACTAATGCTTATCATTATTCTTCCTTAAATGTTGCTTCAGAACTCAATACAACACTCCAGATTTAGTCTGTCTAAGACAGAATACGGGAAGACCGAAACCTTTTTCATTTTGGACAGTATGTTCCTATTTAATTTAATTTAATTTAATTTAATGTCTATCAGTTTTTTGCCTCTCATTTCAAAGTTTTGCCTCATATTGAATATTCCATTCAATAACACACACCCTTGATAATTTTCATATGAACTATTGTATTGTTATGTTTTGCATACTGTGATCCAAAAGTAGGACTTTCTATTGATCTCTATTAAAATTATTCAGATCAGAATGAGTCCACAATTCTAGTGTATAAAGATGTTTTTAGATCTCAATTCTTTTATCCAACAATAACAGTTCTCCCAAACCACATTCTCATCATTCGAACATATGATAAACAATGTTGAACATCATAAGAAAAGGGGACTCTTGGGGCTCGTCATTACAGACCATTCTCCAGACTGACATTAATCACTGCTTTTGGGGTTTACTCATTCAACCACATCTTATCCACAAAGATATTATGAAAGATTTTGTTAAATGACTATCTAGAATCCAAATATTAAATATTTTTGGCATTCGTGCATTCTACCGATGGAGTAACCCTAAGGAAATTATGTTAGTTTGGCATGATTTTCTTGTTCTTAATAAATTTATACTTATCCATAAAGACTACCACTTCTCTTTCCAAGTCTTCACAAATTATCCTTCTAATAATGCACTCTAGAATTTGCATATTATCAAGATAAAGACATTCTGGCATAGAGTCTGAAGCATCTACTGCTACATTCTTTGGAATACAAGCACATTGTTTGTTCATCCTTGTTCCTGTGGCACATTGCCCATTTTCCATGATTTTTCATTGATAACTGATAGCTGTTCTTTCACTGCTTGGTTGTACAGTGTATCCAGGTATAGGGATCTGGTCTTACTGAGTAATGTTAGGTTGCTCTCTTGTCATATCACACTTATCTCAAGTCTCAATTTTCCATTAACCACTTTGGTTCAATTTTTCCCAGTTTGAGGATCACTCCTTTTAGTGGAGGAAAGAGAAACAAAATAGCAACCAGTTAATTCTGCTTTTCCCCCCTCAGCAATTATTAGCAACATCCAATTTGCCTTCAAGCAGTGGTCCCATCCTTTCTTTAATTTTGTTTTTCCTTCAAGATAATGGTAGGGACAGCCCTCTTATTGCTTTCAGGATTCATCATATCATTATTATCATAGGATTGTACTGTTCTTTTGCATTCATCCTCTTTTGACTGAACTTGTTTCTGATCTGTAAATATCTTTTTTTTTAATTACAAATCCAGCTTCAAGAAAGGCCTTTGCTTCCTTAGAACTAAATGCAACCTTAAAAATCTGATCCATGAAAAATATTTCCCAAATGTATATTGAAGTCATAAAAGATTCCTTGACAGATTCAGCCACGATGATAAATTTGTTCGTGATAATAATACCTAGAATTTGTATAATTCTTTAAGATTTGTAAAGTATTTTACAATGTTATCTCATTATATCCTCCCAACAACCCTAGGAAATATGTGCCATTGTGAACCCCATTTTTCAGATGTGAAACTTAAGGTTAAATTTTGATTTGCCCAGGTCATACAGGTTTTTAAGATGGTATTTTAATTGAGTCTTCCTGATTCAAACTTGAACACTATACATTGTGTTAATGACCCCTTGAGTTTCAGCATCAAGTGAAGCTTCAAATAGGGAGACATTAGTTCACCTAAGCTAAGTGTCACAGAAGTTATTCTGTGAAGAATCTAAATAAAAAGATTCCCCATAAATTAGGAGGTTCTCAAGATGCCACACTTAAAATCACAATGGGTAAAATATGTTCATTGCCTAATTTCAAAACACAAAGCTGGGCAGCTCATTGAGTCAATATAGCGGTATACATCTCCTGGATTTTGAGCTACACCCAACATTGAATAGAAAAGATGAAATTGGATCTAATTTAGGAAAATGTATCATACCCTCAATGATCCCATATTTTTTGATGCTGTAAAAACTTGATTTTTAACACCAATGTTAGATCCCACTGATGTTACATTATTGTTAATAAAAGAACATCATGATCTTGGAAGAATCGAAATTGTGGGTAACTCAAAAGACAATAGAAAAGAGAAATTATGTGTTTGTGTGTGTATGTATACTTCTGGTCTACAACTCATTGTTGGGATTGGGCTGCAGCCCATTATTAATTATAAGATGATAATATTTTAACAATATGTTATATTGTTGTCTACTATACATTAGGTTATATCATTATAATATTATTCTAACATTGTAATATAATTAATGAGCAACATCAAGCCCACTGATGAGTTGCATACCAGAAGTAATGTGAGAGACATCTTTGGAAAAGAATATGATTTGGTCCTACATTAAGGACGAAGAATAAACAGATGGGCAGTCCAAGTGTCACACTCAGAGTCCAAGAATCCATCCAGAGGATGAATTCCAGAATTGAGAAAATGATGATGATAAACAAGAAAAAGAAACAATTTACATATTATCTCATTTGATCCTTATTCTAATCCTGTGAGGTAAGTGCTATTATTATCCTTATTTTATAAATAAGGACAAATTGAATTTAAGTAACTTGCCAATCGTACAGCTTTTAAATATCTGAGCTATTAAATATCTGTGGGTAGCTTGACTGAGGAGGACATATTAAAGGATGGGAACAAAAATTGAGCCAAACAGAAAGGACTGAGATCCACACAGGTAGAGGGAGTAACCACATGCATGAAAAGATACTAAAATATGGGAATACTGGGGAATTAAAGGAAAGGAAAATCAAGAATTCACAGAGTAGAAATCTGTCCAGATACTAAAGGGAGCACCTTTTCCTCAGTTAGTTTACATAGGTTACAAAGCCTCCCAGACCCACTTCTGGAATAAACCAGTTGCTGTCCCTGTCAGGACTGCTCCTGCAGCAGAGTATACTGAGTATTGATCAACCTGCCATCTGGGGGAGGGGATGGGGGGAAGGAGGGAAAAAATTGGAACAAAAGGATTTGCAACTGTCAATGCTGAAAAATTACCTATGCATATATCTTGTAAATAAAAAGCTATAATAATAATAATAAAAAGAAAAAAGTATACTGAATTCATCTTCCTTTGGCCAAGGACAAAGGGACCATAGATTCAAATCTGAACTGGTGAGCAGTAACTAGTCCAATCTCTTTATTTTAGATGGGGAAACTGACAAGTTTCCCGGGGAGATGACAAGATTTGCCAAATTTGAGATTCCAATCCAAGTCCTTTCATTCCAGATGTGGAACCTGTGGCTGAAGGTATGTCACCCTGGGGCGTAGGTTTTTGATATTCATTGCTGAGGGGCGCAGAGGGGGGCTGATGAAAAGAAAAGGGTCATTTTTTATTTGCGTGAACTATGTGGGCATACAGTATTTACATGTCAGTGTATTTTCTATGCAGGCTATTCATGTTCTTTACGCTCAGGTCAGGGTACTTTGCTGAGCAAGCTCACGCTTTGTCCGCTGCTCAAATAAGCGCACTTTCCTCTGGGTCGTAGTTCCACAAACTAACTGTAGGGGCCGCTGCAGTTCAATGAGTCATCCAGCCCTTCACCTGGTCCCGCATCCGTGCTTCCCAGCGCGATCTATCCAGAGGCATTCTATCTGCTTTCTTCACCCAAGCTGTACCGCAGCCTCCCCCGACCCCCGCGCGCGCCCTTTTCCCACCCACCACCACGCAATGTCTGCAAACTTCACTTTCACTAGGGCCACTCCTGCGGTAACCTGAACAAGTTCTGACTCTCCCTCGGGTCTCAGACCATCAGTAGAAGATAGGTCTATATATCCCCGCTAGTGGGCAAAGATAATTATTAAGTAACTACTGTGTGTAAGGTCGCATGTGCTGGAAATGTAAAGATGGAAAACTACACAGTCATAATCCTTGCTCTCAAGTAATTAATTTCAAGTGTAGTATGTATGAAGGGGAAGGGGGATGGAAAGACAGCGTCATCATCAAAGCCCTTTGGCTTAATCTACTATCTTTTTGATCTTCACAATAACCATGTGATATAGATACTTCAGCTTATTATTACCTCCATTTTTGCAGATAAGAAGACTGAGGATGAGAAATTAAGGGACTTTGGATTAGATGTCCCTTCCAACTAAGGTCCCTTCCAACTCCCAAAGCCCTAATTCTATGATTTGTCAATGACTATACAGTTAGTGTCAGAAGCATAAAAACATAAATGCACTTCCTTCTAACCTCCACCATATTTTCCTTTCTTCCTCATCTTTTTTCTTCTTCTTCTTCTCCTCCTCCTCCTCCTCCTCCTCCTCCTCCTCCTCCTCCTCCTCCTCCTCCTCCTCCTCCTCCTCCTCCTCCTCCTTCCTCTTCTGTCAGGCCCTATGATTTTATTGATATGAATTGGTTCTTGGTGAGAAAATTTCCTCTGCCAAAGTGCATGGACAACTGATTTACACCTTGGTCTCAGAGGATGGACTAGGACATTTCAAGATTAAGAAATCTGTCCAGGGATACAGAGCCAATGTGCATCAGAGATTAGACTTGAATCCAGATTCTATTGATTCAAAAGCTACTCTATTTTCTCTGAAAAGCTATGCATACACAAATAACTCTTAAGTCTCTCACCTTCCTGGTGAAGACCCCAAATTCTTATTCTGTCAGTACACCACATACTATTTTTGTGACCACTGGCAAAGCCACAGGTTTCCCTGAGGCTCGGCTTCCTCTTCCATTAAACAGAGGTAATTCTGGTGCTCCCTACTTCACAGAGAAATTGTAAGGAAAATGTTTTGTGAACCATTAAGTGCTATACAAATTTGAACTATGATTGGTGACATTATATAAGGGAGAGTGTGCACAGGAAAGGTTAAACTGAGAAATGCAAGACTAGGATGAGAAAACACTTTTGAGGCAGGTGGGGTAGCATTGCCCGGAAAGGTTTTGCAGAGCAGATGGCACCTGATGAGTTTGGAAAAAGACTTTGGCAAACAGATTTGGGGTGTCTGTGGCAGGGAGAAGGGTGGCAATCCAAAAGAGACTCTCCCAAGCATGTATGGGCAATGTATGGGCAATGTATGGGTATACACGGGCAAAGGGGGCATAGGAAAAAGAAGGCAAGAAAAGATCAAATAAAGTTAGTAGATTAGTTTGGCTGGAACAGTGGATGGTCAAGTACTTTAAAAGCCTTGAATATCAGGCTTATGACATTTGTATTTTATCCTCTAGATGGGAAAAATTAATCAAACAGCACTTAAAATTAGGATGGGAGAGAAGAAGTTAAAGGGAAACCAATTAGGAGGCTATTTCTATAGTCTGGGGGAATATTGTGTGCCTATATTAGGGTAGAGGCAGAGAAAAAGGGCAACATTGGAGTGTAATTTTGGGATGCTAAGTCAGGAGAACAGATCTCTGATCCACTCTGCTTCTGTCATCCCATAGTAGAATTCCTTTCCTCTCATTGGAAGTTAGGGGTGGGGGAGAAGAGGCAATAATATCAAGTAGCTATTCTACTACTTCTCTATCTAGAGAGTAGGATTGAAATCAGGACTTGGATCTGTGTTCAAATCCTATTTTCTCCTTTCTAAAAGCTGTGTGACCATGGACAAGTCATTTCATTTTCTGAACTTCATCTGTAAAATGTAAAATATAATACCTACCTCACAAAATTGGCATGAGGTAATGTGCATAAGGTTCTCAGAAAACCTTACAGTGTCATATGTCAGTTATCATTAAAAGGCAGAGCCAGCAGGTATAAATTATCATCTTTATTCAGCACACTTGAGCAGAGACAACACTGCCCTAGTGTATAAATAGTCAATGACTGCACCACAAACCACACCTGATAAATATGTCGCTGGGCTGTGTGTGTGTGTATGTGTATATGCATATGTGTTTGCAAAGCAAGCCCTTATTTACAGAATAGATTACAAAAGTATTACAAAATGTGGTCCTGAACTGGGGAGCATGGAAGAAGTGGGGAGGGGGCACAGCCCCTCAAGAACAAGCACAGCCGTTCCTCACTGAGGGGGTGGGGAAGGAGACCAGGGACCTGGGGCCAGGAACCTGCCCCCCTGTTCCCCAGCCAGCACTGGGAAACCAATAAATTAATGTTGGGGGAGGGAAGGAGGAGGAGAAGACAGAAGTACATTCCAAGAAACCCTCAGAGGCCTTAAACTTGAATAAGATGGGCCCCCTCCCAAAGTCTAGTTGGACCTCCCTGGAGCCACAAGTGGGAGCCTTCGAGGTTTGGGAATGGCCCCATCTCAGAGGACCTGGTAGATAGGGTTAGGATTGGGTACGGGGCTAGGCCCAGAGCTGCTGTCAGCAGAAAGCTGGGTACTCCCACTGGAAATGGGGGAGGGAATGTGGGCACCACTCTCGCTCAGAGTGGTGCCCTCCTGGGGAGAGCAGGGTGTGCCATCTCCCAAGGGCAATACAGGGCATGCAGACCCCTCCGTGGAGATGCGTTCTACAATGCTGGAGAGGCAGTCCAGGCTGGACACAACCAGTCCCTTTGCAGGTTTGTTGTCTGTAAAAGAAAAATAGCAGAAATTAGGGGTGCGTGATAGAATCCAAAGTCTGGGATGGGATCTTGGGGAACTCAGAGATCACATCTTCCTTTACACACATCACTCCTTCTCTGTACCCACTCTACCAATATGACAGAGGGGCAGACATCACCACTAACTTGCTGTTGGGCCAGTTCCCTGAGCTCCTCAGACACTCCCAGACACATAGGAAAACTCTCTAAAATGAGAGAATTGAACCAGAACCCGGTAAAAGGGTAATCACATTAAAAGGACATTAAATTATGATCCTTCCCTCTCTTTTGGCAGGAGTCCAGATACTGGCAGATCTGGCTGGACAGTGAATTTACACAACTTGTAGGGAATGGGGTAGATCGAGGACTTAGGGGCTTGGACTAGGGTAGAACACTTGATACTTACCACTTGGAGAATCACTGTAGTAGCTGCTGTCATAGCCACTTCTGTGCCTGGAGCTGCACAGGGAGCCGCTGTAATCCATCTGGAGACAAGATAGCAGGTATTAGTTCCTCTCTCTGCCCTTAACACATCCAGCCCATTGCAGGGCTTCAAACAAATATAGACATCTCCTCTTCCCTTCCTTCCTGAGACCCTCCTTACTGCCCCAATTTTTCCACTGCAGGGGATCATGTGTGTTTCCCAGGGATGGGGGCTCAGGTAGTTCATAGGAGCATTGATTTATGGCTCCCAGGTATCTTGGAGATCACCTTGTCCATGTCCTTCATTATACAGATGAGGAACACAGCTAAGTAATAGAATAAGGATCTGGATCCACTTTCATTCTCTGTGTAAGCCAGACTACTCCCTCCCTGCTCTCATCCCGCAACTGGTATAGTCTAGAGACCCCTCCCCCAACACACACACACACACACACACACACACACACACACACACACACACAGATCCACCACAAACTTTCTGTGTGATTTGAGCAAAACCTGATTTGTTAAATAAAATAGTTGGGCTACATAATTTCTAAAAATTTTCTAACCCTTAAAGTCTCTTTCTTCCATCAAGGCAAATTTTCACCGCTACTAGCCCACCTCATGCCCATTTAATGGTTCCTCTCCTCCTATGGCATCAATAGAAAGATATATTGCCTCAGACACCTAGGTACCAATTCGTAACTCAAGGTGAGGTTGGGTTCCTCCACTCCCCTTTAGACCTTATGCAATAACTTTCCTTCCACGTCCTCCCCATCATTCTCCTGCCCCCTTCCCCTCCCTTCAGCCCTGCCCACTGGCCCCGCCGGTTCTGCCCCTCACCATGCCATCCGAGCAGTTGGAACGCGGGCTTGATGCATCCGAGTCTCCGCTGTAATGCTCAACGACGCGCGCTTGGGCAGTGGCCCCCTGAGGGTAGAAGGCAGCGGAGCTGCCAGGGGGTGCCCCGTCCTGGTCTCTCAGCAGCGCCTGAAGCCCCTCGATGTAGCGGATGGCGTTGCGCAGGATCTCCACCTTGGGCAGTCGCTGGTTGGGATTGCTGGACGTACACCGCTTCAGGGTCTCAAAGGCTTCGTTCACCTTGCTCAGACGGCGCCGTTCCCGCATCGTGGCGGCCTTGCGCCGGTCCGCATTGGTCGTCTTACGTTTGCACGCCTTACAAGCCCACAGCAGGCAGCGGCCGGCCTGGTGGTGGCCACTGGGCGCGCGCACGTGCTCATCCTCCCGGGTCCCGGGGACAGCTGCGGGATGGTGCGCGTGCTCGTCGGGTTTTAGGAGCGCGCCCACGTGCACCAGGCGTGGGTCCAAGTCCTCGAAGAAGCGCAGGTCAGGGGAGTCAAAGCAGGGGTCATCGTAAAAGTCGTCGGCTGTAGTAAAGGAGCAGAGGGAGCCGTCGGGGCCCGCTAAGTCCATGTCCCGCAGCGGCGGGGGCAGCAACTCCATGGTCCCGCAGGGGATTCGGGGAAAGCTGTTCTCAGTGAACCGCTCCTGCTGTCTCCCTGCCCCGCTTTCTAGGTCGACGGCAATTAGAACCACAGCCTAAAGTTTCAGAGACCCTGCCAAACTTTTCTCGGTCGAACCCGGGGGTTAGGAGATTCGTACTCCCCAGTAGAGGTGTGTACCCGAGATAGAGACTGCGAAATAGCCCCCCACCCACCCCACCCGGCCCACTTTACAAGAAAGAGCTGGCCCCCTCGGATTCGCTTCCCCCACCCCTTGCTCCAGCCGCTGGCGCTCCAGGCTATTTATTCAGAGCCCCGGACCGGGAGTTGGGCTCTGGGAGGGAGCAGCCCCAGGAGGGGAGCAGCGGGGGACGCCTGGAGCCAATGAGAGCGGCCCGGGATGGGGGGCGGAGACCGATGGGTCCGGGGATTTGGGAAAGAAGAGACCCTAAGGGGAGGAGAGGGGAGTGTCCCGGAGCCCGGGCTGAACCGCTTCCCCTCCCCTCCTCACTGTCTCTCCCCTCTTAGCCCTCATACCGCGCGCTACCCTACAATCAGCTCAGCTCGTCTTGTCCTCCCAGCCTGGGCTCTCTGCGCTGAGTCCCCACAGCGCGCTGCACCAAGGCATTACCATAAGTTTTTTTCAGTTACTGCGGACGCTGGGACCGAGACCCAGCAGGTTCTGACTCCAAGGTGCGGTATGGAGACGTGGGTTCAAGTTTTGCTCATTAGTTGGGACCTCTGGGTATGTCCCTTCTCTCTGAGCCCATTTGTAAAATGAGTGGGGCGGGTGTATTGGAATAAAAGTCTCTATGGCTCCTTTTCAGAGCGGCAGCTGGTGTAGCCTGCTAGTTTCACGTCCCTTCTCTGACCCGTGTCCCCTAAGCAAATTGCCTAACCTTTCGGTGTCCCTGTCACCTGCCTAAGCTGCAGAACAATTTGTCCATCTTTACTGATAGAGGGCAGTTTCCTCATCAGGAGGCCTTATTACGCTGACGAAAAATCAGTTCCTGGAATAAGAACTAAATAGTTCCTTCCAGCTCTAACTCTGAGCCAGGGGCGGGCATAGCGGAGATAGGGTGGGGAGTGGGCAGGGGTGAGTTGCTTGGAGAACACTTCTGTAGCTTCTCTGGAAGTTGCGTGCTTGTGGGGAAGATGGGAGTAGTGTTCAGTTGAAGTCACACCTTTTATCCCGTTTCAAGGGAGCATAGAGATCGTTGCCCAAGGAAGGCAGGAAAAGATGGCAATGGAACCCGAGAGAGACTTCATTCCCTCTACCCCCTCTGTTCCCCAGACCCTGATTCTGAAAGAAGGGGGCAATAGGCAGTGGGTGAAAGGTGGGCAAGTAAGCCAGCATTATGAAGCACCAGGAACTATGTTAAGCACTAAGAATAACCAAAAAATTCAATCCAACCTCAAAGCAGCAGGTGGATCCAGCCCCTAGCCTTACCTCTTGTAGTTGGGGTCTGGAAAAAATTGGTATATCTCAAGGCCAGAGGTGTAAGCAGGTGGTGTCCAAGTGTCCTCTTAAGAGAGACTGGATCCTCAGTCTCTCTGCCTATCTCTAAGATCCCTACCTCATTAGGGTAGGGAGTGCTGGGGACAGTGCTAAACTTGGAATCAAGAAATGTGAGTTCATATTACAGCCTTGTTACATGCAGGTATATGGATTTGGGTAAGCTGATTCTTCTCTGAGATTCAGTTTCTTTATAACATAAAAAAAGATAGAATCAAGGGTTCTTAAGTATGTTAACTTGTTATGAAATAGCTTAATTTTTTTAAAAAATGATATTAGTTTCCTTTTTATTCCTATAAATTTTGTTTTATTCATTTAAAAACATTATTTTCATTATATTGCCAATGGAGTCTTTTATTTTTTTAAAAAGTAAGAACTTTTGATAGATTTTGCTCTTCTCAGCAATAAAATGATCAAAGAAAATTCTAAAAGATTCACAATCGAAAATAATGTCCACATCAGGAAAAAGGACTACAGACTCTGGATGCAGATCGAAACATACTATTTTCAGGTTTTTTTTTCCCTTTCTAGGTATTTCCCCTTTTTGTTTTAATTCTTCTTTCACAATATGATTAATATGGAAATATAATTACATATGTAAAACCCATATCAGATTGATTGCCATATTGGAGAGGTTGGAAAGGGGATCGAGGGAAGGAGAAGTGAAAGCATTATAAAAATAAATGTTGAAAATTAATAAATAAATTTAAATTAAAATAAAGCTAAGAGTCTTTGGATTAAGTGATTTTTAATATTTCCTCTATATCCTCTGCAACCAGGAAAGATGGGAATTCCCATTGTTTTCCCTGAGAACTTCCCAGATGTTTCTATCAGGCCAAAGTCATCAGTTTCTCCCTAGACTCTGAGCAGCTCCCTCCTCAAAACAAATGACAAAAACAATACAGTGGAGGGAAGCACAACATTTGGGGATAGGAGGCAAATTGGGAACTTCCTCTGCCAGTCTCAAAACTCCAAGTCAACTCAAAAGTGGCAGCATTTGAGACCAACTGCACTAAAAGTGACTGGCCAAGGTGGGAAGATCAAGGTTAGAGGCTCTACAGGCAAGATGAAACTCTTCTAGGCTTCTATTTCCTCATCTGTGAAGTTAAAAGGTTAGATGATACCTGGAGTTCCTTCCAACATTAAGATAATAATAACAATAATAACTAGAATTTTTATAGGAGGTTAAGATTTGCAAAGCTCTTTATGTTATCTCCTTTGGACCTCACAACCATACTGTTTTACAGATGAGAAAATCAAAAGTGAGAGAACTTTAAGTGATTTGCTCAGGATCACAGAGCTAATGTCAAAGGCAAAATTTGAACTCAGATTTGCCTGACATCAAACCCTAAATATTAGGGTGATCTTGTGACTGGTCATCCCTCCTAGGAAGGACTCATATGGTCTTTGGGAAATTCCCTAGGCAGGGCCTAAATTCTCAGGGATCCTTTAATGAATTCAATTCCACAAACATTTGTTAAGCACATAAAATACAAAAATTAAAAAAAAATAAGTCAATGCTTTCCACCTTCATTTTTATAAGACTTTGTGTAATCAAATTTTCTCCCCAAGCAATCTGCTATGATTAAATATGTGCAATTCTTGTCAGTGCTTTCAAGGATCTTACAAACTAATGTGGGTAGAACTCACACAAATGAATGTGATACAAAGCATTTTGTGGGAGGTGAAGAAGAGAAATTGGAAGAGAGCAATAGAGAGAGAGTGAGAGGGAGAGCGATTGAGACAGACAGACAGACAGAAATAGAAAAAGAGGGAGAGAGAGAGAGCAAGAAAGACAGACAAACAGAAACAGAAAGAGGGAGAGTAAGAGAAAGAGAGAGAGAGAGAGAGAGAGAGAGAGAGAGAGAGAGAGAGAGATCCCTTTCAGCTGGATTGTCTAGGGAAAGATTTATAGGGGTAGGGATCGTGGAAAAGAAAGGTTTTATTAAAATTAATTTTCCAAACAATTGCCCATCAATTGGGGAATAACTGAATAAATTATGGTATATGAAAATAATGCAATGTTATTATTCTATAAAAAATGATGAACAAGCTAATTTTAGAAAGACCTGGAAAGATTTACATGAACTGATGATGAACCAAACAAGTAGAACCAGGAATACACTGTACACAATAACAGTAAGATTGTGCAATGATTGGCTATAAAAGACCTGGTTCTTCTCAGCAATTCAATAATCTAAGGCAATTCCAATAAATTTTGGATAGAAAATGCCAACTGCATCCAGAGAGCAAACTATGGAGACAATACAAATAAACACATGCTGTGTTCATTTTTTCCCCTTTTTCTTCTGTTTTTTTTCCCCCCTTCATGGCTTTTCCTTTATAATCTGATTTTTCTTTCCCAACATAATTCATAAAGAAATGTGTATTTTTTTTAAAAATTGATGTATATGTATATGCAGAAAAAACAAGAAAAGAAGAACCCCCCAAAATAAAATTAAATTGATTTTTTTTCAATCAACAAAAATCCCCTCATTCCCCTCAGTAAGAATTAAAACAATCCACAACGTTTACAGTCATGTATAGTCAGACAAAATGAATGTCCACATTGACCATGTTTAAAAGAAAAACTATAGATAGGTAGACACACACACAAAGATATACAGAGATACATACACACATACACTGTGCATTCTGTGTTCCTCACCTCTGTCACAAAGTGGATAGTGTGATTCATTATTAGTTCTCTGGAATAGTGGCTGGTCATTATGCTGATCCAAGATCCTAAGTCTTTCATAGTTGTTTGTCTTTACGATATTGTTGTCATTGTACAAATTGTTCCCCTGGTTCTATTCATTTCATTTTATATCAGATCATATAAGTATTCTTGGATTTTTCTGAAACCATCCCATGCATTGCTTCTTATAGCACAGTATTATTCTACTACACTGATATATCATAACTTGTTCAATCATTCCTCAATTGATGGGAAGTTTCCAAATCTTTGACACCTCAAAAAAAAAAGCTATAAATAATCTCTCCTCTAATCTTCCCTTTCTTCTCTCCCTCCCCTCCTATTTCTCTATTGAATAGAATATATTTCTCTACCTAGCACGTTCTCTCTCTCCTCTCTCTCTCTCCTATTCTCTCCCTCTTCTCCCTCTCCTTCTCTCTCTCCCTCTCTCTCTCCTCTCTCTCTCTCCTATTCTCTCCCTCTTCTCCCTCTCCTTCTCTCTCTCCCTCTCTCTTTCCCTCTCTCTTTTCATTTCCCTCTTCTTCTCCCTTTCCTTCTCCTTCTCCCTCCCCTCCCATGTGTTCTTCCTTTCTTTGACCAACTCAGATAAGAGGGACATTGAAGTGTCAGCGATTCCCCCAACCCTTCCTCCCCCTTTGTAAGTTTGTAAAGACTTCTTACATACACTGATTATGTGAAATAACTTTCCCAAAGAAAATGGTTTTCAAACCCTGAGAAAGGCACATGCCCTACATAGAGAATGCCTGTGTGAATACATTCAGGTAGGAGCGAGTATTCATTCAATGCTTTGTGCACTTGAGCATTATATGAAAAATACTATTTTTTATTTCACTACTCTTTGAAGAATACTATGCTGTGGATCATGGAGGATATACCCTAAATTTAAAGTTAGAAGAAACCTCAGAGGATCTAATCTAATCCCCTCATTTCACAGATGGAGAAACTGAGGGCTAGGGGTATGACATGACCTGTTCAAAGTCATATAAGTAATAGATGGTAGAGAAAGGATTTGAATCTAGTTCCTTTGACCCCAAATCCAGTGTGCTTTCCACTGTTCCACATAGCTTTCCTAGGTAAATGGTGATACAAAGTTTATATCCAACACAATCCATTCTCATAGAGCTCATTGTCTAGTAGAGCCTAAGACTCAAAAGAAGTTAATTGTATAATACACAGTATTACACAAAAATGTATTAGAGATCCCATTACAATGCTTTTTATAAAGCTGATTGTCAGAGGAGAAAAAAGACTTTCCGGCGAGACTTCTTCTGAATAGAGCAATGTAGCCACAGGTTCTAGTGGTTCTTGAGTAACTTTCTCTGTGTCTCTCTTTGTATCCTATCATCTATGTATGTCCCCAAGGAAGTCCCACATGTCATGCTTTGAGGCAAGCTGTCTGAGGTCGTAGGCACCGAGAACAGTGGAGTGTTTCTATGTCACGTCAGGCATTACTATGTTAGCAGTCGTGGGACCTTGACTTGTGCATGAATGTGGCAAGTATGAGAGAGTGGGAATGGCATTATTTAGTAATTCACTATAATTCAACAAACATTTATTAATTACCTACTAACTGGAGGAGGTACAAAGGGAAAGGAGATGTAGCCTCTGGCCTCAAAAAACTTATAATTGAGTGGGTCTACAGGTATAGATTTGTGCAAGTGTAGTGTGTGTGTGTGTGTGTGTGTGTGTGACAGACAGACACAGAGAGAGACAGAGAGAGCCACACACACACACACACACACACACACACACACACACACAGAGAGAGAGACAGACAGAGAGAAAAAGAGAGAGAGAGAGAGAGAGAGAGAGAGAGAGAGAGATACAGAAAGAGAAAGGGAAAGGGAGGGAGGAAAGAAGGGAGAGAAGGAGAGGGGAGGGAAGGAAGAAAAAGGGAAGAAGAAAGAGACACAGAGAAAAAGAGAGGGAGAGGGATGGAGGGAGAGAAAAGAAGAAGAAGAAGAAGAAGAAGAAGAAGAAGAAGAAGAAGAAGAAGAAGAAGAAGAAGAAGAAGAAGAAGAAGAAGAAGAAGAAGAAGAAGAAGAAGAGAGGGAAAGAGAATGATCCCCATCTCTCTCCAGTTCTCCCCAACTTTCAACACCATGTCTTCTCCTGCAGCAGCATCTGGTTTCTGTTTCTGTTCCATGGAGATCTCCTACAGGCTTGCTTTACATTTTACACCTCTGTGTCTCCGAGAGACCTAGGCTGAGGTGAATGAATGGCGGAATCATCCCACCCTAGGTAGCACCACTGGGCAATTATCGGTGGAAGAGAAGGGGTGGTTCTCTGTGGGTACTGAAAAAGTGAGGAGGTACACATACAGACACAGCACAGTGCCTGGCACGTAGGCACTTAAGAAATGCTATTGGTCTGACTAATTTGCATATGATCAGCACAACTAATCCCAAATGAAAAGACAAGGAGAATGAGACTGAGCTGGACAGTCACTGGGACCAGATTTTAAGGGGGGAGGGAAAAGAGAGAAGGCAGCTAGGGGAATGCAATCTCATGGGCTCTATGTCTCCTCAGCAGAGACAGCCTGAATCTCGTAGTTGATTTTGCACAGGGAAACCAAAAATATTCCATTTATTGGACTACTCCTAGCACATTCCAAAGACACCTTAAAGGAAAAGACATCTATTCAAGTTAGAAATCTAAGTATTTTAGCATCAACAAGTCTCAGATTTGAAAAAGATGTCAAAGATCATTAGAAGTCTTTCTACAAGTTAGCCCTCTAAGTAGTTTCTTTTTTTTTAAATAAAGCTTTTTATTTTCAAAATACGTGCATAGATAGTTTTCAACATTCATCCTTGCAAAATCTTATGTTCCAAATTTTTTTCTCTCTCCCTCCCCCCTTCCTTCCCCTAGATGGTGAGTAATTCAATACATGTTAAATTCATACACACACACACACACACACATAATTTTTTTCCACAATTATCATGCTGCACAAGAAAAATCAGATCAGAAAGAGGAAAAAAATGCCCCTCTAAGTACTTTCAAATTTTCCTCCTTTTAATTTTAATCTCCAGGGGCAGCTAGATGGCGCAGTGGATAGAGCGCCAGCCCTAAAGTCAGGAGAACCTGAGTTTAAATCTGGCCTCAGACACTAACTGTGGGACTCTGGGCAAGTCACTTAACCCCAATTGTTTCAGCAAAAATAATAATAATAATAATAATAATAATTTCCAGTTCTGCCCTTTGGGGCTGTGTAGAATAGGTCTCATCCTCCTTCACCACAACATTCAGATATGGAAAGAGAGAGTAAGAAATAATCATTCCTTACTCAGGAATCCTTTCTATAACATCTCTGACCAGTGATCATCTGACTTCTTTTCTTCTTGGAGACCCAGAGTGACCCGGAACCTCCATCCTCTTCCTCCATTATTCATTCAACCCTTCGACCATTCAATTGTTAAGCAGCTCTGTTGAGAACTCTTTCTCATCTCTAGCCTAAACCTGTTTCCTGGCAGCTCCCCTCGCATGCCAGTCTATGCAGTTTTCTTCCATTTTGCTGTTGGGGTCTTGTCTAGGAAACACTGACTGTTCCATGCCCTTAGACAAAGAAAAAGGGATCTATCTGTGCAGCCTAAGGAGGAGGCAGGGATAAAAAGCATGAAGTCATGACCCAGTGGCTATTTCTTAAAGAGACCAGAATGTTCCTCCCCACCCCAACCCAATCAAGTCCTTGGAAACAACAGATTTTTAAACTTGCAAAGTACTTTTCTCATTCTAAATCTAACTCACATTATCTAAATCTAATCATCTACTCCAATAGCAAAGTTTCTCTCTCTTTTTTCCCCTATGAAATCAAGTGTTTATTTAGTCATCATATACTCTTCAAAATTATTTTGAAGTCTTAAGCTTCAATAAGCCTTAACAGAACATAAAAATCAGCTGAATAATCCCAATAGGCAGCAACTCCAGTCATCATTATATTCTTCAGAGAAGTCCATTCTTTGTGTCTGTGATAACTATGTTTCTTGATTCTTGAATTTTATTAGTTTTTAATAAATGAAAATTCTTAGCTTGCCTGTGCTGAGGGAAAAAAAAATATATATATATATATATACTGATATAAAATGGAGTTATTTTGTTGCTACCTTGTTAAACTTAATATCTATATGCTTTTTAAAAATGTAACTAAGGTTTGTGGTTCTTTATACAATTTTCTATTCTTCCTTGTATGTTGAAATATTTGTTGATGGTTACATTCAAATAAAATTCTTCTCTCTTGCCTCATTGAGGTTCTCTCAAGCTCTGGTAGGTCTCAAGAGTGAAAGAGTTTTGAGAATGGGGCCAGTGATAAATACGTGTCTATTATCCAAGGACTAACCTGACTCCATTCAGAAAGGCTCCTCCCAGTTTGGCCACAGGGAGATGATTTTTTAATAGAGATAGCAATTCTTGATGATCTCCTACTAAGGTACAGATGAGGGGCAGGAGGTGGGGAGTGGGTATTGCAATCTGCATCAGAGAAAGGAATGTGCTCATGTTGGGATAGAAGGACAGATGTATCAGATATGTGAATAAGCACCAAGTAAGTGCAGAAGTCAGAACTGGGCCCTGAATCATGACAAATTACATTTGTGTACTCTTTTAATACATTCAATCAGTCACAAACTGTATACCATGATCTGGAGATTAAGAGACAAAAATGAAATAGCCTCTGCTTATTATGGAAGGGAGTGAAATGTATGGAAATAAGGGTAAACAGAATAAATATATGTTTTATATAGAGACACCAGTTGTGGGGGGGGGGGGGGAATCAGGAAAAGCTTCATGTAGGAGGTGGCGCTTGAGGAGAGTTTTGCAGAAAACAAACAGTTCTAAGAGATAGAGGTGGAACTGTGAATGCATTCTAGACTGATGGCCAGTACAAAAGTGTGGAAGTGGGAGATCTCAGGAAAGTCATGTAAGAATGCCAACAAGAAGGCCAATTTGTCTAGAATGCAGAATGTGGGAAAGAGAATAATTTATTTTTTAAAAGTTTAAAACTCATAGATATTTCTGGAACAACCGATATGTAGGACTCTTGGACAGATTGGGCCTGGAGGAAGATAAGCTAAGTTACTACACGAGCTACAATATACAAGGGATGCAAGGAAGCCATATTTTATCATATGACCCCTAATAACTATTTGTAGAGTCACAGATTTAGAGGTAGAAGACAGCTCAGAGGCCTTATCCCCTCATTTTATGGATAAAGGAAGTGAAGTCCAATAAATGAGAAAAAAAGAAACACAATGGGCAGAATGATGATTTAAACTCAGAGCTGCTCATTCCATCATTTTCCCCCACTGTACTAAGTATGATACTGTGCTACAATGCCTCTAAAGCTTCTTAATGTCAAAAATTATACAAAATTATTTTGTGATCAAACCCTTGTATAACTATGATCATCTTGTACTTCCATACTTGCAAATTGTTGCAGATGACTCTTTTTAAGGGGTAATATCATATTAATACTTGGGGAGAGGGATACCAACTTTCAAACTCTCTCTAGGATATATAAAATGCTAAATCCTGACTCTATTATCTCTCAATTACTTCCTTATGATAATTTCCAATTTTATAGCATTTCTTATAGCATCATACATATATATGTACTGTATAAAATATGAACATATATAGGAATATGTGTATGCACATATATATGAATATATGTGTGTATAGGAATATGTATGTGTGTATATTTTATCATGAGGTGCATCCTTCAAGAACTATCCTCCATCTTGCACATGAAGAAACTGAGGTCCAAGTGATATGACTTGCCTAAGTCAGATATTAAATATCAGAGGTAAGATCTGAACCATTGTTCTAACCACTAACTCCACTTCTTTCTTTTCACTACCCTGCACTGCCTCCCAAAGGATTCTGATCTGTCCCAAGTTCTTTCTTAGATTCCCCTGGGCCCAAGCCCAGCCCAGTCCAGCTGAGGGGCTAAAATTAAAGTGCAGGTCTGGCTCCAGGATGGGGATGGGGGTGGTAGGCTGAGGTGGGTGGGGCACAGAGCAGGGGGAGTTCGCTCTCTGGGAGCCTCCAGCCTTCCCTCAAGGCTCCAGCTCTTAATTCTATATATAGTCTCTTCTGATACCCAATCCACCCCTCTTCCAAAGGAAAAGAAAAGGAAAGGAAGGAGCCCAGATTAATCTCTGAGGCATTGGAATGTTAGAGCTGGGAGGGTCCTTTAACATCATCTTCCTCCTTCTGAAAAGGGGGAAACTGAGGCTGAACTAAGTAAGGATATGTCTGGAGTCCTATGGCACTCATTTTCTTCCTATGTATATATCAGACTGCTCCAACCACCACAAATATATGATCAGATCCTTTTCTCTGGAGAGAGGTATGAGATTCAGGAAAGTTCAAGGACCTAATTAGTGTCCCTGTTCCCAATCCCAAGGTAAAGAAGAGAGGTTTGGGTGGGGTGAGGAGAGTCAGATCAATTACCTCCCCATCTCCAATCCAAGCCAACAAAGTGGAGTCAGTGGAAAAATGTGTTCAGAAAAATATGATTAGCAGAAGAGCTACTAAACTTGGTTCTGATGTCTTTGGCCAGGCAGGGACCCAGGAGCTCTGAGTTTGACCTCCCAGTCATTGTTTTTCCTTGCCAGAAGATGTCTTCTCTTTTCCTTCATGTAACTTTCTACCCTTTCAAATCCTTAACATAATCTGTTTCTAGAAAAAGGAGGCCCTAAGAAATTTAAAAGGAACATGGGACCAGGATCAAAAGAACTAAAATTGAATCCTGTCTTTGTCTTTCACTGCCTGGATCACTGAGAGAAAGGTGTTTCCTTCTCTGTTTTCTTAGCTATAAAATTAGGATCTTAAAATTGTAATACTTGAATGTGACGAAATATGTTTGTCTCATAAGAAATAATGCAAACCAATTGTAGTGTATGACTGTAATGGAAAACTATTGTGCTATAAGAAATGATGAGAAGGGTGACTTCAGAAAAACCTGGAAATATCTATAAACCGATACAAAGTGAAGTGAGCAGAACCAGGAGAACATAATGCAAAATAACAGCAAGATTATGTCATAATCATCTATGAATGACTCAGCCCTTTTCAGCAATATAATGATCTAAGACAATTCCAAAGAATTCATGAAGAAAAATACTGATTTCAAAGAGAGAACTGATGAGACTGCATGCAGATCAAATCATACTTTTTTCACTTTTTTGTACTTTTTTCTTTTTTTTGGTCTGCCTTCTTTCACATGATTAATATGGAAATGTTTTTCATGATTGCACATGTATCACCAATATCAAATCATATACTCCATCTTAGGTAATGAGAAAAGGGGAAGGGAGAGAGAATTTGGAACTCAAAATTTTTTAAATGAATGTTAAAAAAACTGTCTTTAAATGTAAATGGTAAAAATAAATATTATTTTAAGAAAGGAGAAATTATGCATAAGAAGAATTCAAAAAAGGTCAGGAAGACTAATATGAATGGATATAGAGTGAAGTAAGCATAGCCAGGAAAATATAATACACAACTACAATATTGTAAGTAGAAAGAACAACAAAAAAAAGGAAATTGAACACCTTATAAAACTGCCTGAAAAAGAAATGAGAAAATAAAACTCACTCTCTGAAGAGATTGGATTATAGAACACTGCAAATTCTATCATATTCTTTTGGTATACTGATTGGTTTTGCTGAAGTTTTTGTCCTCTTTAAAAAAGATTATCTTTCTGTCATGTTAACTGTTTTCTATAGACATGATGCCTTAGCCCTATTGTGCTTTAGGAGTCTGATAAGAGAGATAATTGAATGCAGCAGGGCTTTGCAGGAGCATTCCCATACATCACAAAATGGGAATATTCTATGTTTTTTGAATTAATAAACTGAACATTAGTGGAAGTTGAGCAGGATGGTAAGAAGCCATAACTTTTCCCTTATGAAAATTGAAGAAACTGGGAAGTTTTATCCTGGAATACAAAATACTTAGGAGAGACACTAGAACTGTCTTTAAGTATTTGAAGGATCCTCTTGCAGAAGAGGGATCAAATTGGTTTGGCTTAGCCCCACAGAACAGAATCAAGAAATAGTAATATTGGGCATATTTTAGCTAAGGATTAGAAATAAAATTGTCCAAAAGCAGAATTCAATTGCTTTGATCTTTACTAAAGATCTTCCAGGAGAGAATGAATGATCACTTGTTGAAGATAATATAAAAGGCATTCTGATTCAAGTAAATGAAAATGAGATTCTGGGATTGAAAATGAGTTCTGGGATGCCTTCAATGTCAGGTTTCTTAGAAGGGCGCTAGGAAAAAGCAAACCAATGACCAGAGAGTTGAATAGACTTGTCCAAGAAAATTAGAGGTGGAGGGGGTACTAGAGCCAATTCTACTGGCTCCCAGATTAGAACCATTTCTGCCATAATATCTACCTGAGAGTGTTAATTTTCCCATTCTATGGTAAAGTAGATAGTCACCTAAAGCTTAATGTGTAACAAGGAATAGAGTTGGGATCATAGAATCTTAAGACTGGAAATTATCTTTTGGGGCAAGAATCTTCTCTATAAAATCCATATCAAGAGCCTAAAGGGACTTTGGTATAGGCCTCTATCTCCTCATTTAACATAGTTAAGCAGCAAACATTTATTAATCACCTCCTATGTGTCAGAGAGGCAGCAAGGTAGCACAGTGGATAGAGCACTGAACTTGGAGTCAAAAAGACTAAAGTTCATGAGTTTGAATCTGGTCTCAAATCCTTACTTAACTGTGTAATCCTAAGCAAAGTATGCAACTATGTTTGCCTCAGTTTCCATATTTGTCAAACGAGCAGAAACAACATTTATTAATCACTTCCTATGTGTCGGAGAGGCAACAAGGTGGCACAGTGGATAGAGCACTAAACTTGGAGTCAAAAAGTACTCAACTATGTTTGCCTCAGTTTTCTTATCTGTAAAATGAGCAGGAAAAGGCAAACAACTTCAATCTCTTTGTTAAGAAAACAAATGAACAACATGCACCAGGCACTACACAGTGCTACGTGCTAGGCACATGAAAACAAACAATGAAACAATTTCTACTTACAAAAAGCAAGTCACTCCATTCTGGAACCACCCTAAAAATTGTAGACCACAAGATTAAAAATTAGAAGGAAACTTGGAGAAGATCTGATCCTGTAACCTCATCTTATTGATCATGAAACCAAAGCCCTCAGAGGCCATATAAGAATTTAAGGAGCAAAAGTATGACTTGAATTCATGTCCTTTGGCTCTGAATTAAGTTTAAATCTGGGTTTTCATAACTTTTCCCTTCTTGTTCCCAGGTCTGTTCTCTGAGACCCATCTTTCTCTTAATTTTGAAGAGAAGAAAATGTCCCAGTTTCTTTTATGTTAACTTAGTCTTTAGTTCTCATCTTTTTTTAACCTTTAACTAGTGGTCTTTCTTCAGGTCACTCAGCTCAAAGAGATATCTCAAACTCCTGGCCTGAAGAGAAGCCTGAAATCTGAGCAGGGTTAAACTCTATATTTAGTGCCAACACCTCATTCCTGGAAAAAAAATGGAAAATGAGTTAGATTTGGATTGAGTTCATGGAATCATGGATTTGAACTAGAAGAGATCTTAGAGACCATTGAGTTCAACCACTTCATTTTTACAAATAAGAAAACTGAGGTATAGAGGAGTTATGTGCCTAATTAAGTCTCTGAGGCAGGAAGGAATTTTATAGTATTGGATACAGCCAATGTGAGAATTGTTTTATGTAATTATTAATTAATTAATTAAATCATTAATTAATATTAATTTAATTATGTTTGTTTCAAGATTTTGAAGAAAACTACCAATAGAAAGGTGGGGTATGAGAGAATAAGATGGGCTAGGGTAACCAAAAAAGGAAGAAAGAAAGAAGGAAGGAAGGAAGGGAGGGAGGGAGGAAGGGAGGGAGGGGGAAAAGAAAGGAGAGAGTGAGAAGGAGAAAGAGGGTGGAAGGGAAGAAGAAAAGAAGGAAGGAAGTTAGGAAAGAAGGAAGGGAGAAAGAAAGAAAGGAAAGGGGAAAGGAAGAAGAGGGAAGGAGGGAGAAGAAAGAGGGCAAGAGAGAAGAAAGAGGAAAGGTAGGAAAGAAAGAGAAGAAAAAGAGAGAAGAGAAAGAGTGAAGGAGGGAGGAAGAAAGAAAGAAAGAAAGAAAAAGAGAGTCATTGAGACACTATTTTTAATGGAGAGAAAAGAACAAAAATAAGACCAGACAAGCAAGACAGGTTTGAAAGCTATAGAATGATCCTCCTATGCACTTAAAAAGAAAAGCAGCTGCAACCCAATAGAGACCTGAAGATCCACATACAAACCCCTTATTCTGTCTTACTATACACATCCAAAGGCTCCTTCTCTTCATGATGCATTAAATTCAGCTGAAAACATTTTTAGAGCATCTGAGGATGATTTTGAACCTGTCTTCCTGACCCAGACCAGCACCCTTTTTAGTGTCCATTACATCTTACTTCATCCCATATTAGACTGGGAGAAATGCACAATTTAAATGAGCCTAGAAACTTACACTCTGGTAGATGGAGAAGTCATTAACAAAAATAACTATAATACATATGCTATGACAGGTGCATCATTGAGGCAAGGAGTAAAGTTACTAAAATCTCCCTTGTTGCCCTGAAAGGTCAAGGGTGTTGTGATATGGAATAGTACCTAAGACTCCTTGGAGGAGGTGGCACTTTAGCTGGACTCTGCAGGGTCAACTTATGGAGAGAAATTCCTGTGGAGAATTTGTGGAGTTCTAGCCACTTACAACAATAGGAACAAAGACAAAGAGGAGTATTTGGAGAACTGCCAACTTGACAATTCAGGAAAGGGGTAGGACTTGTGATTTCAATGATAGAAAGAATCCCTGGATAAAGAGGCTCCCTCTACCATTGTACATGGCCTAGAACCCTGAGAAGTTAAGTGTCTTCTCCAGAATTTCACAGCCAGATAAGGAGTTCTCAGAGGGAGAACTGAAATCTAGTTCTTCATCTTTTACAGATCAGCTCTCTATCCACTATAATTCATTACCTCTTAATTTGAAAATGCAAAAGGAGAAAAGCAAAAAAAAAAAAAAAAAAAAGAAGAAGAATGGATGATAGAGCATAATGACCAAACTGGCCCACAAAAAAGATGACCAAATGTTTCTCCCACCCTTCTTTATAGAGATGGAAGACTACGGATAAAGAACATTGGATATCAAGTCAAATTCAATTGAAGTATTAATTTAATTAATTAATTAATTAAAATGAACTGGGCTTTAAAAAATATATATTGTTTATTTACAAGGGATGATTCTTGGGTAGGGGAATACATTTGTAAATGAATATATGAAAACAAAATATCTATATGTCCACATTTATTTAAACTATACATGTATATGTCTATACACAATAAGATCTATGCACATATATCAATATATACATTTATTGATATATAAACAACTTGTGTGCATAGGGTTTGTGAATGGAAATACTAGGTAATAAAACTGGAAAGATAGGTTGGGAGCAAATTATGGAGGTCCTTGAATTTCAGGCTAAGAGGTTTGGACTTTAATTTGCAGAGAGCCATGGACAGATTTTGAATAGAGCTGAAAGGGATCTTGGAGATCATCTAGTACAAATTTGCCAATGAGAAAATGGGGTTCTAGGAAAAAAAATGACTGTCCAGGGTGACATGAGTATCAAACAAATACAGACAGGGTTTGAATTCAGGTTCTTGAACTCCATGTCCATCATGTTTTGCATTGCACCAAAGGATATAGAAGGAGTCAGTGTTAGGAATCATCAAGGAATACATATCAAATGGCATTGGTAGGGAAGAAACTTTGGGGGAAGCTATTGAAATGGTCAAAGGGAGAGATCTGAGGGAAAAGTGGAAAGTGAGAGGAAGAGGCAAAAGGATAGAAATCACAGCATTCAATGCCAGATTGGGAGGTGGGCAGTGAAGAAGATGCAAAATCTCAAGATGATGCTGGCCTTTGGTGTCCAATGAGAAGAGCCCCTCCCCAAATCCTGGTTTGGAACTTCTCCTGGTGTTCTTTCTCCTTAGACTTTCAAGCTACAGAATGAGGGGGAAAGGCTGATAAGGGAGGAGCAGGCCAGCCAGAGTGGCCCCCAGAGAGGATCTTCCCTCTCCCTCACTGCCTACTCGGCTGTTTCTTCCTCCTGGACTAATGGGCCACACCTGCTGGGGGCTGGGGGCTGCTGAGGGGCCAGGATTAATGTGCACACAGCCTTCAGGCTCCAACCCGCCAGTGGCCCCAAGGACAGGCTCCAGCTGCTGGCTCAGCAGCTGCCCCCCTCCCCCTAGCCACGTGCCTCTCTTAATGGTCCAGGGAGGCCAGGATCCCCCAGGAGCTCAGCAGACGCTGTCCTGCCTTGGAACCTAGGAAGTGGGGTCCCACACCATGTCCAACTCTTCCATGAAGCTCTTCCTGTCTGTTGGCTCCTGGACTGATTTGGGCAATGGATTAAAAGCAATAGGGTTCAACTGTTGCTATGACTTGGAGTGTTTTAATTTAAATTAAATTAATAATTGTTTAGGACCTATTGTGTGTGTTGGACATAGAGGGAGATCAAGTCTAGACAAGATTCAGTCCCTACTTTTGTGGGGTTTATAGTCAAGAAAATAATAACTCACTTTTATATAGCATTTCAGCCATGGGAGGTAGATAGATAGACAGACAGACAGATGATAGATAGATAGATGATAGACAGACAGATAGACAGAGAATTTATTTTATGTTAACAAGCAAATAAGAATCTCCAACTGAAAGGAATTTATATTCTAACTGGGGAATGTAACAAATAGGAAATAGAATGATGATCTCAAAGGATGCAAAATGAGGTAGAAACTTAACAATCCCAAGAGTCTGGGATGGAGGAAATCTCTGGAGGTGTTAGGCTACTAGTGAGGTGAAGTTCAGAGAAACAGAATTGAAAGTTCTCCTGGGGGAATTGCCCCTGCAAGTGGGAAAAAGGAAATAATGTCACAGAAAAATGGAAAATTGCTTTGGATAGAAAGTGGGATTCTGGAGATCAAGCCATGACTGCCACTCAACTGGGTGACAGTGAATCATTAAAGTCATTTCCCATTGTGGTTCCTCAGTTTCCTTATTTGTAAAATAATGAAATTATACTACATGGTAACAAAGGTGTTGTCCAGATCTATGATGTAGTTGGGAGAAAATATTTCCTAAATTTAGTGTTAGAGGACAGGTATTTGTGCCTTGGACAAAATATTTAGCATCTCAGTAACTCATTTTCCTCATTTATAAATGAAGAAATCAGACTAGATAGCTTCTAAGGTACCTTCTAGTTTTAACCAACTAAGCAACAGGTATTTACATTCCTCTTACGTAATGTGCTAAAGATCAGATCCTGTTTCTGGCTGGCTACCAGTGTCCCCATTCACAGGTTGGGTATGGGTAACATATTTTGTCCACCAGGCATAAGAACAGGTATCAATGCAAGGTTAAACATGGGCAAGAGGGGTGAAGGTGAGGTGAGGTAGTCCCCTGTCCTACTCCTCCATATGATCCATAGTCTCATGTGGGATGGGAGAAATGGTATGGCCTCTTCTCATCTGGTCAGACTGAAGAAGGAGAGAGTGTGATAAATGAAAAATACTAGCAGACATCAGAGAATGTGACTTTGAATTTCATCTCAGATACTAAATTAAACTGTGTGTATGAAGCAGTTCAGCACAGTGTTTTTGGAGTTAGAGGACCTAGCTTCAAATCCAGCCTCTGATAATAATTGTCTTGGTGATCTTGAGCAAGTCATTTGGCCTTTGTGCAGCCTCAGTTTCCTCATCTGTAAAATGAGGAAGTTGGACCAGATAACCTCTAAGGATCCAACCAGCTCTAACATTATGATCATTTGAATTTGGGGCAATGACTTCTCTCTGGTCCTCAGGGATGATACCCCAACTCTAAAATTAAAGGATTAAATTAGTTCAGCTCTAAAGTCTCTTCCTGTCTCATTCTCTCATGGGAGTAGTCTCAAAATCACAAAGAACTAGAGTGAGAAGGGACAGTACCAGTCCTGCTTTCCTACAGCAAGTCATAGTGGGAGTTTATATGGGAAAATAGTGGGAGTTTAAGAGCCTTAAAGAGCTCATTCTTTCCTCACCATATTACAATTGAAGAAACTGAGGCTCAAGGAGAGGAAGAGTCATCATTTTTTCATCAAACAGCTGTGATGTTGAATGCCTTCTCTGCACTGGGCATGGGCTAGAGTGTGTGTGGGGGTATTAGAAGGAAGGAAATATAGATGGATAAGGCTCAGCTTTCCTGCAGTTGCCAGGACAAAAGAGCAATTCCAAAGATTCCTTTCAAGATATGATCATTGGACCCTGTGCTTGAACACAGAGGTAGCTCCCTGAAATTCTTGTGTTCCCAAATTTTTCAGACCAGTGCAAGGGACCTCAGCTTTTTGTTCCTGGGTATTCACCTTCTGCTGGTTTCGAGATCTTCCTAGATTGCTGGCCCAACATGAGAACAAGATCTCCTGATCTTGTTCACTAATCCATATGGATCCCCAATTGCCCATCCCTTTCTCCTGCTATTGATATAGGATCTGGATGCTTGCTTTTCTCTCCCTATGCTCCATTTCCCCCTTCTGGTCTCTTCTTCGCACAATTCACACCAGGAAAGATTGATTTTGCAGGGAAAATGGAAGATAAGGAAATATGGAGACCCCAAAATGATACAACATGCTATGATCTTTTCATAAGTAAATAACAGCTGCCCAGTATAGGAATAGGAATGTTTAGCTTCAAATCTCTCATCTCCAAGTGTACTTTTCATCACTCTTTATACTTGTGGTACATGTTCCTTGAAATGGCTGATGTTACATCTACAATGTGACCCTGAGAGAATGGCATCTCTTGCCACTCCAACTAAGATGGGAATTAGCCCTCTTAGGTTCTCTGACTTGGTTCATAGGTCCATTTATGGACCTATTTAACAATACCATGCTCATTCTTAGCCAATTAGGAACTCTGCCCACATTCCTTTTTTATTTTAATGAACCCCTGGATAAAGAAGCCCCCTCTACCCATGCAAGTAGTCATCTTCTTACAACTTACAGTCTTCAAGATTTGTCTAGAGCCCTGAGAAGTTAGTTGGCTTACCCAGAGTCACAGAGCCAGTATGTGTTTTAGAGAGAACCTGAATCCAAATCTTCCAGTTTCAGAGCCAGCTCTCTATCCACTATACCACACCGTCTCTCAGTTTGATAATGTAAAGAAGAAAAGCAAAACAACAAACAAATAAGAAAGAACATATGATTGGAACAGGAATTTAATGACCACGCTTGTTCACAAAAAGATGAGAAAATATTCTTCCCATCTAATTACTAGCTTTCCACCTTTCCGTTTGGCTCTGTGGCACTGGGCAAGTCATTTCTGTAACTCACCTGCAAAATGAGGTGACCTCAAAGGTTCCTTCCAATTCAAAATCTATGGTCCTATATAGATATACAAAAGAAAAAAATGGGGAACACTAGTCATACAATATTTCAAACATGAGAATGATTCAACTCAACAAACTGGTTATGTCAAAAGTTAGTAAAAATACACACACATACATATACCTGTGTGTATATATATACACATATGTGTATGTATATATACATATATGCACATACTGACTAAACAAATTAACTGTAATTGTATATGTGCATGTATACATATTTGTGTATGCTTATTCACTTTCAGATATTTATATGTTTATATAAATTTAAATATTTAAATATATTTCTATAAAATAGTTTAAAATGTTAAATTATATGAATAAAAATGTTTTACATAAATATATTTATAAATTATATAAAATTTCAAGTTAGTGTTACATATATGTATATATATATAGTTTTATATATACATATATATAGCTTTACTTTCAGGAATACTGTACATACACAAATATTCAATATATATAAAAAAATCAAAGTGTTTGATATAAGAGCATAGGAGAGTTACATGTTTATGTTGGATCTAAAGAAGTACAGACTGAGACAAAGAAGTAAAGGACTTATATATGAAAACATAGCAAGCCAATAAGTCAGTAAGCATTTATTAAGTATTTATTGTGTCCCCAGCACTGTGCTATGTACAAATAAGATATATGTAAGATAAACTGGAGACAAATGGGAAAGTCTTTTTGGGTGGGATTTCAGCGAAAGAAGTACTTACAGTCAGAGACAAATACAGAGAGAGACAAGAAAAAGACAGAGAGAGGTGCAGAGAGAGACAGAAACAAACTATCAGAGATAGTCAGGAATATGGGGAAGGGGAGAAAAAAAGGAGGGAGAGAGAGAGAGAGAAAGAAGGGGAGGGAGAGAAAAAGAGAGAGAGAGAGAGAGAGAGAGAGAGAGAGAGAAAGAGAGAGAGACAGACAGAGAGAGAGACACAGAGAGACAGAGACATAGAGAGAAACAGAGAGAGAGAGAGAGAGAGAGAGAGAGAGAGAGAGAGAGAGAGAGAGAGAGAGAAAACGAACACAGAGGGGTGGGGAGAGAGAGGGCAGACAGACAGAAACATCACAAAGACACAGACAGAGACACAAACAGAGACACAGGTATACAGATAGAGTGAGACAGAGAGACAAGAGACAGAGAGACAGAGAGAATTTCAGGCTTGGGAACATTCAATGAAAATGCATATCATTGGGAGATGGATTGTTCGAGGAGCAGCAAGGAGTACAGTGTCACTAGAATGAAGAATACTTGGAGGGGAGCAAAGTGTAAGAAGACTGGAAAGGTAGAAAGGAGGCAGGTTACAAAGAGCTTTAAAAGCCAAATGGATGATTTTTATATTTGATCCTACAGGTAACAGGGAACCAGTGGGACTTATGGAATGGCCTGGGGGAGCGACCTGTTCAGGCTGTTTTAGAAAGATTGCTTTGATAGCTGCGTAGAAGATAAATAAGAACGGGAAGAGATCTGAAGCAGGAAGACTACCCAGAAGGATATCCTAATAGTCCAGGAAGGAGGTAAGGAGGACACTGCCAGGCTGGTGGCAGTGTCAGATGAGAAAGGGAGTTTAACCAATGGATGTTATTAAGTAGACACAATAAGTGGTCATTCTTTGTCCTTCATTCTCCAAGAAACCATTAAATGAGGGAGGTGATGTCATGACATGCTAGTGAATTGGATTTAAGTGAGGGAGGGCTGGGCAAGGGCACCTGCCTCTCTTTCCCCTCTGAAACCATCTAGGCTCAATGGCCATAGAGATGGGGAAGTCTTGGCCTTTATAAGTTAATGGATGGTTACCTGTTCGGTAATTAAATCTAGGTAAGAAATGAGGCAGGGAATGACTTATTTTACATTACATGTATGTATGTGTGCATATACATATACACAAATGTTCATGTTGCATCTATATATACGTGTGTGTATGTACATATATACATATACATACATGTCTCTCTATATCTATAAGAATCTATCTGTGAGGGGAAACCACAGGATTTCTGGCCAAAAAGAAACACTCACTATTTACATTCACTCTGAACCAATCAGAGCTCAAACAATGGCCAAAGCTTGGCCTGGGGACCAACTGCCCCACTGGGGACCCAACGGGAACTGGCCGATTGGGCAACAAAGGCCCTTTTCTCTTCTTTTCTTTCCCTTTTTCTTTTTCTTCTTTTTCCTCTGTCCACACAGGATGCTCTGTCCAAAGAAATGCAAATTCTGATCTCTGAAACCTCAGGAGAAAGCATTCACAGGCTAGGGACATGCCATAAACCCAAATCCCTCTGGTGCTCGTGGAGAGTTAACAGGATTTGATGAATAAATGGAGAGGGGAGTGGAGAGAGAATTAGGAATCAAGGATGACCCTTAGGATGGAAGAATGGAAATGCCCTTAGTATTAGCAGGTAAGTTAGGAAGAGGTTTGGGGGAGGGAAGACAATGCATCTGAAAATAGTATTGGGCTAAAAAAGTGAACTAGAGACAGATTGCAGAGGTCTTAAATGCCAAAATAAAAAATCTGAACTTCACTTGGGAATCAGTAGAGTCCCACTGAAGGACTGTGAGCAGAGTGACGTGACCATAGCTACTTCCAGAGAAGAATAATCTGGTTACTCCAGTCACACAATTTCAAATTCAACAAGCATTTATCGAGTATATATTAAAATTTTTTTAAAAAAGTATTTATTAAATACCAGTGTATCTGTGACAAAAGTTCCCTACATTTCACTACTGTGGTTATAGGGGATGCAATGGTCCCTCCTCTCCTGGAATAGAGGCTAGGTTTCTTTCCTGTTATTCCTCTCCCCACCCCTATCCCTTGTAACATCCCTTGGAACACAAGAGCCAAGAGGAGCTAGGAAAGAAGCTGCCCCCAGCCCCTGGGGTGAATGGCTCAGCGGCCCCTTGTGTCCAGCTCTCCGCTGGCTCCTAGACTCTGCAGGATGATGTAGGACTCTAAGTATTGTTTGCTGCGGCAGAGGCGCCAACGGGCCTCCCCACCAGGGTTTGGCAGGCAGCTCGCCAGGTCCCAGAGCCCCCAACAAAGCCGAGCTCAGGGCAAGCAGGCCAACCTGATGACAGATGCAGAGGGGCTGGTGCAGGCTGCCGGGCCTCCCTCAGAGGGGGAGGAGGCTGCTCAGCATCCGAGAGGGGAGCCCAAGTATTCCACTGCCCAGCCAACAATCCCACCGCCTCTCACTGGGGAGAGACTTGTAGCTCCTCTGAACGCTCCCTTTCCAGGGGAGCGGCAAGAAACTAAGGACAGGTGTTGGTAACCCCATGTTGTAGGTGAGTAAAGTGAAACCCAGAAAGGGGAATAGACATATTTAAGTTCATATGGTCTCTTATAAAGCAGTTATATTCCTATTTTACAGATACAGAAACTGAAGCATGGGGACACCTTTAATCCAGTTAAGTTTGCTTTTCTAATCAGTTGAAAAATCACAATCAATACTGAAATTTAAACTGGCTTAATTTAGGAAACCTGGAGAGCTCAGAGAAAAAAGTATTGCACTGAAGGAGACGAGCGGAGGAAACGGGAGGGCAAAGAAAAGGAGGGGAAGAATCACTTTTTGGGGTTTGGGGTGGCGGCTGGCATTCAGAAGCAGAGGTGGGACAAAGGTAGGAGAGAAGGAAGGTTAGGGGGAAAGATAGAGGGAAAGGGTATGGCCTGAAGGACTCCGCTGTGGTGAATCGCCCCCCCCCCCCACCAATAACTCACCCAACTCACTCCCTGTGGGGAGTGCTCAGGAGAGAATAGTCACTGGATACCTACCTCAACTCCATGTGATGAGGCCCCATCCCACCTTAGCTTTGCTCTCTCCAAGACTGACCAAACACAGTCCCTTATCTCGTGTCTGCCTCTTGCCCCATGTCCCAAAACAAAAACAAATACAAAATACTCTTCCATAACATCAAGCCCCTCTTACTTTTTGAGTTCTGTCAGTCAGAGAAGACATACATCAATTGTTACTGAATCACAAAGGTAGCACTGCATTAAAATAAAAGTTCACATTTTTATAGCTCTTTAAGGTTTGCAAAGGACTTTACATATGCTGTCTCTTTTGATCCTCACAATGACCTTGGCAGATAGGTGCTACAATCATTCCCATTTTTAGATAAAAATACTGAGGCTGAGGCAGATTGAGAGACTCACTCAGGGTCATACTGCCAAACAAGTAACTGAAACAAGATTTCAATTCAAATCTTCTTGACCTATTCACAGTAACACTTAACTTTCTCAAAAGGAACCTTAAAAAGTCAAGAAATTGCCACTAGATTCCTGTTTAATATCAGATAGAACATTGTTTCACTGGGTTTATTCACATGAAAAATAAAGGGCTTGAACCAGATAGTATAGAGAGCCCTTCTCAACTTTGTTATTTTATGATCATAAGAATAATTCTCAAATGACAGTGCTCTAGCGCTCCATCCTAATATTCTCAGTACACAGCAAAACACTAATCTTTGTTCTCACAGAACCATATATCTCCTACCTCCTGCTACTGACCCTAAAGAAATACTCTCCCAAGTTAAACCCAATATGAAGCTCTCTGAACTCAAGAATCATACTTATGAAAAGCATATCTGTGCTTTTTGGAAAAATCCATTACAGACCTCCTCCATTTGTCCTTTGCACAAGGTTTGGAGTTATAAATTACTTTCTGAGGTTACTTTCCAGAACAAATTTGTCTTTATAAAGAGTTTATTCCTTCTTCATGGCAGAGAACAAAACTATGTAGCCCCTTTGGGACTTTGGCTGGCAAAAGAAGGAACCTCTAAGTTAAATTCAGGGCCCACCCATGATATCTGACAGTATCGACTCCTTTTGGTTTCTACAGGTATCCTCTGTGTGATTTCATTCCTTCTCCGGTTTGATAATGTGTTCCAGTATTTAGACACCTCTAGAATTTTGGGAAAGTCTGAAGAAAGTTATTCAAAAATAAAACCTCATAGCAAATTTGTAGAGTCATACAAGACCATAAAATTTTGAGACTAGGAGAGAATATCCAGTCCATTTTGCAGATGGGTAAATATTAGAAGTCAAGGGATTTGTTTGATATCATGCCATTAATTAGTGCAAGAGCCAAGGCTTCAATTAATACCATTTGATTCCATGTGTTCCTTCCATGACAAGGCTTAACGAGAGCCTCATTTTCTCCCAGGGAAAGGATAGTTGTTACCTTACCAAAATTCTAGAACGCATTTCTAAAGATACAGGTTGTGAACACTTAGAAAGGAAAGTGGTGAGCATTAGGAGCTGGTATGGGTTCATAAAGATAAGTCATGTTTGACCAATCATTTTTGACAGGGTTCCTAAGTAGATTAGCTATGTGACGGAGCCACACAATACCTAGATTTCAGCAAAGTATTTCCCAGGATTTCCTATAACTGGATAACTTGGAAATATGAATATGGAACGATCTCTTGTACAGAGAGGTAAATTCAGAACTGCTTGAAAAATTTGTAATTAAGAGAGCTGGGAGTGGGAGGTGTCTAAGTAAATTATTCCCAAGAACTTCTCCTTGGGCTATCTCTGTTCAGCATTTTCTATTTGTATCTGTGATCGGACTAGTGTTTCTTTGACACATTCTTTCCTCCAATCCACATCCTTTACCTAAGAGCAAAGCTTCCTCTTCTTCCCATACCCAGACCTCATTGGTCAGGATTTCCTTGATGCAGCTTCCCAGTCTACCAAAGTTGCAGCCGAGGTCCCCTGGATTTTATGGATTTCTGAAGCACGTTAAATATCATCCCCTTTATCATATCCTGCCCTGGTGACCAGATATGTTTCCTATGAAGATTAGCAAAGCTGCTTCTCAAGAAGTAAAGTGTCTTTATGTCTTTGTTACATATCCTTGCCATGTTAGCACAAAATTAACTTCCTTTTGGTAACTGTTCAATGACTTTCATTTTGTCCCAACATTAAACTTGAACCAGACTGCTGGTGTGCCTCAGACAGTATCTGATGACAGGCATAGCTATTTAAAATATTAAATTTGCCACTGATATCAAGCTGGGAGAACTCTTCATATTTTGAGGTACAGAATAAGGACCCTCAAAAGACTGGCAAGATAGAATGATGGACTGGATATAATAAGATACAATTCAATTGAGATTAATGTAAAGCCCTATGTTTAGATTTTAAAAAAATGATCATCTAAATGCAAAACTTGATTTAGACCAAAAAGCAGTGGTTCTCAAAGTATGGTCCAGAACAGCCGGGGAATCTTTGAAATCCTTTCAGAGAGTCTACAAATTCATAATTAGTTTTTATTTTTAATGTGATCAATATCTATAACTATAACCCACATAAACAAAAACTCTTTGGACAGATCCTCAATCGTTTTTAATAAGATAAGATATTGAGAACAAAAGCTTGAGAACCACTGCCAAAAAGCTTCTGAAGTTCCTTCCTGTGTTTTTATCCACAAATCTGTCTCAAGAGAATATTGGACCTCTGAGTATTGGAATTCCTTAATATTGTTGCCTAAAATTTAAGGATTATAATGCTATAATCTGTAAACCTCAGGTCAAGAAATGAACCATTGATAGTCTCCAAGTTGCTCATCTCCCTTGACTCAGAGATCTGCTGAACCAATCCCTAATAACCTGTTTCTATTCTCCTGTCACTGCCATTTACCTTAAATAACCTGATTTCCACACTAGCATCCCTTTCCCCTCTATGTTTTACAGAATAAGACATTCTCCATACCACTTTTTTAAACTGCCTTGTGATTTCACTGGTATAAGGAGTTCTCAGGTGGTTTCCCTGGTTGAGATCAACCAGATTGAGAGATCGAGTCACTTAATCCCAGGCTACCTAGCCAGCTGCTCTGTTTCATTCCGACATCAACTTTCTCTCCACTATGCCTCTCAGATCATTCCAAACTACCAGTGTTTTTTCTAGCATCTATTCACAAGGGACAAGAGCTACATTAATGAAAAAAGCTCGGGAGGCAACATAGTACAATAAATGGAACTTTGGACTTGTGATCCAAAATACCTGAGTTGAAATCTTGCCTAAAATTAACTGATATGACCTTGACAAATCACTGAAGGGTGAACCTTAGTTCGAACTGAATCTTAATTTTCCCATGCGTAAAATGGAGAGAGTATTGTATTTATATGGCAGTTATTTTGGGGATCAAATTAGATACCATATGTAAAGAGTGTTGTGAATTTTAAAGGACTATATAAAGACCGAGTTTTATTATAAAAAATGCAATCAGAAGTGACTAGAAAATATTTTCTTCAGGCTGACTTGGGTAGCCCCAAGCTCACAGATCTTCCCTATTCTGCTACATTGTGATCTTCTCCATATTTAAATAGTATTCTAAAGTTTACAAAGGACTTTTCATATGGCTATTGATATTCATAGTTTAGGATTTCAGTCTCTTATGAACAATTTTTATTCTTTTTTTCCTAATATTAATATCTTAATTCAAAAAGGTAGCTAGTACCCACCTAAAAATCCTTAACCCAGAACTTCAACCCTGCCATGATTTCTTAGGTCCCAATTTCCTGGACTCAGCTTAGGATACTTGGAAGACAAGCAGACTGGTACAATCCCCTCTGTGGCTCCCAAACTCTAAAGAAGATAGCACTGTTATAGTCCCAGTCTTCAAGTCAGGACTAAGGTCACTTGTATTCACCCAGGATCAGACCCAGGAGTCCTTCCTATTCCTTATTTCACCTCCCTCTTTGGCATTTTCCTAGAAGGAAATAGGATCTCTGATAGCCCTAACTTACTGACCTTTCTGTGTAACATAGTTGTGAAGCAGAATTAGATAGTAATAGGAGAAAGGATATAGGAAAAGTATGAACAGTTTGAAAAACTGGGGTGATTGAAAAATAAGGAAAGTAAAATAAGTAAATAAATGGATAACAGATAAGGATAAACTACTCAATTCTTATTTCACTTCTATTTTTTCTCTCAAGAATAAAGATATTCAGACATGGAAAGAACAAAAATTGTTAATAAGAGATTGAAATTTCAATCTATCAATAGCATATTGAAAAAAAAGTGGTCCAAATCACTAATAATTAGAAAGCAGAAAATTAAAACAACTCCAAGGTATTATCTCACATCCCTCAGATTTTCAAAGCTGACAAAAATAAAAAATGACAAATTCTGGAGGGCTGGGGGAAAAAGAGGACATTAATGAACTGGGAACTAGTCCATCCATTTAGGGAAGCAATTTCTTAAACTGTGCATTTGGTTCATACCCTAAAGATATCAAGGAAGGAGGAAAAGGAAATGCAGATAAAAATATTTAAACAGTTCTTTTTGTGGTGGCAAAAAATTAGAAACTGAGGGAACTGCCTATCGATTGGGGAATGGCTGAAAAAGTTATGGCATATGAATATGATAGAATATGATTGTACTATAAAAATGATGAAGGGGATGGTTTCACGTGTATGAACTGATACAAAGTGAAATGAGCAGAACGAGGAGAATAATTTATATAATAACAATATTGTAAAGTGAAACAACTTTGAAAAACTTAGTAACTCTGATAAATACAATGACCAGTCACAGTTTCAAAGGATTTATGATGAGATATGCTGTGTCTCTCTAGAGAAAGAGCTGCAGGACTCAAAGAAATTTGAGGCATATTATTTTTGGAATGTGATTAATGGAGGGGTTGTATTTTTTTGACTATACACATTTATAATGGGTTTTGTTTTTCTTACTTTCTCAATGGGATCTGGGAATGGGAGAAGACTTAGAATTGAAAAAATTTTTTTAAAGTTTTCAAAAATAATAATTGCTTTTTATTTTTCTAATTATATGCAAAGATAATTTTCAAAATTCACCCTTGCAAAACTTTGTGTTCCAAATTTTTCTCTCTCTCTACCCTTCTTCCCCTAGACAGCAAGTAATCCAATATAGATTAAACATGTGCAATTCTTCTAAACATATTTCCACATTTATCACGCTGTAAGAGAAAAATTAAATCAAAAGGAGAAAATGAGAATGGGAAAAAAAAACAAGCAAACCACCAACAACAATGACAAAAGTGAAAATACTGTGATTCACATTCAGTCTCCATACTCATCTCTTTGGATGGGGATGATTCTTTCCATCATAAGCCTTTTGGAACTGCCTTGAATCACTTCATTGCTGAAAATAGCCAAGTCCATCACAGTCGATCATCATATTGTTATTGTTGCTATGTACAATGTTCTCTTGGTTTGACTGACTTCATTCAGCATCAGTTCATATAAGTCTTTCCAGGCTTTTTTGAAATCATCCTGCTCATCATTTCTCATAGAACAATAATATTCTATTTACATTCATATATCATAACTTATCTAGCCATTCCTCAACTGGTCGGCATCCACTCAGCTTCCAGTTCCTTGCCACTACAAAAAGGGATGCTACAAACATTTTTGCACATGTGGGTCCTTTCCTCTTTTTTATAATCTCTTTGGGATATAGTTCTAGTAGAGACACTGCTGGATCAAAAGGTATGCAAAATTTTATAGCCCTTTGGGCATGGTTCCAAATTGTTCTCCAAAATCGATTCACAATTCTATCAACAATGTATTAGTGTCCAAGTTTTCCCACATGCTTTACAACATTTATCATTATCTTTCCCCCCTCTTCCCCTTGTCTTAGCCAATCTGAGAAGTATGAAATGGTACCTCAGAGTTGTCTTAATTTGCATTTCTCTAATTAATAGTAATTTAGAGCATTTTTCTTATTAATTTCTTTATCTGAAAATTGATTTTTCATCTCTTTTGACCATTTATTAATTGAGGAATGGCTTATATTGAACTTTTTTCCCTGAGGCATTTGGGGTTAAGTGACTTGCCCAGGGTCACACAGCTAGGAAATTGTTTTGAATTTTAAAAGTTAAAAAAGTAAAAGGAATTTAAAAGCCAAATTAGAGAAGAAATGGAGAGATGAGAATTTATCCCTAATCAGTAAATGATCTTAGACAAGAAATTCAAAGTTGTAGTATATGAATGTAATGAAATACTATTGTATTATAAGTAATGATGAGCAGGATAGTTTCAGAAAATCCTGAAAAAATTTCCATGAATTAATACAAAATGAAGTGAACAGAACAAGGAGAACATTGTACACAGCAACAGCAACATTATATGATGATCAACTATGACTGACTTAGCTATTCTTAGCAATAAAATAATTTAAAACAATTCCAAATGACTCATGATTTTTTTCCCAAATGACTCATGACGAAAAATGCTATCCACATCCAGAGGAATGACTGCTAGAAAATGAATGTCTATTGAATCATCCTATTTTCACTTTCTTTTCTTTTTTAATGATCTTTTTCTTTTGGCTTGTTTCTTCTACATAATTAATATAGAAATATGTTTAATATGATTGCATATATGATTGGATATATATCCAATTGTTTACAATATTTGGAAGAGGGAAGATGAAGGAGCTTAGAAAGGAGAAAATTCAGAACTCAAAAATTTTTTAAATGAATGCTAAAATTTGTCTTCACATGTAAATAATGAATGTAAAAATGAAAAAAATAAAATAGTATTAAAAATGGGATTCAATGGAACTGGATGACAAATGTTATGGGACTCCCAGGATTTTTCTTTTGAATATATTGAGTTTTAGACCTCTAAGGGGCATCCAATTCAAAATGTCCAAAAGGTAATTAGTGATTCAGAACTGGAGCTCAGGAGAGAAATTAGAATGGAAAATATAGATCTGAGAGCCATCTGCATAGAGGATAATTAAAGCCAGAGGAGCTGATGAAATCACCAAGATAGCATAGAAGAAAAAGAGAAGAGTTCCTGTGAGAGAGCTTTAGGAGACAGCAATGACTAGTGAACATGATATGGATAAAAATTCAGCAAAAGGAGATTTAGGAGTGGTCATACAGGCAGAAAAACCAGGAGGAAGCAAAGCCACATGCTGAAGAGATAAGAGACTATCCAGGAAGTGACAGTGCATAATGACAAGACAAAAGATCACAGACATAAGGATTAATTAAAAAGTCATTTTATTTAGAATTTAAGAGATCATTGGTAAATTTTGAGAGAGCCGTTTTAGTTGAATGATGAGGTCAAATTCCTGTGTAATAGGAATTATTTATGATGTTGAATGTTGGTTATTGATGGGACATTTTTCCCATCTTAGCTGGAATCTGCTTCACTGAAGTTTCCACCAACTGATCCTCATTCTTCCCTAGAACCAAATAGAACAAGTCTGTTTCTTCTTCTAAATGGACCTTTATACTCTTGAAGATATAGATCACATTCCATATGGAGTAAGAAAGCCTTTTTTTCTTCACATTAAATATCCCCATTTCCTTTTAAAAAATGAGCTGGATTCCAATTCATTTTCCCTCCTTCTATTCGCCTCTGAGTAGTTCTAGCACGTCCTTGTCTCCTTTTCACGATGTCAGTCACTAAAAAAATGTTCATTACCTATTTTTTGTTTTGTTTTGTTTTGTTTTCTGAGAGTCTTGTTCTTACTGCTGAGTGACACACTGAAAGATCCTATGTCAATGTGGCTATCTGAAGAAAGCCATCCCAAATTGACTCTTAGTCTTATAAGCACCCAATGAATCAGTTGGGAATGTGGTTACAGATCACAGAACCATAGGTCCTTAGTCCCCCAAGAGGGCCTTAGGAATCTTATAATCCAACCCCTGCCTTTTTGGACCTAAGACCCCAGTGATGTAGCCCCCTCCAATCACTCTCTACCAGTCCAGCCAAAATGGACTTTTCTACTCTGGTTATTCTCATGCCTGAAATGCACTCCATAATTTCACAGAATTCTTTTTTTCTTCAAGATGCCGCTCAAACAACATCTTCTATTGAGCACCTTTCCTGATTTCCCCATCCTCACTCTCTCCCTAATTCTCTTGTACTTAATATCTTTGTTTGCATTCTATATGTGCTTATAAATGTAAACTCCTTGAGGTTGAGGTTATTTCATTCATTGTACTTGCATCCCAGGTACCTAACTCCTGTCCAGCAAGTAGCTGACATTGCTAATGCTTCTTTATTGATTCCTGACTTCGAGCCCTAAGCTCTATCCACTATACCATCAAAGGCTTCTTCTGTCCATAATGCAGTAGTGCATACAGGGAAATCAACCAAGGATCATACAAATTAGTCAATTCAGAAAAGTCTACTTAATGTAATAGCTCTGCTTCCTGGTGAAATCTAGGTCTCTAGGCCCTTCTGATGGGAGACAGTGAGGTAGATCTGGACGGATTGGGGCTTTGTAATAGACTGAGGCTGAAGGATATTTGTCTGAAAGCTGGAATGACCTGGTAACTACTGAGGAGATCCATCCCAAGAGAATAGACACTGAATTCTTCTCGGAGAGGAGATTTCCAAACTGGGCATTTAAGCTTTTCCAAAATGATCAGAATAGATGCCATGTCCATTCCCCACTCCCTTGTCCACTATCCCTCCCCACACTCACAGCCAATTACACGATGGGAGCACTGAGAGGTTATTTTTAGAGAGAACATGGGGGTAGAATGCAGAATTGCCGGGAGCTGGGATGCCTGAGTGGGGTCATGAAGAGTAAAGTTACACTAGTGTATTTTTATTTCCTCATGGTTAGGCATCTGACACTCCCCAAAAAGGGGGACTTTAGGTTCCTCCCCAGGAAGGCAGGGTGAGTGATTGGGCCCTGCAGCTATCCCTGAGATCCAAGTGACTAAGAAAGAAAGTGCCATACATATCCCTTCTCAATCATATCCCATCTCTTTTTAGTGAATTGGTCCAGGATTTGTAAATAAATACTAAAGAACTTAGTTGTGACTATTGGAAAGACAGAATGAGAGAGAGAAAGAGAGAGACAGAGACAAACTAACAGATAGAGGAGAGAGAGACAAAGAGAGAGATAGAGATAAAGTGACAGATAAAGATACACAGAAAAAAAGAGAGAAATGAGAGAGATACACACACAGAGAGAGATAGACAGAAAGAGAATGAGAGAGAGACAAAGAGAAACAGAGAGAGAACAAAACAGAAAGAAGGAAGGAGGAAGAGAGAAAGAGAGAGGAGGAGGGAGGGGGAGAGAGAGAAAAAAAGAGAGAGGGAGAGAGAGACACACACAGAGACAGAGACAAAGAGAGACATAGAGAATAAAACAGAGAGAAGGAGGAAGGAAGAGAGAAAGAGAGAGGGGGGAAGAGAAGGGGGAAGAGAGAGAGAGAAAAAGAGAGAGAGAGAGAGATGCCCCATGAGTTCTAGAGGCTGACTCTGAATCTTGGGGGCAATAAAGATGTGATTGATTCAATTATCCCAAAGCCCAGGAATATGCTAGCTAAGTCTTGACCCCAATGCAGGAATCCTGTCTGCATCTGGGCTGCAGCCTTGCAAGGGGGCTACTCTAACAATAAAATGGTGCACAGGGTGCAGAGGCACTATTTTTCAATTCTTTCTCATGTAGTATAGCAAAAGAAAGAAAGAGAGAGAGAGAGAGAGAGAGAGAGAGAGAGAGAGAGAGAGAAGAAAGAAAAGAAAGAAAGAAGAAAGAAAAGAAAGAAAGAAAGAAAGAAGAAAGAAAAGAAAGAAAGAAAGAAGAAAGATTCCTAAACTCAGAATTAAGAGACCTGATCTCATATTCTAGCTTGGACACTAGCTATGGGACCCTGGAAATTTATAGTCTTTTGAAGCCTCAGTTTACCCAACTCAGTTTGTCCAGTGAAGATAATAACACAAACACCAACCATGTGGATGGACTGCTTTGAGGGAAGTGCTTGGCAGCCCTTAAAATGCTCTGTAAATGAAAGTCATCAGAGGCGTGCAAAGACAACCGCCCTGGGTTCCCCAACTCTGGTAGCATCAACTTGTCTCCCCGCCCTCCAGAAGGGCTCCCTATCTTGTTGGCAGTCAGGTGAAAGCTTCCCTTAGCCAAACAGACGCCCCACCCCTCACCATCCCACAGCGTGGCGCCAAGAGGGAATGCTGAGTAGTTCGGAAAACAACCTTTATCCAAGGATGGCTTTGGCCCTATGTAATGGGAACTAGACTCTGCTGCCCAGCAGCTCCTGAACTTCTCCCCTTTCTTGAAACCCAGCAATGATGCACAGTAATTGATTTGGTGCTTGGGCTCATGCAGCCGGACACCAAAGCCATTTTTGCTCTAATTGGTGAAATCTGCCTGCTGTGAAATCCTCACCACAGATTCCCACTCCAAGACTCTGAGGTCTTGGAGGACATATCTTCTAACTCTTCATTTTACAGGAAGGAAACTGAGCTGCAAAAAAGCATAGAATCACAAGAAAAGAGTTGGAAGTGAACTAAGAGGTCATCAGAGTTAGAGTTAAAACCCTTCATCTTACAGATGGGGAAACTGAGACTCAGAGAAATTATTTGAGTTACCCAGGGTATCTCACACTGTCTGGAGCACTTCTCCCTGACTCTTAAGTGCAACACTCTATTCATTACATCATGCTATCCCCTCCCCACCCCTCCCAGGGAAGTGATGATGTCTTCAGTGTCATCTGAGTAAGTCAAATCTTGCTTCCTTCTCTTATTACAAAGTACCTTTGGTGCCTTTTGGGATTTCAATTTTATTATCTACAAAAAAACCCAATTGGACTAAATGATGTCTCAGGTCCTTCCAGCCCTAAATGATAATCTTATTATCTATCTAATAAAATCTGAGATATAGTATTTCATCTCCAACTGACTCCTAGATATTTCCATCTGGACTTTTTTTTCAAGAGGTATAGTGCTATAGTAGATAAAGCACTGAGCTTGGAAGCAGCAGGACCTGAATTCAAATCCTACCTCACAGAGTTAGCAGTATATCTCAGGAAAAAAAAAATTATGTAAGTCCCAGGACTTATGTCTCACCTATAAAATGGAGGGGTTGGACTGAATGACCTCTAAGGTCCCTTTCAGCTATAAAGCTTTGGGCATATGGCCAGTGCAGGAGTCTTTGAAGTCTTTTTAGGACTTTTTTTTGGCTTTTAAAAATTTTTTAAAGTCATGCCATCTCTGCTCTCTCAATCAATCTTTGGTCATAGCAGGTTTCTTGTGCTTCTGTGTAGATTTGTCAGCTCTCTTTTCTGCTCAAACCCTTCAATTCATAGGAATTGTAGTCTGAAAAGGATCTTATCTAGCCATCATTTTTTTGGGGGAGGAGGGCTAAGGAAATAGGTCATCTAACTTGCTCAAGATCCAATCCAATCCAATCAACATTTTTAAACACTTACTATATTAAGTTTTTTTTTTACTATATTACTATATTAAGTAACCACTGTATTAAACTTGAGAGTTACAATTAACAAAAAGAAAAACAATCTGTGGCCTCAAAGAGCTTACAGTCTAATAGGAGAGATAACACACAGAAGACAGGAAAGAGTTGGGAGGAGAGTCTGCAATGGGGCATCTTTTTCTTTGAAGTTAAAAACCTGCCAGAGCAGCAGATACAAAGTGGAATGAGCCCAACCCATCACAGGTAGGACATCCATGTCTCTATGTATCTTTTCCCTCTAACTCTTTTCCTCCCAAAGAGATATTTCTTATAATGAATTTTTAAAAAATAATTTTTAAAAATGATTTTTAAAAAACAGCAATGAGTCCAGGTCTATTGATTCTCAGACTGCTGCTTCCCCATACAGAATCCAAGATTTGAACCCCAGTCCTTTGACTACAAATACTCTGTGATAGTTGTTCAGTCACATCCAACTCCAACCCAAATGCCATTTGGGGTTTTCTTGGCAAAGCTATTGGAGTGGTTTGCTATTTCCTTTTTCCAGATCATGTTGCAGATGAAAAACTAAGGCAAACCAGGTTAAGTGACTTACCCAGAATCATACAATTAGTAAGTGTTTGAGATAGGATTTGAATTCAGGAAGAGGAGACTTCTTAACTTTCTAACAGTGATCTATCTGTCCACATGGATCCTACTATCTCTCATTTGAAAGGATCATAGATTTAGAGCTTTTAGACTTCTAGTTCAATCCCTTCATTTTAAAGATGAAGAAAATAAAGTTCTCAAAAAGCTGTGAGTTTGTACCATATAATATGGTAAATGCCAGAGGTAGGATTTGAATCCATATTCCCTAATTCAAATTCAATATTCTTTCCCCAGTCTCACAGTGTAATTTGAATTCAATTTAATCCAACTCAAGTCAATATAACTCAATAAATATTTATTTAGAGCAAGACTTTGATGCCCTAATAGATCAAAGGCTATCCCTATTCTCAAGGATCTTCCAATCTATTGTAGTTCCCTATTGCCAAATAAAATAAGAAAAAAGTCAAATGTATTGGCCCTGTCTTAAAGGGTCCTGCACAATCTAGAACCATTCTGCTTTCCCAGTCTAATTTCTCCTTGGCTACAGCCAGGTTTGGCTCTTCACCATCTCCAAAAAACCTCCCTTACTCTCTTGCCCCAACAGTTTTGTTCATGAGGGTTCCCTCACCTAGTCTCTTCCCCTGCACTGATAATCTTAGCTCATTCAAATCTATCCTCCAAAGTCCAGCTCAAATTCTACCTTCTTCATGAAGCTTTCCTTGACCACTCTAGGATGACTGAGTTCTTTCTTTAGTCAGAGGTTCTGAATCAGGGCCCTGTGAACTTGGTTTCACTTTATTTATTTATTTGTTTTTTTTTCTTTGTTTATTGATTGCTTATTTATTTATCCATTCATTCATGTTTTTTATCCATTCACTTTTTAAATTCAGTTATTCATTTGCTTTTTCATATTAATATTTTAATAATGACAGGTCAATATAATTGGTTTCCTTTGTAGTTCTTTACATTTTATTTGATGTACTTAAAATCAAATTTTGAGATGGGACTAGTAAGCTCCACCAGACTGTCCTAGGGATCTATGAAACAATAAAGCTTAGGAACCCCTACTTTAAACTCCTGTAGCATTTAGTATGTATCTGTATCACTTATTAGGCATTTAGGAAAGAGCCTTGTGAAATTTCACCTGCTCCTGCTTTAAGCTTTATCCAAATTCTTGAAATAAAAAAGATGGCTAATCAATTTTTAAATCATGAGAACCAAAATATTATCTACAAAATCTTCCATAAAACCTTTCTTGATTTCTGACATTTTTCCACCAAAAAACTCCCTCAAATCCTCTCTTTTGAACTTTTGAAGAATCTTATATATTTCTTCTTGTACTTATTACATTCCATTTCTCCCTTTCCTCTCCTTCTACACTGTAAGCATGAGGAAGCCAAAGTCAATGTGCATTTTAATCTTCATTATGTTCTTTACCTAGTCCTTCAGATAATAAGTACTTAGTAATAGATTAATGGATGAATTACTAGAAATCTGGTATCACTTACTAAAAAAAAAAAAAAAAAAAAACACCAAAACACCAAGAAAAATATTGGATGGGGGCAGCTAGTTGGTTCAGTGGATAGAGCACCATCCTTGACGTCAGGAGGGACTGAGTTCAAATTTAGTCTCAGACACTTAATACTTCCTAGCTGTGTGACCCTGGGCAAGTCACTTAATACATAAACAAAAAAAAAAAAAGAAAAGAAAAAGAAAAATATTGGATGGAGCAGGCCAGGGTTAGATCCCTGTGGCATTTCATTAGTGACACCCTTCCAAGCTGACACTGATCTATGGCATGACAATTTGAATAAGAATGTTTCAGATCGATATTTCTATGCTCTAGGATTATACAAACACAATTTCCATGTTTTACAAATAAGGAAACAGAGGACCATGAAGAATAAGTGATGTTCTTAAGACAAATCAAAAAGGACTAAGATCAAGAGGCAGGATTAAAATTCAAGCATTCTTTCCACCAAACCATTCCATCTTCCAATGCACATCTCTTCATCTAGCTCAGAAGTAGCCTATTTCAGAAAAGCTTTTCTAAAATCCAGATATTCACCCATCTATCCATCAATTTATCCATTACCCATTATCCCCTCCCTGATCATGAGTATACCTAAGACCCTCTTTTCTTTCTCTATACCCTCATCATCTTCCATGAGTTCAATTGTCATTTAAATGAAAATAATCTATGTCCCAGATCTATGTATCCATCCCAAAAAGTTTCACTAATTTGCTTCATTCTTACATTATCAATTGACTAAGAATCAGTTCCAATGGATGCCCTTTACACATCTCAAATGAAAGTGCCCCAAATAGGAGAAATGGTTGGATTAACAAGGAAGCAAATTTTAGCTCAATCTGAAAGAGAATTTTTTAAAAAGTTAGAACCACATTAAGATGGAATGATTTAAACCTGACTCCAAAGAAGATAAATGAGAAGGTACTTTACCACTTTGGGGGGACTGTGGATTTAGAACACTACATACAATGTTAGACTTTTTTATTAGTTATTTAAGTTTTGTTGAACTGGTTTCTCCCCTTTTTTTAAAAAAATTCATTGTATAAGAAATATCTCTCTGAGCAAGAAAGGAGAGGGAAAAGATAAATAGGAAAAGTAAATGATATAAGAATGAGAAAATAAAAATTCATATTTTTTATTTTAAAAAGAAGGATCATTCTATCTCATAAGGCAATTAGTTCCCCTAGTTTAGAGCTGGAAGGGACAGACTTTGGGTATCATTTACTCCAAATTCCCCTTGTACAAAAGAACTAGTCAGTCCTACTAATAGAGCCACAATTTGAACCCATGTCCAAAGATCATAGATTTAGAGCCATAGAGGACCTTTGAAGTCATTTAATCCAATCCTCTGATTTTATAGTTCGAGAAAGTGTGTTACTCAGTCACAAAGAGACAGAGCTTATATTTGAACTGAAGGAATGCCAACAGAATCATGAAAATCTCAGAGTTGTTGTTGAAGGATGGCTACATTGGAAAGTCTTCCAGATGTTATCTAGGATCACTTTAAACTCTGGGATTACATATTTCTACAAGGAAAAAATAGGAAGGCTGCTTTTCTCTTCCTTTCCCCAATCTCTCCCCTCATATTTCAAGGACTTAGCAACTCACCAGTGTGTCCAATAATAAAAATGGCAGCCTCTCTGTGCCTCAATAGACATTTGTGAACTACGGTGGCCAAAAATATCCATCCCCTGTGGGTCGCCTAATTCAGATGACAGACATAGTCAATCATTAGGGCTGTCATTGAACTGATAAGATTGAAATTCCACAGTGGAAACTTATCCTGTCTCTCTCTCCTACAAATGGGTTATCAGGGAACAACTCTCAAAGTCCTGTTTACACTTCTGAAATCAATTCTAATAATTTGTTTTTAATTGCCCCTTTAGATTATTTAGAGTTCTTTTTGCCTGCCTGTCCCACCCATATGTGAATGTCTATGTCCCCAGTCCAAAGAAGAACCACTTAAAAGACATTCAAAGGTATTAAGATCGATGAATAAACCTCATTCTTTCTTTAGGACAAAGGTTCTTAAAGCTTTTTTGTTTTCATGAACCCATTTGGCAATCTGGCAAAAGCTATAGACCATTTCTCAATGCCTAAAATACATAAAATTACATAATAGTACCTAAAATACATAAAATTATATAAAATAAATAAAATTTATTGAAATAAAAAAATTTTAAAACTAGGTGCACAAAAGTCCAGATGAAAAACTCCTGTTTGGGGGAGATCCTTCCTGGAGATGTTTAGAAGAGAAAAACTTAGAAAGAAAAAAAATGATAGACTTCTCTAATACTTAGTGGATTTTGAAAAATCAAGATTTGTTTTGCTTGGTCCCAAAGAACTGGATTAGGAACAATGGAGGCAAAGAAGAGAGATTTTAATTTGAAGGACAAACTGGTTAACAATACATAGCTATCCAAAATTGAAATGGCTCACCTTGGGAAGTTATATGTTCTCCTCAATAGAAGTCTTGAAACAAAAGTTGGACAGAATCAGAGTACCTGGATTCAAATCCTGTCTATGTGTATGACCTTGTACAAATCATAACCTTCCTAGGACTCAGTTTACCCATCTGTAAAATGGACAGGCTAAATTGGATGGTTCTAAAACTAATTCTAAAGGTCTCCAAGTCAGCATCAGAGATGCAGGATTTGAATTTTTAATTATATGTATATGGATGCTTTTTTTCTTTTGTAGGAAGTTTGTATGTGTGTGTGTGTGTGTGTGTGTGTATGCATGCTTTCACATACATGTGCATAGAACTATCTTTACTGGGACTATATTAAAAATTTTTTGCAATAGACAGTCATCCTTCCAAATGGAGTCTATATTCTCCTTTACGGTAGAGAGGAATAAAATATTCGTTCTCAGAAAAACCTTCCATAAACTGTTACATTAATGACTTTTCACTTTGGAGAGAAATCTCTGATGTAAGTAAGGTGTATCTTCACAGGAAGGACTTCCCAAATTTATTATATTCTTAAGGTTTCTCTCCAGTGTATATTTTATGTTTTCCCATAAGGTCTGAATTATAACCAAAGCATTTCCCCCCCATTCATTATGCTTAGTAAATGTCATTACATTAATTCTATTACATTATATTAGGTCTGAATAGAACCAGAAACTCTAAGTGCATCAAACTGAAGAAACTTACTCTGTTGTAGAACAACAACAAAAAAAAATGTTCCCATACTTTGGCCATATTTCTTATATCCATGGCTTCTTACTTCACTTCTAAGTTTCCTTTGGATGATTTTTACTTGTCTAGAATGTTTCTCCTCATTATTCTGTTATTTCTCTAATCACATTCTTAATTCCTCCAATTTGAAGATATTAGAACCAACCCTCATGAATTTTGCCTAGTATATTTTCTCTAGGAAATTATACTCCCACTTTGGAATTAATTAGTTTGAATTCTAGTCTCATTTTGAAAGAAAGAAAATTGTAATCATGATTCTTCTATTGTATTTGCCTTTAATCTCTCTTACAAAGTGCTTTGGTCAAGTAGTGAATTCCCCATCACAGTAACTTCTCGAAGATGACATAAAAGATATTTCTGCTCAGTTATGGATCAGACTAGATGATTTCTAAAGTCTCTCCCAATTCTGAAATTTTATATTCTGTGTGATACTGTTCTGCTAGTAGGCTTCCAGGGACTGGAGGCTGGATGGTCATTCCCAGTGTCCTGTTCAAAGGTCTCCCTGTACACAATATTGTACCCATTGAATGGCTCAGGAGATATGATAATTATAAAATTATCAGAAACTCAAACATCAAAGCCAGGGAAGATATACAAGGTCACCTGGTCCAACCTCTTAATTTTGAAGTTAGTAATAATAGCTATTGCCCATGTCTAGAATGATCTTCCCTCCTACCTTTGTCTCTTGATTTCCATGGCTTCCTTCAAGACTCAACTCACATCCCATCTTCTATTTCCCCATGTATAAATGCCTTTCCCTTCCATATTACACTCTGTCAACTCCATATATATCTTGTATGTAATCTAGTTATTTACATGACCCCCATTTTGGAAATGAATTCCTTGATAGGAAATTGTCCAGCCTTTCTGGAGATCAGTTTAGAACTATATCCAAAGAGTTACCAAACTGTGCATGCCCTTTAACCCAACAGTACTTTTACTAAGCATATAAGCAAAGAGATCAAAGAAAGAGGAAAAAGGCACTGTGCAAATGTGCAAAATTATTTATAGCAGATCTTTTTGTACTGGCAGAGAACTAGAAACTGAGAGGTGCCCCTAAACTGGAGAAGTGCTGAGCAAATTATTATATAGGATTACAATGAAATGTTACTGTGACATCTAAAAAGGAAGAGACGATTTTAGAGAAACTTGGGGAAACTTATAGGAACTGATGCAGAATGAAGTGAGCAAAAGCAGGAAAACAGTTTATATAATGAAAATAATATCGTAAAGAAAACAACTTTGGGAGAGTTGAGTCTAGGCAATGCAATGACCAACTATGATTCCAGATGACTTGATGATGAACTGTGGCACCTATCTCCTGCCAGAAAGGCAATGAACTTGAGATACAGAATGACATATACATCTATAGATATGGCTAATGTGGGAAGAGATTTTGTTTTGCTATATACACGTGTTGCAAGGTTTTAAATTTTTTTTCAATTGGGTCTGGGAGGTTGGGGTGAGAAGGAAAGAAATTAGATGCTAAAAGCAATTGTTTTCATGAACTTTAAAATATGAACTTGAGGTAGGGAATTGGAAGGTGGGATTGTTTATTCATATGTTTGTTTTTACGGTCCAGTACTTAATACGGTGACATAAAAGACATTTCTGCTCAGTTATGGACCAGACTAGATCATCTCTAAAGTCTCTCCCAATTCTGAAATTCTATATTCTGTGTGATACTGGTCTGCCAGTAGACCGCCAGGGACCTGGCACAAAATACGTACTTAATAAATGCTTTTTGATTGTCAGATTGGTAACATAATTTATATAGAATTTTAGAGATTTCAAAGTATTTTTTTTCTCAAGCAATTCTATCAGCATAATTATCCCCATTTTTCAGGAGAGGAAACAGAGGCTCACAGAAAGCAATTGACTTGCTCCAAGACCACACAGCTGATGAAAACGAAGCCCAGAGGGGTGAGGGTCAGACATAGTGAAAAGCATATGGTGAGTGGACAGATTGGATTTACCAACCAGCTTTCCTAACTCTGAATCTGTCTTTCTGCCATCGAATGAGGTCCTTAGGTAGCACAATGGCTAGAGAGCCCTGGGCTTGGAGGCAAGAAAAACTGTGTTCAAATTCAGCCCCAGGTACTTACTACTTATGTGAGCCTGGGCAGGTCACTTAAATTCTATCTCAGTTTCCTCAACTGTAATAGGGATAATAATAGCACCTACCTCCTAAGGGTGTTGTAAGGATTAAATGAGATAATAATTGTGAAGTACCTGGCTCATAATAAGTGCTTAATAAAGGATTCTTTCCTTCCTTCCTCCCTTCCTCTCTCACAAGTGACTCTGTCTCTTTTGAACGTCCCCATCAACAGCCTGAACTTAGCCGAGAGCTTGACCAAAAGCTAAGCTGGCGCCATTGTTCACTGCCCTGTCTAGGACTTAGCCCCCTCCTTGCCTGGCTTGGGATGGGGGTTGGGGGTGACTAGAACTCCCCCAGGGGGAAGGATAGGCGCTAAAACACCAGGTTGGGAGGACGTTCTGGGAAACCTGAGATGTGCCAAGAACAGCTGATTGATCGCTGGTCTTGGGGCGCCACGTTTTGAAGGCAGCCTACCCACCCCTCACCCCCTGCCCAGCCTGTCCTCTGTGAGTCATGGGTTTTAAGCCGAGCACTCTGGGAGATTAAGCAGCTTTGCAACCAGCTGCTAGAGGCGGATACTTGGCCGAAAGAAGCAGGATAAAATTACCAGCTCAGAAGTTTATAGGAAGGCCCATAAATGCTCCCACCAGCAGCAAGGCTAGCAAGGCAGGGATAAGAATTCAGAGCCCAGCTTGGGCTTGGAGAAGGGGGGCTGGAGGGAAGGGGAATGAGACACTTCAAGCACAGGACATGAATAGGCTCATTCATCCCCAGTTCTGGAAGGGGACACCCTGCTCTCCCGTCATGGGGCTGCCGGGCACCTGGTAGCAATTGGGAATACCGCCACTTGTGGCCTTGCAGAAGTCATTGGCTCCTAATGACAACTATGCACAATTCCTGACCTCCAAATACTTAGTTCTTTCTCTGGAGTGAGGGTCTCAAAATTGGGACCCAGTCAAGAAACTGCCAAAGGAGACCCAGGAATGGAGAGTGGGATCCAGATATTTAGTTCTTTCTCTGGAGTAAGGGTCTCAAAATTGGAACCCAGTCAGGAAACTGCCCAAGGAGACCCAGGAATGGAGAGTGGGATCCAGATATTTAGTTCTTTCTCTGGAGTAAGGGTCTCAAAATTGGAACCCAGTCAGGAAACTGCCCAAGGAGACCCAGGAATGGAGGGTGGGATGGGTTCTAGGGCCATGGGATAGGGGAACAACCATGATGTTTGGGTAACTCCTTCAGGACAAGGAGATGGATCATGACTAGAAGCCCAGAGCAGAAAAACACCAAGATTTATGTCAGGAAATCCATGCTCTAAAACGCATTTACTTGACTTACAGAATCATAGACTAGAGCTAAAACATGAGTTATGGAGATGTTCCAGGATATCATTGGACATAGGGCCAATCCAAAAGACAGCATCTCAGAAGGAGCCTCACCCAATGGAAATACCACAGGATTGGGATTCAGAAAACCTGAACTGGAATATCAGATCTGTTCTTTCCTGTTTTCATGACTTTATTTCACTGAAGTCACTCAGTTTCCTTATCTACAAAATAAGAGATTTGGGCTAGACATCCTCCAAAGCCACTTCTGGCATGTAGTCTCTGATTCCATGATGTCAGAGGTCAACTTGTCCAACTTCTACCTAAATACAAATGTTTCTTCCAACCCACCCCAAACATGACCATCCAATTTCTGTTTGAAAATCTCTGAGAATGGGAAACTTCCTTCCTTCTGAGAGAGTATGTTTTACACTGAAATTGTTCTCTTTGTTGGGGAACTTTTTCTTACACTGAGCTGAAAGTTGCCTTTCTTGAACTTCTACTCACTCTAGTTCTGTCTTGCAGTCAAGTTGACAAAATGTCAAGTCTCCTCCCCAGAATAACTCTTCTTAAGATCTGGAGTCAGCTATCATGTCCCACACCCAAGTTTTCTCTCCTCCAGACTACATATGTCCAGATCTTCTTGTATTATAGTTTCCAGTCTCCAGATCCTCACGATCATCTTCTGCTCCATGAATTTCAGTCTGTCAACCCAGCTTGACACAGGACATGTGTGAGTTAAGTTGTGCTACTGAACAGATCTCCTCTGTCCTAAAATGCCTTGGATTAAGGAAGATCCAGAAGGCCTTTCTCTAGAAAGCCCCTGTTCAAATACTAATTCAATCAATCAACCAACAAGCATTTATTAAGGGCCTGCTGTATGCTGGACATTGGACACTGATATAGAAAGGGCACTGGACTGAACTGGGGACTGAAATTTAGTTTCCCTTTTTGTACTTCTAATTCCTTATCTATTACATAATTAAACTAGTTCATGGTTTCTTAATGTGTATCAGTAAACTTAGATTAGGAGGAAAATGGCATCTTTATTTTCATTAACTTTTAACTGAAAGGTTTCTACTATGAATCTAAGTTACAAATTTTATTCCAAGAATAAAAAATGAGATATTTCATTAATGAAAATCTATGAAGGTTCATAACTATCATCAGACTGCTAAAGGAGTCCGTGACACTAAAAATGTTAAGAACCCCTAGACTAGATGACCTCTCGTACCTCTTTTAGCCATATCCAGAAATTGAGATTAAACCTGATCATATATTGTTTGAGAGGAAAGGGTAAGAATGTTCCCAAGGTGAGAGGATCGGGAAGGAGTAGAAGTATTTCTCAAGGAAGAACAGAGCCAGGTAAGGAGCTAAATTCAGAGAACTGGGTTTCTAAAGAAAATTGGAGGGTATTAGAAGCCTGGTGGTGCAGTGGATAGAGTGTAGTAAAGTCATGAAGACCTGAATTCAAATCTAGCCTCAGATAATTTATTAGCTGTGTGACTCTGGGCAAGTCACTTTACCCTATTTGCTTCAGTTAAAATAAAAGAAGAAATGAAGAAGAAATAGACAACCAATTCAGTATCTTTGCCAAGAAAACTCAAAAAGAATCACAAAAAGACTGACACAAGTGAACAACAACAGAGGAGGAAAGAAAGGTGGGTAAGAAATGGAGCTTTCCAAGATCCCCATTTTCCTCAAGACTGGTTCACTTCTAGATGAGTGTTGTGAGATTCAAATGAGATAATAAAAACTTTAAAATTTAAAAAAAATTTTAAAAATTTAAGTGCTATATAAATGCCTACTGTTGTTATTTATTTGTTGTTGTTGCGGTTATCCTACAGTCATCAAGTCGCTCCGGTTTAGTAATAATTATCATTCCCTGAGCCTTCTCCTTCATTCCTGAGCTCTGTGAGAAATGTTCACAAGATGACTCAGGTGTGTTAGTGCACACTACACTTTAAGTTTACACTGCATTATCAATACTTTCTAAAATCTAGACAATCCACAAAACAATAAATCAGTACCTGATCTGTAGCTGAAAATTTAACAATTACAAAATTTTAAAAATATATTTATTTTATTTTTAATTTATGGATTAAAACAAACATTTCTATCACAGTATCATTTTTTTAAAAGATGATTGCACATGAGACTGCAAATCTATTATGTATAACTTTCTATTCCTTTAAAATATATAATAAAGTTATCACATAAATTTTTTTCTTTTTTTGCCATCCTCTTCTCCCTTACTCTAGAGATGTCTATAACTACATCTCCAGAGTTGATTAGAACGGGTTCTGTCATATCCCTAGCTCTGGGGAACAAAAATACAAGGCAGGGTCATCCAGAGATGAAGCTTCCATTTCTCTTCCATAACAGGCTACCCAGGCTCTGGAATGAATCCTTAAAGTTTGACTTTCTTCTTGGAGACACAGGACCCCACAAAGAGCAGGGTAGGAACCCCTCTATATGGAGATAGGATGAATGTCCATTTTTCCAATTACCTAGATTTTTAAAAGTTACAAAACCTGCTCTGGATCTTAAGCTTGAGATGAATCTGTACTTGGTGCCTGGAAGATAAAAAGATTTAGGAAAACAACTCTATTTATAGCCTGAGTAACCTAATAGCAATGGTCTGGTGGTTGGGTCCTATGCAGGGTCCTCCACCTAAGGTGCTACTACTTACGTGAACAGTATTCTAAAAACTCATGGCTCAGCAAGTCAAGAAACCAGAAGCTCTCCCACACTGCCCTCTCTCTCCCTCTTTAAGACTTGGTTAAATTTAACTCATTCCATCCACAGACATTATTTGCCAACCTGCTGCACTGCCTTGCAGGGGACATAAGGATGACTAAAAAACACCTCACATAATTTAAACAAATAGGCTAATAGGAGAGAATGACCAGGGATCCTCAGAACTCCAATGTGAGATGAAATAAAATTAGCACTATTTGGGCTACTTTTAAAATCTCTTTTGGAAACATAAGTCAAGAGTTAGAAGGAATCTTAGAATATATTTTAAAAATAGAAAATATTTTAAAAATAAAATAATCTGAAGATAGAGGAATTAAGTGACCCCTAGAGTCAGACAGATAGTAAGCATCAGAAGTGAGATTTAAGTTTCCTTTAGTGCTCATTTCATTTCCATTGTTGTAGTCAAATATATTGTCCTTTTAGTTCTACTTGCTTCATTCTGCATCAGTTCACACAAATCTCCCCATATTTCTCTGAAATCCTCATTTTTGGTCCTTTCACTGATTCAAAGTGATGCACAAAGTAGCTCATGGAAGAGACTGGGGAGGTGGGAAAGATAGCACAAAGGAAGAGGAGGAAGCATACTTGAGCTGGACTTTGAAAGATGCCATAGTATTCGGCCAAGGGGACAGAATATTCCAGGCAGAAAGGAGGATGAAAAAAAAGTCAGGGAAATGGGAAAACAAGGAGCTGATTCAGGTAACCAGTCAGTCAATAAGCACCTACTATGTTCCATAGTGCTAAGTGCTGGGGATAAAAGAAGAGGCAAAAGACAGTTTCTGCCCTAAAATTCACAATCAAATGGGGAGTATACAAATATATACAAACAAGATATACATACATATATATATATATATATATAATATACATATGTGTATATTATTTATATATACATGATTTTAAAAAGAGAAATAATTAACAGAGGGAAGGCACTTAGAATTGAGCAATTGGGGAAGGCTTCCTGCAATAGAAAAGATTTTAGTTTTTTAATTGGGACTTGAATAAAGCCAGGGAAGCCAAAAGGTGGTATTAGGAGGGAGAGCATTCCAAGCATTGGGGACAGCCAGAGAACATGTACCCCACCCCCCAAGAGATCATGGAATAGCCAGAGGCCAGTGTCACTGTCTCAAAGAGTAAGATTGGAAAAGTAGGAGAGGATTAGGATATGAAAGGTTTGGGATGCCAAAGAGAGAATTTTTGGAGGCTATAGGGAGCTACTAGAGTTTGTTGTGCAGGGGTGTGTGTGTGTAGTAATCTGACTTGATTTTCACGAAGAACACTGAGGTGTTTGAAAAGAGGAAAATCCCTCTTTGCCTAGGGCATTAGCTATGGTGGATACCATAGTGGAACAATGATATCATTAGTAACAACAGCTGATATTTGTATAATCCCATCAGCTTCCAAAGTAATTTTCTGATTTCTGATTAGGATTCAAGATCCCCATCCTACAAATAAGAAAAGTGAGATTTAGGAGAGTTCAGTGACTTGCTCACAATGATACACACTAGAATAAGGTCTGGATTCAGACTGGGGAGGGTCAGGTGTGAAAGACCATGAGGTCAGAGGTAAAGGAAAAACTTAGGGAAAGGGGAGCTAGGATGGGCAGATAGCCCAGCTTGTGGATGTCTGGATAGCAGGAAGTAACAGGACACTCCTGACCGTACCCCTCTTTCCTCTCCATGTGCCAGCAAACTATTCATAGTCATGTTTACTGCGTTTTCTTAAGAGGAAAAATATACACAGGGGTGATTATAATAATTTGCCTCCTGTGAGGCAGAAGACTGGACCCCAAAGAGGGGTCTTTGGGGTATAGGCAGGAGGAAAATACCCAGAATTAGGAGATTAAATGTCTTGTTCTGCAAACAGTAAGGAGACTGGTGTTCCTGAATTTCAGAGTACATGGTTGAAATGGGGTGAGAGGAAAAGTAAAGAATAAGAAGATGGGAAAGGTAAGAGGAAGCAGGTTATAAAGGAGTTTGAATCATAAACACAAGGGGGAATGGTGGGGGTTGGAGGACATGACTGGAAAGCTTAGTGCAGGATGGATTGAAGTAGGGAAAGACTTGAAACCCAGAGATGGAGCAGAAGGTTTTTGCATGAGTGAGATGATGAAGGCCTACATCAAGATGATGGCAGTATCAAAGGAGACTTCATGGGAGACATTATAAAACTTGAATCAATAGGATTTGATGACAGATTAAATATGTGGTGAAAGAGAGTGAGAAGTTCAGGATGACACTGACTGATGCTACCCTCAATAGTAATAAAGAAGTTAGGAAGAGGGAAAGGTTTGGGACATGGGAATGGGGGAAGATAATGAGTTAGGTTTGGGACCTGTTGAGTTTAAGACATTTATAGTACATTCTAGGTCAAGAAGTCTAATCGACATTTAGAAATATAGTTAGGGCAACAAAAAGTAGAACTGGGAGTTATTAGAAGAGAAATAATTAAATCCACTGGGGGAAGATAAGATCAGCAAGTGAAATAGTATAGAGGAGAAGAGAAGGCCCATAACAGAAAAAGAGAAGTGGACCCATCACAGAACCTCGGTGAGCATCTCCAGTTAGTGGGCAAGAGCTAAAGATCTAACGAAAGAAACTTAGAAAAAGTAGTGAGACAGATAAAACAATTGTGTTGCAAAAACCTAGAGAGAAGGAAATATTATGAAAGGGATTAAGAAAAGTCAAGTAGGATGAAAATTGAGAAAAGACCATTTGACTTGTTGGTTGATGAATTATTATTTTCATTTTAAAAATCCATTCATTTGTGGCTGGGCTTTGGGGTCTTGGTGAATGGTGAGATGGGATGAAACATGGTCTGGAATCGGTTAGATAAAATTGGGCTTTGACTGAGAGGGTGAATAATCTATAAAGCCCTTGATTGACCAGATTGGGAAACTTGACACCATATGAATAGGTTTTGTTTTGGGGGTCAGGAGAGAGAAAGGTTCTTTCCCATCCTATCATCCCCACAAGCCCTACCAGAGGAGTTCCTATATCCAAGCTTAGGATGAGGCAAATCCAGAAGTCTGGGTCCCAAAGACTTCCTAAGGAGCCAGATAAATCCTGGGTCCTCTTGTCCTAGATCTTTCAGAAAAATGCTATCCTCCCCGGACCCAACTGTACTTGTCATTATTAGCCAGGATCAGGTGAAAATCCATTCTAGGTCTAGCTTTGTTCTAAGCAGTGTTATGGCAGATTGAATATTGGGCTTGGAATCAGGAAATCTGGATTTGAACTCACCTCAGATGTATACTAAGTAGACAGTTCAATCGATTAGTAGTTAACAAGTACTTGTTCATTTGTGAGGCACTATGGGAATCACTAGTGGGTGGGTGGAAATCAAAACAACATCACTACTGTTGGGGAAAGGAGAAGTACGTGCTTGCCCCGTGTGAGTTCTTGATTTTGGCAAATGTACATTTGTCATTCAAACAATATGGGCAGCCCATTGGAGTTGGACTCTCTGCAGTAGAGGTTGAATGCTTGGCAGTTTACCTTTTTCTTGCTAGGTGATTTTCCGAGTCTTCCTAAGACAACTTGAATGGAAGTGATTCAGCTTCCTGGCACGGTGCTTATATAATGTTTAAGTTTCACAAGTATTCAACAAGGAGGTTAGCTTAACAGCTTTGTAAACCTTCACTTTGGTAAACAGCCTAATAACATTTCTTCCCCCCACTTCTCTTAGGAACCTCCCAAACACCGAGCTAGCTCTGGCAAGGTATGTGTCAACCTCATCATTTTGTGTACATCCCTACAAAGTATTCTACCAAAGTAAGTGACCTTAAACACTAGGGTTGCAAAGAAAAACAAACCCTTAGTTTCTTCATCTGCAAAATGGAAATATTAAAGCACACAATTTCCTCCCCCCCACACACACACCTTTCCCCTTAACAGAGTTGTGAAAAACATATTACTTGTGTGAAATATAAATGAGCTAATTTTACTTTTATTTATCAGAATAACAGAGATCCACTTTCATTTTGGGGTCATCCCGTTTCTGCTTGAACACCCCCAAGGGGGAAAAAAAAACTCACTACCTCTCAGGGACTTCTGTTCACTTTTTGGAAAACACTAATCATTAATAAGTTTTGACTGAATTTGCCTCTGTGCACCTTCCACTCCGGTTTTGTCCTTAAGGAACTAAAAAGAATAAACCAAATCTTTCTATGTGAAATTTCTTCAGATATTGGCTGACAATTATTGTGTCAATTCTGAGTTTTTTCTAGCCTAAATATTCCTAATTCCTCCAAGCAATCATCAGAAGATATGGATTCAAACCTCTTTATCTCCTCTGATCAATCTCCACCTTAACAATGTTTTTGGACCACTTTCCTCACAGATTCAAGAAGATCTGAGTTCAAATCTAGTCTCAGGTACTTACTAGTTGTGTGACTCTAGGCACATTATTTAGCCTTTATCTCAGTTTTCCCAAATGTAAAGTGGGTCTAATAACAACAACTACCTCACAGGGCTATTTGCAAAATGCCTAACACTTTGCTATCTGTTATTGAGGAAGGAATACACTTTGTCCCAATTTCCCTTCTCTGATCAGCCTCCACTTTCCATGTCTTTGGACCACCATCCGCACAGGGAGCTGGGTCATTCAAGAAGATTCAATAAGATTTGAATTCAAATCCATTTCAGATACTTACTAGTTGTATGACTTTAGGCATATTACTTAGCCTCTATCTCAGTTTCCCCAAATGTAAAATGGGTCTAATAACAACTACCTCACAGGATTATTTGCAAAATGCCTAGCACTTTGCTACCTATTGTTGAGGAAGGAACACACTTTGTCCCAATTCCCCTTCTCTGATCGGCTTTCACTTTATCAATGTTTTTGGATCCCCTTCCTCACAGAGAGCTAGGGAGCTCAGTGGACTGACCATTGGGTCATTCAAAAAGAGTTAAGAAGACCTGAGTTCAAATCCAGCTTAAGATATTTATTGTGTGATTCTGGGCACATTACTTGGCCTCTATCTATCTCAGTTTCCTCTAATATAAAACAGAGATAAAAACAACAACTATCTCATAAGGTTATTAACAGAGTGCCTGGCACTTTGCTAGCTATTATTATGAAAGGAAAGCAAACTGGACTCTGGCTTAGTTGTTCCTCATCCCCATCAATCTTCCTAGTCCCCCCCTTCCCCCAGAGCAGTGATTGTGTCTGATGCTGGGCTGAGGCTGGTGGGGTAGGGGTGGGGGTTGGAGAGAAGAGGGTAGGGGGGAATGCATGGTGACCATCCCCATCTCAAATTTCGCCTGCAGTTGCTCAGGCCTTGGCGTCTGCCTCTTGCACCTGCTGTGGGGGCCTCATGGAGAGCAGTGGGGGAGGGTGGGGACCCAGAGACCAGTGGGGTAGGGTGAGGGAGAGTGGGGGAGAGAACAGAACCAAGAGTTTGGACAGATAGAGAGTCCTTCTTGGTCAAATGTGGTCTCCTGGGGGGCCAGAGGGCAGCTGGTCTGGCCTGGAGATACTAACAACCATAAAACCTAAGGGACTTCTTGGTAACCAATGGGAAGAGGAAGAAATTAAGGAACCCATTAAGAGCCTTCTAAAGAAAATGTCCTAGGTGGGCAGGGGAGAGTGCGCCCTGTTTCACCTCTGTGAGAGTGGATCTCATTGTCTGCTCCCCACCCCAACTTACCATGGAACAAGAATTCTTTACTTTTTTTGGTGTCTTGAACCCCTTGGGCTAATAAAACTTACGGCTACCTTCTCAGACAGATGTTTTTCAATTCGTAAAATAAAATAACAAGATTACCAAAAAATTAAATCGAAATGTCATTATCAAAAAAAAACATTTTAAGTTAAAAAGGAGAGGTTCCTGTCTATGGGTCCCAAGCTTTCCATCACTGTCTCCCAGACATGAGGGGAGCAGAGTCAGCTCTAACCCAAGAGCCTAGGCCAGTCTGATGGGGGAATACCATTTATTTCTAAGTCTTTGACCTTCTCATTCCCTGTTCAGAGGCTACTGTTTGTCCTTCATACTCCTAGAGGGCCATGACATCAGGGAGGGGATGCCATGGCATGCAAGTGAATTGGATTCAAGGGAAGGAGGGCTGGCCAAGGTCATGTGCCTCACTTTCCCCTCCAGGGCCATCTGGGTCCGATGGCCAGATATAGCTCAGGACCACTGGAACAGGGAACTGATTCAGGATGTCCCAGGTGAGACTGGGCCCAGAATGGGGATAATAGCCACTCTTTCTGGGCCAGTATTTAGAAAAAAAGGAAGAGGTAGGGTACTTTCGGAACCAGAGAGTACCAAAAGGCCCAAGGGGAATAACTGGCCTCCTCCTGCCTCTATTATAAGACTATGGGAAGTCAGGTTGACCCTCCTCTAGAGACTCCCCGTCTTTTTTCAGGTCTTTGGGGCTTGAAAGGGGTGAGGGAAATCCCGACCTCCAGCGCTTGGTACCCCGTGATATCCAGACCCTGAGACATTTTGTGCCCCCTTTTCTGTCCGCTCGCACACACAAAGGCACCCTCGGCCCCTCGCACCGACCCCCGTTCCCTTTCACTCATCCAGCCCCAGCCCAGCGGAGAGCCCCCAGCACACGCCGGCACAGACATGCTCCTGGGCACACACACAGCGCCCTCCCCCTCCCCCGGCACGTGGGGGGCTGGGATGCCACGTGAGCGGCCGGCTAACGAGCCAAAGAAGCTCATTGTCTGAGTCGGGGGCCAGTTGTCGGCCGCCGGGCTGCTGTGGTCACAGAGCATTAGCCCCGCCGTGGGGCTGCTGCCGGCCTGCCAGGTGCGGCCGAAATTAATCTCCAGCTCCACCCCGGGGCTTAGTGGGGAGTCCTGAGCGACACCACAGCTGAGGGGCCGGGGCCGGGCCGGGCCTGAGGGGGCTCAAAGCCACGCGCTCTGGATGCTCCCTTCCGCCCGGTCCCCGCAGCCCAGCCCGGCCTCCCGGCCTCCCTGCTAGCGCACTTCCTGCGAGGAGCCCCCGGGCAGGCTTGGGGCCTGACGGAGTCTGGTCTCTCACTCGCTCCTGGAGTAAACTGAGGACTGCAGCTCTGGGACACAGGACCCCTGCGAGCCTCTCAACACGTCCCGGAAAAATCCCAAAGAGGGAAAGGCTCGCGCCTCCCTCTCTGCCCTTTGCCCCCACTTCGTTCACACTAAGAACTCAGCGTTCTCCCCCTCTTAGAGTGTGTGCCTTTGTAAATGGGCGGAAGGGAAAGAACTACTTAATCCAAAGGAATGACTCTCTAATGGTAGAATTCCAAGTATTAGTCCAGAGACTGACTGGAAGTCCTTAAATTATATCCCACAGGCTGTGGCTAGGAACACATAAGTGTCATGCATGGGGTGGGAAATGGGTGAGCCATCCAGGTCTTCTCCTCTATAATCCTTCCTCTGCACCAGATCATGGAAGCAGGGACCCAAAGCAAGGTTCCACCTGGCCCTGGGCCCGGGGCCTCTAGAATCTCTCAGCGGAGACCTCCTTTTAGCTCTCCTGAGACCACCCTTTTTGCTAAGAGCTGGGATCGGGCACCAAAGCTATGGATGGAAGCAGTATAGAAACAGAAGCACCTGAGCCATCTGAAGTTGATGAGGGGGCCACGGGAGAGCCCCAACTGTACTAGAGATCCCCAGTCCGTTTAATAAGAATGTCCCTGAGGGGGTCAGGGTTCACTAGGATAACCCAGCTACCATTCCTGCCAGCAGAAACACTGATGGACAGTCTAGGCAGATGGCAGCCATATGGGTCACCCCTAGGCAGGCCTGCCCACCTGTCGGGCTCTTGCTTGGGTGACTGACTGACTGACCCACTGACCAACTTCCTGACTTCTTCATCCTACTTAGGACAGGGTGCCCAAACTTCTGCCTGCTGAGAACCATCCCACCTTGGACTGCCCAGAGCTTCACAGCAGCCTCAGCCCCCAATTCTTCCCTCTGCTTCTGACTACCCAGCTGGCAGACTAGGTAGGAAGCATAAATTAGTCCTCTTTCTTCTCCCCCCCCCCAGGTGGGCACACACACATATGCATGTGTACAAATGCACACATACTCTGGCACATCCATATATTCAAATACATCTACATTAACATATCTATATGTATGTATATATGCACAACACAAATCCTTATGCTGCTATATTCTCTAACACGTGCATATATATTCATTTTGAGGCACGTGTATGTACATATTCACATGCAGAAATATGAATGTACATGTATATTTTTATCTAGAATCTGGACTCAAAGGAAGGGGCCAGGGTGGAGAGAGAGCATGAGAAAGGCCATGAGGAGTCTGAACTGGCTAAGATCATTAATGTAGATACATTAAGAAGATGAGTGGGAATTATCTCCTGGAAATATGGTGGCGTGAAGATTGTGGGGATCATTGGATGTGAAGCTAAGACATTAAAACTTGTCCCAGTGAGTAATGGGAAGTCCTTGATGCATTTTGAGCAAAGGGTAGACAGGATCTTTGAGCTGTCATTAACAATGGGATTGCACAGGGGACTATGGAAGATAGTAGAAATCTTAGTAGCCATGACAACAAGCATCTCCTGAATATGAACTGGGATTCCTCCCAATGTGTAATCAATCTACTCACCATTTTCCACATGGAACCATAAAGGACTGGAGAGGAAAGGTACTATTAGATAGGGAGCAGGAAGTCAAATCCCAGTTAGAATCTGGTATTCCATTTGTCTGCCTTCAAGAGAGAAGCTTATAAAAGCAGGCAAAGAGAATACAACCTGGTTTATTACTTTGGTACTATCTCAGCTCCTTCTCATACAGGACCATTCCCCCTCTCCTCCTACTTGGAAAATCTGAGCCTACTTGGAAAATCAGCATCCTCTATATCTTCTTTCACTCTGTAAACTAAGTTCTATTCCCCATCCCAGTCCTACCTCCCTTCTTCTACTAAATAAATTAAAATGTTAAAAAAAAAAAAGTTATATTGAAGGGAACAGCCCCATCAAGGAAAGAATAGGACTCCTGCTCAAAGTAGACAAGAAGCTGATAAAGAAAAGAGAACAGAAGGTAGAACTACTTAATTTCTATTCTCTTTCTGTTTTTTCCACCACAGGATAAGATTTTCAGACTGAAGAAAAAGGAACAAACTGGTTAACAGAAAAATGAAACCCAAGATAAGTGATTTGGTAAGAGAACACTTAGCTGCCCTTGACAAGCTTAAGTTGCCAAGCTCTGATGACCTCCAGCCAAAGTACTGAAAGAATTTGCTGATGTGATCACAGAATCACTGTCAGTCATCTTTGAAAGACTGGGGGGGGGGGAAGGGAGGTGCCACCAGATTAGAAATGGGCAAATGTTCTGGTTTTCCAAAAAGGGAAGGGAGTGAATTTTTCAAATTAAAGGCTGGTGAGTTTCAATTCCTGGGGGGAAAATTTTAGAATAGATATCCATTAAAATGTATGCTCCTCAAATATAGACTGTTTTGTGTTTGTGTGTTTACTGTGTATTTTTCACATAGTAGTTACTTAATAAATATGAAATATTGAAATGAAAGGAAAGCCATGAATATTTAAGAAGAGAATATACATAATGGCAGACAGCTAACTGGATAGGAGAAGAGGGAGGGATATATTCAGAAATGAAGGTGATAAGAAAATAAAAGATAGTCCTAATAACTTAATAATAAAAATAAGAAGGCTTGAAGCTATAGAAAAAATAGAAAAAGAAGTGGTGATCACTTTTTGAGTCAATGTGGGCTTCTCAAAAATAGGTTTTAATAAACCAGTGTCATTTTCATTTTTGACAAGGTTATCTGACTATTTGACAAGGCAATACAAGGAACAATCGCTGGAACTAGAGATAGTTAGTCTGGAAAAGAGAAGATTTGAGGCTATCTTCTGGAACAGGGATTACAGTTATTCTATTTGGCCGTAGAGCACAATGAAAAGGAATGGGTAGAAGTCAGAAAAAGAGTAAATTTAGGCTGCAGGTAAGGAAAATCTTCCTCACAAGGAGAACAAAAGTGGGAAAGGCTCTTCTGTTGGAAGACAATGGATTTTCCATTCCTGGAGATCTTTAAGTAAAGGCTGGATGATCCCTGAAGGATGCTGAAAAGAAAATTCAGGTTTAGAGATGGGATGGACTACATAGCTTTAGAAGTAATCTTAGAATTTTGAGATTCTGTGAAGAGTAATCCCAGAGGACAAAACCAATAGCAACAGGTAGATGGCTGGAGCAAAGAAGCTGATTTAGGCTTATTGCAAGCCTTACTATTAGAGTCATCCCAAAGGGGAATGGGCTGTCTTAAGAGAGAGTGAGTTCCTTATCACTGGACCATCCTTATTCATTCATTCTTTGTTTCTTTTGAGTCTGGGACACCCTACATTGCCCAGGCTAGACATGTGGTAGTCACTCACCAGTTGATTACTATTGATTGCACAGAAGTTTTGGCCAATTACTACTTTATCTTCTGGGCTGGTTCACTTCTACATGGCAGCCTTGCTCCTGGAAGCTTATCATATTGATATCAGACTTAGTGTCCTCACACCATTGGTTTAGACCAGCTAGAACTCAGAAATGCATCAGCCTCAGCCTGTCTCAGAGGGATTACAGATATGTAATCTGTGCCGGGTCCTCTGGACCATTTTTAGGAAAAGATTGTAAATTCATTTGTTGGAAGAGTTGTAGAGGAGATTGCTACCAGTATAGACTGGACTAAATGAGTTCTAGGGTGACTTTCACTTATGACATTATGTTTGAATTTCAACAAGGAATTTGTCCAAATCACAATATTCTTACGGACAAGATTAGAGATATAAATTAGATGAGTGTGTACTTTAGTGAATTCAGAACTAGTCCCAAAGTGGTGTCCAAATAAACCAGATATCAATCTGGAGGAAGGTCTCTAGGAAAATGCCCAAGTAAACTGTCCTTTCTATGTTTTGTCAGACACTTTTATAATGATTGGGATAAAGAAATAGTTGATATGTTTATTACATTTTGGGGTGATATTAAATTGAGGAGAGGTAGCAAGTACTGGAAAAGAGAATCAGATTTTTAAAATCTTCACCCACTTCTTTGGGTGAAAATAATGCAGGAGTTTTAGCAGATCACAAGTTCAATGTGACTCAACAGTGTGATATGGTTGCTAAAAAGGTGAATATGATCTTATGCTAGAGACGCAGTAAGGAACAAAGTGGGAGACATAGCTAGAGATAACGTAGAATCCCAACAAGGAAGATGATCATCCTGATGTGTTTTATTGAGGTCAGACCTTCTCTGGAGGATGGCTTCAAGTTCTGGTGATACCAGATATACCAGCCCTCATACCCAGAGAGATAAGAAGGATATGCAGATAAAGATAAGCAGAATACAGCTAATATTTACTACCATATTTTAAGAACATTAACAACTAAGAGACAGCTAGATGGCACAGTGGATAGGTCACCATGCTTGGAATCAGGAAGATGAGTCTTCCTGAGTTCAAATATGGCCTAAGATATTTACTGGCTATATGACCCTGGGCAAGTCACTTAATTATATTTGCCTCAGTTTTCTCATCTGTAAAGTGATCTGGAGAAGGAAATGGTAAAGCATTCTGGTTTCTTTGCCAAGAAAAACTAAAACGGGGTCACCAAGAGTCAGTAATAAACAAAACACAACATTAACAATTAAGGAATGTCCAAAGAAAGATGACTAGAGTGATGAGAGGACCTTAGTCCATGCCAGATGAAGATTGGCTGAAGGAGCAGGGGATGATCATCCTAGAGAAGATAAGATTTAGGGAGGTCATGAGAGCTGACCTATAGTATTTGAAGAGTTGTTATATGGAAGATATTTTAAAGTGGTTCTGCCCCTCCAAAAGGTCAGAACTAAGAAGAACGAATGGATGAAAATTGTAGAGGATTAGATTTTGGTTCATCGTGAAGAAAATGTCCTATTAGATTGTCCAAGAATGAGTTTCCACATTGTATATCATAACAGTAACACATGTGTTGATCAACAATGAATGAGTTCTGTCAATACAAAGTTATTATTAAATAAAATAAAATTTAAATTAAAAAAAAAAACAAAACAAAACAATGAATGACATAGCTTTTCTTAACAATTGTCTCTCCAAGACAATTCCAAGAGACTCGAGGTGGAAAATGTCGATCACAACCAGAAAAAGAACTATGGAATCTGAATGCAGAACAACGCATAGTATTTTTACTTTTCCGTTGATTTTTTTGTTTTTTTTTTCTTGTGGTTTTTCTCTTTTATTCTGATTCTTCTTGCACAACATGACTGATGAGGAAAAATGTTTATCTGATTGTATATGTATAACCTATATCTGATTACTTGCTGTCTTGGGGAAGGAGAAGGGAAAGAAGGGAGGGAGAAAAACTTATAACTCAAAATCTTACAAAAATAAATGTTGAAAATTATTTTTACATGTAATTGGAAAGAATAAAATTCTATTAAGAGAGAGAAAGAAAGAAAGAAAGAAAGAAAGAAAGAAAGAAAGAAAGAAAGAAAGAAAGAAAGAAAGAAAGAAAGAAAGAAAGAAAGAAAGAAAGAAAGAAAGAAAGAAAGAAAGAAAGGAAAAGGAAAGGAGGGAAGAGGGAAGAAGGAAGGAGGGGAAGGGGAGAAGGAGAGAGAAAAAAGAAAGAAAGACAGAATGAGTTACCCTTCACTGAAGGTCTTTAAACAGAATTTGGTTGTAATATATGAGATTTTTTTTCTCAGGTGTGTGCTGGAATAGATAACTTCTGAATTTCCTTTGAATTCTGAATATCTGATTCTATACTATCCTCAGTCCATTGCCTGGATTTTGTCCTTTCTTCCCTAGACTTGACTGCCATGTTGCACTGCCCCCCCCACCTCCCACTGCCATGCCCTGGGTGTCTTCTGCTTCTAATATTTGGTCCTCCTTCATTCCCCTTCCCCACCCCCTTTCTTCTCCCCCTCCTCCCCTTCCTGAGTTGTGTGCCCCATGACTCATACAGGCGTTGGGGGTGGGGGCATGCCTAGCATGCCGCTTAACTGACTCTGGGGCCCTCTGTCCTTACGCATCCTCCTTAATTTACTGCCCATGGGGGCTCTAGAATGGGGATTAGCTCGTCTGTGCTGATGGGAGGGAACAGCTGCTGGGCAGGCTGCCGGAGCCAGTGAGGGGGAGGCCAGGAACACTCCTCCACTCTGGGTTTGGACACCGCCGGCTGGCCGGAAGAGAGCCGAGTTGACTGCTCATGTCTGGCATCCTGGGCACCATGATGGGGAGACATCCAGGACCCAAACACAATAGGGTTGGTCTTTTCCAGGAGCCCCTCAAAGCTATCTATTCATTTAAGTTTGCTAGGGAATCCCCCTACTAGGGGGAATTCCAGCTACTGGAATCCCTAAACCCTAAAGAACAACATGAAATGCTCCCGTATTTTCCTGCAATACTCTAATAGGGCTAGATAAAGACCAGCCAACTAATAACTCTTTTTAAATCTCATTGATATATTTTCTCTTCACCTCATTTTTTAAAAATATATATTCCCCATCCTTCACTGAGCTAGTCACCTCTTGTAATAAGAATAGAATAAGAACCAAGCAGTTCAGCAAAATAACCAACATATCAAACAGGTCTCATAGTACATGCAATGTTCCACAACAATACCTCTTCAAAGAAAGGGGGGAGATGCATTTGCCATTTCTTTATTGGGGCCAAACTTAGTCATTATGATATCACAGAGTTCAATTTTACTTTTGTAGGTTTTCCATTTACATTTTTTTAGTCATTTATATATACACATATATATATATATATGTGTGTGTGTGTATATATAAATATATATAGTTTTCCTGGTTCTATTTCCTTTACTTTGCATCAGTTCATATAATTCTTCTTATGCTTCTCTGAATTATTCAATTCCTCACTTCTTATGACATAGAAAGAAAGGAAACAAGTACTTATTAGGTGTCTACTATGTGCTAGGCACTGTGCCAAGCATTTTTAATAAAAATTTTCTCATTGGATTCTTATAACAATCCTGCAAATATAGGTGCTGTTATTATTCCCATTTTATAGTTGAAGAAACTGAGGCAGATAGAGGTTCAGTAACTTGTCTAGAGTCACATAACTGTTAAGTATCTGAGGCCAGATCTGAGCTCAATTCTTCCTGATTCTAAGCCCAGAGTTTTATTTACTGCCCCATCTAGCTGGTTTTGTATCAATATTTCAATGTGTCTGTGCTCTTCAACTTGGGTGGCCATTCCCCAATTTATGTACATTCATTTTGTCTCTAATTCTTCACTACTATAAAATGTGGTATTCTGAATATTTAGGCGTACATGAAACTTTCCCTCTGACTTTGATTCCTAAATATGCCTCACAGTGAGATCTCTGGTTCAAAGATATTTTTAGCCTTTTTAAAAATAACATCATTTCAAATTTGCTTTCCATAACCACTGGCCAATTCAGTTTTACCAATCAGCATGTATGTTTTTATGAAGCTCTTTCTCTCCTCACCTCCATTGTCATTTTCGCCTGTTCCTGGTCATCCAGTTCTACTTCCCTTTACAAGCCTTCCTCTTATGTATTGTCTTCTCTCATTAGAATTTGAGGGCACAGATTGACTTACTTGCTTATGTTTGTAGCCCCAGAACTTAGCATATTGCCTAGATGTAATAAGTATCTAATATTTTATTTTTCTTCCTTCCTTCCTTCCTTCCTTCCTTCCTTCCTTCCTTCCTTCCTTCCTTCCTTCCTTCCTTCCTTCCTTCCTTCCTTCTTTTCTTTCTTCCTTCCTTCCTTCCTTCCTTCCTTCCTTCCTCTCTTCCTTCCTCTCTTCTTTTCTGTCTTTCTATCCACCCATCCATCCATCCACCCATTATCTATCTGTCTGTTTATCCATCTATCTTCTTTTTCTACTTACTACAAACTCCATTTAGCACCTTAGACAGAGCTTGGAGTTCTTAAGACATGATTCTTTTTAACCTACAGAAATTGTGGTTGCTGTCGGTTGTCCTTTGTTCTCAAAAACATTCGGGAGGGGTGCCATGGAATGGAAGTGAACTAGATTTAAGTGAGGAAGGGCAGTGCAAAGTCACCAGCTTCCCTTTCTCCTCCAGAGCAACCTGGGTCCAGTGGCCAGATACAGGTCAGGATGACCTGCAGAAATAATCTCTTAGTATCACATCACACCAGGTCTTTAATTGACAGATTCAGCAAATATTCCTTAGCTGTATGCTGTTTTTAAAGTCCTGTGTGACCAGGCATCCGGGTAGGATGGAGTACAAAGATTATGTAGTCTCTGCCTTCAAAGACCTTACAATCTAAAAAAGGGAATAGGACATGCACACAGTCAACTATGGTACAAGAGTGAACATGTTAACTTCAAAGAAGTAGCTGGGGCAAAGCATTATGGAAAATCTGAGAGGAAAATAATCCTTTCCAACTTGGGACATCAAGGACCACTTCATTGAGGAAACATATGATTGAGTTGGGCTCTTAAGGAAAAGAGAGACTTTAATAGACAGTGTCAGAGGTCAGAGTAGGAGTGGAGTCATTCTAGGAATGGTGAAAAGTCTGAGAAAAGGCAAGGAGATATGACTGGATAGGGTGGGGATAAGGCTTTAATTTATTATCTCGTTTGGAAAGAAGGTTTTATTATCAGTCCAGTCTTACCAATAATAAAACTGAGACCAAGAGAGGTGGTGGTAGTGACAAGTGGGGATTGGATTAGAGCACATCTCATGGAACTGGACAGATATATTTTTCTTCTATAGGAAAGGACATCTGTGTTCTGTTGTGGTTCAATCACTTCAGACTCTGTAACCTCATTTGTGGTTTTCTTGTCAAAAAATACTGGAATGATTTGCCATTTCCTTTTCCAGCTCATTTTACAAGCAAGAAAAGTGTGATAAATAGGGTTAAGTATCACACAATATTGTCCAGTATCACACAATATTGTCCAGTATCACACTAGTAAGTATCTCAGGTCAGATGTGAACTCAGGAAGATCTCAGATCTGGTACTTTATCCACTGCACTGCCTAGCTGCCTGCCTTGCACATAGTAGGTACTTAATAAATGCTTATTGACTGACTGATCTTTGAGGTCTTTTTCATATCTAACCTTCCATCTTCCCCTATCCCTTCAAAATCTAATAGTCTAGGTTTCTTTTATATGAATAAGGGGAACTCCCTGAAAATCTGAAAATATATATATACTTTTTATATTTTATTCATTATATTACTATATTATATTATGTTACATAAAGTCACTGGAGAGGCTAAAGAGGCGTTAGCTAATAGAGATCCTTGGGAGACCAATTTTAATGAATAGATAAGAATGGTTGCTAATTAATTTGCTAATTGGCTTCTAGGCTCTTTAAAAACAGTTTACTTCCTGATGTTCCTCAACACATTCCCCAGCCAGTTCTAGGGCAGACTGTTAATGTACTTAGGGACAGTAAGTAGTTTAAATATGCCCTTTCATTTGTAGGGGTTTCTATCTCCTGAGAGCTCAGGAAGAGTGGAATTGGGAGAGGTCAGTGGGGAGAGGTGATACCATTATCTGACCCTAAACTTGTACCCCATATTCCTTCCTTCTAGTCTAGCCTAAATCTCCAGCCCACAACCTGCCCCCACCCTACCCCCCACTCCCCACTAGCCCCAATCCTCTCTGCGTCCTTCATCAATCTTGTCCTAGCTTCCAGCTGGAGCACATTAGCTCTGGTTTACAGCCCCCTCGGCTGGGTCTGAGGCTGGGGCTGGAGAACCATAAGCTGGCCCAGGTTGGATGGATCTGTCACTCGATCTCACTGTCTATTCCACAGCCAGCCCTATAATCTCTGGGCAATGTGATCTCGGGCAGTGGGAGCCCCCAGCCAGGAGTCATGGCTCCCAAGCCAAGCTCAGAAATTCCCCTGGCAGGCTGCGTGTCCCAGAGCCTCAAAAAATAACTGGGGGCTGGTCCACAGCTCTACTATTGTCCACTAAGTAGATACCTGACCTTGAATGGGGAGGACTCCAAACCTAGCCGGAAGGCACATACATATTTCTATTTATTTTGAAATTATAGATTAAGAACTTTGGGGATGGAAGGGAGAGATGTGAGAAGAAATTAAATATAGACAATTAAAAACTTCCTTTTCAAATCTAAAATCCCTTTAATGATTTAAGATCAAGATTTTGATTCAAAAACTCAGATTCAAGAGAGGTCAGAGCTTCAGGTGACTTAAATAATACTTGGTCTAATCATTTCTGTAACAGTTTGTTCATTAATGCTCATATTTGGGGAGTGAAGGACCTCAGCTAAATTTATGGGAAAACATTTTTTCATCTTTTCCCCCCCAGGAATATCTAAAGCATTCTCAGAAAAGTGAGGGGCTTTTTCCTCTTTGTTTTCCTACCTCATTCCCTTCCCCTCCAGGTCCCCACAAAATGATCTCTTCCAGCTTTGAATCCATGATCTTATGGCCTCCAACCCAGACCAACTCCCCATCTTTTCATCTCCCAAATTCATCAAATTAAACGCCCAAAGTTAGAGAGAGGGAAGAGAGAGAGAGGCATATTATAGAAACACCCCTATTAGACAAGGTCTGTCTTGGGTAGAAAGTTCTTCTTTAGAGGAAGATGTTAAGTCATGAACTCTCATGAAGAAGCAATTGGGGTCAGAGTTCTTTCTCTGAGCACCTAGGTCTATATTGGGTCTAGAATTGGAAGGGGAAGAAAAGGGAGTCAGAGTTAGGTTTACATGCAAACATGATGGCCCCATGCCTATTTTGAACTACTGGGACACCTTTCTGTGACCTCTCAGTCAGCCTAAGACTGGAGCAAGCAGCTGAGAAGTTGGGTTGACCGGAGTCTAGGGCTTGCCAGAGCCTCTGCTTTTTTAGTTATTTAATGTTCAAAAAAAACAAGACCAGATCCCAACTCTCCAATCTCTATTCTTTCATATCCCCTAGACCTTCAAAAATGTGTTTCTCCCTTCACCTCCTTTCATTGGAGAGATCCATCACTCCAGTGGAGTGTCACTATCTCAAAGTAGGGCAGGAGGTCTTTTTTGTGTCATAGACTCCTTTGGCAGTCTGGTAAAACCAATGGATCTTTCCTCAGAACCTTGAGTCTCAGTTTCCTTCTCTGTAAAAAGAGGACAATATTATTTCCACTTTCCTCCTCCTAGGATTGTTCTAATAATTAAATAAAAATGATGTGTAAATTTTTATAAGGATTCAAGAACTACTAGCATTATATATAATTATTTGAAAAAGAAACTAATCATACTGAAATATGTTATCAAAATATTTTTTAAAAAATAAATTCAGATGAAGAACTCCTAATTTAGGAGCACCATCATATGGAACTAATTCCTTTAGTGAATGTTTCTTGATAGGGGTTTCCCTCAGGAAGGGCTGTCTTGTAGCCAGGGTCTCTTACTAAGGATGTTTCTCATCAGGGGATACCATTTGACTGAGCCATCATAGAATTTCAGATGTCAGGCTTTCCCAAACCTGGTAGAGAATTCTCTCTAGTTCATCTCCAACTGTGATCAAGTGTGGTATCTAGAACTAAATTCAGCATTCCAGAGATGCTCTGACTCAGGCAAGACAGTGAGACTCATCCCCCAGCCCCCTTATTTTATAGGGGAGGAAAATGAGACTCCGAAGGGAAAGTACTTGCCCAGGTGACACAGAAATTAGCATCAGAGTCAGAACATGAACTAAGTTCTCCTAACACCCAGTCCAATGTTTTTAAAAGGAGGTCCTGTCCTTTAACATGGAGATGCTTCCTACCTGGGCATTCTCTCCAGTGTCTGACTGGCCATATTCTAATAAAAAAAAAAAGGAGGGGGAGCATGAAGAGGAGTAGGATAAGCTAACTGTCTGGAAAATTTGATTTAAACGCTTTATGTGGAGTGGTCTGAGTGATGTCTCCTAATTTTCCTGAGGTGAGTCATGGAAACAACTGATCTCATGGCTAATCCAAGAGAGGAAGGACTCCCAGTTATTACTCAAGGCTAGCAATGGCCCTTGAAGACTTGAGTTGCTGCGGCCTCTGCTGGACCAAGGCAGAACCATGTCCTCAGAGGGCCAGAGACATTCGAATTCAGAGATCATACATCTCCAAGGGCCAGCTCACTTATAATTCATCCAACCATTAATCAATCAACAAGCTTTTTATTAAGCCCTATTGCACCCAGTACTAAGCACTTGAAATACAAAAACTATCCTCAAAAGGCATATCATCCTCTGGTGTGATTCTTTAATTTTACAGATGAGGAAACTGAGGTCCCTCTTACAGGACAATAAAGACTCCATTCCCGATCTCAAGGAGCTTCCAATCCATATGGAATATGGCAAATGTAGAGAAGTCAGAAAGTATATTGCAGTGTTGATTCCATCTTTGTAGTCTATGAATGGCAGTGGAGGTCTGGGGCATCCCCTCCCACCTTATTCCTGCTCCCACAAAACTGATTTTTTCGGGAAAAGTAATTAATTAAAATTCTTTTTGTCACCATAGTGACAGCAGCAGAGATGACCCTAGCCAAAGATGGAATGGGAAATTGCCTATGCAGAATGAGTAGAACCAAGGATTTTATCTGCCCCCAAACATCTCCCCAACCCAGCTTGAAATTACGATTATCCCAATCCTGTGGACTAACTCTCTTAGAGGACCAAGTTAAAATAAAACATATGGAAATTGGGCAATTAGAAAAAGTACAATCAAATGTTTCTCAGTGGAAGTGTGCCTTAGTGGGGCTGCCCACTGAGATTCTGGTATTAAACACCTTCAATGATATTATTTTTTACAAGATTTTGTGTTTTAAAAACTTTTCAAGGGAACTTCCCTCACAATTAGAAATTTCTCTTCCCCAAAGAATCTGCTCTCCCTTTGACTTTGGGATGGCACCAGTATCCCCCAGTCACTCAGGCTCATAACTTCTTTTGAACTTTTGGATCTTTCCTTTCTTTGCCCTGTCTATCCAATGAGTCCCAAAATCCCAGAGTTCCTTCTTTTACAGAATATCTAACATCTGTCCTGTACTTTTTTTTTTCCCTGAGGCAATTGGGGTTAAGTAACTTGCCCAGGGTCACACAGCTAGGAAGTATTAAGTGTCTGAGGCTGGATTTGAACTCAGGTTCTCCTGATTTCAGGGCTGGTGCTCTGTCCATTGTACTATCTAGTTGCCCTGCCAATGTTTTCTTTAAAAAAAGAAAAAAACCCAATCATCTTTGTAAAATATATTTTATCTTCAGTTCCAAATTTTCTTCTTCCCTCCATCCCAATATTAAAAAAAAAAAGTTTTATTCACTCTCCTTTTACATTAAAGTCATTTCCAGATTTAATCCTCATGTCTCTCATATAACAAGACGGTTGAGCAAACTCAACTACCACATCTGACAATATATGTGAAATTCTATACCCATAGTCCCCCACCTCTCTACTAAGAGTAAGGAAATGCATTTCATCCTTTGTTCTCCAGTACTAGTTCTGGTCATTATAATTAGAATCATCAGTCTAGTACTAGAAAAGACAGAGATCATCAAGTCTAGACAGATGAGGAAACTGAAGCCCATGGAAATTAAGTCATTTGCCAAAGGTCATATAGCATTAAGGGAGAGATCTCAACTCTGGTCCTCCCTCCCCAGGGCCAACACTCTTCACATAATACCATGCAGGCTCCAAATGCCATTTACTCAGAATCTGTTTTCTTTTGGTGTTTCTTTCATTTACAATAATACAGTCATTGTGCAAGTGGAGATGCAATGGCTACAGAGCAGGATCTGAATTTAGGGAGAACAGAATTCAAATGTGACCTCAAATACTCACTAGCTGTGTTATCCAGGACATCTGTCTTAATTTCTTCAACTGTAAATGAAGTTTATAATAAATACATAGAGAGAGACATATAATAAAACCTACTTCTTGGCACATTGAAGGTATTTAATAAATACTTGCTTGTTTGCTTCCTTACTCTTCCTTTACTTTGCTTCAATTTATACTAATCTTCCTATATTTCTCCAAATTCTCCATATTTGCTGTTTTTTATGGCACTACAATTCTATTACACATTCATGTACTAATGTTTATTCAGACATTCTCCAATCAACATGGCCTTTTATTTGCTTTATTTCATTTATTTATTTTATCTTGCTTTCCATTTTTTGCTACTAAAAAAGGATAATTTTGAATATTTTAGGGGGGAGTGGAATTTTCCATCTTTGGTCTCCTTTAGACTATGTGCCTTATAGTGGGATCAGGTTATTGAGTCAAAAGGTCTGAACACAGTAGTAACTTTTCTCCCATAATCCCAAACTCTTTTCCAGAATGGTTGGTTCAATTCACAGCTTTAGCAATGGCTTAATTTTTGTGCTTCTGGTCCCTTCCATGTGGACTATTTCCATATTTCATCTTCTTTTAGATGTGAAGGTGAAACCATGGGATTGGCTTAATTTTTATTTCTTTTAGTATTAGAGGTTTGAAGCAATCCCCCCATTACTCCATTTCTTCTACTGAAAACTTTTGGTTGGGGTAGCTAAATGGCACAGTAGATAGAGCACTGACCCTTGAGTCAGGAGGATCTGAAAACTTTGGTTTCCACTGACCACTTCACTATATCCTGACCTCTCTCCACATTTTACCAGTTGTCTTCCTAATGCACTGCTCCCATCATGTCATTCTTAAACTCAAAAATGTTCGATGTCCCTCCTACTGGCTACCAAAGTGTAAACTCTGGATCACACAAGGCTTTCTTTCATCCACCTCTAACCTACTTTTCCTGCCTCATTTCACACAACTTCCTTTCATAGGTTCTACAATTCTAACACAGATGGATTACTCTATCCCTTATTTTCCTCTCTCCATTCTTACCTTGTCTTCTCCCACCTCAGTTTATTTTTTCCTGATTAGACTGAATTCCAAACTCCTTTCTCTCCATTGGTTGATATCCTCCCTTGATGATACCCAATTCACATGCCATTCCCTCCACAAATACTTCTCCCCTCCTTTTCATCTTTGGTGAAAGCAATCTATTTTTCCAAATATTTCATAGTAACTTTTTTCACCTCTCTTTTTCATTTAACATACTCCATAGAGTTTCGTTTTGGGGGGACATTTCTCCCTTATTGAGGCAGTTTTGGGTAGTGGCTAGAGAGGTAATCTCAGAGCCAGGACAATCTGGGCTGTCTGTCTCTGACACACATTGACAGTGTGACTTTCAGAAGGTTACCTAACCCTTTCAGTGCCTTCATGCTACTCTGTAAGCCCATAATGTGCAGAGAAGATATCAATCTGCAATGAGAGAAGGAATTTTCTCTTCCTGGAATTCCCTATATACATGAAATCACAGGTCCAGTACTTATCCCTTCCCCTTTATTAGCATATAAGATCTTTGAGAGCGCTTTTTATAACTCCATTTCCTTGAACAGAACCCTGAACACAAAAGATGCTTAATAAATGTTGCTGAACTAGTGAATGAATAAATGGGGGAGGGAGGTAGAATAGTGGTGTAAAGAATACTGAATTCAGAGTCAGGAAATAAAGTGACTACTATGTGCTAGGTACTGTGATAAAAACATTACAAATATCTTATATGATCTTCACAACAACCTTTTGAGATAGATATTATCCCTAATTTACAATTGAGGCAACTGAGGCAGACAGTGACTTGCCTAGGGTCATAGAGCTAGTAAGTGTTGGAGTTCAGATTTGAAGTCAGATCTTTCTTGCTCCAGGCCCAGAGAAAGATGAAGAAGAGGAAGAAGGGAGTGGAGGAAGATATAAAGAAATAAGGGGAAAAATACAGGGGAAAAGGAGTAGATGGAGATGGAGGAAGGTTAGACAAATGAAGAGGTTGGAGGAGAGAGATGGGGAAAAATAGTGTTTAAAAGATGGAGAAGGAAAAACATTTAATAATAAATAAATAAAAGATTGAAGAGGGTGGTGAAGGAAAATGGAAGTGGAAGAAAAGATAGAAAAACATAGGAGATGGAGGAAAGTGAAACAAGATAAAAGAAGAAAGGTGGAGAGGAGAAAAAATGGAAAAGGAGTGAGATAGAGGTGAAAGAAAGATATGGAGAAAATGGAAGAGGAGAGGAGTGGAGATTTCTGGTCACTTCCCATCTTTTTAGATGAGGAAGGACACTGCCTTCTTGCCTCATTAGATCCTTAATCTTTAGGGAAAAGTCGCTAGCCCAGCAATAAAAAGGTTGAATTTCATTTGTCTGGGACAAAAGCCTCCTCTCCTCAGAGGCTGATTAGATCTTAGAAGTTCCTTTTTTCCTTTTACTTTTCAGAGTCTCTCCTTCCCTTCTTGTCAAGGGACAAGGACACGGTTTTTTTCACCTCAGTCTCCCCAAACGTACAAAATGAAGATTTTAAGGCAGTACAATTCATTTTAAAGAGAACTAGATTTGGAGATCCGGGTTCAAACCTCAAGTCAGCCAGCTCTGTGACCTTGGGCAAGTGACTTCTTTCTGCATCTCAAAAAATATTTATCATTAATAAAATTTAATAGACATTAATTAGCATCTACTATGTACTTGGAACTGGGATGGATATTGGGGATACAAGAACAATAATAACAAAATAAAATTTAAAAAGAAACTCAAGAATTTAAATTATACTGTAGGACCTCTGACATATACTTACTGTGTAATCTGGGGCAAGCCACTTAACCTTATTGAACCTTCATCTCCTAATCTGTGAAATGAGAATCTGGACTAGAACGTCCTTTCTAAATCTGTGATGTTACACCCAATCACTATTCTTGTACCTTGGCTTATAGTCTAAACTGTTCAGCAATATGGGCTTTGGGCTCAGAAAATACTTTATTAGTTTTCCCTTCTTTCTTTCCTTCTTTCCCTTCTGTTCTCTTGCCCTTCTCCTTTCCTACCCTTCCTTTGCCTTCCCTTCCCTTCTCTCTCCCTCCCTCCTTTCCTCCTCTTCTGACCTTCCTTCCTACCTCCCTTTCTTCTTTCCTTCCTTCCTCCCTTCCTTCTTTCCTTTCTTCCTCCCTTCCTTCCTTCCTTCCTACCTCCCTTCCTTCTTTCCTTCCTTCCTCCCCCTTTTTCTTTCCTTCCTTCCTCCCTCCCTTTCTTCTTTCCTTCCTTCCTCCCTTCCTTCTTTCCTTTCTTCCTCCCTTCCTTCCTTCTTTCCTCCCTTCCTTTCTTCCTTTCTACCTTCTTTTCTTCTTCCTTCCTTTTCCCTTCCTCCTTCCTATTCTTTTCTTCCTTCCTTTCTACCTCCCTTCCTTCTTCTCCACTTTCCTTCCTTCCTTCCTTTCTACCTTCCTTCCCCTTTTCCTTCCCTTCTTCCTTTTTTCCTTCCATCTTTCCTTCCTTCCACCCTTACTTCACATCTTCCTTCCTTCTTCTCTACCTTCCTTCCTTCATCTCATCTTTCCCTCCTTCCTCCCTCCCTTCCTTCCTTTCTACCTTCCTCCCTCCCTCCTCCTTTCTTTCTCCCATCCTTCTTTTCTTTCTTACCATCCTCTTCCATTCCTCCTTCTCTCCTAGCACTGACATTATCTTTGGTTCCAAGACCCACATCCTCTCTTTTCTCCCTCTGTTAGCAGACCCTTGAGGCTTTGTGTGTCTTGATCAAAATGGTAAAAGAGAATAACCAGAAATATTAAGAAAAATAATGTGAGTGATCAGAAGAAAACTTTCTATCCCAAGCCAGGTAGTCCTCAGCTTCATGATCTGTTCCATTTAGTTAAAAGTTCCCAGCCTCTGTCAGGCCCCAGACCTCCAGGCTTAGGAATCTTGCTCCTTTCCTAAGAATGGCTTTCCTGAAAGTCAATTATGCAGCCAGGTAGTGTAGCAGATGGGTTCAAAATTAGCCTCAAACCCTTACTAGCTTTATCTTCCTCAGTTTCCTCTTCTGTAAAATAAAAATAATGACAGTTCATGCCCTCACAGGATTGTGTTCAGGGTCAAATGAGATAATATTTTAGAAATTATTTGCAAGCCTTAAAATGCTCTACAAATGTTAATTACTATGATAATGTATTGAAAATTCACCAGGCAGGATGAATCCCCCTTTCTTTGGGGGATTGGGGGTGAGGAGGTGTAATGATCCAGTTCTTTTTTTTTGCCCTTCTCACAGTCAATTTTCCTTCTCTTTAGCGGGGATTCAAAAGCCTCTTGTCAGATTTCCCAAACCCCTAGAATGAATCAATTTTGAGTTCCATTTCCCCTTTCCTCCACTTTGTCTATTTCCCTCTAGGAACAAAGTCATAAGAAGGAATTTTTTCCTCCTAAGACAAAAGCAGTTGAGAGGGATAGAGTTGGGACTTAAAGGACATGGATATTGATAAAGCAGCAAAGGAGGCAATCCAAGGTAGGGATAGGAGACCAGAGTGGTTATACCTTGTGAGGCTCAAGTCATCAAGTGAGACAGAGAGCAGCAGGTGCTGCTAGGAGGAAATATAGCCACCTTACTGTGGAAAGAGAGAATGGGCACAGGATGTTGCTCCTTGGAGCAAAATCCTGTTCACACCATACTAGTTGTGTGCCACACAACTAGTCCCACAAATATCTCCAAGAGACCACAAAAGTCCCTGTTTCTGTATTAAGGAGTCTGGACAGTGTCATCACCAAAGGTAGGAGGCTTGTTCTCAGCCTCCATTTGGGGACTCTGTAGGCAGCACCCCCAATCTGCCTTCCCCTTTCCAGTTGGAGATCCCAAGCAGGGGCAGAAAGAGGAGGAGGTAGCGGGGCAAGCTGCTGGCCATCAGGAGCTGTCAACAGGTTCTACAAATCTCCTCCACCATCTGGGCCTTATCAAACAAACAGCATTTTTTCCTGCATTAATCTCTGCTGGTCGAGCCCAGCTTTCATTTCAAAAGGCCCCGCATTTTATCCACCCCTCCAGTCCCTATGTCCCCCCAGAACCCCCTCCTAAAAGAAAAAGGATAAGTATTGCTCCTTTCCTCCAGGGCTCAACCCGAAATCTGCAGCTGGTGCTGGAGGCAGCTTTGAAATTAGAGCATGGTCCCAGACGCTGACATGCTTGCTGGGGGTAGCTGGCAATGGAGGGCAGCACTAATTAATGGTTTGGTTTCTGAGGTGACGGGATGGGTGAGGAATGGTAAACTTCTCCTGCCTCTTTCCCGTAGGGATACGGTCTTCTTGGTACTGGCCATCACTGACATCCCTGGACTTCTTTCCTCTCTGGTCATCACCGGCTATCCTGAGGTCCCTTCACTCACCATCAGCTATTAGCATCTCCTCAGTTCACCATCTCTGACCAACCTGGAGGGCATGAGACCAGAGGAAGTAGCCTTACACTTATAACAGACTTTCCCAGGACATTTTTATAGACCATCGGTGGTCAATTTAGTGTCTCCTCTGAGGATCCTGAAATCAATGGGGTCTGCTGGGATTTATCACTGGTAGTCATTAACCACCCTGGCTCCTCTGACTTTTGATCACAGACAATCTTGAGTTATCATCACTGCCCATCAATGGACCATCTTGTGATATAAAATATTCTGGCCACCACTGATTGTCTAGGATCTCCTAAATAGGGTCTCTCATATACTGGAAGGATTGACAGAAATGATGACTGAACTACTGTCAATGATCTTGCAAAAATCATAGAGAAAGGAGGACATGCTCCAGAACCTGTAATCTCCTTACTGTTTTTTAAAGGGAGGAGAGAGGAATGTTTAAATTGTAGACCTATGAGTTTGACTTAGAGTACTGGCAAAATTCTAAAATATACCATTAAAGGGGATGGTTAGTGATTATCTAGAACAGAAAAAAACCCACAAGGTAAAAGGATGGTAAATCAAGATTTTCAGAGAAATGAAGTATATATCTCCCCCTCCCTCTGTTACACATTATATCAAGTGTTCCTGCTTGCTCAAAGAAGTCAATTCCCTCTAAATTGTGGGTCAGAGCCCTGCTGAGCTCCATTCTAGTTTTTACTCTGATTAGATCAGTTAAGGGGAATGCAACAGCCATAGTTAATGCATCTAGATTTCAGCAAAATGTTGAACAGATTCTCTCATGCTGTCCTTGAGAAAAAGAGAAATGGATTGAGTGATAATATAATTAAGTGGATTCAGAAGTTAGTTGAATGATCAGACCCGAAGAGCAGTCTTTACTATATAGATTCTATTCAGGGGATGGCCTCATAGAATGTCTCAGATATCTGTCCTTCTTTGGTCCTGAGTTATTAAATCATTTTTGTCAATGAATTAGATGAAGAAATGTTTATAAAATGTATATATGACACTTAATTGGAAGATAGAGCAAATGTTTTGGATGATGAGATTAGGATAGGAAAGGATCTTGATAGGTGGGAATGTTGGGTTGAATCTAATGAGAGATAATCTAATATGGATAAATATAAAGTGGATTAATTAAAAATACTAAAAAATGACACAAGTACAGAATGGGAAAGAGCTGGTTAGACAACAGTTCTCCTGGGAAAGTCTGTAATTATCAGTAACAGTTTTAGTGAATGATCAACTCAATCATAGGCAAAAGGAGAGGAGCAACCAAAAAAGCTTTTGCAATCTTTGACAAGAGAGATACAATATCTAGAATATTTGAAACCAAAATCCTTCTGCCTTTTGCTTAGTTTAACTGCAAATCTAAGTTCCAATTCCTGATCCCAAGATCCCTTGACCTATCTGCCATATTGGATTTGTTCCACCCTCTTCTCCTGTATATTCTCTTCTGTGTGATACCGGGTCTTTCTTGATTCTTCTCCTAGTTGTCTAGTTGCACCTTCTCAGTCTTTCTAACTGGATCACCATACATGTCTTAAGCTATACTTCAAGGATCCAACATGGGTTCTCTTCTCTCTATATACCTTCTTTCTTGGTGATCTCATCAATATCAATGGATTCAACTATCATTTCCAGAAAGGTTTCTCTTGGATCTATGTATTCGGCCCCAGTCTCTTGGGAGCTCCATTCCCACATCACCAATAGTCTACTGGACATTTCAAACTTCATGTCCCAGAGGCATTTCATACTCAACATTTCCAACCCATCCCTCTTCTAAACTCTATTTCTGTAAAGAGCTTTCCATTTTCCTTCCAAGTCAACAAAATTCACAATCTTAAAGTCATTCTTTATTCTTCCTTTTTCCTCCTATCTATATTTAATTGGTTGCAAAATCTTCTCACGTGCATTTCTACAGAATCCCTCCCCTTCTCACAAGAAAGTTGAGAGATAATTTTGATTACAGGATCCTCAAATCTAGGAATCCCAAATATGAAAAAACCCTGTGGAGATTATCTAGTTGTCTACCTCCCTCTGCTTGTGGCTGAATAAAGAACTGGCTATCCATGCCAAAAGTGACATACAGGCCAGTCATAGGATAGTAGATGTAAAAATAGAAGACACTTCGGAGACCATCAAACCCAACCCTTTTATTTTATGGATGAGGGAAATGAGTCACAGAGAAGTCAAACAATTTAGGCTCAGAGAATCACAGATCTAGAGTTGAGAAGGGACCAGTGAATTCAGTCTCATCATTTTTCAGATAAGGAAAATGGGTAGAGGAAAGTAAAATGATTTGCCCAAAGACAAACAGACAATAAGCATCAACAATGAGATATGGTTATATTTTCTGATTTCAGATCTCTTTTGGCTGGCTTGTTCTGGTTATCTTAAGAATTTGTTTCAGTGTTTCTAGTCCAGTGTTTCCCATTACAGCCTTGAAAGAGTCTTTATTTAATTTCAAACATTCATATAACTTTCACTACCAAAGGTTCTGAAAATTCTATAAATGTAAATGCAACAACCCTTTCTCTTGGTCCCTAAACTCTACTCTTTCCATTGGGGTTCAACCTAATCTCTCCTTGGCTATCCTACAACTAAGTAGCTGCACAAAGACATTAGAAACTTGACATTACACAGCATAGTTAAGTTTGATACATTCTGATTTATTCCTGCATCCTTGTTTTAGAGACAGTTTTACAGAGTGGAAAGAGCATCATACCAAGGCCCAAGGAACAAGGTTTGGGTCCTGGAACCATCATTTAGTGGTGGGATTATGATAAGCAACTCACATCATCTCTCTGAATCTTGGGTTTCTACATCTGCCAAATGGGAATAATAATTCTCTCTCCAGCTCCCTCAAGGGCTGTTGTGAGATTTCGATGGAATAATGGATATGATAACACTTTATAAACTATAAAGCATTATGCAAATGTGTGATGTTGGCAGTGATGTTCCTGGACTGTCAGGCACTGTACAAATACAAGGAATTAATATATTGTCTCCAGAAGAGGATCCTGACTACAGTAAGTCTCTGATAGACACTAAATTGATGAATGAGAAAGATGAGGCTTAAAGGGATTAAAATTCAATTCCATTTCATTAAATTGGACCATCAATAAGCAGTTAAGAGGTATCAACTGGGAAGCCTTGTGGTATAGTGGATCCAGAGCTGGTCTAAGAGCTAGGGAGATGTAGATACAAGATCTTTGTCTGGCACATACTAGCTATGTGATCCTGAGCAAATCACTTGACCTCTAAATGTCTCACATGACTTTCTTTTTTTTAATTCAGTAGTATTTTATTTTTTTAATTGCACATGAACATGTTTTCAGCATTAATTTTTGTAAGATTTTGAATTCCAAGTTTTTTTCTTTCCCTCTCCCCAAGACAGCAGACACTGTGACATAGGTTATACATGTACAATCATTTAAAACATATTTCCATATTAATCATTTTCACATGACTTTTTCTAAATAGCAGAGAAGGCACTGATCTGCTTTGATAAAGGGTCTTCCTTACTGAGGGGTGATCTGTTTTTTTTTAAGTGTTTGATACAAGGGATATATGGACATGTGGACAAAAAGAACAGTCTCAAAGGTAACCTTTGCTCACATTTTATGAGCTCCTTCAGGGAAAGTCCTGGTTTATGCATTCTGAAAATCCTACAGAACCAAGCATGCAGTAGATACACAAATAGAAGGGATCTCAAAGATCACCTCATCTAATTCCTTCATTTGATAGATGTTATTCATTTTACTAAAATACCAAGAAGCTAAGCAATTGTCAAAAGTCACACAACTGGTAAATGGCAGATGTGAAATTTTGAACCAGAGCCTTTGGCTCCAAATTCACCGCTCTTTCTATGGTCCCATGATGAACAAGTACAAAAGTTCACATTAATTGAAGTAATTACTGATCTTGAAGAGGAAAGTGCTCTATCTATGGGCAACTCGAGGCTCAGACCACCCAAACAATGTTGAGTGATATAACTCACATTTATACCAATCATTCAATAAGTATTTATTAAGTGCCTATTTTGTGCTAAGTACTGGCCTAGACATTGGTAATATAGATGCAGTGAATGAAATAATCTCCATTTGCAAAGAACTTATGTTCTAATGTCAGAGTCAATAAGACCATATATAATCTTATAGAGAATAAATTCAAATAATGGTAGTTGAACAAGAAAATTAGGGAAGGAAGGAACTTAGATCATATTTTACAATTATATATAAAGCCTTTTCCTCACAACAATCTTGTGAGGTTCCCCCTTGCTATAAGCAAAGTTGTGACATGGGTATTTTGGGTCAACATTCTTTCATTTTCAGATCCCCTTTTCTTCTTCCTGGAAATCACTCCTCTATCAATCCCCTTCCTCCTGGAACCTTAGTCAAGTAGAATCATCTAATGAATAATTGAACCAGGTTTCTCATTTTTAAAATGAGAGGTGATGATATAAGGAAAAGACTTCTATTCAAAATCTAGTTCTCCCTCTTACTAGCTCTGGGGACTTTGAACAATGCACAATTCCTCAGACTTCAGTTTCCTTGTCTAGAAAATAAATGTGGGTTAAATATAGAAGTGAGGCAGCTAGGTAACTCAATGGATATGGTTTTGGACTTGAAGTTAGGAATACTCATATGCCTGAGTTTAAATCTGATCCCTTAAATCACTTAATTCCATTGTCTCAGTTTCTTCATCTGTAAAACGAATGGGAAAAGAAATGGCAAACCACTCCAATATCTCTGCCCAAAAACAAAACCAAAAACAAATGGGACTACGAAGAGTTTGACATGATTGAAAACGACTGAACAGCAACAAATATTGTCCAAAAGAGTTGGGATCAGGAACACTAAATAAGGGGATGAGGAATAGATATTTGAAAAGGCGGTGCCATCTTAAAAGTTGAGATCTTGAAATCCCCAGAAACTCTTTTATTGGGAGGCAAAGAGTAATTTACTGATCACAATAAGCCATCCTATTTTTCACTTGAAAGCCTTCTTGGAAGCTCCAAGGAAAAAGGGGCTAGAAGTGTAGAGGGAAGTAGAAGGTTCATACTTTGCTTACCAGATATTTTAAGAAAAGGTAAGTTATAAAGCCTGTAGTACCAAAGCCTACCACGAGAGAGTGGTGATGTGTTAATAAAGCATGGAGACAGAATTAAATTTATACTGGATTGTTTTCAAGACCATCCAGAAAAAAAAAATGAATGAATGGAATAAGAGGAAAAGCAGGATAATCTTGTTTTTTTTTTTTTGGTTTGTTTGTTTGGTGCAAAAAAGGAGGCAGTAAATTGGTGAGATTGAGAAACAAGGGCTTAATGCAGTAGGGGACTGGTAAAAGTTTAACAATCAGCTCTCTAAAGGGGGGGAAATGAACACACATTTAAATTAAACTGCATTATTAACTTTTTTTCTCTATCACTTTCTTAAATCTAGACAATCAATTAAATAATAATTAATTCCTGGTTGTAGTTTGCTGATTTCCAACTCTGAAAATTTAACAATTGACTCCAGGATTCCCGTGATGTGCATCCTTTCTAGAAACAACACTATATTCTCTCACAATCTGGTCAAAATGATTGAAATCTCAGCCTAGTGTATGTGTATATGTGAGCCAGAGATGAAATGAAGGGTTGGGCTGTAGAAAATACTGTAGATGAAAAGGAGGATGCATCACAAAGGCTGGAACTCAAAGCTAAGTCCTCAAAAGAGCTGGTTCTGTGTCTGGATGAGGTTCAGGAAGAGCCTGGAGTTTGGGGCTCTTGGATATTCAGGAACAAGTTGGATAAGATCTGCATTCAGTGCTGTGTTGTCTCTCTCCCATTCAATGCTAGTCTCCAATTCACCATAGAATTTTTAGAAGATTACCAGCCCTGGCTCTCCAAGCAGTGATCTCCAATATAAATGACATGGAGAACCTTGGGATTCATCCAAACAATCACACCACCAGCTTAGTCCGAAGAGAGTTGCTGTTGGTACCGGATAACTTTAGTGAGCTAAGAAGAAGCCATAGACATGGAAGCCATGACCAACAATGGGTGCAATCTGTGCGATGGCTCCTATAGGGCTTGCCATGAAAAGCTGGAGTGGGTACTCTCCTAAGCTGAAGTGATAAACAAATCCACCCCACTCACCCTCCCCTCCTGATGCACTGAGTGCTCTTAACTGTAGCCACACAATTTGAGGTCAATTAGACTTGAGCTTCAAATCAGAAAGACTCATCTTCATGGATTCAAATCCAACCCCAGATGCGTCCAAGCTATGTAATCTTGGATAAGTCATTTAAATTTGTTTCTGTAAAAATGAGCTGGAGGAAGAAATGTCAAATCATTCCAGTATCTTTACCAAAAAATCTCCAAAATGGGATCAGGAAATAGAAATGATTGGAAAGACTCAACAGAATCAACATACCACCACTGCTTAAATCTATGTTTCCCTTCCTCAAGCCGTTCACTCCATTCCATACTTATCTGATCAAAGGAGAAACCTTCCAAATAATGGGCCACCAAACAGGTCAATGCAGCCTCCAGGGCCTGGGTCGGTGGTCCCAAATCTATACCATTAAGGGCAAATCAGCTCTGTTTTCTTCTTTGACATCTCTGGAGGAGAAGACTTCAAAACCTTCCCTTAATTCCTCTCTCCAATGTTTGGGGGTCTCATTGACAACCTTGAGAGTTACCAGCAAAGTTCTTCCATCTGCCCTACTTTAAGACAATGTCCTCTTTGCTCCTCCATGGATGCAAAGATTAATTCATCTCTCCTATTTTCCCAAATCTCTATTGTGCTTGAAGATAATAACTGTTACTCATTCACTCAATAAATATTTACACTGCTTTTGGAGTCAGAAATACCTATATAATTGATTCTTTCTGTCTCTGTCACTTGCCAGCTATGTGACTCAAGGCAGGTAACATGATTTCTCAGCCTCAGTTTCCTCAGTATCCTGTAAAAAGGGATAATACTTCAGAAGGTTATTGTGTATTTTGTATATCTTGTATATGATATTGTTATTGTTGATTATTATAAAAATTTCCATTTATATTACTTTTTCAAGTTTGCAAAGTGTTTTACACAACAACCCTCTCTAAATCACAATTTAACTAAGATAAGGTCAATATTATAAATATTATTATGCCCATTTTAGAGATAGGAAATTGAGACCCCAGAAGCAAAGTTCTCATCCAGGGCTCTCCCTACAAAAGGGTCACCATCCTTTCATTCATACCAAGTTGAACGAATCCCTAAGCTGGGAGTACAGAAATCAGGTCCAATAGTATAATCCCAGTTCTTTGGAAGCTTTCAGTCTAGTTGGGATGCGTTAGTGGTAGAGGAAATAAACGCACTGTGCAACGTAGGTCAGGGAAGGATGTGAAGACCTTTCTGGGACCCTCTCAGGTGGCAGAGCAGAGACTTCCAGTAACTGTCGACACCATTCTCCCCAGGCACCTTTGGACAGCTGCTCCAGAATGATGGGCTGAAGGCCTGGCTACCTCAGTGCCAGGCAGGCGGGCAGAGGGCCAGGTAGCCTTTCCCGCCTCAGCGGCCTGGCAGGATGGGCGCTGGCCGCCATGGGGACGGACAGCTGGCCGTAACCGATACACATCAGCTGAAGGGGGCTGCAGAGAGAAGGGGGGAGGAGAGGACCCACCCGCCAGCCTGCCTTCTCCCTTCAGCTGCTTCTTTGTTAACCCTTTTCAGGCTTAACTGAGGGTCTAGAGATATAGATGTTGCACAAAGGAAGGACAATTGCGAGTGCTCCTCACCGAATCACTTAATTTCTCCTCCAGGGACCAGTATACAAGCCAGTATGGATTTTCTGAGCCTCTACTCTGTGCATTTAGCACTATCCTGTAGATGGGAAATAACAGTAGTCAGAGGACCTGAGTTCCAATTCTATCTCTCAGAGCTTATTATCTGCATGATTTTGGATAAGTCACTAAATCCTACCAGACCTAAGCTTCCTCTTCTATAAATGTAGAAGGTTGGACTAATTAATTTCTGAAAAAACTCCCGGCTCTAGATCTATGATGTCATCCCTGTCTGTCTGGCTAGGGAGATAAGATTCACAAACAAAATAATAGTTAGCATTGGCAGGAAATGCAGGATAAGAGTTAGATGAGGGGGTGAGGGGTGAGGGTGGGGAGTCACCTACAAGGGCAGGGAAGAGTCCTGAGGGCAGAGGTGAGCAGGAAAAACTTGGCAAAGGAGGTGCCATTGAACTGGATTTTTAGGATGGACTATCTAGGAGATTAGGAAAGGAGAATGGAGGTGGAGGTGGTCATCAGCCAAGTCAAGGAAGCATGTTCTATGCACGCAGGACTAGAAAAGAGAAGGTCTGGTTGGAAGAGAAGTTCAGAGTGGGACAGGGAGAAATGAAAGAGCAGGGGTGGAGAAGGGAGAGGCTATTCGGTGCTATGGGCAACCACCTAAGTTATCGGGGCTGGGAGGGACCCCAGAAGTCCGTCCAACTTTGTCATTTTATGGGTGAAAGGATCCTTCCCCCGGGAAGGAAAGTAGCTTGCCCCAAGTGACACAGTTACTGAGGAACAGACCCAGGACTCAGAACTCAAGGCTGCTGATGCTTCCGCCTAGGGTACTTTCCACGTTTCCTAGGAAACCTTCATTTTGGCGGTTTGGTACCTGACCGACTCCCTCCCCATACCCTTTGGTGATCTCCGTGTGTTGAGCCTGGAAGGAGAGGAGGTTAGAGAATCCCGGCCCTCTGGGTCCCATTCTTTCCTCATCCCCATCGGGGTCCTGAGACAGCTGTGCAGAGGCAGGCACGCTCTCCCCTTGGCAGGGATTAACTGCCACAGGCTAGTGTGGCTGGGGGTGGGGGAGGACTGCCGGCACTATCCCCAGCCAGTAACCCCTCCTTGCCCAGAGCCCCGGAAGACAGGATTCAACGGCTGCACGGGTGAGAGTTTGGTCAGGCAGGAGATGTGCCCTAAAGAGACACAAACTGAGTGGCTCAGATCCTATGCCAGAACCAGTCGCTTACTCCTGGGCAGAAGGGTGGGGACACTGGGAGATGTTCTTCCCTTGCAAAACGGCAGTGTCCCGGCTCATCATTCCTGGTCCACTCCCTCCCACCCTCACCCGGGTCTGTCCTCTGTTTCCCTTTAAGGAGACCGACTCCATTCCGTTAATGGGTCAGCTGCTAAAGGTGTTCCCCACTGCCAGATGCATGCGCAAATAAAGCCTTCATGACCCCAAACAGTGCGTGCCATCTAGGCGATCTGGGGAACAGAGTTCTGTACCTGGAAAGAATACAACTGAGTTTATGATCTTGCCTCAGACCCCTAACTGGGTGATACTGAGCAAGTCACTTCAAACTGTTTCCTCCTCAGAGAAATGGGGCTAGAATTGTTGTGTATAAACATTGATAGTATATAAAGACTTTGCCAGCCTTAAAAAAAGTGTTATGCAAATGATATCTATTATTATCATGAATCTGAAATGCTATTTATTATTATCTGCTATTATTATTAGCTCTCTATTATAATCATGAATCTCCTCGCAAAGTTTGGATAGAATTGACTGGCTCCATGGGAGATACTGGGGAGAAGATGGGATGGGGGAGGACCACATCATCCCCCACATTTCCTCATATCTCAGGGGAAAAGCTCACTCCCAAAGCCTCCTCAACCTCTATTTCTTCCTACCCTTCTTTACCACTAGTCTTCGCCGAGACCAGTAGGAAAAGGCTGAGGGAAGGCAAGGGTTAACTCCCTTCCTTGGCTTTTACACATTTTTCAGGGGATCCTCTTTCAAGGAGGGGAGGTTTGGTGGGTTGGGGGAAGGAAAGTCAGCATGTCGCCTCCGATTTGCTCTGGTTTGACCTTGAACGTGAATCATTCTATCACAATGTCGTTACTGATTTCCACAGGAAGAGGATTAAGCCCAGAAAATCGGGGTGGGAACCTGAAACGGGACTGAGGAGAATGAGATTGTTCTGCAAGCTAAAGGTCCCTCGTGTTTGTAAAACATGTCACGGGAGGTTTCACCCTTTTCCAGAAGGGAATTTCTGTGCCTGGAGAGGGAAAGAAAGCCTGGGTCCTCCACCTAACTCAACTTATCATTTGTGATTGCGTTGGAGAAGCATGTCCCTGACCAGTCATAGATTCTCAGCATCTCCAAATTCAGAGGGCCCTCGGAGACCCAACCACCTTAATTTTACTGACGGGAAACTGAGGCTGAGAGATGGGATATAGTATGTTGAGAAATCACAAATTATTAGTAAAAATTAGACCATAACTATTCTGATTTTAAACAAGCTAATCTTCTTTAAACTATCAGGTTTTCCCCAACATAATAAAGTTGAGCCAAATGACCTCTGGGGTCCTTTCCAGTTTGGACATCAGAGATTAAGACAGCAGCCATGATGAAGGACAAAGTAGGGAGCTGAAGTAGCTATTGGACTTCAGAGCAGGGAACATTAATCAATCTACAATGGCTTCTACTACTCACCACAGTCCCTTAAACCTCTCAGCACACTCCTAAGAGGCTCCCAACTACCCTTTCACTTAGACATTGAAAGGGCTTTAAGCTTTAAAATTTGGAAGAGCTAACTCTTTTATGTTACAGATGAGAAAACTGAGGCTCAATCACCCAGGAGTTATGTAGCAGAGCTGGGATTTGGACCCAAGCCCTTTCACTTCCAGTCGGTTACTCTTTACCATTACTATATTAGATAAAAGGACACTTTATATAAGGCAGTCCCCTAATGAAGCTTTATGATCATGAATGTTGGACCTGGAGTCAGGAGTTCAAATCCAGCCTCTGACACATATATACTAGCTGTGTGATTCAGATCACAGTCATTTGTTCCATTTCCCTCAGTTTCCTTATCTATAAAATGGGAATAATAATAGCATTTACCTCTCAAGGTTGTTGTGCACACCAAATAAGATAATAATTGTAAAGGACTTAGCACAGTGCCTGGCACATAACTGCTATATAAATTTTAGTTATTATTATTATTACATTAGACCTGGAATTAGGAAGATTCAAATTTGTTATTGTTCAATTGTGTCTCTTCATGACTCCATTTGGGGTTTTCTTGGCAGAGATACTGGAGTGACTTGCCATTTCCTTCTTCGGTTCATTTTACAGATGGGGAAACTGAGGCAAAGAGTATTAAGTGACTTGTCCGGGATCACCCAGCTAGTAGGTGTCTGAGGCTACATTTAAACACAAATTTTCCCCATTCCAGACCTATCATTCTATCCACTGCACCACCTAGCTGTCAACAAAAACAATACACTCCAAGAGACCTCACCAAATGGGATTAAAGGGATCTAATTACAATTTGATACTCTGTGGAAGAAAAATAGAGGTCCAGAAAGTATTGTGATGGGTCACCACCTTCATATGGGATGAACTCCCTACTTCCTGGTTCTGATTCAAGTTAGAGGACCCCTCTGTCTGTTACCATTGATTAATTCTCCCAATCCAGATTCCTAAGAATTGACTCTTGATTGGATTATCACCATCAGCTTCAGGGCTAATAAGTACCCAAATCCCAAGGATGCTCTTCCATCTCCATGTAAAGAATTCAGTTTGCAGGCCCCAGTCAGGAGAGACTCAGCTTTTCAAAAGCTAAGTACAGCTTCATGACGTAAATAAATGTGAGATGGCTGAGAGCCTAGCGGATTTTATTTTTTTATTTTTATTATTTATTATTTAATAATTTATCATTTATTTGGCCAGGGCTAGCAACATTGTTCCCTGCATTTTTCCTCTTAACTAGATTGGGTTTTGCTGTATAGTTCCCATATTTGTATAGAAATAAGACTATAAGTCTATGACATCTTTGACTTTTGAAAAAAAAAATATATATATATATTACAATAAGGACATTTTCCACTCTTATCAAGGCTCCCAAACTGTTGGACTTACAGACCTGCATGTCTCGGAGCATAGGAGAGAATCTAATTACAATTGACTATCTTTCCCTCAGAGAAAGAAGAGGCAATGGACAAGGAAGAAGCAGCATTAGTTGAGTCACAAGATGGAAGGGAAGAGGAAGAGAGGGAGAAAGAGCAGGAAAGAACTTCTGGAGTAGCTTATTCTGAGTTTAAATGAAGCCTTACTAATTATTTGGAAAAGGATCACTAGGTGGTGCCATAGTGCACAGAACACTGGGCACTAGAGTTCGGTAAATTCATCTTCTTGAGTTCAAATCCAGCCTCAGACATTTACTATTATCATGAATCTGAAATGCTATTATCATGAATCTCCCTGAAAAGTTTGGATAGAATTGACTGGCTCCATGGGAGATACTGGGGAGAAGATGGAATGGGGGAGGACCACATCATCCCAGTTCTCCCCATATCTTAGGGGAAGGGGCTGGCCAAGTCACCAAACCCAGTTTTCCTCAGTTTCCTCATCTGTAAAATGAACCGAAGAAATGGCAAACCACTCCAGTATCTCTGCCAAGAAAACCCCAAATAGGATAATGAAGAACCTGAAACAGTTGAACAATATTTACTAGCTGTGTCACTCTGGACAAATCATTTACTTCTATCTGCCTTGGTTTCCTTAATTGTTAATTGAAGATAATGATATAAAATGAGACAGTATTCGTAAAGTGTTTTGCAAACCTTAAAGCCCTATGTCAATGCCAGCTATTTTTATTAATCAGATTATTTACAGGACTTAAATATTTGTCCTCCCATTCATACTACAACGAAGATGAGAAATTTAATCTTCATATCTGGGAATACTTTGATTTGTTCAGGCCACGATGGATCGAAGCCACCCATTGTACTGTGTCTATAAAAGGGAGCAGGAGTTGGACAGCCCACTTGTCCATCTTTGTCTTGGGATCTATGAATGATCACCTTAGAGAGAGATGAAGCCTAACACAGAATCATGGTCTTCCATGTGGTTAAAGTATTGACCATGACGACTGAAGCTTAGCTTCATCAATGACAGAGATAGAGACAGAAGAAAAGAGGGAAGAGAGAGACAGACAGAGAAGGAGGGAGGGAGGGAAAGAGAGAAAAGGAGAGAAGGAAGTTGGGAAAGAGAGGAAAAAGGGAGGGTGGGAGAGGAAAAGGGAGAAGGAGAGGGAGAAGAAGAGAGAAGGAGGGAAGGAGGGAAAGAAAGAAAAAGGGAGGGAGAGAAAGAAGGGGAGAGGAAGGGAGAAAGAGAGGTAGGTAGGAAAGAAGGGGGAGGGAAGGAGAGAGAGAGATTTCCTAAACTATGTCAAGTTGTTTAAGCGTTTCAGGACTCCTTCTTTAGGAAAAATGTGATTCCCTGGATAGCATCAGCAGAAAATTAAGCATGTGATCAAAGGAACCACAAGGAAATAAGCCAAAATACCAAGGAGCTAAAAGCTGCCTAACAGTCATTCAGATGATGCAGGACTGAGTGGAAAAGGGTTACCTTTCAAATAACCTCAAGTTTATGTTCCTTTCCAGGAAAACCCAGGTCCTTGTTGATAGAACCATCAGGCTAGAGGCTTGACTGGGAGTCAAGAGTGAGGGTGGGGCTCCCCCGAGTGTGAAGGGTTGATTGCTTTTCCTTTACTTTCCAGGGGAGTCCAATTCCTCGGATTCATATTAGAGGGATGGAAGTGCAGCTCCCCAGGAAGTGACCAGTCCCCATCCTGAGCCCCAGAGACATAGCCACGGACATGGACAGAATGGGAGAAGCTTCTGACAGGCATTCAGATGCTGCCTTCCACATCCCCATCTATGTGTTCTGTGGAGCATACGCTTCCCTCCCACACTCCTCCTCACCTCAAAACCAGTTTGTTGGGACTGGAAGGGATGTTGCGGGTCATCTCGTTGAACTCCCCTAATTGCCTACCAGGAATCAGCAGCCAGCACCACCCTATTTCTACCTGCCAGAAAGCCGTCAGGACCTCCACACCCACTGCCATTGTCAGCCCCCAGTGCCGCCCCTTCACCCACCACCTGACTCAAATCTTGAGTCCGCCCCTTATGGTGGTGTGGTTTGGAGCAAATTTCTAATATTCCCTATCTATAACGTGAGGGTGTCGGATGGGATGGAAGGGAAGAAACAAGCATTTATTAAGCCTGTGCCAAGCCCTGCACAAAGTATTTTACAAATATCTCATTTGATTCTCACAACAACCTTGGGTAGTGGAGACTATTATTAACTTTTTATACAGTTGAGGAAACTGAGGCAGACAGATATTAAGTGATTGGCTCAGAATCATGTAGCTAGTAAATATATGAGACTGATTTGAACTGATTCAGGTCCAAAAAAGTTAAATTTCTCCTCAGAATGACAGTGGATAAGTCAATCTCTCTGCCTTAGTTTATTCATCTGTAAAATGAGGTTGTACATGATTAACATATATTGGATTATTTGCCTTCTAGAGGAGGGGGTAGGGAAGTGGGAGGGAAATTGGAACACGAGGTTTTTCGAGGGTCAATGGTGAAAATTATCCTTGTTTAAGTTTTGAAAATAAAAAGCTTTAATAAAAAAGACCACCAAAAAGAAAGTTTAAAAAATAAAAAATGAGAGTGTAGCTCCCTCGACTATAAAGCTCCCTTGGGGCATTATCCAGTGCTCAATCCACTGTACTACCTAGTTGCCTCCAATATCCCCTTTCTAACTCTGAAACACTCCTTTTCCTCCTTCTCCATACCAATGATGGACAGGTTGGGCTATAAGGTCCTTTTCTCCATCATCACTTGGCTAGAAAGGCTTTTATTTTGGAGAGGATCAGTTCTCTAATCATTCATAACCCCCTCCTGCATAGAACAGTGAAGGGGGAAACCTCTCTGCCTTACAAATAAGTGAAATGTCCTAAATCCTGATGTTCTCATCAAGGGAAGTACATCTAGGCAGTAATAATAATAGCTCTCATCTATACAGCATTAAGGTTAGCTGAGCACTTTATCAAGTGATCTCATTTGAGCCTTGCAACAAGATGCTATTATCATCCCCATTTTACAGATGAGTAAACTAAGGCAGAGAGGTTGACTTGCCCAGGGTCATATAACTAGTAATTTTCTAAGGAGAAATTCGGTTTCTCAGGTTTTCCTCATTCTAAGTCCATCCACCATATCCCACTGTGCCTTTCAGTGAGCAGGTCGGAGAGGGGATATCCCACCCAATACAAACCCCGTCACAAGCTGTTTCCAGCCTCCAGTATGGTACCATACGTGAGCTGTGCTGCTTTGTAAAACCAAAGTCAAACCAGAGAGACTCTGACACTCCTAATGTGCTTCTCAGCTTTCTTCTTGGCATTTATTGGATGCAAAAGAATGACACGGCTGTAGAAATGTGCAAGGGACAAAAATGCTTGTGTTCTTTTTATCCTTCCTCAATGGCTGATATGACCCAGGGTCTAGGAAGGACCTTCAGGGAACTCAAAAGCGCACAAGGTCTCAACATTCATGGACCTTCAGGGAACTCGAAAGCGCACAAGGTCTCAACATTCATGGACCTTCAGGGAACTTGAAAAGGCAAGACAAGATCTCAACATTCATGAGTGGCAGTAGGTTTGCTGGAGAGATGGAGGTGGGTCCGGAAGGAGAGCAGAAGCCTGAATCCCTTTAGCCTAATGCTAAGGTTGCCGGGTCAAGTCGAGGTGGACATCCCCAGGCTCAGACGTGACCTTTGGGCCAAATGCTCAGACAATAGTTATGATGGAAGCTGTCTTCCACCTCCAAAGCTGTTTCACTTGGGAAAATATGCCCTAAGATCTTCAGAGTTAAATTCTGCAAATGGGGGAGGGAGATTAGGAATCCTGGTTTTCCCCCATACTAGATTTCTTTACCAAAAAATTCTGGAGACTCACATCAGAAATTATTGCAAGGACTAGAAGGTTCGTTTAAAGGTCAAGATCCAAGGGGTCAGTCAGCAAAACCCCGGGGAGCATTTGAGGAAGAAAAATTGCTTCTGAGAGAGATGAGCTGCTTTGGAATTGGATAACTTTGGTCTAGCCTGGAGTCCCTGAAAGAATGAATCATTGCTTTCTTTCACTCAGCTACCTCATTAAGCCATGAAGAAGGCCACGGGCTTCTGCCAGGCTATTTTCTACAATGCATCAGGGAGGGGTTCGAGATGATGAATAGTATGTACATGTCAGGACCTTTAAATGCTTCCCTAGATAAAAATGCCCGTAACTGAGAGTCAAGCAGTATTTCCTCCAGGTGAGAGGGGCTCTCCAGACCATTCAGGCAATTCCCCTGTCCCTCAGAAAAATTAGGATCAGCCAGCAGGCACCCTGTTTTCCAATTATAGGCCAGAAACTCCCTCTCCCAATCCCTTTCACCCTCCCTGGGCCATCTGCTGCAGTAAATCTACTCCTTGTTCCAACCAGGATGTTAACACTAAACTAAATCCTTCATGCACCATACGATGCCATCATCCATGTCCCATTCTGTTCGACTAAAAGGGCAAAGTGACCGGAGATGGCCAACTCCCACACTTCTATATTATGTCTCCCCTCCCTCCATCCCTAGCAAGAGTTGGCTGGGGGGCTCAGCTGGTCTCCTGCCGTTCCTAGAGTAGAAATCTGCCTCTGCCCTAAGTCATAGTCAGACTGTAAAAGACAATTTCGTTAGCAGGAAGCAGGGAGTGGGAAAGTCTTTCTGTGATGAGCGCAGCTCACCCTCTGGGACTGGCTTTCCTGACCCCTCTAGCACATTTGCTGCCAAGGTGCCCACGGCCAAGGGTCCTGAGGGACACGGAGATGAAATCTCTCCCAGCCCCCCACCCTGCTAGGGTATGAGGAAGGGGCGGGAGCCAAGGGACTATCCCCTTGACTCTTGGAGGATTCGGGAAGTTGGAGGCGGAGGGGAGAAGGGCCGCTAGCCAGCTCTTCCTTGGAACAAAGCTCTCAGAACCACTGGCAGGCACAGTCTGTGGGCTCCTGGATGGTGTAAGGCACCCACGAGGCATTTCCCGTGCAGAAGAGCTGCACTGAGCGCCGCTGCAGGCCCATCTCCCGGCAGCACTTACAGAACCGAGCGTACGTGTTGATGTTGTAGTTGTAGATGCTCGCAGAGGGGCACTTCCCGTCACAGCTCACGATGTTCACCTGGGGCAGACAGTGGGGATGGAGGCTGGGGGAAGCTGCTAGCTTTCCCTCAGAACAACCCAAACCAGCCCCTCCCAGCCCGGCCTCTCTGTCCCCAGCCAGGCCAGATGGGGTGCTCTGGCCCAACGTGTCCCGGAGTCCAAGGTCTCTCCCTCTCTCCCCAGGACCCCACAACACACCGGTGTGTTGCTTCGGCAGTCACTCTTCCGGATGGTCATTCGGACAGTCACCTTCTTACAGGACCGCCCGTCCTCCTTACCTGGAGAAAAGCAAGGAAAGGTGAGGGAGGTTGACCCAACACCATTCCTTGCCCCCTGGGGCAGAAAAGGGGTAAGGAAGGGGAGTGGAGTTTCCCAGGCACTTTGTTGTCATGCACTGATCCTTTGAGCAACTCTCAACTCATGCACTATCCCCTGCCCCTCACAGCTCCCAGGGCCTGACTCTCTGGGGGGAAGAGAATCCCCATCTGAAGGAAAAGAACAAGCAGGTCCTATGTCTGGGGCTTGGTGGTGAGGAAGCGACCAAAAGCCTAAATCCTGAAACCCTCAGCCTTGGGCACCAATCTTTACGGAAGACACTGGATGACACCACTGGGGTAGGGGGTTTCCAGCAATGGGCATCCAATGGGATCTAGGGCAAGGACCACTGGATTTGAAGTCAAGAAATCAGGGCTTACTCTGCCACTCAGCCAGAGGAGACTTGGTCAATTGTGCAATCTCTATTTCAGTTTCCCTCAATTAAAAAAATACATATGTTTTATGGAATTGAATTAAATCCAATTGGCTATCTCTATTTCAGTTTCCCTCAATTAAAAAAATACATATGTTTTATGGAATTGAATTAAATCCAATTGGCTATCTCTATTTCAGTTTCCCTCAATTTAAAAAAAAAATATATATATATATATATATATGTTTTGTGGAATTGAATTAAATCCAATTGGCCTTTTTGTCTTAATCATTCTTGTCATTAATCATCTTAATAATCAGTCAAATAGTCTTGGTTTGACTCTGGTGGCCCTGGGCGGAGGATGCAGCCATATCCTGGAGGTGTTCAGCAAGAAGCAGGGGCAAAGCAGCTTTTAGTGTCTTTGTGGATGGTAAGAAGCGAGCACTACTGGGGTACACATGCATGCTTTAGGAGCCAATTCCCTGCCCACAATTGAAGACCAATTGCTGCCAGTGGGCCGTTCTCAAAAGGGCCTTTTTAGCAAGAGCAGAGAGCCACAGATTCTCCCCTGCCCTCCCCCAGGCCTCCCTCCTACCCTTTCCCTAGGGAGCTGAAGGCCAAGGGCTCCATGAGCAGAGGGACCATTTTCAAAATCACCAATGGAAGGCCACTTCACCTTGACTCCCACTGACCTGGGTGACAGCGGGCACTAACCCTTGGAGAAGAGGCAGGACTAACTGGGAGCAGAAACAGAGCCCCCGGGGAACCTGGGGAGAGCGGGACAGGGCCGCAGGTCATTCTCAGGGTGTGTGTAAAGTGGATCATGAGGGAAGAGGAAGGGGATCCAATTAGGGCATTAGAGAGAAGGTCCAATGAGGGAGAGTGGAAGGAGGAGGACAGTGGGGAGGGGAAGATGTAGATCATACACTCAGACCACCTGCATCCCCCAAATAAAGCTGTCCTTAAGGGCATCTGGGGGATCCACCCACAGAAATGGTCTCTGAGGGGCTGTCTGGGGCAGAAGCTTGGGGTCATGCACCTCTCTGGTGAACCCTATGAGATTTCTAAGAACTATATTTTTAAAAGAAAAAATACCAGATTACAATTATATTGAAATAAAGATGCAACCTTTTTTTCTTCTAAGTTCATGGATCCCAGAAATCTATTCATAGATCTCTTGGGGGTCCATGGACCCCAACTTAAAAGCATTCAGTCTACAAGAAAAAGCTGCTTAGGGATGTTCCATATAAGTGAAGGAAGCCCAAGACAGATCTCCTTAATCCCTCCCCTGGGACATGGCCCTAGAGTAGCCTAAGCCACTCAAAGGGCAAGCTGCTCTTCCAGAAGGAGAAGAAAACATAGATGCTATATATAGACAAGGGACTCCAGAGATCCACCAGCCCAACTCTCCCAATTTGAGGATGAGAAAACCGAGGCTCAGGGAGCCATGGGATTTCTCTAAAATCACACAGGCAGCAGAGGTGGGATCTGAGCCTGTATCCTCAGACCCAGAGCTAGTATTCGCTCCCTTCCTTTGCATCCCATAGCCATGGAAGAGGTATAAAGTTTCTGAGCTCATGAGGACCAAGTTCTGCTTTCTCAGACTCACTGGCTTTCCTACGCTCCAGCTTCCAGCCGATTGGCCATTCTGTCTCTCACTCACCCTACATCTCCAGGTTCTGTGCCTTAGCACAGATACCTGCCTGCTCCATGCCTTCTTTCTTCCACTTCGTAGAACTACTCTCTTCCTTTAAGTTGCAGATCAGGCCCATCTTCTATATGGTCTTTCCAGATGTCCCACCACACTCCTCTCTTCCCCCCAATTCCCTCCCTCCTCAACTATTTCTTTGTTTTTATTCTTGTGTAAGTTCTCATCTCCTTTGTTAGAACTTATGTTCAATCAGAGCCTGGATTGTTTCATCTTTTGTATATTTTTGCTGTATTTTTGTGTGCTCAATGCTAGAACATCACTTGACACAGAAGAGGCATGTAATAATTGCTTATTTGATTGATTCTTTAACAAGATGCACCAGGCTGGCTCTAGTAAGTACCCAAGAGGAGTGAGGTATGTGGTATATAAAACCATAATGATCTCCCGGAGTCTCGCCTGAGAGGCTGCAGGTAGAAGCGGTAGGATCCCACCAGGAACAGTTCTCCCAGCACTATGCTACCCAGTCCCCAGAAGCCCTTTGGAGTCATGCAAAGGCTGGGATACTCACATGTCTTGCAGCATCCCTCCAGAGAAGGTACCACGGAACCCCCCACCTGGATGGACAGAGGCAGATGATCAGCTCTGGGATAAATTGACAGCTCTCCTTCATACTATACACACCCAAAGCTTAGCAAAGCATTATTCAGGAAAGAATCTTCACGCTCAGAATCTGAGACCAGAGCACAGTTAATAGAGGTAGAGAGTGGCCCTATAATTCAGGTCTCAGATCTGCTTCCCCTTCCCGTCCCCTTCCATGGTCTACCTTAGGTAGACACATCCTAAGGTCAAGTCCCTCTCCATTCCTGGCTTCTGCAGCCAAAGAACCAGAGAATAAGTGTCTAGGTCCTCCTGTGAAAATCCTGATTCCTTTTTCAGGCTAGCCAACATGAATCTACATGGGACATGGGACAATTGGGTATGGCTATGAGTGTGGGAGAGCTCCTAGTATTGGGGATGATCCTATGGCCTTGCCCTGCTGATTACCTGCTTCTATCCAAGTTTCTTTCTTTCTCCCTCACTCTCAGGTCCCTGCTCTAGTCATCCAAGCACACTGATCTTCTTCAGCACTAATTGTTGACCTCCAGATTCAGAGGGGATTTTGCAGCCTTGCATTGGGACTGTACTAGCTCTAATTCTGCATATACATGGATGGATGGATAGATGAATGGATGGATGGAAGGTTGGATGGATGGATAGATGGATGGATAGTGGATGGATGGATGGGTGGATAGATGAATGGGTGAGAAGATGTATGGATGGATGGAAGGCTGGATGGACGGATAGATGGATGGATAGATGGATGGATAGTGGATGGATGGATGGGTGGATAGATGAATGGGTGAGAAGATGGATGGATGGATGAATTGGCAAATGGCTAGATGGAGAAGTTGGTATATGACTGAATTAGAAGGAAGGGAGATTTGCCCTCTGCCTCTTCGTGCTCTAGAGTATGCCCTGACTCACAAGGAAACTGAAACTTGAAGGACTGAGAAGATCTCCTAAAAAACATCTCAGGTCAGGAACACCCTTGGACATGCCATTTCCATGGTCCTTACCTTCCCACATTCAGTCTCATTGAGGGGTGGACAGGTGATAGGGGACACAACCAGGACTACGCCCAAGGCTGTGATGCTGCAGTCATGACGAGCACAGTCTGAGATCCAAGATGTTCCAGGCTGTAAGTGAGATGTGTAAGGGGCAGTTGGCCCAGAGGGTTTGTACAAAGTAAGAGTTCCCTGAGGACTAAGACAGGCCTTCCATGAAATTTTCCTACTGCTGGAAACTCAACTGGTTTCTGCCATGCCCAGCCTCTAGGTTACTAGTACATGTCTGTTCACCATTTCTGGTGGATTAAAAAAAGAGTTTTGCGACCAGCAGGATGATTTCAGAGAGGTCCAGAGAGACTTATATGAACTGATGCTAAGTGAAATGAGCAGAACCAGATCATTATATACAGCAACAGCAAGATTATATGATGATCAATTCTGATGGACATGTCTCTTTTCAACAATGAGATGATTCAAACCAGTTCCAATTGTTCAATGATGAAGAAAACCATATACACCCAGAGACAAGACTGTGGGAACTGGGTGTGGAACATAACATAGCATTTTCACTCTTTCTGTTGTTGTTTGCTTTCATTTTGTTTTTTTACTCAGGTTTTTTCCTTCTTGATACAATTTTCCTTGTGTATCAAGATAACTGTATAAGTATGTATACATATATTGGATTTAACATATATTTTAACATATTTAACATGTATTAAACATGTACTCCTGCCATCTAGGGGTGGGGGTGGGAGGGAAGGAGGAAAAAATTTGGAACACAATGTTTTGCAAGGATCAATGTTGAAAAATTACCCATGTATATGTTTGGTAAATAAAAAGCTTTAGTTAAAAAAGGAAAAGAAAAAAAGAGTTTTGAACCTAGAGGTAGATGACCTAAATTCTGGTACATATTCTGCCATTAATTCTATAAAAATACAGAATCTTTGAGCTGGAAGTCATTTCATCTGGTTCCCTTATTTTACAGAGAAGGAAAGATATTGTTGGGAAAGTCACTCGCCATCACATCTCTGAATCTCCATGTCCTCTGCAAAGTGGATGTACCCCATTTCTTTCATTAAGTCATAGTCAAACTCAACCAACAAGCATTGTTTAAGGTATTAGGTTGTGGTTGGAACACCCTTCCTCCTCACCTCCACCTTCTGGCATCCCTGGCTTCTTCAAAACTCAGCTCAAGTCCCACCTTCAACAGGAAGCCTTTCCCAATCTCCTGCCCCACCCCCATGCTTTTTCTCTGATCCTAACTTCATATATATATATATGTATGTATATATATCTATACACACACACACACACACACACACATATATATATATCATATATGCATAGTTATTTGTATGCTGCCTCCTCCATTAAAATGTGAGCTCCTTGAGAACAGGGACTGTCTTGTGCCTTTCTTTATGTCCTCAGAATTAGCATAGCGGCTGGCATATAATAAGTACTTAATAGTTATTGCTTGATTAATACTGGGGATACAAACATATAACTGAAACATTCTCTGCTTTCTAGGAGCTCATGTTCGAATGGTACAATCAATATAAAGTACTTTGGAAAGGTAAAAGCATTAAATGAATGTAGGGTGCAAACAAATGAGCAGCAGAGTTTGCATAAAAAAATCTTTTCTATATGGCTTAATGCAGTTGCTCTCTAGCTCTGCCCAAAATATGCTGTTTTCTGGGCACTGATGGTCATATACCTCACTCTACTAGAAGAGACATATGGAGTCAATCTTGAGCCCAGGAGGGGGCAAAAAGATGGAGGCTTAGACCAAGACTATTTCCATAGATTCATTGGGGTTGAGAAGGGCTGAGGGAAGAAGAAGACTCACCAGAAAAATGACCTCGGTACCATTGGGATACATGAAGAGGCAGGATACGTTCTTGCAGGAGCCACAGCAGGTGGCCAGGTCCTGAGGAGGCTGGTACTCTTGGTTCTATAAATTCAGCTAAGTCAATTCCATCCTGAGACATTTAATCTGTACCTGCCAGATCTTCCCTGGATGGGACACTTAATGCCCAAGAATCTCCTCTAGCCTCCAACTTAACACAGGACTCAGAAAGAATACAGGGGAAACAGAAGAGGAGGTTTACTGAGATACATGGGAATTCAGGAAGTCACCTAGTTCATCCCTTTGTGGTCTCTAGGGAAGACCACATCTAACTCAGGAACTGATAAAAGTTATCTGTTCTAAAGTCCAGCTCTATTATAAGCAACTTAAAATCTTCTTGCTGCATTTCTACTACATATATTCTTCTTTCTTTCCCTTTTCTTTTCCCTTTTCCTTCCTTCATTCCTTTTCTCCTTCCTTTCTTCCATCTTTCCTCCCTCTCTTGTTCTCTCCCTCCTTCCTTCTCTTCCTTCCTCCTTCTCTCTCTCTTTCTGTCTCTCTCTCATCTCTCTCTCTCCATCTCTGTCTTTGCCTCTCTCTGTCTCATCTCTCTATCTATCCCTAGCTACACTTTCTTCCCCCCTTTCTTTGCCACACACAGGCACACACATGCACTCCCACTGAGGTATGGAACATCATTCTCCAAATACTTCAGGAGTATTGCCACAGCTTTATATTCCCTAGACCAGGGCTTCTTAAATTTTTTCTCCCAAGAAACTTTTATGTGACCCTATAAAATATGTAAACAAATCAGACATATATTGATAATAAATCATAATTCCACATTCCTCACATTCATAGAACCACATATAGGATCATGATACACAATTTAAGATTTGCTCTAGAATTGTTCTATGTTCATGGTTTACTTTGGCCCTGCTTTCCTTCTTTAATTAGTTTCCACCTTCTCTCAATTCCTGTGAAACATTCAACTTCCCCCACAGGCAATCTCCTTCTTAGAATCCTTGATTGGGACATGTTTTCCCATTCATTCATGTGCTTCCTGTTTCTGGAGATTATGAGTCCCTGAAATTGGTTAGCGTCCCAGAAGAAAAGGAAAGATGTCCCACCAGATCCCCCCAATACTGTGGGTGGGGTCTTACCTCCTCACACTGTACATCACAGATCACAGATGTAATGTTGATGTGGTAGAAGTTAGTATGAGGGTCAAGCACATCAGTACAATGGGAGGTTCTGCAGACACCATCAGCTGAGAGCTCCACCACCTTCTGGCCAGGATGCAGGACCCCACGTTCCTGGCTCAGGCAGACTGGGGCCTTCACTGGTCATAGAAGGACACACACTGATCCCAGTTATGACCCTACCATCCCATCCCTGGTGTTCAGAAGTTAATCACTTCAGAGAGAGGACCTTCCCTCACCAAGGATGGAGAGTGGAGCCCTTGTGTCTGGATAGGTCTTGCCAACACCCTACTGTTTCCCTTGTTTACTCACCACAATTGTACTTGACACAATCACAAACATTCTCGGCACTCTGTGTGAATTCTGTATCAAGCTGCGGCAGCTCCCACTGTATGCACACAGAGGTCAGTGTCAGTCTCCTATGGCTACCCAGTCTTTCTGCCCAGGATAACAGTAGGAGAGGTTTTGAGCATCCCCTCTTTGGCTGTCAGACATTGGAAGGTGACAAGTAGTTCTGGGGAAATTTCTGCCTAACCTCTTAGCATAGCCAATGTATTCCAATGTATTCAATCAACATATTTCTTCCTAGCCTCTTTCCATAGCTACTCAGTGAAAAAGAGATAGGACCATCCAAAGCTCAGCTGGGAATCTATCCTGGAAAGGGTCAAAAGTTAAAGTTTATTATTCCCTTTTTAAAGAACAAAGGCCCAGAGAGACCAACAAGGGGAGTTTGGGGAAGATGGGTGAGGGTATTGTCATAGAAGTCACAGGATCTAGTTCTCATCTTGAACCTGCCACTAATATTTGCTGTGTGTCCTTAGAAAAGCCTCTTTGGACCTCAGTTTCCACATTTGTAAAAACAAGTTGGAATATATAATGTTAATATTCTGTGGTTGGTTGTTTTTTTTACTTGTTAAAAGTAACAGAGAAAGTTAAGAGAATCCTAGAAAATCTAGATATGATAGACCTCTGGAGAAAACTGAACAGAAACCGAAAGGAACACACCTTTTTCTCAGTAGTACATGGCACCTTCACAAAAAATGACCGTGTTTTAGGGTATAAAAACTTCACAGTCAAATAAAGAAAGGCAGAAATAGTAAATGCTTCCTTTTCAGACCACAATGCAATAAAAATCATATTCAATAAAGGGGCAAGGAAAGATAGACTAAAAATTAATCGGAAATTAAACAATATAATTCAAGATAACAGTAATTTAGTGGCAAATCTTGGTTTCTAATTCCTGAAAAATCCTCCTCCCTCCATTTCTTTCTTCTCAATTATAAGAAAAACTTAATAGTGGGATAAAGGAAGGGGAAAGATAGAGGAGAATCCAAGATAAGGAGCAAAAGAAAGAGGCACATGGGACTTACCAGGTGGCACTTAGGCACAGGGATTGTGTCACAGTCACATTCTGAAAGAGAGAAAGGGCCAGACCCAGGTTAGGCTTGGGATGGACAAGTCAAGGTGCTACCCTTGGTACCAAGACCACCATCTAAGCCTTGATTATCTAAGCATCAGTTATACACACAACCTTCCAAAAAAAGACCTCAGGCTCTCATTCTATTTCCCCATATGAGTTGTAGCCAGGGAAGTAGAGAGTGTTCTGGAACTCAGAAAAATGAACACTAAAGCTTTCTCAACCAGAGGGAAAGGACAGAGGGCAGAAGAAGCATTGATTTGCCTCAATCTGCATCCAGACTCCCTACCTTTGGAAACTAATCTGCAAAGATAAGTGGAATGAAAACTTCTTCCTAGCTTTTTTCTCTTTAAAACTCTTGGTTTTTAGACTATAAAAAACGTATTGACCATGCTTAATCCCAGAGGAGAAACAAGGCAATGCACCACCCTCCTTTCATTAGACAGGTACAGGACAATGCAATTCAGTGGAAAGTATTCTGCCTTTAGGATTGGAGGACCTGGATTGACATTGCACCCCTGTGGTGTGCTACCTGTGTGACATGGAGCAACCTCTCTGACCTTCACTTTCCTTATTTCTAAGGCAAGGAATTGGATTAAATGACCATTAAGGTCCCCCACAAGCTTATATCCAATTGAATGAATATGGACATAGAACATAATCTACAATGGTGAAATTCCTAGTGTAGTCATTTCATTTTGACTTTGGGTTTTTTGGTGCTGTTAATTGAAAGCTCTCTCAAAGTAGAAGTGATCATGAGATAAAAATAGAAGACATTAATAATTTTTTAAAGGAACATGTTTAATCTCTGTTAAAATGTGTTTTTAAAAAACTATACATCCAAGGCAATCCCAATGGACTTTGGACAGAAAATGTCATCTGCAAATTAAAAAAAAAAAAAAAAAACTAAGGAGACTGAATGTAAATCAATACATGCTATGATTACTTCTTTTTTTTATCTCTCCCATGGTTTTTCCCTTTTGTTCTGATTTTTCTCTCCCAACATGATTCATAAAGCAATGTGTATTAAAAATAAATAAATTTACTAGAAGAAAAAAATTATACACTAATAAGTTTGTAGGGTTTTTTTTTTGTTCCAATCTCTTTAACAAAAAAAGAATTTTGAATCTAATCCTCATGTTTATTAGATATTATGTGTCTTAGAAAAAACACAAGCTATAATTTAAGAGGAAAGAGTGTTAAGGTCAAACAAGGGATGAAATAAGATATTCTGAACAGGGAAAAAATCAAAGGTTTTTTACTAGCAAAAGTTCAGGTGCATTGTGGAATGTTTCTTATTCTCTTCTGCTCAGGTAGGGGAGGGACTGAAGGACTCAGCACTAAGGATGATGGAGATGTAAGGGTTTGCTTCACTCCCTCATGAGGAACCCTTTGAAAATTGTCATAATTTCAATAATAATTCAATAATTTCAATTATTAATTCAATAATTGGGCTACTTCAATAAATATCCCAAGCTCAGAGGCTCCTTGAGATTGAGAACACCTAGCAAGAGAAGAATCCAGTTGCCAGATGATGCCCCCAGCCTGAGCATTGTTGCCTACAGGTTCACTTACCACATGACTTATATGGGCAACATCTGTCAGGACTCCACACCTCTACCAAGGATGTGCCCAAGCCACACTGCAGTTGGGGACAGCGAAAACTCTGGCACTCTGGAAGGGAAAGAGAACAGGTTACAACGCGAACACTAAAAGAAACTACCCAAAGTTTGGGCATGAAAACCATGGGAATGTTCTGACATGGGACTATGTGTCTAAACAGAATTTCGTATCAAGTACTCTAGAATGAGCTAATTTCTGACTTGCCACTTACGGTCTTTGGTTAGCCTAGAGTTTGCCCTTGTGCCATGTTAATATTAAGAATGTAAGACTTTTCACTTACATGAACTGATGTTAAGGGAAGTGAGCAGAACCAAGAGAACATTGTACACAGCAACAAGATTATGTGATGATCAACCATGATGGACTTGGCTCTTCTCAAAATCAGTTGATTCAAGGCAATTCCAAGTGTGATGGAAAATGTCATACACATCCAGAGAGAGAAATATGGAGACTGAATGTGGATCAAAGCATTGTCCTTTTACTTTTTTCTTTGTTTTTTTCCTTTCTCATTTTTCCCCTTTTGATCTGATTTTTTTCTTGCACAACAAGACAAATATGGAAATATGTTTAGAAGAATTGCACCTTTATCAGATTTTTTGCTGTCTTGGGATGAAGGGAGGTAAGAAAGGGAGGGGAGAAAAATTTGAAATTCAAAGTCTTATAGAACTGAATGTTGAAAACTATCTTTACATGTAACTTAAAAATAAAATACTATTGAAATTTCTAATTGGAAAGTTCAATGAAAAGCTCCTCAAACTTAATTTTCAGGACTTGAATTATGTGATAAACTAAACAGAAATGGATTGATGTGAGCATAATGTATAAAGGAGGATATTGAAAGGTGACACCATTGACTTTTCTAGAAGAACAAACTTGCTTTAAAATCATTGTAAAGACCTAGAAGAGATGACAAGAGGGAGAAAAGAAGAAATGGAAAGAGTACGAGATGTGGATGAGTAAAACTGTGCCTTACTCTATGATGAGTTGGCTCTACCTACCTTCTGGATAACTGGACTAGAGGTTCAATCAAAAGATTAAGAATCTTAACTTTTTCTATTTGCAACCCTTTTTTCACCAGAGAAATTTTTATCCAACCCCAGATATATAGGTATGTAAAATAGACTTACAAATCAAACATTTACTGATAATCATAATTTTATGACCCCCCATACACAGAGTCATGACCCACAGTTTAAGAAGCTTTTCAATAAATGACTGTATATAGACTTCTGGGAGATTAGATCCTTTTTCAAAAGTTATCCTAAGGGTGGCCTAGCTAAGTTCCCTCACCATAGTGACAATTCAGTTTGTTGGAGACTTGGAGCTAGAAACTCAAACATGTGTTTGTGTTATAAGAGAAAAAAAATATGTGAAAAGCAACCTTAAAATTAAATTTCTCCCCAAATCAAATTTCGGTAAATTAAATCAACTCCTGATAATAACTCACATTATTATAGGTTCATAGGATGTTTCTATCACCAACCCTGTGAGGTGAATAATATAAAAATTATCATTCTCACTTCATAGCTGAGGAAACTGAGGTTCTCAGACATTAGCTGTCTTGCTTAATAAATGGAAACTAGATCTAAAAACCAGAGCTCCTAATTCTGAGATCTGTTCTTTTTCCATTATGCCCTTAAGTTATTCATATTGCAATTAGAATTACTTGCTTAACTCTATATATTTGTTATGTGAAATTGGGGGGAAATTGTTTTTTCCCTAATGGGGAAGGAGAAGAAGGAGAGAAAAACAGATTTTTGTGAATTTTTTAAAATCATTTTTAAAGGGAGCAGCTATAGGTGTGAAAAGTTGCACACCCATGCAGATGAGATCACTCTATTACTAGTTTTGCCTCGTTGTTATAGTTTGTTACAAGAGACTTCTTAGGGAGTAGAGGTAATCTATAAATGTTTATAATACAAAAACAAAATGTATCAGAAAACTTTTAACTGTAACCCTGTTGCAAGAATAAAAAAATACAAGATTTCCAACCAGGCTGAAACGGTACACAAGCTATCCTGGAGCACAAATGGTATCTGAACTCATCTCAGGTAATCAGGCAGTCAGTCAATAGATGTTTATGAAGTGCCTACTATGTGCCATTCCTAAGCCCCGGAGTTCTGCTAAGGCACAGTCTCATTCCTTCAGGGCTATATATCAGCACGGTGTGGGAGAGCCCAAGTTCTCAAGAGGCTGCTTTGAGGTCTTGAAAAAAGTCCCTCCAGCTCTCTATAATACCCAAGAAAGCTATGCAGACACTTTGAGAACCTGTGGAATCTTAGAAATATTAAAACTAAATTCCCTTAAGCAAATATCCTGGATTCTCCAGCAGAGAGGATCAATTTTCTCTCTGATTATGCAGGATAACATTATGCTTTGTTTGAGGTCCCAATAATTTGTTTTAGAGGTTAAATGTGACCTTTTTGGGGTTTCCTTAAGAGGAGGACACTCACTCCATTGGTTCTTAGGGCTTTTTAGTAGGGACCGAGGGCACAGGCAGCAGGGAATGTTACGGCAAGGTCCCAGAACCTGCGGACACCTCCCTCCACGATAGACTCACCACAAAGATAGACTGGGCAACAAAGTTCTGCAGTATCACTGTCCACTGTGAGTACCTCCCCTTCCTGACACGTGGGTAACGGGTCCGGACAAATGTCACAGGCTGCACCGGCAGGAAAGGAATAGAAAAGACCACATCAATTGGAACAGAGAGGTTCTGGAAGCCAGTGTGGACAGCTAGAGAGCCGAGAATTTTGGAAGGAATAGAAGTTGCATAGGGGAATCTGCACCAAAATCATGGATGGTGTTTTCAAGGCTTTATGGTGATCCCTTTCTAGGGAGGGTTTCATCAGAAAGTTTTTTTGTGTGTCCCTGCTTAAAGTCACATAGTGCACAGGTAGCAGAACCAGGATTAATATTATTATTACTACCATTATCAATAACTAACATTTACATAACATTTACTATGTTCCAGGCACTATGGTAAGCTATTTATAAATATTATCTCATTTGATCTGCACAACAACTATAGAAGATAGATACTATTTTTATCCCCCATTTTACAGATGGGGAAACTGAGGCAAATGAAGGGTTTTTGTAGGGTTTTTTTTAAAATCAATAAATATTGGGCTGGTTTGATTTCAAGTTTCAGAATTAGAATTAAGTCTCCTGTTTCCCAGATCATGACTTTTTCCACTGCATATCACTGCCTTTTATCTTTGCTGTTATCTGCTAATTCTTCCCCAGAGACAGGCACTGAGGATGGTCTGTGATACCATCATTCCCTGCATCTGGAGAAAACTTTTCCTTGCTACTGCTCCTAACAGGCCAGCTTGCGCTCAGGTAGGAAGAAAAAGACCTATGGATGGGTAATGTGGGAGATGCTGAGATAAGTCACTGCCTCCTTCTGCGTTGGTCAGAGCATTGGTGATCTTCACAGACAATGCTACAGTGAGGACTTTGATTTTTTCTGGGGGTGGGGAGTGAGAAGAGGCAGCCCTGTCTCATTAATATGATGTCATGACCACCCTACCACAGAAATAGGAGATGCAGCAAGTGTCCCCGAGCCGGCCAGCAATCACCATCTGGTCCTGGCGACACTGAGGATCGGGCTGGATTTCACACTGCTCTGGGTCACATTCTGGGGAAAAGTCAAGCATTTCTGAGCCCCATGCCTACCTCTGGCCAAAACCCACATCCAGACCTGGGGAAGACAATATTAAATTTGGCCCTTGTTTGTAGGTCTTCTCTTCCTCACTGTACCTACCATGAGCCCCTCCACCCTCCATTCCTTTTTTTTTTTTTAATAACTTTTTATTGACAGAACCCATGCCAGGGTAATTTTTTACAGCATTATCCCTTGCATTCACTTCTGTTCCGATTTTTCCCCTCCCTCCACCCCCTCCCCTAGATGGCAAGCAGTCCTTTACATGTTGAATAGGTTACAGTATATCCTAGATACAATATATGTGTGCAGAACTGAACAGTTTTCTTGTTGCACAGGGAGAATTGGATTCAGAAGGTATAAATAACCCGGGAAGAAAAACAAAAATGCAAGCAGTTTATATTCATTTTCCAGTGTTCTTACTTTGTCACCCTCCATTCCTGAGGGCTGCCTAATTCAGTGGGGCCTGGAGTCTGGGGAGCCCCTCTTCCCAGAGAAAAGAAGGCAGCTCCAAGTGATCCATCTCATAATTTGGATGCTCACTTACCACAGGTATAGCTGGGACAGCAAGATTCCTCCTGGTAATGCATGAGAAGTCTATCCCCAGGGGGACAGGTCGGGGTCAGCCCCTCACACAGTGTCTGATTACACACTAACCATGCAAGAAAACAGAACAGAGGCGGTCTGAGGACTCTCCAGCCCTAGTCTACCCGGCCCCCTTTAATCATGAGAGGGACTTCAGATGAAGGGACTTGACTTTCAGGGAAAGCCCCTGACTCTAACCTCATCCACTTCCTAGTCTACCTTCACTAGCCTCCCATATTCTAAGCTCAACATTGTACTCTCAAACCCAATATTCCAGGCTGGAGTCAGCAGGACACTCTCCGAGATTCAAACTCCCTGGGAGGTCCCAGAGGAATTAAGGGCTCAAGTGCTTTCCTGTACCTGCCTCCCCAGCTCCCTGCATAACTGTGCTATCATGTATACTCCTGTGAACAAGCCTTGGCCAATGGGCATGCTGGAAATACTCTCTACCATTTTCTCACTATATAAAATTGTTAGATATAACAAAATATATTAGATATAACAGGATAATCATAAATTAATAATTAGAATCAGGATTGTTTTAAGAGCTAGAAGGGGCTATAGAGCTAATCTAATCCGATGTGTTCATTCTTAAAGTTTTATTGATGTATTTCATATTCCATTCATGTCTTAATATATATCCCAACCTTGATTGGAACCTTTCTAGCTAACAAAGTCAAGTGGCTAAGCAAGACTAACTAAGAAAAGTGACAAGACAAGGAGTATATTTTTCTCCATCATGCACAAGGGAAAACAGAACCAGAGAGAGGATGGGCTGATTTATACTTACCACAGACTGTGCTCAGGCAGCAAGGGTCTGTTGTGGGTAGCTGCAAAGCCACTTCTCCAAAGCGCTGGCATCCACCGGGCTGGGTAACAGGGCAGCCAAGATCCACAGGGGTGATAGTGTTGGGGGCCACACACTGGTCCTGGCAGCAGCCACTGAGAGAGCTGTTCCAGATTTCACCGACAGCTCGGGGCACACCCAGGCTATCTGTGCATGCTGTGAGGGCAGGAAGGTCAGGAAGGCTGAGAGGACTCTGACCTAGCCTCCCTGGTATTACTTTGGACGCTTACTCTGCCATCTGCACAGAGCAAAACTCAGCACGAAAAGGGCACAGCCTTTACTCATTAGAGTCATTTAGTTTATAAAATCTAGAAAAGGAAAGAATCCCAAGGAACAATCTAATCTAGCCCCTTGAGATCTAAGGGATAAAGAAATGGCTTGTCCAAGATGATGCAGATAGTAAGCATCAGAAGTGAAATTTCAACCCAAAACCTCTGATTCAAAGGTCAGGATAGTCTATTTAGGTGGAATGGAACCCAAGGATACTGGGAAAATTATGTTGTCTAGCAAGCAGGAGCCTTGACCTGAAATAAACCAATTCTTTTCCCTTCTTCATGTGCTAATCCGAGGATAAAATCTCACAGGGCATCCTCCCCAATCCCTCACACACCTCCCTCCTTCCCCTGATCCCCCTGATCAGGGCCTCTATCCATGACTTTGACTCCAGAATCAATCAACAACCATCTGTTGACTACTAAGTGCCGGGCACACTGTTTTGGGTGCTGTTGATATAAAGATGAAAATCAAATAGTCCCTGTTCTCAAGGAGCTTACAGTCTGCTAGCCAGAGCCTACAGGCTGACTCAGGACAACAGGAAACACTTGTTTCTTCCCTGGTGTCAGAGAATCAGGGTATATGTCATCCCCTCCATCTCAATGGTCTCTGATCCCTGACTCCCCCAAACCTGTGTGCCGGGCTGGGGGGACCCCATAGTTAGTACTTACCACATTTCTCCTCAGGGATGCAAAGCGGTGAATGGAGCCTGTGCAAGACAGTACCATCGGGGCACACACAGCCTTCTCCAAGCACTGAGCAGAACTCCGGATCTGGGGGCTCCCGCCCTCCATCCTGGCACGTCCTGGGAGTGTCACAGACTGCCACACATGCCTGATAGGTAGAGTCTCCAGGACATAAGAAGGCTGGAGGGAAGTCAGACAGTCAGTCAAAGCATTTATCCAGCATGTACTAAACACTGCTAAATGTTGAGAGTGCAAAGAAAGGTGAGAGCATTATTCCTGCTTTCAAGAATCTTAAATTCTAATGGAGGGGTACATTCAAAAATTGTACATACAAGATGCATACATATATACATTCACATGTGTGTATATGTATGTATACACACACAGGAAGTGGGGGTTCAGGGTAAATTTTGGTTGATGGAGGCAGATCCTATTAGAAAAGGGTAGATGTAGGGGGGAAAAGGAGGAGACCAAGAAGAAGGCAGGGTTGTGGTGAGAAAGAAGGCTCTCCCTGCCTCCCCTCCCCAACTCACGGCAGTAGTCAGAGCGCCGCCACTCAATGCACACGTTGAATTTGTGACACATAGCCACGTATACAGTTAATGCCACACAGGGCTGCTGCACGTATTTGGTGTCTCTGATCCACAGCTCACAGAATGACTCGGGGGTTACCTGGAGCAGAGCAACCAGTGAATGCCATCTGCCCACTCCCCCAAAGGCTTGAGTTAGTACATCGCTGCTCATCCCCAGTGGAGTCAGTCTATGTTGATAATTTTCCTCACTGACTGTGCCTTGTTCCCTGGCTCTTTAGGAGAACAGCTCCCATGCCAAGTGCCACAGCTCTGTCTCCTCTCCATCCCTCACCTTTTCAAAACTGGACACCTTCATTTCCTTCAGGAAGCCCTCCCTGACTTATCCTCCCTAAGCTGCAGCTAGACCTTGAATGTCAGAGTCCACATTCCTACTCCAATTATAAATCCAGGACTGTGCTCAGAAAGAGTTCCCCCCCTCCTCCCCCGCCCCAATGCTGATCTCCATACTCTGCCCCTAAATCCCCTGAGGATTATTGCCTCAACTACATTGCTCTCTTTCCTAGACAAATCTGTTTCAACAAATTCAACAAAGTCTACAAGACTTTACTAAGCACCTACTGTATACAGATATGTAAAAGCCACTACAAACAGTCCCTGTTCTCAAAGAGTTTCCATTCCATTCTATTGATCAGTTCCTAAGCTCTGGACCTGGGTCTCGGTGACATTGTAAAATGATTTTACATTTGTTGGTGAAAATCAGCCCTCTAACAATATAGCCACAAAATTTTCAATTCCAGTTTGGAGTCAGGAAAACCCGAGTTCAAAGCCAGCCTCAGATATTTAAAAGCTGTTTTAACCAGGGAAGTTGCTTGTTTTCCTGAGTTTCCTCAACTGCAAAATATAGATAATAATAGTATTTACCTCTCAGAATTGTTGTATAGTTGAAATGAGATAATAGCTCTAAAATTCCCTTAGCACAGTGACTAGTACATAGTAGGTGTTATATAAATGCTTCTTCCCTTCTCCTTCCCATCTCCCTCTCCCTCTTCCCTCTACACACCTCAGCCAAATCATCACAGGCAAAATTCCCAGAGTATGCTACTCCTATGTACAATGTGACCATGACCATGACCCTGGAGAAGGGATGGAGCCCTAACTTCTCTTCTGAACTCCTACTGCCTCTTGGATATGTACAACTGGATATCCCATAGACATCAACATGTACAAAACTCAATTTATCTTTCCCCTCCTCCAACCCCAAACTTTCCCTTCTTCCTTACTTCTCTGTTATTATCAGTAATGTGACCATTCTCCTAGTCACATATTTGGTGCCTCTGATCCACAGCTCACAGATTCAGGAGTTACCTGGAGCAGCCCAATCAGTGACTATTATCTGCCCACTCCAGCAGAGACTCACAAGCTGGTATCATCCTTAACTCTTCACTTTCTCAATCCCTTTATCCAATTTTTTGTGAAACCAGTTGTTCCTTTATAGCATCTCTCCTGTGTCATGGCCATCATCTTAGTGCAGATTCCCATCACTTCTTGCCTGGATTGCAACAGCTTGCTAGTTGGTTATTTTGTCTCAAATCTCTCTTCATTCTAGTCCATCCTCCACTCAGCAATCCAGATGATCTTCCAGATGCAGTCCCTCCATCACCACCACCCCCATTAAATAAAGTCCAGTAGCTCCATAATTCCTCCATGAGCAAATATAAAATCCTATTTTGCTTTTAGAGCCTTTCATATATTTCCCTTTCCTATATTTCCGTTTTGTATATTTGGCCCTTTCCTATATTTCCAGACATTTTATACATTACTTTCTCAACATGTTCTATAATTAGGGACACCATTCTCTTTGAGCTTTCTTACACACAATTCTATGCTTTTTCACTATCTCCCATGACACAAATTCTTCCTCCTTTTTTTTCTTTGCCATCTTGTTTCCCTGATGTCCTTCAGATCTCAACTAAAGTCGCACTCTCTCTATAACAATGTCTTTTCTATTCCTCCTTAATGCTCACACCTTCCCTTTGAGATGCTTTCCACTTTATTATATGTGTGTGTGTATATGTTTGTATACACACACACACACACATCTTATATGCTCATAGTTATTTGAATATTGTCTTCCCTACTAGACTGGGAGCTCCTTGAGGGCAGGGACTGTTTTTGCCTTTCTTTGTAATCCCGTGCTTAGTACAGCACCTGGCATGTAATAGGTGCTTAATAAATGCTTGTTGACCTGACTGATATTATCCACAGAATCCCTGAATTAAGTGTCCATGGACTGGGCTGGCAATTATTTAAGATTTTAAGTTGCAGAGAAGATGCTGATGTATTATTACAGGGCATTTTCTATATCAGTTTTCTATACCAGTGGAAATCACAGGTCCAGTCCTAATCCATAAAAATCTTTTAAAAATCCAATCTCTGAGCTAAAGGAAAGGAATCTTGTCCAACAAGGAATTGGGAAATTGCAGCACCCTAGAGGTCAGAATAGGGCAGCTGACAATATTATAACGATTGGTATCACACTTCCATATATACTGTGGTAAAGAATATTAAAGCAATAAATATTGAAATATTTATAATTTTTTAAACAAAGTCACAGACTCTAGGTTAAGACCACTTGATTTAGAGAGTAAGAGATGCAGCATGGAGGATCATTTGCACATTTCTTTACCACCACCACCTCTTTACCAGGATCATTCTCTATAGGACTTTAGAGGAAGCCAGCAAGACCATTAACTATTAGTCTATCTTGCTCCTGCACCAGCTCCATCCCATTTTCTGAATCTGGCCTTGAAATTCTGTTACAGAGAACAATATTATTCTCAATATGTGTCTCCTAGCTTGGTATGTTCCAATTAGGAACCTTATAGGTCACCAAAAAGGATTCCAGGGGCCATAATGGGACACAGGTCATCTGGGTACAGAACTGGGGTGGGTGATGGATTAAGAGAACAAACTCTCTTATACCCACTGGTCATTGCCTGTCCCTTCCCGTTATGATGGGCCCTTCCATAGGAAGAAACATACAAAAGCATGGCAGCTACTAAAGGTGCGGTTGGAGACCATGCGGATACAGGGCGAGCAGTCTGCAGTGGCGCAGGTGTCCTCCCGGAAGCGGAACTGACCCACCGAAGTCAGGGTGCTGGGCAACTGCCAGCTGTCCAGAAAGGGGGTGGGATCTTCAGTTTCCTTCACCACAGTACCATCAGGCAAGGTGAGGTCATTGGCCACATCACCATCACAGACACCTATGGGCAAAGCAGAATGATGGGACCCATACCACCTTGGAGAACCTGTATCAGCCAAGATAGGGATGGTGAGCATCACAGCAGAGAACATGGAGGTCCTGATTCAAAATTCCAATTTCCTGTACAGTCCCTGTTCTATTCCCAACTCTCTAGTATTCCACATACATTGGCCCCGGACCTGATGAGCTCTGGTCACTTCCAGAAAGACCAGCCTCAGATACCTCCAGTTGCTCACTCTAAGGATGACTATGAACTGGCTAAAATACAGCCCTGTCTGGCGAGGCTGGCCTCCACACTCCAAACCTAGCCCTTGGAGCAACATGAATCCACATTATAATAGTCAGAACAAAGGGCAGTTCTCTTCCAGGTGAGCCTGTTCTACACCCAAGTCCCACTAACAGATATACCCATTGACTCAATTCTCACTATGGTTTAAGAAGTCTCCACATCTAAGAAAGAACTGAAAAAGATGGCTCTTAATACACCACCTTTTATAGTCTATGTCATATGGACCCATTTCTAAACTTTCTCAAGAGCATCTCACTCTTTGGAACTCTCTTCCTGATTGATGGAATTGGATGTGATTGTGTTTAACTTTTTGTGATTAAAAAAACAGGAAACAAAGGGAGTATCTATTCACTGGAGAATGGCTGAACAAATTGATATGTGAATAGGATTGAATTTTAATGCTGATTGAAAAACAAGGGATAGAGAAGACTTCGAGAAAAAGAAGAAAATTTGTACCAACTGATATAAAAAAGAATAAAACCAAAAGAAATATATATAATATCCATATTATACACATGTGTGCAGATATGTATGTTGTTATATATGTGTGTATTATATATACATGTGTATATATATACTTTATATGCATACATATATGTATATATATGCAAATATATACATATATATTTATGGCTAAATATATATATGTATATATTATATACACAATCACATTTTATATATATATTAACATGGCTAAAAAGAATACTAAAAGCCACCTGAATTCTGATTAAAGATCATTATTAGTTCCAGAAAATAAATGACGGAAGACACTTTTCTCCTCTTGGTTGAGGGGAAGGGTTTACAGATGCCAAATTACGTTATGATATCATATCCAAAAGCATGTTTTAAGAACCTTATGTGTGGTAGGCATCACACTAAGTGTTAGAGATACAAAGAAAGGGCAGAAAGCCAGTTTCTCCTCAAGGAGCTTGCAGTCTGATGGAGGAAACAGCTTGCAAAGAGTTATGAGGGAGTAAGATTAAAATGGAGAAAGTCTCCCAGGGAAGGCACAAGTATCAAGGGGGATGAGCAAAGGCTTCTTGCAGATGATGAGATTTAGGTAGGACCTGAAGAGAGCCAGAGAAGTCAGTATTTTAGGCTCAGGGAATGTTGTAAAACTTTGTCAGATGTGGTCACCGAGTTGTTTAATTTTGCTTCAGTATTTTGCTCTGTAACAAGAATGATTTTTATATGGGAGTTGAGGGTATTAAGAAAGGGCAAAAATAAAGTTTTAAAATTTTAAACAAGAGGTTATATGAAGGCAAAAGGAAAAAATAAAAATGAAAACTTCTCAAATTAATAAGATACAAATTGGATGTGATGCCTGTATTAAAGTTTATTTCCTGCTCACAGGCTGAGTTTCTCTGCCTCTGGGTCTTGTCTTTCAGACCTAGCTGGTTTCCTGACTCACTCATTCCAACAGCCCTTCTGCCCAGCTAAACTGGAGTCATTGTCTCTCATGGTCTTGTCTGCCTTACAGCAGCCCAAGGATCAGAGAGAGAGCATTGCCCTTCCCCTTCTGTGAGCCCCTCCCTGCACATCCCTTTCAATATTCCCATAACCCCTTGCAGAGACCCAGAACTCACCACATAGACCTCCACCGACAGATTCCTCAGTTTTTCTAGACTCCACAATCATAAGTCCTGAGCTGTGAAACCACTGGATTTGGATTTGTGAAGGGGTCCGGATCACATACATGTTCCCCGTATCCTCAATCTTAAACCCGTGCTGGCTCACTGGTGGCCAAATGGGCCTTGAGTTAAGAGTTACCTAGAAGAGAAGAGAGGCGACAAAACAAAAATTATTTCATCTTCAAATAAGGGTCCACTTGAACTTTCTTTATAATGTTGGTCCTTAAAAAGGAAGCTGCTAGAAGAAAGCCCTGAAGATTAAGGATTCTCCTTTAGAGACCTGAAAGGCTGGGAGAGAGATTGATCTAACACTGCTAGGAGATAGGAGGATGGGCAAAATGATCTTAGGAGGTTTCTAACCTTAAAGACAATATGGGGGCAGATTTATTTTGTAACCAGGTTCAAAATTATTGAGGCATAAGGAGAGTAGGTAGATAGAAAGACAACTTCTCAGAGTCTCAGATACCTCCCTATGATTAATCCACTAATTCATTAATCAATCTTCATTGTGGTGGGAGTACCCGCTCTGATAGCTCCCCATTTTGATGAAATCACAGATATCTGGTGCATTCACATATATTTATCCCAGTAAGGTTTCCATCTTGGAAGGCTTCCCAAAAATAGGGGTTAAGTGGGGACAGAAGGCAGGAAGAGGAAAAGGGTCTCAGTAGCCATATTATTCCTGGGACTACTGAACAGAGTATAAATTGCACCGAGTAATCTCTTAGCTCCCCTTCCATTTGAATATGGGTAATTGGAAGAACCTTCTCTGCTTTGGGAAGCAGCTTGTAACACTATGGAGTGCTGGGTCTGAAGAAGGAAAGATCTGAGTTCAGATCCTGCCTCTAGCACTCACTATATGTGTGAACAAGTTACTTAACTTCTCTCAGTCTCAGTTCTTCATCTGTATAACAGGAATAAAATAGGGGATATTACCTCACAGGGTTGCTGTGAAATAGCATTTATAAATGCTTTACAAACTTTAAACCACTATGTAAATGTTAGCTATCATTATTAGCTACCATTGAAACCAAAATCTAATCTACAGAAATCCAGATGAAAACTGAGCTCCTGAAAACCATGGTTGTTTTCTTTATTTCAATATATAAGGCAAATCAAAGGCAACAGGAAAAAAATTAAAGGAAAAAAGTGATGAAATTATAATTCTAATTGATTTTTTAGTTTCTGGTCCAACTTGTCCCTGCCTGTCTTTCCTATCCTATCCCCAAGGAGGGATCATCTATCCAGCTTCTGCCTGAAAGCCTCTAGTGAAGGGGATCTGAGGAGGTCCTTTTCATTTGACAGCAACCCTCATGCGTAGCCAATTTTTTCTTAAACTGAGTCTAAAGCTGCCTCTATAATTTCCATCCAGTGCTCTTGATCCTGTTCTCTGAGATCAAACAGAGCAAATTTAATCTCACTTCCATAGGACAGCCCTTCAAATATTTGAAAGTTACTATTATGTTTTACATGCATTGTTTCCTCAATTATGTCTGATACAACATGATCTCCAATCATCTCTCCATTTCTCTGTGGGACACACTTCAACTTGTCTCTGTCCTACTTAAAATATGGGGTCTAGAATGGAATACAGCACTCCAGTCAGAGCAGAGAATGGTAGAGTTTAATTAATTAAGATTTCTGTTCTTTTCAATATTTTTAATTTTAAAAAATCTAAAAAGTTATTAAAAAAATTTAAATCAGTAACTTGGATAAAGACATAGGTAGCACATGGATCAAATGTGTGGATGACACAAACACAGAAATGGAGCTGTTTATGAAATCCCTCTGATCTAGCAGTCTCCTCATAATCCTGTCAGCATAAGAAATAAAGCCAATCTAGCATAAATTATTCTTTTTTATTTTATAAAATTTATTTTTTATTATAGGTTTTTATTTACAAGACATATGCATGGGTAATTTTTCAGCACTGACCCTTGCAAAAACCTGTTCCAACTTTTCCCCTCCTTCCCCCCACCCCCTCCCCTAATTGGCAGGTAGACCAATCCATAGCATGAATTATTCTTAACGAAACCATGGTAAGTCATCACTGTCATTTCTAAATGTTCACAAACTATCTCTTTAATAACATATTCTACAATCATACTTGTTGATCAATATGAAACTTATAAATGGTCCATGTTTATACTTTCTCCTAGTTAAAGCAAAGGGGAAAAAATGACAATAAGGAGAATGCTCTGGGCCAGGGAACCCTCTGAGCCAGGAACAGTAATTCTGGGACAGGAATGTTCTAATTCATACCGTCCTATTGAGCCGATCGATGGTCATTTGATGGGCTAGGTTGGTCACATTCAACATCACTGGGCAGAAAGGAGGCCAGTTTAAGTGACCCTACAGAAAAACAACATTGTTAATAACTCCCATGTATACAAGTCATATGACAAATCAAAAGTGCATTTGACTTGGAGATCAGAGACTTGGTTGGAACACCAACCCTAATATTGATTAGTTATACGGGGTCTGTATCCCAAAGAGATCTTAAAGGAGGGAAAGGGACCCACATTTGCCAAAATGTTTGTGGAAGCCTTTTTTGTAATGTCAAAACTGGAAACTGAATGGATGCCCATCAGTTGGGGAATGGCTGAATAACTTATACATGCTTTGAACCAGAATTTGAACTCAGGGTTCAACCCTAGTCTCCCCCAAACATTACCATAGGATCCTTATCCATGAACTCAAGCAACTGAAAGTTCTCTAAAAATCATATGGGGACAGAATGGTATATACAAATACAGAAGGGGAGAAAGGAAAACACCTAATCTCTTCTCAGTTATAATAAGGAGAAACAATAATAATAGCTGGTAGCTATATAATTCTTTAAGGTTTGCAAAGCACCAACAATCCCCCAGAGAATCAAGCCCCAGAATGTTTCTATTGTCCACAGAATCCATTGTGCTATTAATTTCTGGAATAACGTTTCCCTCCCAAGTTCCACTTCAGCTTGGACAGTATAGGTTTAGCATTACAAAAGTATCCCATCCTTGGGGCCTAATGGAAAGACAGAGCAGAAGGAGGGGAAAGGACCCACATTGCAAAAATATTTGTAGCAGCCCTTTTTGTGGTGACAAAAAAAATGGAAAATGAATAGATGTCCATCAATTGGGAAATAGCTGAATATTATGACATAGGAAGGTAAAGGAATATTATTGCTCTGTAAAAAATGATAAACAAGCTGATTTTTAAAAGATTTATATTTTTTTGCTAAGGCAATTGGGGTTAAGTGACTTGCCCAGGGTCACAGAGCTAAGAAGTATTAAGTGTCTGAAGTCACACTTGAACTCAGGTCTTCCTGACTTCAGGGCTGGTGCTCTATCCACTGCGCCCCCTAGCTGCCCCTAAAGAATATTCTTAATTTTAAGAATATGAGATGCTATTTTCCACCTCTATGAATTTCCCAAAATTGTCTTCTGAGCCTGGAATATATTCCTTTCTCATTGCCATCTCTTAGAATGTTCTTGCTTCAAAGTTCACCTTAGAATCCCCTATAAAGCCTTCCTTGATACTCCCCCAAAATGAAGTATTCGTTACATTTTCAATTTTTCCTAAAACACTCTGTTGGGCTTTCTCCTGTGCTCTCTACAACACATTGTATTATATTTATTTAAACTTATATATAGTACATATCTCCCTCAAGCATCAGAAAAAGGCAAGATCTTTAACGTCAGGTACTATGTTTTCTCTCAAAGCATCCAAGTGCTTTATTCAAAGTAATAGGGAAGTCAAATTGGAATCTCCATTTATTCTTCCAACAGGTATTTAATAGAATGATGTCATATGAAACCTATAAGCTGTCAAGCTCTCTCATTTCTCAGTTGAGGAAATTGTGACCCAAAAAGGAAAAATGACTTAACCAAAATCATATACTTGTATGGAAAAACTGAACCTAACCTTTCTACTCAAAATCTACCCATGTTCAACCCACCACACAAACTCAAATCCCTAGTTGTTGTACAGAGTCAGTCCCCCTGCTTCCCAAACCTATTCTCCAATCTATTGTGTTTCTAGAATTTTCATTTTGGTCTATACGTGCAATTATCTCACAATGGGGAGCTACTGAAAATATGAGAGGTATATAAACAAAAGTAAAACCATGGAAGGTTTTAAAGAACTTAAATTCTATAGGTAAAGGTAGAAACACCATTCACTCAGAGAAGGGAAAACAGTCTAATTGGGGGCAAGAGACAATCCTGATGACTGAGGAAACCAGGAGGAGGCTTTGAGGAGCTACGGAGATGCTAGGTAACAAAGGCAAAGGAGGACAAGGACTGCAGGTATAAGGGATAGTTTGTACAAAATCACAGGCCTGGTAAATAGAATGTCAAGGTCAAGGAAAAGCAAGTAGACCAGTTAGACTGGCACGTAAAATATGTGAAGGGAAGCAATGTGAAATAAATCTGGAAAGACAGGTGGGAGCGAGATGGTGGAGGTTTAATTGTCAGGTGGAGTGTCTGGGGGGTTTATTTTGTTTTGTTTTTATTTTGTCCACTCAATAATATTTTTTTTTCAATTGCATGCAGAGATAATTGGCAACATTCATTTTAAAATGATTTTGAGTTCCAACTTCTTTTTTTTTTCTTCCTACCTCCCGCCTACCCTGGACAGCAAGCAATTGGATATGGATTATACATGTACAACCATATTAAACATATCTCCACATTAGTCATGTGAAAGGAGTATCAAAACAAAAGGGAAAAGCACAAGAAAGAAAAAATGACAAAAGTAAAAATAGTATGCTTTGATTTGTGTTCAGATTCCATTATTCTTTCTTTGGATATAGATAGTATTTTCCATCTCATGAGTCCTTTGTCTTAGATCATCATTATTGCTAAGGAGAGCTAAGTTTATCATAGTTGATCATTGCACAAGATTGACTTGGCGTAGGAATATTAATTAAAAGCTATGTAGATTGAAGAAGGGAGAAGGAGACAAGGTGGCTTTTAGGAGGTTGCTGCAATAATCCAGGAGACAGGTGATGAGAATGTGAATTGGGGTGGGGGCTGTGTAAATATGCAGAAGAGAATGGATAAAAGTGGGAGAAGTGGAGGTAGAAATGGCAAGAGTTGGCAGCTAGTTGTATAAGAAGAAGAAGGGAAGAGGGAAGAGTGGAAGATAGCTCTAAATTTTCAAGCATGGATGATTGGGAAGGTGGTACTGCCCTCTATAGACATAGGGGATTTGGAGAATTAAGAGGAAAGATGATGATCATTTTGTGCATAAGGAAACTGAGATTCAGAGAATAAAAAGTCACAAGGAAAGCTAATCAGAGAACACATCAATTGGTTTGTTAGTTGGGTGTTTTGCCCACTCTCTCACTTCCCAAATTCCATCAAAGGTCATTGGGCATCCCAGTGGAGTGGGAACATGGAGCAATTACCAGATTTGCACTTTTGCAGTCAAGGACAAGGACAGTGACCATCTCCTCTGGGCGCTGACTGATGATATAGGAGGCCTCTTTAAACAGGGCCACGTAGCTCCCATCAAAGGTCACCAAGCTCAAGTCAGGAAAAATGGAACACCGACCTACACGCAAACAGAAGAGACATTCTGGTTAAGGAGATAGTACTGAGCTGCCCAGGGAGAGAAAGACTACATTTTCTTCCCAGAGAAAGAAGGGAAAAGGCTGAACAGTTTCAATAGACATCTTCATGTGCCCCAAACTTGGCTTCTTTAAATCCTGTAGCCCCAAGGTCACTCAGCGAATGGTGATCTCTTTGGGTCCTAACTTTTCTGAATCTGTGTGATATGTAATTATCCTCCCTACCCTCCAGGTTCCTTACTGAAAACACCTCTCTTCTTCTTTTCCCTCTCCTTTTCTGCCCTTTCTTTTGTTATAATTGGAGCAAAATAATTGTTTTTGCTTGATTTTAATTTATTAAAGACATTTCTGTAAAATGGCAGGGGTAAGGGAAGAAAACAATTATTCTTAAGGGAGATTGAGCAAAAAGAGAGTTGATTCTGACTCAGAGAATGTAAGCTTCCATCTAACCTCTTGCCTCTGATGCTTACTAACTATATGATGATGGAGCGAGCCATTTAACTTTTCTGAGCCTTGGTTTTTCCATCTGTAAAATGAAAATGTTTGAAGTTTCTTTTAGTTCTAATTTTATGATCTTGTGATCTTAAATTCCAAGGTAGAGAGAGCATAAGGAGTAGTTCCAGGGACACAGATCACCTCACTTTTCTCATACAGATCAGGGTTTTGTATTCTGGCAGGAGATCATTCTGGCAGGAGGAAAGGTCTCTCCTCCTCAAGCTCCCTTGCTCCCCTCACTTCCTAGGCTCGAGCATCAGGCCATAGTGGCTACTCACAGGCACATTCCCAGCGGGAGCAGCATCGGTCTCCATCGGCACGCACGGCAAGTCCCAGAACCCCACAAGGAGGGGGCAAGGCACTGTATGGACACTGCTGGGTCTGGTTAACTCGGATCAACTCTCCTTCTACACAGATATGTCTGACACATTCGCTTTCTATGATGGGCTAGGATATACAGGGAGAGAGATAAATGGTATCATTCTCTTACCAGAATAGAGAGAATCCCTACCCTGCTCTTTTTTGGGGTGTGGGAGAGAACAGGAGAGGGGATGTATCCTGCAAGCAGCCCCGACTCTGCCCCAGCTCCACCAACGGTGACCCTTTATCAAGTTTAGGGACTGAGGTAATTGGAGCACTAGGTGAAATTGTGTTTTATTCTCACTTTGAAAGAGTAAAAAATGAATGAATGAATAAAAAAACATTAATTAATGGTTATTATGTGTCAACAACTGTGTTAAATAATGAATATTTGAATACAGAAGCAAAGAAAAAAGGGGAAGGAATCAAGTCCTGCAGTGGGACTGGAGAGTGTAAGAGATCTGAAGTATGCTGGCATGTGCCAGGAAGAACAGGCTCTCGGGGGATCATGGAAAAAGCATGCTCCAGTGGGTACACGGGCCCACACCCATGTTTTCACACATAGTGTCCTGATCTAAGGAGCCCAGGATAGAGTGGAACGAGGTTAAATGGGGACAAACTGTTTCTCTGTCTGAGTGGCAATGTGCCCAGGAAAATGCCACGCATGCCAGACATGATGTGAAAGCCCAGGTCATGGAACTTGGGCAGAAGTGAGGAGTGTCAGTTTTAGCCCAATCATATCAATGAGCCTGAAAGATTAGGGCTGTGACCCCAAAAGAAAGAACACAACCCCCCCAATGTCTAGGGGGAGCTGCATCCCCTGCAGGCAGGATCCAGTGTGAGGTGAGGGCAGGGGGAAAGGCTTTGTAAATATGGGAGGGATTGAAAGGATGGGTCACTACCCAGACAGCCAGAGGACACGATGAATTACTCACAACACATGACGGGAACGTGGAAGATTCTCTCATTGACATCAAGACTGAGGTAGGAAGCGCCGAGACGTCTTCAGCTGGGGCTGACCGCCCAGGCTGTCCTGTGGTGCCCTCATCAGCAGATTCTCCTGGAGGGGGGAGTCCTAGGGTCATCCCGGAGGCCCTGGTCTGGGCCATAGAAGCTGGGAAGTGTGAGGTCACAGGGGTTGGTGGTGATGAAGATATTCCCGTCATGTTGGTAACAAGGGGGCCAAGGGGGAATGACGTGGACAGATGTGGCCTGGATGTGGCGCCAGCCCCCTTGGCCCTTGTCCTCGGGGTCACTGGGGACTGCGGTGTGACGGGCAGCTCGGTGACAGCCCGAGGGAATGTGCTATATGGCGTTGTAGGGAGGGGCACCTGCTTGGAGAGGATAGCCCCCTTTTCCGTAGTACTTTTGCCCGGTGCCCCTGATGCCCTTTGCATAAACATTTCGTGGGTCGAGGTCAAGTGCGTGGGTTCTGACTGCAGGAGGGGGGTGGTCAGCCCTAGTAAAGCCGGTGCAGTGACCATGGTCAGGGGTACATCTTGCCCGGTTGTGTGAACTTGAGTCAAGCCCGAGGTTGGAGGAAGTGTAGGGTGGAAGGCCACGGGGGACAGGGAGGTGGTCCCCGGCACAGACAACTGTGTGTCCAGAGTGGAAACCCCAGATCCCTTGGGGGCAGGGCGACTGGAGACAGGGGTCCATGGAGGCGGGGGAGAGGAAGCTGATAGCAGGCGGCTGATCTCCTGGGTGCCCGCTGGTGTCCCAGCCTTGGCCAGAGACGCACTGGTGACTGATGGCGGGGATGGCAACGTTGATTCAGAAACCAGAGAGGGTGCGGGTGCTGGTGAGGGCGTAGCAGGTGACCTTGGTGCAGAGAAGGCAGAGGTGACCAGAGTCACAGAGGTCAGCGTCACGGGACTGGTGGCTTCAGTCACTGAGAGAACTGCACCCAGAGGTGGACGGATGATGAGGGTGGTGGAAAACCGGCCCCTGACTGAGGAAGTCGAAAGCGTTGTGGCCATGGTGTGGCTAGTTTCTGTTGGCCCTGTGGCTTGTGCCATTTCTGGTCTCTGGCTCACAGAAGTTCTGACATAGATCTGCCCCACTGAGGTCTTGCCAACAGAAGGAGGAGAACCGCTGGAACTTGTAACGCCCTCAGCCAAGGGGACTCTTGGGGGTTCTGTCCTATTCCCTTCCCCAGTTGTCAGGGTCATCAGCAATGGTTCCTGGAGCCCTGAAGAGGGTGGGAGTCCCATTGGTGATATCTCAGTGGTTACAGCTGTGAAAGGGGGTCTCTTAGACAGAGCCAGACCAAGGGAGGGTCTCCCCCCTCCTAGCAACAGCGTAGTCTTTAAGGGGGAGGGGCTTGGTGTGGGAACGGTCACAGCTTTGGACATCAGATGGAAACCAGGAATTGTGGGGGGCGTCAGGAACCTTGTGGTATTGGGGCTTCCTGGGAAGGTCGCTTTTACTTGAGTTGTTTTTATGGTGGTTGGCGCTGGCGTCCTGGATGTGGAGATGGAGGAGCTGGTGGTTTCTGGAGCTGAGGAGCTGGAAATAGAGGCAGGGGGCAGCTGCACGTCGGCTGGGACCACTGTAGGCAGGTCCGCCATTGTGCGCCACTTTGAGGGAGGGTAACTGGTACCTCCCAAGGTAGATCCAAGTCTTGCCTCCACAACTTCCTTGGTGGTTGCCTGCAAGCTTGAAGTTGTAGTAAGGACAACAGCCGTGGCCCTGGATGATGGGTGGGCCAGGGAGAAGGTAGCCATGGGGAGGACTGGGGGGCTGGTGGGCGTCCTAAGCCCAGTCACGGCTGGGGACATCTCCAGGGTTCGAGATTCCTCTGGGAACAGCAGGTCTCGTTCAGGAACCTGGGTCTTCACACTGGGCAGGGGCCCTGCAGACTCAACACCTAAAATACAGATAAGGGAAGAAGCTCAGCTGGTGACCCAGCAGTCCATTGCCTGGTCAGTTCCAGAACTGACGTTTGTTTGGCTCTGGGACTGACCAGTCTAGTCTCTTCCCTGGGCGTGGGAGCTCTCCCAGGACATGGCCCTCACACTGGAGCCTCCCTAGGAGCAGGACTGTGCCTTTCTTCCCTCTGCAGTTGGAGGTCTGTTACAAGGACAAGGTCTGGCTCCTGGTAACTGAGTTGGCCACCTCAGAGCCTCCAAATTATCATCTTCTTCCCAGGTCGGTTTAGAGGCCTTTAGCATCTTGTATGACCCAGGCTTCCTGCCCATGGGCCTGTCTGAGACAATATGGCCCATTCCCCTTTTCCAAACCTTTCTTAGGGAATAGAGAGAGATTCCAAACTCTCCAAGTCCACTCATAGGGGCTCAGGCTTAGGGCCTGTGAACCATAGTGACCTGTGTCCATCACTCATCCTATAGGGCACAGAGAAATCTATGGAGCATGTGAGAGTGACAAGAAACCTGGCCACGTACAGTCCTCCAAGTAGACACATTTCTGGGTGACTTCATCCAGGACCATGGCAATGGGACAAACAGGGACACAGCCTTCAACCCTGCAGAAACAATGAAAACATTGTATTCCGTGCAGATTTATTCCTCCAAAAAGCCCCCAACTCAATTTTCCTAACAAATATGCATGTATGTATAGCCCTCATTCTCGCCTGTCTGTAAATGGGCACAATCGGGTATATGTGGGCACCCTGAGACCCGTCTGCTGCCATCCCCCAGATGGCTCACTCCTGTGCTCTGGTAAAACCTTCTCACCTGGGGACCTCCCAGCAGCTGACTCCTTGAGGATCCCGGCACGTTTGGAAGCAAGGGCTGGCACAAGCATCATAACGCCACTCACAGGTGGGGAAGGAAGTCCCTAGTGACCTAGTATCTGGGAAAATGAATCATGCTCACAAACATATCGCACAGGTGATCAACAATGACAGACTTGGTTCTTCTAAAGGTTCAAAGATCCAAGGTAATCCCAATATACTTTGGATGGAAAATGCCATCCACCTCCAGATAGAGAACTATGGAAACTGAATGTAAATCAACATATAATATATTCACTTTTCTTTTCTTTTTCTTCTGTTTTTTCCCTTATAGTTTTTCTCCATTGTTCTGATTTTTCTCTCTCAACATGATTCATAAGGAAAGACATAAAAAATGAATGCACATGTATAACAAAAATGTAACCAGGGGAAATAAAAGTTTTAAATAAATAAAAAGAAAAAAGAAATTTAAAAAAGAAAAAGAAAATACAAATAAACACATCAGATGCCCACTATATGCACAGTCCTGGGCAAGACACCAATGGGGAGGCAGAGACTCAAATTCTTTCTTCAAGGGCCCAGGCTGGTTTGGAACCCAGACACATAAACATGAGAGAGATTCCAAAATCTAGAAGTGATATAGATTCCTTGGGGGCTTTTTTTGCATCTTTAGGACCTAGGACAGTACATGTTTAACAAATGTTTGTTGAAGCTTGACCCCTTTAGAAAAGGGTATCAGAAAACTTCCCAGTGAACAGATGTATTTCTTGGTCAGAAATCAGTCCTCTTTCTATTCTGGATATACAATAAAGTCCCACTCGCAACAGCTGGAAATCTGACACACGGGACATCTGCCTGGCTAAATCCCAGGCAACCAGTTAGGAAAATGGAGGGGAAAGGAAGAAAGAGGACCCCAGACCACTTCCCCTGGATGTTCTTTGTATGTGTAAGGGATTTATTGCCATACTAGACTTTAGGGTAATGAGATGAGGTTCTATCATGACACAAGAAAAGAAACCTTATAATCACCTGATAGCCTTCACCCCTTGGGTTAGGGGAGGTTTCGTATTTGTTTGTATTTTTTATATTTAGTCAGATAATTTCTCTGAACTCAGTGACAATCTATAAAATGGGAATATTAATGCATGTGGTACACTTGCCTCATAGAATAATTTTGAAGGATACCTTAAAGTTCTAAAGGAATACGAGCTCTTCTAGAGAAAAGCTTCACAAGGAAAAAGAAATATCCACAGCAAGGAAAACTATTGGAACCCACATATACAAAAACCACAAGTGAAGTGTTAGGAGTTAGAGAGGAACAGTATAGCCTGGTGGCGAAAGCACTGAATTCCGAATCAGATGAGTTGATTTCAAATCCCAGCTGTTCCAAACCCAGCTCTTAGGCTACCTCAATGAGTCTGTTTCCTTACCTATAAAATGAGAGAGTTAGGACAAGTGATCACTGAGACTCCTTCTAGCTTTAAATCCTAATAGCCTACAATTTGCAATGCCTGCTAATGCAAAAACAAAAGGTGCTCGATGGGTGTAGAAAATAAAAACAAAATTGTCAGGGTTTCTCCAATCCCCTCCAGGAAACAAACAAGGTGGACAGAAGCAGAGATGTCCAGTCCCTGGGAAGGGGGGGTGCCTCTATGGGTAAAACTTACATCAAGACAGTTGTCACAATCGCCATTAATTTTTTTCTTCTGTCTAAACTCCTCTGGGACTTCAACTGACCAATGCTTGTCTCAGCTCTCTCAAGTGATTGACCCTGACCTCATGTCATGACTTCAAAGTCCTTCCCCAGCCTAGATATACTCCAATGGATGCTCTCATGAACCCGACACTCCAGATATGGTCTGACCAAGACCTTGTCGGATACTTTGTTTTGTGCCTTTCTAAAACACTTATAGCTAGAATTCTAGTCCTGCAGTCAGGAGGACCTGAATTCAAATCCAGTCTCAGGTGCCAGCTAGCCTGGGCAAGTCACTTTATCCAGTTTACCTCAGTTTCCTCATCTATAAAATGAGCTGGAGAAGGAAATGACATACCACTCCAGTATCTTTGCCAAGAAAACCCCAAATGGGAGCCCAAGGAGTCAGATATTACTGAAACAAGTCAACAACAATAAAAAACAAAGCACTCATCACTTAAAGTGGTATATTAGTTAATGATAATATTTGAATATTGGCAGGATATAAATTCTGTGCCTTGCAGACTATTTTACTCACAATAGACAAGAGCTAATGAATGGAACACATTTCATTCACTAAAGGTTTTTAAGCAGATGAGAAGCACTTTGGGCAGCAGAAAACAGAGGTGTCGACAAAAGGAATGATAGGTAAATTTTCCTGTAGATGGCAATGGTTAGGAAATAAGAGACCATGGGGAAGAGAGAGGGAAAGGGGCAGTTTTGGAGATACCTCAGAAGTGGGGAGTGGGTATGAGACTTTATTTTTCCAGAGCCTGTTTTGCCATGGCTCCTCTGAGACATAGTTCCTAATTGGGACTTTCTGAGTTAATAGGTCCGGCATGTGTACCCATCAGCAAGAAATCCAACCTGGCCTGGTCCCATGTCATTTTCCCATCACCTCCCCCAGAGGCTGTTTTATTTTTAGATAGAGTAGTAATATCTATAAGCCAAGCCTTTCTGTGCAAAGGAATCCCCAAAACATCCAGGATGGGGAAGGATTTTGAGGTCATGACATGAGCCCCTTTATCTCCTACGTAGCAGGCAATGAGACTCAAACTAAAGCCAATAAACACTTCACCTGCCTCCCACTCACCATAATGTAAAAGGGTTGGGAGGCTTTTGCTGGCGTAGACAGAGTCAGACTCTTTATCGTAACTTAAGCCTTCTCCCCACTTTTGCCCAGACTCTGGTAGCCCTAAACAATCCTTCCTGTCTCCAATCAATCCTCCATACCCCTACCCAAGTGATCTTAAGGCATAATTATAATCAAATACTCAGCCTCCAAAACCTTCAGTGGTACCTCATTTCCTGAAAAATAAACTCCAAATCCTGGTATTTAAGACCATCATAGCTCCAGTCTATTTTACAGAACTTCCCCTCATAGTCCTTCTCTTTAACTAAATTGGACCATTTCTTCCTGATTCTTGTCCCATCTCTATTTCTTTGCTTATTAGTCTCCCACACTTAAAAGAGACCTTCCTCATCTGAGACTCTCTCTTTTCTTTCATGCCCCAACACAGAGGCTAACTCCTCCTGAAATCTTCCATGACCCTTCCCCTCCCCTTGCTGAAAGATGAGCTTTCGCTCTCTTTTTCTCTGCTTTCTTTCCATCACCCTCATCCCTTCTCACCCTCCCTCAGAACCTTGGACTTTATCCCCGAATCTCCCAGACCCAGTAGGCAAGCTTTTCCTCTATCTGGCTGGTGTCCAGACTTCTAAGCTGATTCCCCACTGTTTCTTCATCATGGCCCAGCAGGGTTTCTTCCTAACTCCACTTTGCAGTACTCCCTCTATATGTTGTCTTCTCCTATTAAAATATAAATTCTTTGAGAACAGAGGTTATCTGGTTTGTGTGTATTTGTACTTATCACAGTCCCTGAAATATACTATGTATTTTATAAATTCTCTGTTCATCCATCTATCAATCCATTTATATTTATTTATGTATCTCGGTATGTCTGTATTTCAGTATCTCTTCATGTGTTTCTATGTCTTTGTCTCTCTGTCTCTGTCTTCATCTGTCTCTTTCTGTCTCTATCTCTCTATTCTTTTTTTCTGTCTCTCTTTGCTTCTCTGTGTGTCTGTCTCTATCTCTGTTTCTCTCTCCCTCTCCCTCCTTCCCTTCCTCTCTCTCCTTCCATCTCCCTCCCTCTCCCTCCCCCCCTCTTTTTCTCTCTCTCTCATCTTTCCCTCCCCTTCTATACATCTGTCTCTTTGTCTCTGTCACCTTTTCTTTCTCTCCCCACAAAAATCATGTATTTCTCCACACTTTTCATACCCCTGATCACATCATAATTATTTTGTATTTGTCCTTTTTCTCATTAAATTGTAAACTAATGATGAGCAGGAGGCCATGTTCTATCTGTCTGTATATTCCCAACACCAAGAACATGGCCTTAAAGAGAAGCTTCACTAATATCTGCTGAATAGGTCTCACCTATGAGCTTCAGGAGAGTAGCAAGCCGGAATTGCTCCGTGTGCTGGTACTTCTGCAGGATGGGCACTGGGCCTGAGAAGCTGATGAAGGACCCAGGCTCATTGAAGGACTCCAGAGCATCATAACCAGGGAGCCAAGTGCTACGGTGGATGATGAATGTGGCTCGCTTCTGGAACCCTTCACTCCGCTCCCACTTGGCCAGGGACAGAGACCCATTGTTGGTCACATGAAGGAAGTAATTGGGTCTGTCGGCGGACTCAAAAGACACCAAGTCAGAATCTACAAATAACCATAGCCCTTGGGGCTTCAGGGTGGGTAGAAGAGGAGGATACTGAGGCATTTAAGCCTTGCCTAGACCAGGGGCAATGCCAGGGAAAATCCTTAACCATTCAAGCCTGATCAACCAACTAATTCTATTATCCAGGAATCAATGACTTGACCTTCGCATTAAGCAGGCTCTGCTTCTTCTTGCCCCTCATCTCATATTCACTTTTCATTTGCTCCCTCAAGGTTGAGGAGAACAGAAAAAAAGAATGGACTATAAGATCTATGGAGAACACATTGAAATTAATGGATAAAGCAAAGCTTGAGGATTCATTGGATTCCAGTTTTTCTGCTTTCTCTATCTTCCATGACCCCCAGATAATCTACAATCCTACAATATTGGAACCATCCTATTTCAGAACAGAAACAAAGTTCAAGAGATATCTAGTATAAGCCACAGGTCAGCTGAAATTTTTATATATATAAAGAAGGTTGATCTTCTAATATATATTTATATAATATAATATATTATATTATGATATATATTTATATAATATATATGTGTGTATGTATGTATATATATACATACACACACACACACACACACACACACACACACACACATATATATATATATATATATATATATATAGAGAGAGAGAGAGAGAGAGAGAGAGAGAAGAGAGAGAGAGAGGTTTCTTACCATGGGCCTTGGGCTTGTACACTGAAGATGTCAGCAAGAAGTTAATGGTGTCTTCAGGACTCACGTTCTCATGAAGAGCCAGGACAACAGCACCACTTGCTTTCCTCACAGTCACCCGGGTGCTACCAGGCACATAGCTGACCAGTTGATAAGGTCCCTTGCCTAAACCTGGAGAGAGACTTCTGGGTCATCCACACCACTATACTATATGGTCTTCTTCCTTTCTTCTGATATCTGATTGATTGACCATTTTTTCAGCTCCCTACTGACACAAGACTCAACTATACCCATGGGGAAAGGGTTCAAAGGGGTATCAGACATTTGAGCCAGTTATCTGCAAATGTTTCCATCATTACTTCTTGGGAAATTGAGGGGAATGAATGAACAAGATGCGATGCATGGGTGTGCCATAAGAAATGATGAACACAATGATTTTAGAAAAAATATGTCAAGATTTGCATGAAATAAGGAAGAGCAAAGTGAGTAGAACCAGGAGAACATTGTTTACAGTAATAGCAATGCTGTTTTAAGAACAACTTTGAATGACTAAGTCATTTTAAATATTATAAATATACAAATTAAAAATAAAGGACATATGAAAAGAGAAACTATCTGTACCCAGAGAGAGAATAAATAGACATATCTATATATAATAACATATGTACATGCACATGCATTTATTTATATACCTAAATACATATATATGTATATAAATATCTATATATATACACACATATATCTAATGGTAGCCATCTTTGGGGGCAGGGAAGATAAAAAGGGGGGAAAAGAAATGTACATGATAACTTTGTTGTTTATTTGGAGGGAATAGTACGTTGTATGTGATAGATTTGCAGTTTTATATGCAATCATCTTTTTTATTATACTATATTATGCAAATGCTTGTTTTGTTCCCTTAATTGAAAATTAAGAAAAATAGAATGGAAATCCAATGAATTTCACCAAACAAAAAAGAGAAAAAGAAAAGAAATAGAAAAAAGTAACCTCTTAGAAGCTATCCTCTTACTAATGCCATCTTAGTAAAAAGAGGAAATCCCAGAAAGGCTATTCTGTCCCAAACTTTAGCCAGACTTATATTGCCCTTCACCTGAATTATTATAATTACCCCTTATCTAGTCTTCTCTGGTCTCTCTCATATGCACAAGCAAACTTCATAATACACAACTGTGATCACATCACACACACACACACACACACACACACACACACACACACACACCTGAGAAAGACTCCCATCTCTGCCTGTGGGTTAAAGTCCAAACTTAGCTTCTTGGCACTCAAGATCCCTCTCTGATGTGATTCTACTATAATTTTCTAGCCTCATAACTCATTGGTTTCCCTCATGTAACATATACTCCAAAAAGATTATTCAATATGAGCTGAGCCCCCTATTTTTCCTAACACTTGAACT